>NC_092701.1:1869164-2512914 GCF_964275005.1 Diadema setosum
TTTCAAAGAACATAACAAACATTTGTGATTAAATCGTAGACTGTGCAATCCTGAAGTCAATGTACAACAAAAAGAAAAATAACATTATCAGATGCCTGCATTCAACGCGGTATCAGAAATGTTCCTTTGGGTCATTTAACATTGATTTGTAACTTTGTAGAATTAAAGATTACCTGTACTTGGTTTGTTTGACATGTACTTGATAGTTAATAAATGTGATTTCAAGTTCTTATTCATAGCGTGATGTGTAATTGTATAACCCTAACCCCATGTACAATTCCTATGCAAGGGTGCAAAAAAATCCCATAGGCTTTGTACATATGTCGGTCGTGATTTGGCAAAAAGGTGTATGTCTGAAAAATATCATGTTTTTGGTTTTTACCATTTTGGGGGTTTTCGATGCCGAAATTTTCATGTGACCAACTTTCGTAAGTCATCGATCATTTGTTTCCGAGATACTTGGGGCTATCTCTGTATTATTTTATCAATTTTCCTGCTTTTGATTAAGCAAAAGGGTGTATCTTTACATACACCCTTGACGTACAATGACGTACCAGGATAGAGAACTACATGATTTGGCAAAAGGGTGTATCTCTAGATACACCTCTAACCGTGCACGCTGGGGAGCGCTTAAAGATTTGGCAGATAGGTGTATCTTTAGATACATCCATCTGCCGAATGAATCATGAATTATAGTTGCGAAGTATGATAAGGCAGAAAGGTGTATCTTTTATACTCTGTGTATATTATATACTCTGTTGTTTATACGTGCTGCTGGCATGTATGTGTACCGTTTCACCGGTCGGTGCGGTGGCGGGCCATGCTCCTGACTTAAAACTGGCAGCCCGTTGCACTGCAGAAGTTTCTCCTTGTTGCTAGTCGGTGAGTAGATAGAACCTAATATCTAGAAGTTCAGATCTAACGTTTGTCCTAGACTTCTATGGCCACTTCTATGCCATTAGATGCGCAGATTCGTATAATCTAGCATTTCTGTTGAAATGACAGCTTTTCCGGCAAGTGTGGCTGTGGGATGAAAGTTCTCTACGCTTCAAAATGACAGTGATCCCTGCACTGTCCGTGCTGTGCACTGCATGTAGAAGCCTGTACATAGTTTACTATACACAGCCCAGTCGCTGTACATGGTACGTCGCGACAGGGCTGTACGCGCGCGACCACCAACCACTAGGACAGCGACGTAATCGTATTACGATAGCTTTGAATTTTGATACTTAACATCATTTTTGTCACCTCAAACTCAACGAGTATACTTTTCAATATTTACTCTACATCTTATGCTATCAGTATTCAAATGTACGCAATGAAACTTACCGGAATTGATCATCATATCCAGCATGTCCACACCGTACACAATCTTTCACGCCAGGCCTAACTATACACAGCCCAGTCGCTGTACATGGTAATGTACGTCGCGACGTACCATACAGCGACTGGGCTGTGTATAGTTAGGCCTGGCGTGAAAGATTGTGTACCGTGTGGACATGCTGGATATGATGATCAATTTCGGTAAGTTTCATTGCGTACATTTGAATACTGATAGCATCAGATGTAGAGTAAATATTGAAAAGTATACTCGTTGAGTTTGAGGTGACAAAAATGATGTAAAGTATCAAAATTCAAAGCTATCGTAATACGATTACGTCGCTCTCCTAGTGGTTGGTGGTCGCGCGCGTACAGCCCTGTCGCGACGTACCATGTACAGCGACTGGGCTGTGTATAGTTAGTACATAGTGTAATGGTGTGCTGTGTGACTGTAAGATCGGCTACCCATTACGCTATGCGTATGGGGCTGTTACCTAACAGACATTTAGTGGCAGTTACACACAAAGGTCTAGAGAAAGATGTGTACCTGTCTTTGGAAATGATACTTGGATGTACTGCTCAAAGTGCTCAGTGGATGCAAACAGTTAAATGATCCTACCTGAATTTTCACATTTATTGAATTTATTGCAAAAATTGGGAGCAGCATGATAACTGCGTTTTTAAGAACAGATACATGATGTGCAAACAACTGCCTCTTTGTTTGCTAAAGCATTCAGTAGAGAAAACAAACGAACCTTTTGTCGAAAAAAAGGGGCACAAAGCTAAAAATATGATGAATCATCTTATTGGAAGTAGAAGTTTTTGGAAAAAAAGGAGGAGAAGGAAGAAGAAAAATTCTTCAGCTGTAATCCTTAACCATGCATATCCATGAGACCATGTTTTGTTAATATTTAGACTCTAGGGTGAGTTGTAATTTGCGCACATTTTTCTATGTTTGATGAACAAGTTGTGCATCCTGATATTTTTCTTTATTGTTATTTTATAAATCTTTTTGTAATAATGAAGTAAAGATTGTCAAGAGTTAACATTTGATTAGAAATGGTCTCACATACACCCTTCTCCCTACAAAATCTCTGGTATATTTTGTTATCGTTTAATTTGGCAAAAAGGTGTATCTCTATACATACACCTTTTTGCCAACTTAAATGCACGATTTCTCACGGTGCATGAGAAGATACACCTTTTTGCCAAAATAGCGTGGGTTGCAGTCCCTGTAAACGTGATTTGGCAAAAAGGTGTATCTCTATGCATACACCTTTTTGCCAAGTTAAATGCATGATTTCTTACGGTGTATGTGAAGATACACCTTTTTGCCAAAATAGCGTGGGTCGCAGTCCCTGTAAACGTGATTTGGCAAAAAGGTGTATCTCTATACATACACCTTTTTGCCAAGTTAAATGCATGATTTCTTACGGTGTATGTGAAGATACACCTTTTTGCCAAAATAGTGTGGGTCGCAGTCCCTGTAAACGTGATTTGGCAAAAAGGTGTATGTCTCTAAACATGCTAAAAGTGCTAATTCTGAAGTATTCTTTAAAGTTAGATGCAAGAAAATTATCAGGAAATGAAATTTGAAGTGTATACTAAATCATGGAATTGAATCCCTGAGCGTTGCACAGTTTAGGTGGCTTTTACGGTCAAGGAAACTGCCAAAACTTTAAAGTCGATTTTCTCGGCTTTGTAGTCGCTGTAAAACGGCAGACATACACCTTTTTGCCAAATCACGACCGATGTACTAAGCCTACCGGGTTTTCCGACAAAAAAAAATTGTGAACAAAACCTATGGAAAATTTTTTTTCCCTAAAATGTGTTTTTTACACGTTTCAGACAATTCTAAGCATTTTTTTTTTTTTTAATTTTCTTTGAAAAAATACTGAAAATTTTTCCAAAAAAAAATTCAAAATGGCGCCAAAAAAACGTTATAGGAGTTAAGGTCCAAAATTTTGGGAATTTACTAACTAGCAGGTGTACTACCTATACACAAAATTTGGGATCTTAACTAGCACTTTTCATACTTGGCAAATGCCCTAACTCTAACCCTAACCCTAACCCTAACCCTAACCCTAACCCTAACCCTCACCCTAACCCTCACCCTAACCCTCACCCTAACCCTAACCCTAACCCTAACCCCACAATGGAAACACTAATAACCCCAATAAAATTCAAAACTCTCTAAAAATGATAACACGCCTTCCACCCCACACACATTTAAGACCCTAGCAACCCAGATTCAAAATCCTAATAACCCAACCCGAAAAAATTAAAAACTCTAAAAACAATACCTCAAAACCCTAATTACCGGCAATCCAAAACCCTAGTAACCCCATATTTAAAATCCTAATAACCCCTACCCTGAAAGTGATAAGAACCCCAAACATTCAAAACCCTTAATACCTTACCCTCAAAATCTTAATAACCCAGCAATCCAAAACCATAGTAACCCATAGCCAAATCCTAATAAACCCAACCCTCAAAACCCTAATGTCCCGAACAAACTCAAAACCCTAAAAAACTTTTCATTTAATACGCTTAGAACCCACATTCTAAATCCCTAGTAACCCCATATTCAAAACCCTAATAACCCCAACTCTCAAAACCCTAATACCCTCAGCAAATTGAAAAACCTAACAACATTATGCCCTCAAAAACCCTAATAACCCCGCTCTTTAAAACCCTAGTAACCCTATATTCAAAACCCTAATAACTCATACCCTCAAAACCCTAATAACCCCAACCCTCAAAATAATGATACCCTTAAATTATTTCTTTCAATATAGGGTGACTAGGGTTTTACAGTGAGGGGTTATTAGGGTTTTGAGGGTATAGTTTTTAGGTTTTTAATTTGTTCGGGGTATGAGGGTTTTGAGGTTAGGGTTATTAGGGTTTTGAATATAGGGTTACTAAGGTTTTATAGTGCGGGGTTATTAGGGTTTTGAGGGTATAGGTTTTTTAAGGGTTTTGAATTTGTTTGGGTATTAGGGTTTTGAGAGTTAGTGTTATTAGGGTTTTGAATATGGGGTTACTAGGGTTTTAATGTGTGGGGTTATTAGGGTTTTGATTGTAAAGGTTTTTAGGGTTTTGAATTTGTTCGGGGTATTAGGGTTTTCAGGGTTTTGGTTATAAGGGTTTTGAATTTCTTGGGGTTATTAGGGTTTTCATTGTCGGGGTTATTAGGGTATTAGGGTTTTCAGGGTCGGGGTTATTAGGGTATTAGGGTTTTGAGGGTTTGGGTTGTTAGTGTTTAGAATATGGGGTTACTAGCGTTTTAAATTGGGAAGGGGTTATTCGGGTTTTGAGGGTTTTTAATTTGTTTGGGTTAGTACAGTTTTCAGAGTGGGGATATTAGGGTTTTGAGGGTGAATGTTTTGAGGGTTTTGAATTTGTTCGGGTATTAGGGTTTTGAGGGTTGGGGTTATTGGGGGATTTGAATATAGGGTTACTAGGGTTTTATAGTGTGGGGTTATTAGGGTTTTGAGGGTAGGTCTTCTATAGGTTTTTAGGATTTTTAATTTGTTCGGGGTATTAGGGTTTGGAGGATTGGGGGTTATTAGGAATTTGAATATGGGGTCACCAGGGTTTTAGAGTGCGGGGTTATTAGGGATTTGAAGGATTAAGTTTGTAGGGTTTTGAATTTGTTCGGGGTATTAGGGATTTTAGAGTTATGGTTATTAGGGTTTTGAATATGGGGTTACTAGGGTTTTAATATGTGGGGCTATTAGGGTTTTGATGGTAAAGGTTTTTACAGTTTTGAATTTGTTCGAGGTATTAGGGTTTTCAGGGTTGGGGTTATAAGGGTTTTGAATATGGAGTTATTAGGGTTTTGAATATTTTGAGGTTATTAGGGTTTTGAGGGTCGGGGTTATTAGGGTTTTGAGGGTTGAGGTTATTAGGGTTTTGAATATAGGGTTACTAGGGTTTTAGAGTGCGAGGTTATTAGGGTTTTGAGGGCATATGTTGTTAGGGGTTTTAATTTCTTACGGGTATTAGGGTTTTGAAGGTTGGGGTTATTAGGGTTTTGAATATAGGGTTACTAGGGTTTTAGAGATCGGGGTTATTAGGGTTTTGAGGGCATATGTTGTTAGTTTTTAATTTGTTAAGGGTATTAGGGTTTCGAGGATTGGGGGTTATTAGGAATTTGAATATGAGGTCACCAGGGTTTAAGAGTGCGGGGTTATTAGGGATTTGAAGGATTATGTTTTTAGGGTTTTGAATTTGTTCGGGGTATTAGGGATTTTAGAGTTAGGGTTATTAGGGTTTTGAATGTAGGGTTACTAGGGTTTTAATATGTGGGGCTATTAGGGTTTTGATGGTAAAGGTTTTAGGGTTTTGAATTTATTCGAGGTATTAGGGTTTTCAGGGTTGGGGTTATAAGGGTTTTCAATATGAGGTTACTAGGGTTTTGAATTTCTTGAGGTTATTAGGGTTTTCAGGGTCGGGGTTATTAGGGTTTTGAGGGTTGGGGTTATTAGGGTTTTGAATATAGGGTTACTAGGGTTTTAGAGTGGGAGGTTATTAGGGTTTTGAGGGCATATGTTGTTAGGGTTTTTAATTTGTTAAGGGTATTAGGGTTTTGAGGGTTGGGGTTATTAGGGTCTTGAATATAGGGTTACTAGGGTTTTAGAGAGCGGGGTTATTAGGGTTTTGAGGGCATATGTTGTTAGGGTTTTTTAATTTGTTAAGGGTATTAGGGTTATGAATTTGTTGGGGTTATTAGGGTTTCCAGGGTGGGGCTATTAGGGTTATGAGGGTGCATGTTTTGAGGGTGTTGAAATTGTTCGGGGTATTAGGTTATGAGGGTTTAGGTTATTGGGGTTTTGAATATAGGGTTACTAGTGTTTTATAGTGCGGGGTTATTAGGGTTTTGAGGGCATGTGCTGTTAGGGTTTGTTTTAATTTGTTAAGGGTATTAGGGTTTTGAGGGTTGGGGTTATTAGGGTTTTGAATATAGGGTTACTAGGGTTTTAGAGAGCGGGGTTATCAGGGTTTTGAGGGCATAATGTTGTTAGGGTTTTTTAATTTGCTGAGGGTATTAGGGTTTTGAGGGCATAATGTTCTTAGGGTTTTTTAATTTGCTGAGGGTATTAGGGTTTAGAGGGTTGGGGTTATTAGGGTTTTGAATATGGGGTTACTAGGGTTTCGGATTGCGGGGTTATTAGGGTTTTGAGGGTAATGTATTAAGGGTTTTGAATTTTTGGGGGTTATTAGGATTTTCAGGGTCGGGGTTATTAGGGTTTTAAATATGGAGTTACTAGGGTTTTGGAGTGCGGGGTTATTAGGGTTTTGAGTGTATTGGTTTTTAGAGTTTTTAGTTTGTTCGGGGTATTAGGGTTTTGAGGGTTGGGTTATTAGGATTTTGAATATGGAGTTCCTATTGTGTTATATGTGGAGGAGGGGGCGTGTTATTAGGGTTTTGAGAGTTTTGAAATTTTTGGATTATTAGGGTCTCCAGGGTGAGGCTATTAGGGGTTTGAGGGTGCATGTTTTTAGGGTTTTGAATTTGTTCGGGGTATTAGGGTTTTGAGGGTTTAGGTTATTGGGGTTTTGAATATAGGGTTACTAGGGTTTTATAGTGCTTGGTTATTAGGGTTTTGAGGGTTTAGGTGTTTAGGGTTTTGAATTTGTTCGGGCTATGAAAGTTTTAAGGTTAGGGGTTATTAGGGTTTTGAATATAGGGTTACTAGGGTTTTATAGTGCGGGGTTATTAGGGTTTTGAGGGTATAGGTTTTTAGGGTTTTGAATTTGTTCGGGGTATTAGGGTTTTGAGAGTTAGGGTTATTAGGGTTTTGAATATGGGGTGACTAGGGTTTTACTGTGGGGTTATTAGGGTTTTGATGGTATAGGTTTTTAGGGTTTTGAATTTTTTCGGGGTATTAGGGTTTTCAGGGTTTTGGTTATAAGGGTTTTGAATTTCTTGTGGTTATTAGGGTTTTCAGGGTCGGGGTTATTAGGGTATTAGGGTTTTGAGGGTTGGGGTTATTAGGGTTTTGAATATGGGGTTACTAGGGTTTTAAATTGGGGAGGGGTTATTAGGCTTTTGAGGGTTTTGAATTTGTTTGGGTTAGTACAGTTTTTAGAGTGGGGATATTAGGGTTTTGAGAGTGAATGTTTTGAGGGTTTTGAATTTGTTCGGGGTATTAGGGTTTTGAGGGTTGGGGTTATTGGGAGATTTGAATATAGGGTTACTAGGGTTTTATAGTGGGGGGTTATTAGGGTTTTGAGGGTATAGGTGTTTAGGGTTTTTAATTTGTTCGGGGTACGAAGGTTTTAAGGTTGGGGTTATTAGGGTTTTGAATATAGGGTTACTAGGGTTTTATAGTGCGGAGTTATTAGGGTTTTGAGGGTTTTTAGGGTTTTGAATTTGTTCGGGGTATTAGGGTTTTGAGAGTTAGGGTTATTAGGGTTTTAAATATGGGGTTACTAGGGTTTTAATGTGTGGGGTTATTAGGGTTTTGATGGTATAGGTTTTTAGGGTTTTGAATTTGTTCGGGGTATTTTTGTTTTCAGGGTTTTGGTTATAAGGGTTTTGAATTTCTTGGGGTTATTAGGGTTTTCAGGGTCGGGGTTATTAGGGTATTAGGGTTTTGAGGGTTTGGTTTGTTAGGGTTTTGAATATGGGGTTACTAGGGTTTTAAATTGGGGAGGGGTTATTAGGGTTTTGAGGGTTTTTAAGATTTTTAATTTGTTCGGGGTATTAGTGTTTGGAGGATTGGGGGTTATTAGGAATTTGATTATGGGGTCACCAGGGTTTTAGAGTGCGGATTTATTAGGGATTTGAAGGATTAGGTTTTTAGGGTTTTGAATTTGTTCGGGGTATTAGGGATTTTAGAGTTAGGGTTATTAGGGTTTTGAATATGGGGTTACTAGGGTTTTAATATGTGGGGCTATTTTGGTTTTGATGGTAAAGGTTTTTAGGGTTTTGAATTTGTTCGAGGTATTAGGGTTTTCAGGGTTGGGGTTATAAGGGTTTTTGAATATGAGGTTACTAGGGTTTTGAATTTCTTGGGGTTATTAGGGTTTTTAGGGTCGGGGTTATTAGGGTTTTGAGGGTTGGGGTTATTAGGGTTTTGAATATAGGGTTACTAGGGTTTTAGTGTGCGAGGCTATTAGGGTTTTGAGGGCATATGTTGTTAGGGTTTTTAATTTTGTTAAGGGTATTAGGGTTTTGAGGGTTGGGGTTATTAGGGTTTTGAATATAGGGTTACTAGGGTTTTAGAGAGCGGGGTTATTAGGGTTTTGAGGGCATATGTTGTTAGGGTATTTAATTTGTTAAGGGTATTAGGATTGTGACGGGTGGGGTTATTAGGGTTTTGAATATGGGGTTACTAGGGTTTTAGAGAGCGGGGTTATTAGGGTTTTGAGGGCATATGTTGTTAGGGTTTTTTAATTTGTTAAGGGTATCAGGGATTTGAGGGTTGATGTTATTAGGGTTTTGACTATGGGGTTACTAGGATTTCGGATTGCGGGGTTATTAGGGTTTTGAGGGTAAGGTATTAAGGGTTTTGAATTTGTTGGGGTCATTAGGGATTCCAGGGTGGGGCTATTAAGGTTATGAAGGTGCATGTTTTGAGGGTTTTAAATATGTTCGGGGTATTAGGTTATGAGTGTTTAGGTTATTGGGGTTTTGAATATAGGGTTACTAGGGTTTGATAGTGCGGGGTTATTAGGGTTTTGAGGGCATATGCTGTTAGGGTTTTTTTAATTTGTTAAGGGTATTAGGGTTTTGAGGGTTAGGGTTATTAGGCTTTTGAATATAGGGTTACTAGGGTTTTAGAGAGCGGGGTTATTAGGGTTTTGATTGTATATTGTTCTTAGGGTTTTTTAATTTGCTGAGGGTATTAGGGTTTTTAGGGTTGGGGTTATTAGGGTTTTGAATATGGGGTTACTAGGGATTTAGAGTGTGGGGTTATTACCGTATTAAATGAAAAGGTTTTTAGGGTTTTGATTTTGTTTGAGATATTAGGGTTTTGAGGGTTGGGGTTATTTGGGTTTTTACTATGGGTTTAGTAGGGTTTCGGATTGCGGGGTTATTAGGGTTTTGAGGGTAATGTATTAAGGGTTTTGAATTTTTGGGGGTTATTAGGATTTTCAGGGTCGGGGTTATTAGGGTTTTAAATTTTGGGTTACTAGGATTTTGGAGTGCGGGGTTATTAGGGTTTTGAGTGTATTGGTTTTTAGAGTTTTTAATTTGTTCGGGGTATTAGGGTTTTGAGGGTTGGGTTATTAGGATTTTGAATATGGAGTTGTTAGGGTCTTAGATGTTGGGGGGGGGGGCCTGTTATTAGTGTTTTGAGAGTTTTGAATTTTTTGGGTTATTAGGGTTTCCAGGGTGGGGCTATTAGGGGTTTGAGGGTGCATGTTTTGAGGGTTTTGAATTTGTTCGGGGTATTAGGGTTTTGAGGGTTTAGGTTATTGGGGTTTTGAATATAGGGTTACTAGGGTTTTATATTGCGGGGTTATTAGGGTTTTGAGTGTATAGGTGTTTAGGGTTTTGAATTTGTTCGGGGTATGAAGGTCTTAAGGTTAGGGGTTATTAGGGTTTTGAATATAGGGTTACTAGGGTTTTATAGTGCGGGGTTATTAGGGTTTTGAGGGTATAGGTTTTTAGGGTTTTGAATTTGTTCGGGGTATTAGGGTTTTGAGAGTTAGGGTTATTAGGGTTTTGAATATGGGGTTAGTAGGGTTTTAATGTGTGGGGTTATTAGGGTTTTGATGGTATAGGTTTTTAGGGTTTTGAATTTGTTCGGGGTATTAGGGTTTTCAGGGTTTTGGTTATAAGGGTTTTGAATTTCTTGTGGTTATTAGGGTTTTCAGGGTCGGGGTTATAAGGGTATTAGGGTTTTGAGGGTTGGGCTTGTTAGGGTTTTGAATATGGGGTTACTAGGGTTTTAAATTGGGGAGGGGTTATTAGGGTTTTGAGGGTTTTGAATTTGTTTGGGTTAGTACAGTTTTCAGAGTGGGGATATTAGGGTTTTGAGAGTGAATGTTTTGAGGGTTTTGAATTTGTTCGGGGTATTAGGGTTTTGAGGGTTGGGGTTATTGGGGGATTTGAATATAGGGTTACTAGGGTTTTATAGTGCGGGGTTATTAGGGTTTTGAGGGTATAGGTGTGTAGGGTTTTTAATTTGTTCGGGGTATGAAGGTTTTAAGGTTAGGGGTTTTTAGGGTTTTGAATATAGGGTTACTAGGGTTTTATAGTGCGGGGTTATTAGGGTTTTGATGGTATAGGTTTTTAGGGTTTTGAATTTGTTCGGGGTATTAGGATTTTGAGAGTTAGGGTTATTAGGGTTTTGAATATGGGGTTACTAGGGTTTTAATGTGTGGGGTTATTAGGGTTTTGATGGTATAGGCTTTTAGGGTTTTGAATTTGTTCGGGGTATTTGGGTTTTCAGGGTTTTGGTTATAAGGGTTTTGAATTTGTTGGGGTTATTAGGGTTTTCAGGGTCGGGGTTATAAGGGTATTAGGGTTTTGAGGGTTGGGCTTGTTGGGGTTTTGCATATGGGGTTACTAGGGTTTTAAATTGGGAGGGGTTATTATTGTTTTGAGGGTTTTGAATTTGTTTGGTTTAGTTCAGTTTTCAGAGTGGGGATATTAGGGTTTTGAGAGTGAATGTTTTGAGGGTTTTGAATTTGTTTGGGGTATTAGGGTTTTGAGGGTTGGGGTTATTTTGGGATTTGAATATAGGGTTAGTAGGGTTTTATAGTGCGGGGTTATTAGGGTTTTGAGGGTAGGTCCCCTATAAGTTTTTAGGATTTTTAATTTGTTCGGGGTATTAGTGTTTGAAGGATTGAGGGTTATTAGGAATTTGAATATGGGGTCACCAGGGTTTTAGAGTGCGGATTTATTAGGGATTTGAAGGATTAGGTTTTTAGGGTTTTGAATTTGTTCGGGGTATTAGGGATTTTAGAGTTAGGGTTATTAGGGTTTTGAATATGGGGTTACTAGGGTTTTAATATGTGGGGCTATTTTGGTTTTGATGGTAAAGGTTTTTAGGGTTTTGAATTTGTTCGAGATATTAGGGTTTTCAGGGTTGGGGTTATAACCGTTTTTGAATATGGGGTTATTAGGGTTTTGAATATAGGGTTATTAGGGTTTTAGAGTGCGAGGTTATTAGGGTTTTGAGGGCATATGTTGTTAGAGTTTTTAATTTGTTAAGGGTATTAGGGTTTTGAGGGTTGGGATTATTAGGGCTTTGAATATAGGGTTACTAGGGTTTTAGAGAGCGGGGTTATTAGGGTTTTGAGGGCATATGTTGTTAGGGTATTTAATTTGTTAAGGGTATTAGGAGTTTGACGGGTGGGGTTATTAGGGTTTTGAATATGGGGTTACTAGGGTTTTAGAGAGCGGGGTTATTAGGGTTTTGAGGGCATATGTTGTAAGGGTTTTTTAATTTGGTAAGGGTATTAGGGTTTTGAGGGTTGGGGTTATTAGAGTTTTGACTATGGGGTTACTAGAATTTCGGATTGCGGGGTTATTAGGGTTTTGAAGGTAAGGTATTAAGGGTTTTGCATTTGTTGGGGTTATTAGGGTTTCCAGGGTGGGGCTATTAAGGTTATGAGGGTGCATGTTTTGAGGGTTTTGAATCCCAAAAAACCCTAACAGCATATGCCCTCAAAACCCTAATAACCTCGCACTCTAAAACCCTAGTAACCCTATATTCAAAACCCTAATAACCCCAACCCTCCAAACAAATTCAAAACCCTAACTACCCCGACCCTGAAAATCCTAATAACCCCAACAAATTCAAAGTCCCATAATAACCCTTACCCTGAAAACCCTAACAACCCTACACTTTAGAAACAATCAGCTAATCATTAAACTCTGATGCTCCATGGCAGATAATACATACAGTTTGTCATAAACATCAGCTTTTTCCTACGGTGGAAAAAAAAAATATTTACCCACTCTATTCAAATCTTATTTTGGCTTGATTCATCTTGTCTTATTTATCATGTGTAAACACAGATCATTAGAGCATTATCATTTTCTCATTCTTCTAGTTTACACTATTATGATACAATAATTAGGTGTTAATCTAATAGGCATAATTTAATATTACCCTGCATTATACTACTATATGGGAGTGTATTTTCTTAATAGCTATATGCAGGAACATTGTCAGATGATGATGCATTTTAATGAGACACTACACCAGTAAAACCCTTCGGTTATCAATAGAGCCCGGTAGGAATTAAACCTGCCACGGTCATCCAGGTTGAAGTCTTGTATCTGTCTGTCTCTGTATTTATTTGCAGTTATGTCAAGAACCTAATGACCGTGACACAATGCACACATTCTTTTCCTTCTTTCCACATGATATAAAGTACCGAAAATATGGAATCTGGTGTTATGGTAAGCAGTGTGGTGGTACAATATCCAGTTGATACTGCTCTGTAGAAGGGTAAATGATTTTGCAATTAGAATGGAGAAATAAGTTTGATTTGAAGGTTAGTATTTGCAACTGAATGAATTAACCCCACTACTCGGTAAAAATAATGTGCAAAACAAAATGCAGGAATATCAGCTAACCTCTTTATTCTAAATATCGTGTTATCCTGCACAAAACTCTTATCCGAGATTCTTTTTTTTTTCGCAATGGAGAAACATTATCACTGAAGATTATAATTCAAATGTACCTTAATGAGACACTGAGACCGACACCAGTAGTAAGACCCTTAGGTTATCAATAGGGTCCCGCCGGAATTGAACCTCCCACGGTCATCTAGTTGAGGTGTCTATGTTTTTATCATGTACTTTTTTTGTCTGGATCTGTCTATCTCTGTATATGGAGTTATGTCAAAAACCTAATGACAGTGATACATCATTTTTGTATACAAGTACATGGTTTTATTTGCAGAAAAAAAAAACCCTCATAAATATTGTGTTGTTTGTCTTTAAAAAAAATTTATTCAGCATCACAGATGAGAAGAACATGTTGCTTATTCTCGTTCGAATTGATTTCATTGTGAAGAAGAGCCTATAACATCGAATGAATTTCAAATGAAGAATATCCCACAAACAGTGGGTGTGTCTTTCTTGCTGTAGCTGAGAAATATGAGTTGCTAGACAGGTTATTATACCTTGGGTTGAGTGCATCCCTTATTGCGCAGGCTGTATGGTTTCACTGGTTTTCTCTCTCCCCTCTCCCTCTCTGTCACTCCTTCTACACCTGTTTCACGTCATCCAAAACAGTCACTGTTTTGTTATGTCAGTAAGCTTTGGATTTGAGATTTGCGTGTCTTAGTTCGAAAGAAATATTGTGTGCAATATTTTGGTTTTTTCTTTCTGCTAGGGAGATTCTTGGTATCTAAAATAAGACGAGAGTTACGGCGCTTCTCTCAGAGTGGATTTGTCAAGTGCGAATGCCAGAACGCTAGACGTCTGATCTTGCCGCTATCAATTCATCAATTGCAGTGAAAGGCTGTGGCCAATGTCAACAGTGCCTTGTGTTTTTTCTCTCGTCTCGACTCGACTGACACAAGCACTCCATAGTGTAAATTGACTGCATGCTGAAGAAGTATTCAGTGCCTTTCCCTGATTACTTGACTTGATTCAGCATCTGTGGGCATAAAGTTCCTCTAACTTTATTTGCGACACGGTACTTGTGTCTGACTGAAATGTCTATGTCTTATAATGTTATCAGTTAGAGGGGATAAACTAATTTGTAGAGTGCATTAACTAGGCCTATAGATATAAATGAAATGACGATGAAACATGCTACAATGTAACACAATTACATATTTGCTTTATGAGTTGTACATGGACTGAAAGATACACTTCTCTTCTTTCATTTTATTTTTGATGCACAACTCATTGTTGAAAATTCGTGCATGACTGAGTTAGAACAATAGACACTAGTGATACTAAATTTTTATTTGAACGATTAAATGTTGACTTTGAATGAGTTTTTCATACTTTCTCAGCAATCTTTTGCAAAAAAATAAAATCATAGCCGTAATAGCCATTCTTTTTCCTTTCATACGATATCCCATGCGTCAAAAATGATCAATGCCCTCTCGAGAAAACTGAATTTGAAAATATGCTTCCATTTTAACCAGATAGATAGATAATAAATATGGAGCCAGTTAGCTCTCCCGACATGCCCAACTTGGCAGATAACAATGGCGTTCATGCTTCAAGGAATTTACACAAACATGAAGGGAGGGGGTAAAAGAGATTGTTACTGACGGTTCGGTTGTGACTAAGGTCTTAAATTAGCACATGATCATGAGCTTGCCTGACCATGCAGCTAACTAGAGCAATGGTGTTCATCAGCGGAATGTTGGGAGAAACGGACCAAAAAAAAACCTTCCTAGCCCCCCCCCCCGAAAAAGACGACTTTGTGCCCTGCACTTGGACCTTTAAAATGCTAGAAGCGCAAGTACATTCATAAAAGTGATGGACTCTCTCTTTCTAAATTACTTCACCTCCCCCTTCAAAAACTTCAAAACCCTGTCAGTGATGAAGGACTTATACGCGTAAACAAAATGTATGTAATGTAGAGAGGAATGAAAACAGTGAAATCAGTTTGAGGTATTTATTATCAAAATGTGTATCATTTTGTAATGTTGACTTCCCATAGCCATTGGACTACGTGCAGCCTGAGCATACTCACGATATTAGTCTTCAATGTTTTGGTTATGTCTCATAGCTTATTCTAAATAAATGACAACAAAGGGCTTTCCATCTCATACAGCATTATCTGTAAATACCTCCCCCCCCCCCCCCGAACAACACTCACTGCAGCACTTCGGTTATTTTGTGTGAATTCAATGGTGCAGATGAGTCCATTGTCTAATGCTAAGTCGGGAGAGCTGAATGCTTGTTTTTCGACTATCGGTAGAATTGGTAGAAATGAATCATGTTTTCATGCAAATTTTTCTCAAGCATGCATTATTCATATTTGACGCGTTAGGTCTCATGAAAAAAGAAAATACATGTATGACTATTTGGCTAATGAAAGCCTCAAAATAATTTCAGCCCCCCCCCTCCCCATCTTTTTTTTTTCTCTCTCTCTCTCTCTCTCGCTCTCTCTCTATCAAAGTAACTTTATTTGTATGTTCATTACTCTTGTGTTTTGATGTCCATTCGCTAAATCCTCGTTTACTGCTATTTTTTTTTTTCGATCGAGGCGTTGTGGAGTCTTCACGTAGACTATAATGAAGATGTAAGTACACCTGTATTGTATATACCGCTTTCACTCTCGCAATACATTCTTTTGACGCGAAATTCCATCATTCATGGAAGCCATATTATTCTGAGGAACGGCAGTAAAGAGGGAAGTGAGGAAGTGCTAGATTTGTAAACATCTTTCTTTTAATTGCTGAATGTATTTCAATTCTTTTATGGCTGCAGTTTCTATGCATTTTATCCTCTATTGCTCTTTTTTACTGCATTTTGATGGAAGCGTTATATGGTGCCTTCCCGTGGAGTATAAGCATTACTAGAATTTTTTAACACTTTACACAATGACACTTACAAAATACCTAAAATGTCATTTCTTCTCAAACATGATAAATTGAATTGCTTCAAGGATACCACTTCTAAGAGAACAGGGAGTGGGAGAAGGAATAAATAGATAAGGAGAGACAGGGACAGAAGGAGATTAGGAACCGAGTGCGAGAGGGAGTTAGAAGCGAGACTCCTACCAGAAGCTGGAATTATAAATCAATATGCGTTGGCGTGGCAACTAAAAAGTCTTGACATAGGAATTAGCCTTGCTCATGCTTGAGACAGGAGGATGAAGTGGTACAAAGTGCAAAAGAGAGAAAATGGGAGACCAGCAAAGAGGGAGATTGGGAGAGGCGTAAAGTGAGAAAGAGAGAGGGGGGGAGGGGGAGGGAGGGAAGAAAACAGAGAGAGAAACTGGCAGTGGCCCAGACTCCTGCTCAAAGCTGTGCTGCAGGTATAATATGCCACTAATTCGAATTCATCTGTCACACTCGCTGCACACGTATCCGAAAAAAAATTCATCTTTCAGCAATCATGATCGACAAAAAGGGAATTTGAAACCAGGATTTGGATATTCCAGCTGTCTCGGGAGTAAATTAAAATACAAATCTGTATAAAATTGAGCGGAAGAAGTTAGAAATATACGGGAAAAACTGTGGTTGATACCTAACTTCTGACAAAATTAAATCCACTATGCAGGTGGACATTATAAAAAATAAAGATTAAATTTGTTGTTCATGAAGAGCAAATGAACGTCACTAACAATGTACAGGCGTTTATTTTACACTTGCAATATACTAGGGAATATGAAAAGAGATATGTTGGGGTCACACTACTGATTGCAATCATTGTACCAACTGTTTCTAAGAACGTCAAAGAATGGGAATGAGTGTGAACGAAAGAAAAAGTATTGCATAATGACTACCTTTGGGTATTCTGCTTTAATTTCCCGTGTATTGAGGCACATATCTATTTGAAATGTATGCATTTGAATGACTCGATTAAGAGTAAAGCTTAATTAATTAGCACACACAGAATAGTCAATGCAATGATCAAGCACAACAGTACAATACAGACGCGGAAGGTCGTTCATACGCAACGTCGAGAGAGACATGATAGACGTAATTTTACACACCAGTATTTTACTTGTCTTTGTTGTTTATTAAAATATTGATCGGGCGAAATAACGACGAGGCCAAATACAAGAATGTCTGAAAAGAAAACGTTGTAATCCCCGGATACATTTCAAAACACATGCAAACCAGGGTCTGCTCTATAAAAACTTGAGGGTACCAATCTGCTGACAAAATTTATAGGTTGAAATAAAAGGCGTATAATAAATATTATATAAAAACTCAGAAAATATGGCTTTGTTCTTTGGACATCATAAACGTCTTCCCTTAAGCTGAACGATACACGAAATGATGATATTTACAAGAAGATATCAAGAAGTGAGGTCTGCTAGTCAGGTCTATTTTCCATGAGTGGTTCTAAAAAAATTGATGGTTTCTGGGAATGTGAATTTCTCATAAAAGTCACTCACTGAACAAACTAAAATATATATTGAATGTGAGTAACCTAAATGTACATTTCAAAATTGGTCCTAAACTCATACTTGGAATTCGACGTTCACGTGACTGATTCCTCTCCCAAGGAAAGAAGACAAGAGTAACAGCAAAACGTGTAATACATTATATTTAAGACAGCCCTAAGAGAGAAGAATTAGTGAGTTATTCATCAAGCTTATTGACAATTCATTATGCATGGTTAACGGACGATATCTTTTTGATTTCTGAATACGTCTAGATTTGCCACTGAATTACTTGAGAGCAAATTCTACAAACTTAATCAGCCATTTTCTCTTTCTCCAATTTTCGAGCCATTACATTTCTTCATTTCAGCACCCATCTGCCACCATCAGTTCGATCGGTGCGCACTAACCCTAACCCTCTGATTTTCTTCGTAAATCTTTACAGACGTTTTAGATATCTAGATAAACATATGACTGACCAACATTTTACACTACTAATGATTATCTTGACAGATATTACAAATAGCGTACAGGCATTACAAAAATGAGACACGCATTAACAAGAGTGGGATAATATTATTATAATCCCCATGAAGACTTATGCTGTAGATAGGGGCATTATTTTGACGCACAGATGGTCAACTTAACCAGTTAACTTGGGTCGTTCATTTCAAATTGGTCCTTACTTCATACGTGGAATTTGATGTTCATGTGACTGATTCTAAAATACATTATTTTAGAGACATCCCCGAAAAGAGTAGAATTAAATTAGTGAAACATTCAGCAAGCTTCCTTCCCCGGATTGACTGGTTAATCAATTGAGAACACATCCTACAAGACTAAGTGAGCCATTTTTTCTTTGCCGTATTTTGAGTCCTTTATTCCTTAATTTCTGCACCCATCTTCAACGATCCGATCCATTGGTGTGTACTAACCCTAACCCTCAGACTTTCTTCGTGAAGCAGGGCAAAGGTTTCCAATAAATATATAGATGAGCACAATAATGACTGACCAAAGTTTTAGACTACTAATGATTATCTTGACAAATGTTACATAATACATAACGTAGGATTTTATAAGAAAATGAGACAATCATTGAAGATGTAGGCTAACTGTAATCACCATGAGGTTCATAATGAGGATTCATGCGGTGGATAGGGTCATATTTTGACGCACATACGATCAACGTAAATGTATTGTTTACCATTCGGAGCAGTGATTTAAGAAATCTTCGAGCTATCACATTTGATGCATATGTGTAGGTTCGTATAGAACTGTAAACGGTTTATTCTAAGACCATTGCTGCTATCACTTATGTTCACAATTTGTGTACTTGGTATCCCTAACTCACATTTCAGAACTATATTGAGGAACTAATTTTGGGATTTGGGTTTGTCTGCAAGTGGAAGAAAGGTATTTAATTTTGGTTGAGCATGGAAACCAACGATTTCTTTCTTTTTTCAATTTTGTATCTTTTAATAGTAGACTTCAACTTCTCCTGCAGATAGGAATGGAGGTCCGTTTTGATGCCCGCTGGCCTCCAATCCTTGGTCCACACTCCGTCTATGGTACCATCGTGGATCAATTGGGTCGTTACGTCACTACGACCTGCATGGGCATGAGAAGGAGAAGAGAAAAAGAACACGACTAAACGTGTGTATTCATGGATTGATGCGACTGGCCCAGTTCTCATACGTTCAAAAATCCTAGTAACGAATTTGTTTACAGCTTCATTACTCAATCACAGCCGAAGAATCTTGAATGACTTGACCGCTACTAGCCTATAATCTATGCGGAGGATGCAGATTTGCTGTTACCAAGGACCTTCACTTGCTATTACGCTAAACGTCTGAGGTGAAGAGGCTACTGTCTTTGCCAAACGATACGCGGCGAGACTGCGAACAGCGGAAGCAGGGAGCCGAGACCGAGCGGCGCAGTCGGACTCGCGTTCACCCGTTTGTGCTCGGTGGGGCGAGTTAGTCTCAATTTTCAGCCACGAGGCTTTGTCAAAAGGTTAGCTTTCTATCAATATCCACCCATCTTGCTGTAGTCGTTGTTGTGTTATTATTAACTGTGAATCAAAGGCAGTTTTCCATATGGAACTGCCACCGATTCATAGTTAATTATAAGAAAACAACGACAAAAAAGTAAGACGAGAGGATACAGGTTGTCGATGCTAATATGATTGCTATGGAAACGTTAAACCAACTGACCACAGGAAAATGCAATGTCTTGCAATTTTCTCCAATCTGGTCTGATCTCAAGAATTGGTGGTGAGGGGGGAGAATGTGAAATACTGAAAAGACTGCAGTGTGATCACTGCATCATCCTATACAAAGATATCACAGAGGTGATACATTTTGAGGATGCCTCGCAAACTATACGTATATCATTTCTTCAGGGGCCAGAGGGGCAGCAGTGCTTAGTTGTCAATAACGACAACAAATAAGATTTAATAATCCCATTCTTTCAATGTCACTCTCTCTGAATTTAATTTTAAGAACACTATATCAATAAAGTATTCGCAGAGAGCATCACATCCAGCTAAACGTTATGATGCGGAGGTAACAATTTTGGGGTATTGTAATGTTACATAAAATGTTACTAACACTTCTAAATTGCTAATGTCTGATTTTGATAGATATCCTACTTTCCATGTGTAAGGCGACAGACAAATACTCCTCTTGTGTCTGAATTTGCAGACTAGTTCACCAATTCTATTACCCTCGATAGTCATTGCCCTTTTTACATGTAACCCGTCAAAACAAACCCGAACCGCAGC
The DNA here is from genome assembly GCF_964275005.1 of Diadema setosum. NCBI lineage: Eukaryota > Metazoa > Echinodermata > Echinoidea > Diadematoida > Diadematidae > Diadema > Diadema setosum. The sequence goes on from NC_092701.1 coordinate 1,889,268, forward strand.
TCGGATGAACTGGCTGATGTGATCATAACATTAACCAGAAACAGCCATTGTGAGTCATCCACCGTCAGATGCAAGCGGCAATGTTAAAAGCCTAAGGTGTTAATATTTAGACAAATTTTCCCAAACTATGGCAGGGTTTGCCACTGAGATTGAAAATGTTTCTGAACTTCAGAATGACAAATCCATAATAGAGGAGGTGGATGAGGAGAGCGGGGTCATCCAACGAGACCGACACCCAAGAATAATACGGTCCACGAGACCGACATCAATAATAGGTTCATGAGTCATACAGCCCACGAGTTATACGGCTCAGGAGTCATACAGCCCATGAGTTCGACACTAAGCAATAAATGCTCACGAGACCGACACTAAGCAAAGAAAGCCCTCGAGACCGACAGTAGGCAAAGAAAGCCCACGAGACCGACAGGATATACAGCGCCATCTACATGTCAATTACCTGTACAGGCTGTTCCATTAACGGAAAAATAACATACTGGTGGGTGCAATTTCGTCACGCTATCAAGTGAAAGATGGTAACCATCTAGGCCTACATATGAACGACATCATATATTTCTACATACTTCTTGGGGAATTAGAAAAATAGAATTGTATTCTTCATCCCCCCACAAAAAAGACAAAAACACAAATGAATTAATAAAAGAGGACAAGAAAGATGAATGGATTAATTTTAGAGCTTTGATAATGCAATCGTGCTATTTTTGACAGGCTTTCCCAGTTTTTAGCTAGAAGATGGGATGTACTTTTTACCTCTTCTCTTTCTCATTTCACTAGTTACTTAGGCTATATTAGATATCCTACCCTCTTGCTTAGACGTTTTGGAGTAAGATCTATATGTAATTTTCTCTGTAACTATAATGTATGTAATAACCAACAACTGATTAAAACGTTTTATATCGCAGGGATTCACCTCGATTTGTGGCTTGTGTTATTCTCCTCTAAACAGTACATTTTTCGTGAAATAATTTACAATAGCTGTTCTCATTGATGCATCTTGTTTTTTTCCGAATCCCTATAGTGCTACCTTCATAGACGATTACGTTATATATTATATATATATATATATATATATATTTCATTTTACACTAAATCATCACCCTTGCAGGTGACTACGCCCTGTCCAGATCATGCAAATCACGAGTGCACTGCAACATAGACCATTTTGTGAAATACAATTCCTTGTAAACTTTATTTCTCTGCTTGAAAGTTTTTTTTTTTTTTTTTTTTTTTAGTTGATTTATATGAATGTCGAAAGCATTTCATTTTTCCCCTAGTAAGTGTATTTATTTTAGGTGCCAAGGCGGGTGCTGTTCGTTATTCCGAAGGTTCGCTATTCCGAAGATTCGTTATTCCGAAGGTTCGTTAATCCGAAACACACAAATTCCCTATACCTAGAGGTTCGTTAATCCGAAAATGAAAAAGGGTTCGTTAATCCGAACATTTGTGGCGTTATTCCGAAGGTTCGTTAATCCGGAGATTTGTTAATCCGAAGATGAAATTCGGAAAAACGAACCTTCGAAATAACGAATCTTCGGACTAAAGAGCCTTCGGAATAACGAACCTTCGGAATAACGAGCTGTAACCGGAAAGGCACAGGCAGTGTTTGTTTGGGTTTTTTTAGTACACATAAATTATAATTTGTGTTTTGCGGAAAGGGACAGGGATGGCGTTGGGGGATTAATTCCTCTACCTCCTAAAAAAATTATTAAAAAAAAGGAAGGTGAAGGTATGTCTATTTCATAAAGAATTGTTATAAACAAGCACATAAAAATATATGTATCATTGTACCTAAGGCGAACCTTTGATTTGTTGCACGCTTTCACTGAATTTTGTTCATTTTTTTTTTTCACAAACACACAACCACGCAAACACAATTATTAAAGATCCTGATCATTTCTAGCGGTGGGGGCAACTAATGGGGTAACACCCTGGCAACTCTTCTTTTTCCATCTCTCAAAACTTCCTTATGCCATTATCAGGACACCCTGTACAATTTATTGGTCTATAGGTAGCGCTGTTCATCCTGTCGGTCTCTTGGGCCATCTTTGCTAAGTGTCGGTCTCGTGAACCTCTTTGCGTAATGTCGGTCTCGTGAGCCTTGTATGCGTAGCGTCGGTCTCGTGGGCCTTTAAAGGGCTTTTTACACTTGTAAATTTTTGCTTAGCCCCGGACTATCGGTGGGGCTAAGGGGGGGCCTTAGCCCCACCGATAGTACGGGACTATCCTTAGCCCACTTTCTGTTTACACTCGTTTTTGCCAAAGTGGGCTAGCCCCACCGATAGTACGGTACTATCTGGCCCTGCAAAATAGCAGGGGTTAGCACCGCAATTGCGGTGCTAGCACCGCAATTGCGGTGCCAAGCAAGTGAGTGTAAACAGAACGAAAAAATAATCCTGGGCTAAGCGACGGAGACGAAGTCCGACCCTCACTGACCAATCAGAAACGAGGTAGTCAAGTGCTGCCGGCGCGCGCGTGTACGTGTACAGTACACAGCGTAATTATGAATATTCATGTGGTTTGGAAAGTCCGGGGCTAAGAAATACGAGTGTAAAAAGGTCAGTTTTCTCCTTAGCCCCGGACAAGAGATAGTACGGGACTAATTGGCAAGTGTAAAAAGCTGAAAAAATTGGTACGGGACTAACGATAGTCCTGGGTCAGAGAAAGTCCGGGGTTAAGAAACACAAGTGTAAAAAGCCCTTAAGTGTGGTGTCGGTCTCGTGGGCTTTACTCTCCCGATTTTACACTTGAACGGGCGTAGCACGCGTAGTACGCGTAGTACGCAATAGAGCCCAACGGCGGCCATTTTAGGTTGCAAGCCGCTGGATCGTCCGGAGCGTATATCAAGTGGCCTTTTGGTGAAAATTCTGCCTCCCTTTCATTTTCTTCTTTTTACAGGGCATAAAAGGTTTCAAATGTATGTAGGACCTTGTGATATCATACAGAAGCATCATTTCTAGTAAAGTATGATATAAAATTGAAGAAATGCCTATTTTTGTTCCAAAATGTTGTCCCTTAAAGTTCGAGCTAACTAATGAAAGTATATGCAGGCCTAACTAAAACGTACCCTCAAAACGCTTTTTGTATTAGTCTCCCTCCCCCCTCCCCTCTCTCTCTCTCTCTCTCTCAATCTCTCTCTCTCTCTATTACCGGGCCATGTTGGCTGTAGACCCGCCTTTGTAATATCATTGGAATGATATGAATATCGATTCCATTATTCATATTTTTCGGTTGTTCGCTTCTTTTAATAATAAATACATAGGGAATTGTGGTAGGCCTATAAACCATCGGTATACAGTACCATAATCCTCCCCAGACAATCTATTTAAGGAACGCAATTTCTTAATATAACAAATTGAATTTTCCTTATCGTATTTTAGTCATAAGAAAGAGTTGATTCATAAGTCAGCTTGGCAAGGAAAAGTGAAAAAAGTCTGCTCTTACCATCAGTATTGAATCATTCATAAAAATTTTATTACGGATATGTTTTATCTTTTCCACGGAATAATATCATGGGAATATTAGTCTATGCGACAAAAAGAATCACTGATGACTTGAAAACATGAATGATGGAACTGAAATTCTTTTCACGGCCCAAACTGAAGGTGGAAGAAATAGAAGAAGGAAGAGGAGGAGGGAGAGGAGGAGGAGGGAGAGGGGGAGAAGAAAAAAAAGAAAGAGGAAAAGAAGATGAAGAAAAAGAAGAAGAGAAAGAAGAAGAAGAAGATGATGATGATGATGAAAGAGATATAAGGGAGACCAGAGGGAGAGAGAGAGGAGGAGGAGGGTGAGAAAATGCCCTCGATACTTGAGCTGCACCCAACGTCATTCTGTACATAAGCACTAATTGGCTTTGGACACAAGTAGGCTTGCATACGGCCATAAATCAGCCGGCGAACATTGATGGACTATAGATTGGAAAGATTAAAACATTATTCTTCAATTCTATTTCATGATTAGGCAGGAATTCTACTTCTATATGCCCTAATGAGGTCCTGAATCATCTCTTATCCTGTATGCCCCATGAAATGAAACGGACTCAGAAATACGCCCTCTATCGATCACCCGGCGGTTTGCATCCTAACATGACGACCTGCCCATAAGCGTACTACGCAAAATCGGGAGGATGTTCCCTCTTAGTGCATGCGCTTCTATACTCTTTAGTCATGTTTCCCTGAAGTAAAGTAACGCTTTACTGATAATGACTCGAATGTATGAGGCATCAGTATCATTTTGGAAAATGAAACCAAAAGATAGGATGACCCAATATCAGGAGCAGATGTGTAGTAAAGAATAATAAGTAAAGCCTATATCCCTTTGATTTGATACTCCTCTGAATCCAGTTTGATTTTGATGTATTTGTTTAAGTGCATACTACAGATGTACCGCTTTATAAGCAATTTACCTAGGTCAGGTATGACCTATGTCTAATGAAGATGCTGTCGTTTTAATGACGCAAATTGCAGCTTATTTCGTGTATATGAATGATGTAGAATAACATTAGTACAAGTGAATGAGACACTGCACACAGTTAAATGCTTTTGACATAAATCATAATTACTTGGAATGCAAGATGTTTTAAGACAAAGATAGTCATGCTTGCATCATTTTGTTTCATGCTAAATGAAAGAAGATATTTGTGTTTAAACAATGTTCAGATGCTTACAGGAAGTGATTGCGTTGTAGTGTGGGATAATTTGATAGGATATTATTTCACATTTGTTTTGATTCTTAATTACCTCAACATGTTCATAGGTTGATCTGATTCTCATTAGTGTTGCTTGTGACTTTTTGGTGGACACCACCTTCATGCTACAAAAGAGTTTAGACGGCTGTAAATAGTGATGCTGTTGTCATTCAGATAAAACCTTCTGTCGAATAAAATTTTTGTTTGTTGATTGATTATCAATACCACATGTAATATATTTCGACTTTATATACTTTAGATTCTGGTTGTAGGAGTTATTATTATTATTTTTTACATCGCATTCTAATCATTCAGTGGAATAATCCAGTGTGATACTTGCAAGTGTTTATTCATTTATTAATGAGTTTAGGCCTAAGTATTTTCTTCAGTTCATGATTATGAAACGTTAGGTTGTGCTTTAGGTGAAGACATTCGATACATGCCAAGTACAAGAGTTAACCGAATTTGAATAAGAGTTCTGCGATTGAGTTAGGGTTAGACAGAATATCCCTCTTGGGTCTAAATTTGCAGACTAGTTCCCCAATTCTGTTACGTGCAAGGTTAAAGCTTCTGCCAGCAGGTTCTTGATCCTCGACAGTCATTGCCCTTTTTACATGTACCTCCTCAAAACAATCGAATGAACTGGCTGAAGAAATCACAACATTAACCAGAAGGCAGAAGTGTGAGTCATTCATCGTCGGACGCAAGCGGCAATGTTAAAAGCCCAAAGTGTTGACATTCAGATAAATTATCCCAAACTCCAGGAGTGAACTGCCAAATTTTTGTTTTATATTGAGTGGTGATGGCGTCGAATGTCTCCTAATCTGCCACACATCTGTCTTGACCACTATCCCAATGGACCCCTCTAATGACTTGTGGTTTAGATGTCCAAAACAACTTGGTTAATTCCTGGAACATTTCTTGTATTAATCTGTCATCCCTTGTATAGGCGGATCACGATACTTTTATAGGACCAATAAAATGAGATGAGTTTATCCGAGATGACAATCATTTTAAGGTAATCTCAGGACCTCCCCAAAAAGTAATCATTATGGAATAGAAATAATTATAATGAGGAACTTAAATGGATGAGTGAGGGGCGCGAGACTTGTAAATTTGATTTCCCACATCTATAAATTGCGCACGATGCGGCCAGTTACTTTGATTAAAAGCTTTGCAAAGCCACTACACAATGATCTCATCCTACACGCTATTCTTGCTCTTGACAAAATACTCAGAACAAATCATGACATAATTCGCTGTTTCAAGGCAGTACTACACCTTGAAACGAATATGCCCAGTCTTGGCTTAAATGATACCGGCAATTTCGCTATCAGTATGCTAGTCTGTAAAATACGAACAAAAACAAGGAAAAGTCCTAACCTGTAGAAGGATAACGACTTTCTGGGAATAAAATAATAGCAAATCTATTGAAGCATAAACGGGATTTAGTGTGTTACGCAAGTAAATATAAAAGAAACTTGGACAGAAACCAATGTAAATACACGCAACATTTCAAATAGTATGGCATGGGTGTTTCTATCTATGGGATTTAAAAACAATATGCTAATAGGTTTTCCTAGCCAATTTCCTAAAATCGTCATTTTTTTTCATTGTATGTGCATTCAAGGTGAAATGAATTTGGTCAAAAATGCTTTCAAATTCGTTTTCAAATTCGGATGTAAGCATTCATTTGTATTTGGACGTGGAAATCTAAGTTTGCGCATTCGAATTAGTGCGATGGGCTCAACAAGCACCTTCAATTACTTAAAAAAAAAAAAAAAAAACCAAGATATTTTCACAATGGAGCATTCAATTTCGTAATGCATGTTATTGTTTATAAATAAGCAAGAGTAATTTTATGTATAGCTAATCATTGAATGTGATGTAGCAGCGCTGTACTGCGTTACCATGGTGACCACAGGGCACTGCTCTGTCCTGAAAGTGAAAAAAGTGCAAAACCCTCTTGAAGCTTCTATTTACATTGATTTAGGAAATGAGGAGGAAAGTCTGTTTAAAACTAGGATGGGTGCCTGATATTGTATTCGTACAGTTTCTTATTGTGATGTATGGGCAGTGGAAGTGGGCACTGCAAAATGTCACAATGCAGCGCAGCACCACAGAGGACAGTTGACCGCTCTGGCTGACCTTTTGATAAAGTGCCTCTTGGCCCAGGGCCTCATTATCACTGACCATAGAGAGAACACCGCCACTGACCCCTCACTCTTTAGTGTTTCTGGGGTCGTTTTTACTTCCAAGTTCAGGGCAAATAGATCTCATTGTGTGTATGAATGAAAACAGATAAGATGACAGGGAAATATACCAGTTGCTGTCTGATTGACACATCCTAAAGACAGACAGCTAAAAATAAAATCTGACCCCAGACTGGACGGAGACTTTATGTGCATCAATTCTTTGACCCCTGAAGAGGAAGTGAGCTTGACCACGACCTCCACTCCGCTGTCACGACCGAGCCATAGAAAAACCCTGAAAACTCGAAAATAGCAGGACATTGAAATTGCCGTTGACTGCTGATTATGCTGCCCGAGATCAGCTCGTCTAGCTGATTTTTTTCCCCACTTTATGATTTTTGGCTGAAAGCTGTGAGAGGACTTTGTTTCGTCAGGCAGTCCTTATTTCTCCTAGGTATACATCAAAGTAAACACAAGCTGCAGGAGGGCTTTGCACATTTTTTCACTATCAGGACAGAGCAGTGCACTGTGGTCACCATGGTAATGCAGTACAGCCATTGACAGCGCTGCTAAAATAGCTACTATTTATCTCAAATCTCATCAGCAATTCGCTATTTGAACATCCAGGGCTTGTTTGGTTTTCTGCACATGGGATGACAATCCTCATTTTTCCTTGTCATCACATATGGCTTTCTTCATATTCACTTTTCTTCATTATAAGTTTATTTGATCGCCATACTGTAGTTATGACATTTATTCGATATTCTGTATTTTCGTTTTAATCGTTCTGATTTGTGATCTTATTATTATTAAAGTTCACACATCATCTCGTATGATATATGCACATGTACACGTTATTAACATTCAATTTAAAGCGCAATACGAGTTATGTAACTTTTGATGAACATTGTACAGGTTTAATTTGAATGCCCATATGCAAATTCCAATACTTGGAACGAGCTATAGCGACAGGTAGAGATGAACATAAAAGTAAAATGTATGCGCATTCAATGAAGAATGCGCATATTACGATGTCGATCGCAAAATCAGTTTACTTAATCGAAGAAAAACGATTTTGAATGGCGGTTATCTGACGCCTGAGAAAATTTGTCAAAATGAATGGTTCCAATATTAAATTGAATGACATGAGAGCGAAATTGGCAGCCAAAACCTTTAATATGCTGAGTGGAGCGAGTGATTAAACGTAAATTATTATGTCCTACCTGTGAGACTGGATTTGTTTTTCGATGTCCACCACCGAAAATAGGCCAGTTGAACAATAGGCATCTTTTCACCAGGTCCTGGTTGGAATGACGACGATGCCGTGAAGCTCGAAATTTTTGTTTTCACAGCCGGACTTAGCTGCGCCAGTGAGGTTGGTATTTTAGCAGATCCTCCCCCTACATCATCATCGTCGTCGTCGTCGTCGTCGTCGTCGTCGTCCCCTTCGTCACTACCCGTGTCTATCGGTCGTTTACGAACTTTCCGTTCAAGCTGATCTTTCAAATCTTTTAGTTCAGCCAGAAGACGTTTCGTTTCCTCACTGAATTTTTTCAGTTCCTCTATCACCATTTCCTCTAGAGCATCCATTCTTACTTCGAGATCGAGCTCATCCAGAGGTGTTGCCATGATATGATTATTATGTGCGTATTTGTGAAATTTGCGAGCGAAATAACTTCGGAGATGCATATAGTGTGCCTTTCACAAGACGAGTGGCAATACCGAAAAAAAAAAATCTTGAGCCCAGAAGCTTATCAATACTTATCAGATGCAGACCCGATTTCTAAATGGAGGAGGGGGGGGGGGGGGTGGAGTGGAGAGAGAGGTGTCTCCTTTTATTCCGGAAAGCGTTTTGGAGGTACGCGTTTGTGATGAATTCCACGTATTTTTTTTTTCTTCAGTTTCCTTGTCCAGCCTCTGTGTACTGTTCAACACTTCTACTTCTTTTTTTTTTCTTTTTTTTTGGCCACGTGCGAGGAAGACGGTAACATTTGAGTACTACCACATTACACAATCCAGCATATTTTATGCAGAGCTGGTTTGTCTTAATCTGAGGGATGAGCATACCGTTGTAATGTACATTTCAACTGTAAATCTATTTAGCTTCCGCCTCCCTGGTTATGTATACTAGTATTGCCACTTCCCAGTTTGGATGAAAGATGATCTGATATCAATTTTCAGTTGCAATTGAATGCCTGCTTTGGTTGCGTTTTTTTTTCTACACCATGCAACACCGTATATAGCAGGATAAAATCATTCTCTTGTTGGTGTTCATCTCTTCATACAGATTTGTACAGAGAAATTACCCGAATATGGTCGATGATTTGCGATCTATTTGACCATAAGCAGATCATGCAGTTTCCCATCATATTTCTTATATTGTTACCCTGCCTGTCGCTGTCGAAGTTAGAACCCTTTATTAGTTTATAGACAAGTTAGTAAAGCTGAATTACGTCCACTGACGTTGAAAGAATGGCGAATGTTGAGATTTTAGTTGAGAGATAAATTTCTGTTTGTTAATATCCTTTGTTTGCCAAGAATATCTATCACTACAAATCATGGATAGGCAAGAAAATCTCAGACAGACACAAGTACTGTGCAGCAAGTAAATTCAGGAGCTTTATTCAGAGCTGTCGATAATACAGGATATTTATTGTTCAACGAGACGTGATGGCTGTGATATGCACACATGTCAGCTCAAATATTTGTGGGAAATTTGTAATGTGTATAGTAGTGTCTATTTTACATAAATGTGTAGCACTGTATATTACTTCCCCATCTCCAGACCACAACAGGTGGCAGTCCACTGGGGAGCAATAACTTAAAGAACAAGTTCACCTTCATAGACATGTGGGTTGAGTGAATGCAGCAATTTTAGTAGAACACATCAGTGAGAGTTTGAGCAAAATCGGACAATCCGTTTAAAAGTTATGAATTTTTGAAGTTTCTGCTCAGTCAAGGCTGGATGAAAAGGCTACTATAGCTTGTGATGTCATATGAGTACAACGATATAAAGAAAGAATAAAGAAAATTCAACATATTTTAATTTTTCTCGTATAACAAAAGAACACTCGACTTCTCTCTTTCAGAAGGCAGGGGGAATAATATATTTTCCTTAACATACGCCAGTAGCAAGTCGAAAAAATGGGCCCTTTATTCAAAAAGTAAAGTTTTGTCAAATTCTCTTTTCATTTTCTTATATAGTTGTATGCATGTCACATCATACACTGTAATAGTGTCCTCTTCCAGCAGTGACTGCACAGATACTTAAAATATTCATAACTTTTGAATGGATTGTCTAATTTTCCTCAAAATTTCACTGATGTGTTCTACTGATATTGCTGCATTCTCTCAATCCTTATGCATATGAAGGTGGACTTGTCCTTTAACATACATGCTCTGTTTAGAGACAAACATCTCAAAGGCCAGGTGGTCTTAAAGGGGTTGTATAGTTTCGAGATGGGGAAAGAATGAGAAGGAGGGAGTGAAAAAAAAACATTCCAAGGTTAAGGAGCAACAATCTCCAACTCTGGAACCAAGTGATCGTATAGGACCTTGAATAGACTTGACCATCAATATAAGATAGAAACATTTACAACAACAACAAAAATCACATCGAAGATAGCACAATTTAAGACAACCGGGTGGTCAACTATTTCCTGATGTCACTAGTGGATGCTGTATGAACAATTCATACCCCTTTCAGGTAATCGTGGATGCGGATAATAGGAGCACTAAGTCGTAAAATTTCGATTACATGAACGGGAGAGGAGTAGAAAAGTGCGCATTATTCTGATGCTGCTATTATGCGCATAATTGCAGCATGAGGAGTAGATCGAGAATACATGAACGCGTTTTACGACTTATCCGCACTAACATTCCACAGTTCGGTCAAAGGTCACTCGATTTCCCGCACAACCGCTGATTGCTGAGCTTGAGCGCGCGAGAGGTGTGCATACACGTGAGGCTATTCACCGGAAACATTACGTCATTATAGAGGCGTGCGCCGTAACCATGACAAATAACTCCGTCCTTCGCACCATTATATGAACGGGTGCTCGTAAAAGTAGTGCGCACTTCATGGGATATATGAACGCGATTTTGACTACTTCATCCGCATTATTTGGATGCGGATAATTGAACCGCGATTACCTGAAAGGGGTATCAGATTACTTTGGGCTTTGGTTACCGTTATTCAAGATGAATTATGCTGAACGTCGGAGTCAGCAAATCTCAAACAGGTGACATGAAGAATATGAAGGATAAACGCTCAAGAAGCATGGGCAGGGGAAATTAATTGCATGGATGCCGCCGAAAAGTGTAACATTACAAAATAGGTAAACTTGATCGGAATAGAACAGGTCTCTAGTCAGGCTCACGTGCATTGAATTCTGCCTTTGATAATTCGATAATTCTCGAACGCAACACTGCTCCGTATGAGACGTAATGTAATATCTTCTCCAGTGTGAAAACTCTGCGTCACCAGACAACTGTCGATTGTTCTTGTTTCTTTGTTTGTAATGACTGCAGGCACTACATGTATTTCGAGGTCAATCCTGGAAGTACCTACTGCTAACAGATCCTTTCATCTATGACGTATACCATGTTTTATCTTCGAATAGGAGAAAACGTACGCGTTAGCAATGTGGAGTAGGCCCATGGTTAGATTAGAAAAATGAATGTTCCAGAGTTGTGGCTGTATAGAGGCGGCTTTGAAAATCCAACTAGCTTCTTAGAAAATCGGAAGGTCTTGTAGCAGCTTAACTTCGCACTGTTTTTTTTTTTCTTCTCTCTCCAACCTCCTCTCCCTCCCCTCCCATCTCCCCCCCCCCCTGCCCCCTTCTCTCTCTCTCTCCCCCTCCCTCTCCCTGTCTCTCTCTGGGTCACTGACCCACAACACTTCAGTGACTTGTTTCGTTTTCTCCTCGCTGAGTCAGTAGATGTGTTATTATTATGTCGGCAAACCCTCTGTGATAATTACTTGGAAACCTTCGCTCGCCAGGAATTTCGCAATGTTATGGCGGATACAGCGATTCCTGACATTAGTGTTCCCTGTCAATTCCATAATTTTGTAATTCCAGTTCCTATTCCGACCATTCAATCGTCATATTGTCAAATTCAAAGTCCGGTCATTTAAATTCACAATCGGAGCAATCGATATTGATTTGCGTCAGTCAAATCTACTATAGAAGAACGCATTTCAGCAAATCAAATTGAAATCAATTCTAGCTTGCGACGGAATCGTGTCTGTCATTCCAATTCGTGAAACGGCATCCATGTTTCAAATAAGCGCATTCAATCTAAAAGAAGCAATGATTTTAGTTAGGTTGGGGTCGTGTAATTTGTGTCTTTTTCTATTAGCTTTCAATAGATTGGACTTTATTGTGATCAGTAATTATTTTGCTGTATATATAGGTCCACCTGTTCATTCTAAAACTTAGACTTCACGAACATGAAAAGGGAAAACGGTAGCCATACAGGCACATATACAAACGAGCATAAGGTTGAAGGTTGATTGACACCTTCAAAATTTTTTTACATTGAAACTGATAACATGAACATTGTATACATCTATAGGTGTTTGATATCTATTTTGTTTACTTTTGCAGGGCGATGTGAGGTTATTGTGCATCAGTTTATCTTAAATTAATGCATATTCAGTATTGGGGCTTTGTCTCTTTCGAGTGCATGCGGTGCTTTCAAAGAGTAAATTTAAGTTGACGTTGTGTTTGTTTTGATGCACTGCTAATTTTACCTTACAAGATGAGATTTCGTTAAATAAAAAGCAAGATAACAGGAAGGCAGAACAATGTGGAACCTTTAAAGGGTGTGTACAGTACTATTTTTAAAGAGGAATTCAAAGTTTATGAGATGAAAATGAGTTTTGAAATAGCTGAGACACCCCCCCCCCCCGAAAAAAAAGTAAAACTAAGAAATCCTAATAAAGGATAGGTCCCACCTTTTGTTAGGGAGGGTCTGGTTTGGGCATCTCAGCCATTTTATAATTGCTTTTTTATCAGATAAACATTGAACCTTATATTGGAATTACATGCAATTACATAACTGCTTTTCATCATGTAAACATTGGAACCCAATTGGATACACGCTCTTTCATATTCCATGAAAGGTTTCTCATTATCTCATCAAAAAAATTTTAGAAACCTGCAAATAAAGATAGCTCTCAACTAAAACTATACTCTCCCTTTAATTTTCTCTGACTTTGACTAGTGAGTAGGTGTTGCTGGTGAATTTCTATACAACAGTTCCAACACTACGCCAACACACACACACACACGCACACACGCACACACACACACACACACATGTTTTTTCTTTTCGCTAAAGTCTTAACTCTATCTCCCCAATCTCACATTGTAACTACGTAAAAAATTACATTTCTAATAGAAGTCATTTCATACTTGATTTGTTATATTCTTGATTTGATTTATTGATTCCTGTATTATTATCGTACATGATCATACATGTACATGTATGTATGCATACATTGTTGGAGCCATACAAATACATAAACATGTTGACAAAATATTCCTTTCTTCATTGCCTTTACACAATGTACAGCAGAAACGTACCAGCAATACAATATTCCAATGAATAATACAGCAGGGCAACAGCTTAAGCGTGGCTTGATTTGCGTGCAGCCCTCGTACATAGAAAAATAGGAGGGAGGGATAACGGGCGTATAGAGATAGGATAATAGAAAGGAGAAAGGGAAAGGAGAGGTATGTCTGCTTTCACTAAAGGCTTATACAAAGTTAGTTCACCTGGATCACTATCAGTAAGGCATGACAAAATATTTCTCACCGAGGTACAGGTGAACAGTTACAGTTCATGGTTGGTTACATGATTGCATAATGCATGAAATGCGGGGATATTTCTACAAAGGAATTTTGTGTATCATACACGAACAATGACAACGAAGTTAGTGATATCAAAAAGTAACACTGTTTTTACAGCTTTCCTAAAAGAATACAAGGACTTTAAACTTCCAATTTGAGAAGGAAGAGAGTTCCAGAGATCGGGTCCGGTGTGTCTGATATATAGAGCCATCACTGTTTTAGGATTATGTAAATGAAATGTATCAGATTGTCTGATGGGATAAGAATGAGTGTCCTTGTTTAATTGAAATGATGACGAGAAAGAAGACCAAAATTGACTATTATGTGAGCGAAACATAAAGAGTGAGTTTTGCAAATATATATATATATATATCTATATATATATATATATATATATATATAAGGATCTGAATGATCTCGATAACCTGAGTTGGTGCATATACGTATAGCTTTCCTTTGTAAAGTAATTGTCAATGTTGTCAATGATTCAACGAGTTGTATAACATAGATAAAATATTCTTAGGGACATAATACTTAAGCTTTTGGACTATACCAACATTACGAGACACATAATCAGAGATGTATTGCACAAGGGTGTTCCATTTCATATTTTCATTTGGGTAAATTCCGGGAAATTTGATGCTTTCTTTTTGTTCCAGTGGGATGCCATCCACCATAATATGCAAATGTTGCATTTCATTTTTATGCTTCTTATTATCAAAATAAATGAAATTTGTGTTTTTTAAGTTGAGTAAAAATATATTACTCTTTAAAATGTGTAGATAATTTCGGTAATTCAGTATTAAGAGTTATTAGGAGGGAATGCAGAATTGGAACAAAATACGTTGATGGTGTTGGCATACATAATATATTGCACTAACATAGATGACTTAGAAATATCATTTACTTAATAGTATATACACTGGAAAGAGTAGCGTCTCAGTATGAATTCAGTATGGACGTCACATATTGTATAGGAAATACTTCAGAGTTAACAGATTCATAGTAGACATAATTATTGTTTTCTATTCGATAAGTAATCTTTGAACCATTCTAGTTGAATGCCACGAACTCCATAGCAATGCAATTTTCGTATAAGGATAGTGTGGTCAAGAGTGTCGAATGCCTTGCTTAGGTCCATGAAAACACCAATGACATGTTTTTTGTTTTGTTTTTTCAGTTAAGGCAGTTGACACTCTATCGTACAATTGGGCTTGTGCCATATCTGTAGAATGAAATTTCCTGAAACCATAAACCACTTCCCCGAGTCCGAAGAAGTCCGATCCACTGTAGTCAGTGGTCCAATCACAGTTCCGTTCACGATTCGGCTGAGAGGGATGAAAGCTTTAGCAAACTTCTTTTGTGAAGTCATAATAAGAAGAACATTATGCACGCACCCTGGCATTACTACAGACTGCGCGATGCGCAGAGAAGACAACGAAAGCAACGTTACGATGACAGCTCAACTACCGTTAGGTAATCTTCGTATCGATGCAAAACGGTGATTGGCAGTATCACCAACAGCGCCCTCTACACTACCTGGACTATGAAAGCTAAAGGGGCCGGGGAAAGTGATCGCGTTACTAGTACCTTGGAACAGAGGAAAATGTCAACTTGACATTTTGAAAAAAGTTACATGCACGAGCACGATTTTCTGCCTTTGCACCACTGACCTCTGTAGTTTTCTACTTAGATAACTGAACATGCTGACTTATCCAAATGTCTAGATTATGTCAAACGATCAAGTGGCTGAGTTTAATACGTTGTTTCACAATACATTGTCTCTGAATGAGACATCAACCAGGCAACTACTATGAACAGCTTGAACAGCTATAGTGGCGCTAGAACTTATCTAAGCTCTCGATCTAATAGAATGAGCTAGTATAGCCTAGAATAGATCATGGTGACTCTCGCCTAGTGCAATTTTCTACTCAAAAGTGGATGTGTTTATGATACAAGTAGAAGCAGAACGTGCCCCATTTCTCAGACTTGCAGTTGATACAGACGGCTATACACTGTTGTTAGGATCAGCTCAACTTGCATTAGCCCTTACCAGACTCCGTGTCGCGACACTAAGGTAGCTTGTGTACAGCTACTCGCATAAAATCTTAAAGCAATAACTAGGCTAAAGCTATGTAGGTCTAGACTTAGACCTACATACTATACTGATTATACTGTACTACCAGCCCGGAATGCACAGAAAGATTTCACTTTGTGTCATGTTTAACTACAAAGCTTGCCTCTCCGTCTATCTGTGAGGTGTACAGCCCTGCCACTCTTGCAGGGCTAAAACAACATCTTTAAATGTGTGTAGATGACTAAATATATCATCATTAATATTCATAGAGGTCTAACGATAGACTATGTTATTATGTCTGTCCTAAAAGTCCTCTCCCTCAAGTGACTATCATCATGGGGAAGGCTATTAGTAGGCTATTGTTGTATACATGGTTGTGTTATCAAAGTTATCATTGCATAGCAATCATAAGTTGTCCCTGTAGCATGTTTGTGACAAATTTTGACGATCATAATGAGCAGCGTCAGAACTTTTATCACTCCAGCGGCATTCTAATGGTTTAATTTGGTGTCTAGATAATTATATTCATATATATAGATGCAGAATATCACTGTGTATATAAGAAATTCATATGAGAGAACGTAAAATTTGAAAACTAGTGAAAACAGACACTTGCAATTTTTAACTTTTTGTACGTGATTTACCTTCTAAACTCTGTATGTCTACGAAACCAAGCACAGTCTTGTGGACACACATTGGAAGCAAGACTACATGTAACTCAATACCATGTAAATTAAAAGAAGTTATTTGCACTCAGTAAAGACTGCTGCAACAATGGAGCTACCCCCCCCCCCCCAGACTTGCTGCCTCAGTCAAGTACACCACCAGATTGAAGCTGATTTTTTTTTTCTCTCTCTAAAGAAAAAAGAGACCAGGGGGTCACGCGCTCACCTGAGTATCGCAAGTTAACCTTCCATGCATTCTTGCAGACTCTTACCTGAGAACATTGGAAACTTATGGTGGGGGTAGCTTTGAGAGTGGGGGCCTAATGTCCATTTACATATTCCATCACACTGGTAAAAAAATACCTACCAAGTACACTGTACTTTATAGGATGTTGGATTATACAGCTTAGGGGAGAAAAAAAAAGACTTGAAGCCCTATCACTTTTGATTAAAACTACGTTGTAGAGAAAAAAAAAATATTATTGAATATTCATTAATCTTGGAGGTTTAGACCCCCTGGGGCACCCAGGGAAGCATGGTGCCCATCCAAACACTTTGAAATCTTATCCCCAGGGGAATGCTATGTGCCAAGCTTGGTGAAAATCCATTATGTTGTTTTCAGCAATATAAAAATTTAGGCCCGCATTTGGACCCCCCCCCACCCATCCCATCAAGCATCATTGGGTCCCAAGGGGGTGTGGCACCCCTGATTTTCCCATGAACAAACTTGAAACAACAGTCATCAATATACTGACTCATTGTATCAACTTAGCTCAATCACTTTTGGTTTCAAAGAAAATCTGTAAACATTCCTTACAGGATGGGAGGTGGGACCCCTGGGGCCCCCAGGTGGGGCATGGTGCCCATTTGATGGAATTGAGATTCTGTCCCCCTAGGGATGCTACCTGCCAAGTTTGGTGAAAATTTGTGATAGGGTTTTCCAGAAAAAGATAAAAATTTACAATTTTGGTCCAAATCTAGGCCCCCTGGGGCCCCCAGGTGGGGCATGGTGCCAATTTGATAGGAATGAGATCCCCCAAGGGATGCTAACTGCCAACATTGGTGAAAATTCATAATGGTATTTTCAAGAAAAAGATGAAAATGTTCAATTTGAGCCCCATTAGGACCCCTCCCCACCCCCTCCCCTGGGTCCCAAGGGAGGCACCCCTGATTCCGCCATGAACAAACTTGAAACTACATTCATCAATGTACTAATTCATAGTATTGATTTAGCTCTATCACTTCACGTTCTAGAGAAGAAGATTTGAGATTCCTTAATCTTTTTTCGGGGGGGGGGGGGGGGGTTGGGCCCCTCTGGGGGCCCCCCAGGTGGGGTATGGTGCCCACTTGAACAAATTGAGATCCTATCCCCCTAGGGATGCTACCTGCCAAGTTTGGTTAAAATCAGTCAAGGGGTTCTCAAGAAGAAGATGAAAATGTAAAAAGTTTACGCACGACGGACGACGCACGACGGACGCCGGACGAAGAGCGATCGCAATAGCTCACATGAGCCTTCGGCTCAGGTGAGCTAAAAAACAAATGTAAGACAATACCTCTACAAGCTTATCAAATCTTGAAAGGATTGCTTAATCTATGCCAATGGTAAGGAGATGACTATCACATTCATAACCCTAAACTGAAACATGTCCATTCATTCAATTCAGCTTGTAAAACTGGTCGAACATTGCATTAAATGATCATCTATAGGCATCCATCATCAGCTAAAATGGTTTTAAAAATTTGCACACTCATCGCAGAGTTGGGAGAATTTTTCCAGAAACAAATTCTGCTCCCAGAAAATGTGTTTCAAAACGTCCAAACGTCTAGATAGAAGAACACCAAGAAACCAACGAGTTCACTGAAGAAATCAAATTGAAAGAACTAATAACATCAAGCCTCTGAAAGACACAAAAAAATAAAAAGAATCACTTTTAGGATTGAGAGCAAAGGGGCACGCAACCTGTGCAATCAAAGTCAGGCCTACAGTAGAGTTACTGCCCAGTCCTCATTCGTCGAAGCTTATGCTTAACTGATTGAATACTACGAACAGGAAATGAGTGTTCAAGACACAATCTAGCATAACGCTTGTAGATTTTTGTAACTGACCCATCAGTAACATCGACGACCGCAGTTTGTAGCAATTCAAGCTCAACGGTCGACCAGGGTCTTCTAAAATATGCAGGTAAGTTCCGAGTTTCTACCTGTTCGACTTCTTGTAATGTCTCTGCAACGGATGAATTACCAAACTGCGCAAAGTCATCTTCTGCTGGCTCCTCAACAATAGGAACATTTCTATGCTGTTTAGCGTTTCCGCGTGCAGAAACAATGGGCATCGAAATCTTAAATGGAATGTGCTCGTGCAGCCTCATTACCCTTAGTTTATGGACACCACTCAGAAAGTAATGTGACAGGATTCCAAGTCTGCGCAAATGGTTCTGAGTGAAAGGCATATCATTCTCTAGATTAGCCATTCGAGCGTAATCAATGTAAATGCCGAGCTGCAGAAAAGCAATACAGGTGACAAAGAGACAAACAGTCACCGTTTGATCACGGTCTAAGTTACTCCCATCTAGCCTAGAGACCACAGGTAATATCCAAGGCATGGTAGTGTCCCTTACAGTTCTGAGGTTCCTGGAAAATGTGAAATTACCTGATTCTAATCTTACAAGGACATCAGCAGATAGACTTGCAGATCTTGCTGTAAGTGATTCTGTGCCACCGGGCAGGATGACTTGCCAGACGGATTTGTGGTCCCAAGTAGCCTTCTGATGCTTCGAGGAGTCTAAAAACTTCAGCGCCGGAAAATGTGTCATCTTTAAATCAAGAAAACCTGCTTTAATGACAGCATCAAGCGAGCGTGAAGCTTTGACAAGCATTGTTAGTGCCTTACCAAATGTCATTGGAAATCCAAATCGACCAACTTTTGCCAGCTCTTTTACGAGCTGGTCAAGAGAGATGCTGCCAGTACATCTCTTGCCAGAAGGAGGCCGCTCCTGTGTATACATGCTGAGAGGAGTTTGATTGCTGCCGTGCAGGTCTTGCAGCAAGATTTGTACTAAAATCCTTCCAGTTACTGCATTGTTTGCACACATATAGTCTGAAAAGGTGAACAAACGTTTAATTCGAGTCTGCTGAATGTCGGAGCGTGTCCAGTTGCCAAGAGGAGGTGGAGTATCTGGCAGTGCCGCTCCATTGGCAGGACCAATACCGAGGATACCTCTCAGTGTGGTAAGGCTTCGACGGTCGCTGACAGTACCAGGTCCGAGGTTGACAGAAAGGACGTTATCTGACGGCAACGAAAGTTTCCCCCAAAACAATCTCTCCAAAGCCAGCTCGAGCTGATATGCCCTCCACGAGTTTAAAAAACCACCTGCATGCTGGCAAGTGGAGCGGAGATTTGACAAGTCATCAATTAGATCTTTTGCAATTGCTTGTAAAATCTCAGTGAACTTCATTGATGGGTTGCTATGGACATCGTAAAAGGGGATGAAAACTGGATGGCGCTCTAGTACTGTGGCCAAAGCACGCTCTTGAAAGAAATCCTTCGCATCAATGGCATCGGGGATTTGATCTTGTTGCAAAACAGTTACTATCTCCAATCGGCATGCTATGTCCTTGTTCAGTTTGGTTGTGTTCTCCGCCATTGTCTCAATGAAATGTGTTGCCTTTGAAGACATTGAGGCAGTTGTGCGGTGATGGAGCAGCTGGCAGGTTGCAATAATCCCTGAAACAGGATGATTATGTAGTGTACCCACGTGGCAGTGTGGGGTATCAGCGTACATCTGGAGAAATGTAATTTGTCGTGGGAATGCTGCTATCCTTCGAAGTTCTCCAGATATATCGAGTTGCCGGCTATCCAGGTTGGTCTGGTAATTAACGGCATCATACATGGAGAGAGCATTGTACATGACACCTCTGGAATTGATGAGTTCCTGAACACCTTGCCTGGACCACAGCAGATGGGTGTTATACGCAGAAGCATCAATAGTAACAGCATGATGGATACTGATTGACCGAATCATATCAACGGTGTACATGGCAGATATAACAAAGGGTTCCCGTTGCTTCTGTCCAAACCTAGATGCCATAATCATAACGCGTGTCTGTGGGGGACTTGGTGAAACGGAAAGTGACTCTTGAAGTAACTCAAAAACAAATCGTTGGTCTTGAGGTAAAATATTGAAATTTGAAAGATCGTGAAAAGAGTTCTTTTGAATAGATGCGCGGTTATTGTCTTTACGAGGCAAGTTGCTCAATCGATGAATGAATGCATTCCTCACGCGATGAAAATAATCCAGTGTCTCTTCCGGAGTAATACTTTGATACCTATCTGCAGTCGGAACAGGGCACACGGTTAATCGCCATCCTTGTGAATATCCAATGTGCATTCCCAATGTACTGCGAAGGGACTTCAGACTGTTAGCATTGTACGTTCGCACATCTATATGCTTCTTCAGAATGTGGTATACCGGTTGAATACTGGTCCGGTTGACATTGAACAACAAATATGGTACTGGTGATATGATGCCGATGAGAGAGTCCATTTCTACTACAACCCCGTCAATGTCATATTTGTAATCAAGATACACCAATTGTTCCAATGTTGTTGCGTTGGTAGATTGCGTATTCAAGTAGACATTCTCACTCGTCAAGAAATCCCTGATATTTTCATACTGTTCGACTTCATGGACAAATTGCGTTATGTTTTCCTTCGCAACGTCGATGAGGTTCTTTCGTTCCGCCATCACTGTAATTTTAGTACAAGAAAGGATACGACAACATGTCAACATTACCACGCACACCAAAAATACATGTCATAAAATAACAAACAATAATGGGTTTATCAAGCCAATTCTTCGGAATTAATAAAACAAGTTAACTTTGTCATAAAATATACAAAGAAGAAAAGAAGAACGTAGGTGGAAATGATGACATGCTGTGAATTTGGTGGCTATATTAAGGACTTTTCGATTTGCACGTTCACTGGTCGAATGCGACTAAAGCAGGGTTGACGAGGCACGCAGATCCATATTTCTACCTTTTCAATTTATTTCCCACGAAAGCGTACTGAGCTCAGTGATATCATCTTCATAGTTTTAATTGCAAGATCATAATCATTCTGAATCTCCATAGACTTTAGGAGGAAATAACCTTCTCATATATCAGCGGTGTTTAAGACAATGATAAATTCATGTTACTGTATGACGCAATTCGGCCTACATCAAGTGCAAGGTGTAAAAGAACTTTTCTTGCTGCAACAAATTGCCAATGCAGAAATAAACTGTGTTCATTTTATGGAGTATTCTGCACAAGATTTGTATTAAGGGAAATCACAGACAAGATAATATAGTTTTAGAGAACTTACGAATCCACTGCTCTCCTATTGCATGTCTTGCATAATCAAGTCAATTGTATCCATTGTAAGACTTATAATTTGGTGTTTTGTACAGAGCTCACTTGATGAATACAAAGGTGTGATCTTGATTAGTGACCATGCTTTAGAGCATTACTTCTTTTTGTATGTATATCAGGTTCGAAAAGAAACGTCTTAACACGTCTTTTTGACTCAAATAAACAAAGAGAATGGACGTCATTTTGACGTCTTTTTAAGTCGCAACAGTTAAAGTAGTATTTGATTACAAGATCCAATGAAGCTGTAGGTATCTACAGGTACAAACATGACTTTGTATATCGAAGCTTCCCTACTCCTAAAGTACTAACGCTATACCTATATCTACAACCTATTTATCGTTATAGACTGGTTGTATGACTTTTTTGCATACGGACAAAAAAGTGGTAATCAGTCAGACCGCAACGTCCTGAAAAGCCTTCGCATTTATCGTACGCGTATGCATGGACCTCGCGGACATGAATACGTAATGAGCTGGGAGACCACATTTTTAGAGTGTCTGTAAATCTAAACGACATTATCAATCTTCATGATTTATACATCGATAAAAAGCTGAAGAGTTGTACTTTGATGATATTAGACCACTTAAAAGGTCATGACATATAAAATATACTGAACAAGGAAATTATAAAACACAAAATTTCATTTTTTCATTTTTCTTAAGGGGTACATTAGACCAACGAAATTAAGGTGGACCAAAATGGGAGAGGTATAAAATGAAAGAGGAAATATCATTCTATAAAAACATAATGACTTTATGTGGACTGATCCTATGAACGGGTCAGGTTGGCGAATAAATCATTGCGTTGTACAGTTAATTTTTGACGAGATTTCAGTTTGCCGCGAATACGCGTTTCTGATTGGTTAATTCCCTCTGAGTGGAGAGTTGAACGAACCTCGCGGAATGTCAGTAAACGTGTACTCTACATAACAGTAATACACTGTGTGTAGATGACAGTGTAGGACCCTATGGTGTGTGTGTGTGTGCGCGCGCACAATGTATGTATACGCGCTCAGGTTCCAGCTGAGACAAGATCTCCACGTAAACAACAAGAACAACACTGCACTCTGATCGACAGCTCAACTTTGGCTTGAACTTTGTTTGCACAACTAGATAGAGAAGCGTGCATTAATAAATAGCATACAAATCAATAATAAAAGATCTAGCACTAAGTTTGCGCATATGAGTTCTTTGGGGCTCTCTATTTGGTATTAGAATAATTATTCCTTATTAATCCACTGTATACATCGCTGAGTAATTTATCTAATGATACCCTAGGAGCGCATGATTTTTACTCGACGAGACTTTCAATTTTCGTTTGTTTCTAAGGGAGGGACCAATTCAGTTCTTACTGTGCTATTATAACAAGTATATCTAAAACGTTGACCATCATTCATTTGTTGATTCAACCTATGAACGGGTCGGGTTGGCAATAAATAGAAAGCCTTGTTCTAATTTGTCTCTGGGTCGTTTGGAAAATATCGATATAATGCAGAGATATGAATAATGGTATCATAAGCTCATTTTGTAGAATGTAAGCAGTAAAAGGTGTGATTTATTTCAAATATTCACAAACCATGTCAATTAGTCACGGATAGTAGATCTTCATGTCGTCAATAAGTGAATCTCGTAGACCATGCACTTTGTCTCTGAATTATCTCGCAAAATCTCGGGTGCTGAGAAGGACATGCGCAAAAACCTGCGCGTACGATAAATTTTTGATTTGAGCTCATTAACAGCAGCGTTGCGGTCTGACTGTAATGCTCTAAGGAATGGTCACTAATCTAGGTCATAAAAAACATAAAATGTGTTTACGACGTGATTGTGACGCGACATCTTGTCTTCAAAATAGTAACTTACACGTCATTGAGAAATCTTAATATGACCACGTAGACATCAAAAAGACGTCACAAATATTACATATCTTAACCATTTTCTATTGATCATAAAACAAACCAAATGTCGACCCCTTGAGTATGTGTGTGGACTCAACAAAGGTGAATCAGGTCAATCGAGTCAGTTTTGAGTTTTCCGTATTTTCTGAGAGAGCTATTCGTCTACATTATCTCTAAGTTTGGGATCGTAAATTGAATTGAAAAGTGGGTTTTCAGCACACTGTAAAAACATCGGTGTTAGATTTGATACCATGGGTGTTAAATTTAACACCGATCAAGTGTTAATAGAGGACCACATCCACAGGTGTAGAAAATATATTGTGATGGTGTTGAAAAGTGTTCACCTGGCACTTCTTGGTGTTAATTTGACACTGTATCTTGTGATATTTTGACAATGTACTGGTGCTTATTCAATAATGACACCGCATGGTGTTGATTTTATATTGTTGATGTTAATATCAATGGTATAACACCCGTCCAGCTTCAATAGGAGACCACACCAACTGGTGTTACTGTGGTGTAAATGTGTTTACACATTTTTTCAAAAATCAAGTATTTTATTGGAAAATTCTTGATTGTCTTGTTTAAGTTCAAAATCAACAAGGTGTGCAGTTACTAAGAAACCCTTCAAAAAACAGTTTTTTTAATTTAACGCCATAAATGAGCCCCGAAAATTTAACACCAGCTTGGTGTTTCATATTTAACACCGGATTTTTTTGCAGTGCAGTTTTCTACAACGCCTTTCATTGGTAAAGTAGTGTGATCAGGTTTTTCTTAGGGCCCCTTTTAATTTGTTGATAATCCTTTGCACACTCTTCACTTTCCAACTCTAATAACTTTTGAAGCAATATGCTACTGCTTTGAAAGTTCACATCTATTATTAAAAGAATGTGTTTATCAAGCATGCTCAATTACAGCTTAATATAATAATCCCTTCAGTTTTATTGCTACAATAATTTGAATCAAGGTTTTTGTCCCATTCATGGCACGGGTAGCACGGCTTAGTAAAGATTAGGCGCCTGAATAGACACTGTACTTCACAGCCTCTTTTCTCAGTTCAAACTTTTCCAGAGTGTGCGCTTTCATTAGTATATTTATATAGGTTAGGATCATCAATTTGAATTGAGTTAATCATCATTTTGAAACTTAATAGAGTCTGCTCTTTCAGAAGCTGACCTTAAATTAAAATCCATGTCTGTCGTGTTTTGTGGTGCACATTTAAGCGAAAATACGTTTTGACGTCATTTTGAGACGTTGAAATGATGTTCATTTCTTTGTTTATTTACGTCACAAAGACGAAAATTATTATGACGTGTTCTTGCAGTCACAAATGTGACGACGTTTTTACGTCTTCCATTTAACAATTGAGCAAAAACATGGCAAGCTGTCGAAAGTTTACTACGTCTTAAGTAAATTTAATGTTATCATTAAGTGGCAAAAAAGACTAAGATATCTAGTCATCAATTTGTGCAAATTTTACTTCATCTTCTATCGGCCGTGATCTGCCAAAACAATACTTTCGTTTGAGGTGATTTCGAGATACGTTTAAAGTTTAAGCCTGCCGTTTACCTAGGGTGAGAATTAAAATTGTGTTCTATATCAAAGTGAGGTTATTCATGTTTGTTCTAAATCAATATACATACTCATTTTCATATTGTGCTTAGAGAACTTCTAGAGTTTTTAAAAACTACTGCCACATTAATGATCTAGTAAAATTGCATAACTACCAAGATATACCTAGTTCTGCCAGATAAATGCGTCACGAATTCGTCGCTTATATCACGTTATTGATATGTCGCAAAACCAATGGAAACGTGGCATGATTAATAAAGCGGTCCAATGACATGAATAAATTGTAAAATTAATGTAAATCTAATGTCATAAATATATCAGTAATTATATGATAATAGAATTGTGATATATACGTTGCAAAAAAAAAAAAACAAATTTTGTGTCATTAATGCATCAACAAAACTATCACTTCATTAGACATCACAGAGCTAATGTACAATATACGTCAAAAGTACGCAGGGATAACATGGAGTGATTACATCTTAGCTAATTACATTGCACAAATGAAATCATATCATTTTATTGTCTTGATATGACGTACGACATTTGACCAATAGTAACCGAAAAAAGACGTCTTTTCAACGTCAAACCACTATCAGAGTTGTCTCGAGAACTGACTTCTCAGACCACTCGAAATGTTCTTTTTAAACCATCAATATATCCGCAACCGAATAATTCATCATTTTATAAGAAATAACCACCTCCTCTGACTTTGAATTATTTTGTAAAAGCAGTTCACAAATGATGAGTTTCTTTTCAAGGTATTTGATCAAGTGCTGTAACATCAGTTAAATTACTGTCTGTAACAATGTTTTCCAGCAAATATCTTTCTCAAAAACAAAAATATCAATCTATTAACAACAAAAAACAAAGAAAAATCTGTTGACACAAATTTATCCAAAAAAAAAAAGATGGCGACCTACCTTAGCCCCCACTTCCAAGAGGACTTCAAAACTAAGCAAAGTTTAGAACTCATACAAACACAAAAAATAAATAACCAAGGATACGTAAAAGAACAAACACTTACCTATCACATAATCAAAAACACATTTCCAAGTGCTATCAAAACAGGTAATAGCGGTTGAAAACCCAAAAGGTGTCAAGTCTATGAAGATATTGTAACAGATACTTCCAAACAAGTGAGAAACAGAAGTTCAATGAAAGCACAGAGAGCATCAAGATCGAGCTAACCACTACGAAACAAAATCGCACTTAGAGTGATCAGGAACCACCACTGAGCACAACACAACTGCAGATATCTACTACAAAAAAGAGAAGCCCTCTACGACATGAACTGGCCAATGGACCTATGGTCCACTGTAGCAATGTTCCCCTATACCTAACCCTAACCCTAACCCTAACCCTAACCCTAACCCTAACCCTAACCCTAACCCTAACCCTAACCCCAAACCCTAACCCTAACCCTAACCCTAACCCTAACCCTAACCCTAACCCTAACCCTAACCCTAACCCTAACCCTAACCTAACCCTAACCTAACCCTAACCTAACCCCTAACCCCTAACCCCTAACCCTAACCCTAACCCTAACCCTAACCCTAACCCTCTAACCCTAACCCTCTAACCCTAACCCTAAACCCTAACCCTAACCCTAACCCTAACCCTAACCCTAACCCTAACCCTCTAACCCTAACCCTAACCCTAACCCTAACCCTAACCCTAACCCTAACCCTAACCCTAACCCAACCCTAACCCTAACCCAAACCCTAACCCCCTAACCCTAACAATAACCCTAACCCTAACTGGAGCAAAGACTAACCATACTTTCGGTCTGAAAATCACGTTTGACCTGAAACCACCCAAAATATTTGTGTGAAATTTGAGTTCTTAACTATAATCATACTTTCTTCCAGCCGCTTCCGAATTTTTAAGTGTAAAAACATAATCTATTGAAACTTAAAGGCGGCTGGAGCCAAAACTACTCGGAGTTAAGGTCCAAAATTTTGGAAATATGTATATTTCGACTAGGCCTATCTACCATATCAATTTTTGGTCTTAACTCAAAGGTCAGTATTATTTGATTTGGCCCTAACTCTAACCCTAACCCTAACTCTAACCAATCTTTAGTCCACGGTAGCAAAGTTCCAATACACCAAACCCTTACCCTAACTCAACCTCAAACTCAAAACTCTAATAACCCTTACCCTAACTCTAATAACCTCAAACTCAAAACCCGAATAACCCTACCCTGAACCAGCGTCCTCGCCAGAAAATGAAGTACGCGTGGCGGAAAAGTGCCGTCAGGTAGTTTTAAATATTTACGCGTGGTGGCTCAAACTGAACACGTGGTCGGGTCGTCGGGAGAAGAAACGGCGCTTACACACCGACATGCGCGTGCGCGAGAAGCATGCAAAAACAAAACAAAACAGAAAGAGAGAGAAAAAGGGACAAAATTGGTGCGATATCGCACTGTCGACTCTGCGTTATAACGTTACAGCTTCGTAGCTAAAAAACTGGTACTAATAGTGTCCGAAATCATCCCTCCGTTTGTAACAGATTTTATATAATATGCTGGGCTCGACACTAACGGTGGCGCGGGGTCACCCAAAAAGTCGGATATTTGCCTTTGCTTTTCGAAATGAAAAGGGGTAACAATCGGCTCCATACGATGTCAAGATAACTGTCGGATGTTTGCTTTTAAATTTCGAATTGAATAACAGTAACATTTAGTTGCGTTCGATGGTAAATTTTATGTTTGATGTTTGCTTTGACATTCGGAAATGAATAGCAATAGTATTCAACTCCGTACGATGATAAAATGAATGCCGGAAGTTTGTTCTTACGTTCGAAAGTGAATAACAATAAAATTTAGCTTCGGAAGACACTGAAATAAATGTCGAATGATCCCTTTGACGTAAGGAACTGAATAACAATACTATTCAACTCCGTACGATGATGAAATAAATGTTTGATGTTTGCTTTTACGTTCGAAAGTAAATAACAATAACTTTCAGTTCCGGAAGATGGTAAAACAAATGTCAGATGAGTTCTTTTACGTTCGTAAGTGAATAGCAGTAATATTCTGCTCCATACGATGCTAAAATAACTGTCGGATGTTTGCTTTTAAAGTTCGAAATGAATAACAGTAACGTTCAGCTGCGTTTGATGATAAAGTAAATATCTGATGTCTGCCTTGACGTTGAAAAATCAAAAATAGTATAATATTCGGCTCCGTACGATAATAAAATAAATGTCGGATGTTTGCCTTTGCTTTTGGAAATGAACAGAGGTAACAATCGGCTCCATACGATGCAAAGATAACTGTCGGATGTTTGCTTTTAAATTTCGAAAGGAATAACAGTAACATTTAGTTGCGTTCGATGGTAAATTTAATGTTTGATGTTTGCTTTGAAATTCGTAAATGAATTACAATACACTTTTGTAGTATTCAACTCCGTACGATGATAAAAATGAATGCCGGAAGTTTGTTTTTGCGTTCGAAAGTAAATAACAATAAAATTTAGCTCCGGAAGATACTAAAATAAATATTGAATGTTTTTCATTGACGTTCGGAAATGAATAACAATTCTATTCAACTCCGTACGATGATGACATAAACGTCTGATGTTTGCTTTTATGTTCGAAAGTAAATAACAATAACTTTCAGCTCCGGAAGATGGTAAAATAAATGTCAGATGAGTGCTTTTACGTTCGGAAATGAACAGCGGTAACAATCGGCTCCATACGATGCAAAGATAACTGTCGCATGTTTGCTTTTAAATTTCGAAACGAATAAGTTACATTTAGTTGCGTTCGGTGGGAATTTTAATGTTTGATGTTTGCTTTGTCGTTCGGAAAGGAATAACAATAGTATTCAACTCCGTACGATGATAAAATGAATGCCGGAAATTTGTTTTTACGTTAGAAGGTATAAATAACAATAAAATTTAGCTCCGGAAGAAGCTAAAATAAATGTCAGATGAGTGCTTTTACGTTCGGAAGTAAATAGCAGTAATATTCTGCTCCATACGATGCTAACAGTAACGTTCAGCTGCGTTTGATGATAAAGTAAATATCTGATGTCTGCCTTGACATTGAAAAATCAAAAATAGTAAAACATTCGGCTCCGTACGATAATAAAATAAATGTCGGATGTTTGCCTTTGCTTTTGGAAATGAACAGCGGTAACAATCGGCTCCATACGATGCTAAGATAACTGTCGGATGTTTGCATTTAAATTTCGAAATGAATAACAGTAACATTTAGTTGCGTTCGATGGTAAATCTAATGTTTGATGTTTGCTTTGAAATTCGGAAATGAATTACAATACACTTTTGCAATATTCAACTCCGTACGATGATAAAATGAATGCTGGAAGTTTGTTTTTACGTTCGAAAGTAAATAACAATAACTTTCAGCTCCGGAAGATGGTAAAATAAATGTCAGATGAGTGCTTTTACGTTCGGAAATGAATAGCGGTAACAATCGGCTCCATACGATGCAAAGATAACTGTCGGATGTTTGCTTTTAAATTTCGAAACGAATAACAGCATTTAGTTGCGTTCGGTGGGAAATGTAATGTTTGATGTTTGCTTTGACGTTCGGAAATGAATAACAATAGTATTCAACTCCGTACGATGATAAAATGAATGCCGGAAATTTGTTTTTACGTTCGAAGGTATAAATAACAATAAAATTTAGCTCCGGAAGAAGCTAAAATAAATATCAGATGAGTGCTTTCACTTTCGGAAGTGAATAGCAGTAATATTCAACTCCGTACGATGCTAAAATAACTGTCGGATGTTTGCTTTTAAATTTCGAAATGAATAACAGTAACGTTCAGCTGCGTTTGATAATAAAGTAAATATCTGCCTTGACGTTCAAAAATAAAAAAAATAGTATAACATTCGGCTCCGTATGATGCTAAAATAATTTCCAGATGATTCATTTCACTTTTGGAAGTGGACAGCAGTAACATTCGGCTCAGTACGATAATAAAATAATGTCGGATATTTGCTTTTAAATTTGGAAATGAAAAACGTTAATATTCTGCTCCGTACGATGCTAAAATAAATAACAGATTGTAATTGCTTTTACACTTGGAAAATAAATGATTAACGGTATCAATCGGCTCAGTTAGATGCTAAAATAAATAGCGGATGTGTTTTTGCTTTCACGTTCGGAACTGAATAGATAAGGATTTAACATTCATGAAGCTCCGTAAGATGCTAAAATGAATGTCGGTTGTTTGCTTTTAAATTTGAAAATCATTTACGGTATAATTCGGCTCCGTAAGGTGCTAAAATATTAGTAAATGTTGGATGATTGCTTCTACAATCACAATGAATAACAGTAACTTTCGGCTCTTTACAATGCTATTAAAACAAATGTCGGATGTTTACAAATGTCTGCAAATGATCCCAATTTCTCATTTGAAACGTAAGTTTTGATCACCTAAATAGGCATTAACTTTTATAGTATACTAGCCTATTTGCTAAATCTTAGAACTCTGAATAACGGTAAGATGATTAATTTTTTTATTCATTTATTTCAGACATGGTATACCTGTATCACTTCAGTCATACTTTCTTTTTATTTGTCTAACGGACCGGTATCACACTGCAACGCTGCGTTAAACTTAGCTCCGCGTCGCTGAAAATGTGACTTGTAGTCTGCGAAATCATCTTTTCTTTTATGACAATAGTAGATACGACTCGTATGTAACTTAGTAAAGTATCGGTTTGCATCATTTTTTTTTTACACTTTGTTTTGAGTTTCTTTTTCATTTTAAGGATTGCACTGATTTGAAGAAAAAAAGAAAAAGGAAGAAAATATTGGTGCTACTAGCCTATAACGAAGCGTCAACCCACCATAAAAGCTGCGTTTACGTTAACTTTGCGTTGCTGAAAATGTGACTAAAAGTCTTCGTAATTATCTTTCCTTTAATGCAATATTGTTGATACTTGTCACGTAATAAAGTGCAAGTTTGCATCGCTTTCATCCTTTATTTTTGTGCGTTTCTTTCTCTATTTCAAGTCTCACACGATTAAGAAGAAAAAATGAGCAAAGGAAGAAGTTTTGAAAAAGAAAAGAAAAAGAAGAAAATATTGATGCAAGTATAACAAAACGGCATCGCGGTATCAAAGCTGCGTTAGCTTAACTTTGCGGTGCTGAAAATGTGACTTCCAGTGTCCGAAATTATGTTTTCTTTCATCATACAATGACATAATTGTTGTTATTCATCATGTAACAAAAGTGAAGGTTTGCATCTTTTCACTGTTTCCTTTCGTCTCATTTTTTTTCTTCTGTTCTTAAAAAATCACGCTATTTAGAAGAATGTGGAAAGAAAACGAAGATGATGAAGAAGAAAAAAATAGTGCAACTGTCGTAACGAAGCAGCATCCATGCTCTATCAGCTCTGCATTTAGTTTAACTAAACGTCTCTGTGAAGTGACTTAAGTGTCCGAAATTCTTTTCTTTCATGACATGATTGTTGATATTTATCACGTGACTAAGAAAAGATTAAAAGAAGAAAGTATTAGTGGAACAAACTGAGCGCAGAGTCAGCGTCCTCGCACTAAATGTGACTTCAAAAAATCTCCGAAATTATCTATTCTTTTATGACAATATTGTGGATACTTATCACTTAATGAAGTGAGAGTTTGCATTGCTTTCATACTTTCTTTTGCGCTATATTAAGTTCTTTTTTTTATTTCAAGGATTACACTGATTTGAAGAAAAATGGAATAAGAAGAAAATATCGGTGCAACAAGATAACAGAAGCCCGGCATCCCGCCATCTGAAAGCTGCGTTTTATAAAAGCTTTCTTGCGTCGCTGAGAATGTGACTTATCTAGAGTTCATTTTATTTTATCATTCAAGAATCGCGAAATTTAAGAGAAAAGAAAAAAAGAGAAAATAACTTAAAAGAAGAAAGGATGAGTGGAACAAACTGATCGCAGTCCGTGACATCACACTATATCAACGCTTTATGTCACTAAAATGTGGCATTTATAGATTCCGAACGAAATCATATATGATTTCGTTTATAATTGTTAGTACTTATCAAGTAATAAAGTGAAGGTTTGCATCACATTTTATTCTTTCGTCTATTTTTCCATCATATTATAATATACTTCAAAGATCACGCAATTTAGGAGAACATGCATACGTCTTCGTCTTATTTCATGTCTCCCTCTTTTGCTGTATTTCCCCTCCAATGAATGATGAAAATAAAAATTATGTACATGTCTCCCTCACAACAAAAAAAAAAACATGTGCTAGCAACCTTCGTAAAGTTGAATCTAACTGCTGATTGCTAGCAAAGAATAGCCACCGTGGGGAAATACGACAACAAATAGAAGCGAAAGATAAGCATGCATTCTCTTCGGATCGAAGACGCTTGACATCCTCCCACCCCCACCCCCCCCCCCCCCTTTTGCAGAAATTTCCACAGAACCAGGTGCCAGACGCAGGTGCCAGACGAAAGAATGCGCGCACTAGAATTCTGTTAATAAACAGAGTGTAAATAGCCTGGAAAGAATTAAAGGAATCATTACAAGGATCATGATTCTATTAATTTAGTCTTTCTTTTGGCCTACAGTAGAAGCATCGAACAGTCGATCATAATCCGGGATAATAGTGTATACTTGATTATTTTAGATGTTCCTGAACTATAGAAAGGGATTGATTAATCACTCGATTTATTGAATCACAGAAAGACAGTAATTATGAAAGGACACGTCTCGATTGCAGACAGAAATTCACTACGAGTATGTGATATGCAGCCACTACCCGATTAGACAGTAAAATCACAATTTCAGGCTCATTAAGACTGCGTATTACTTTTCAAAGCTTGAAAGAATTTCACCTGTGAACTGTGACGGTCCACTATATACGGAGATGATTTGGCTATCAACATTCGTTTGTTTCTCGTTTTGTTATGTCTTGTCTGTTTGTTTGCTTGCTCGCTTTTGTTTGGTTTTGTTTTTGCTCGTACAAGACATGACGATTTCTTCGTATCGAATGTAAACTGTTACTGCAATCAAGCCATAAAGCGCAGCTGCGGCGCATTCGATTCATTGAACTTGAAGTAGCCCCAAACAAGGCAAGAGCACATGGCACGTGTTTCGCACATCGGAACATCGACACACAGCGAGACATTTAGCAATCATCGTTATGGCAGACAATCTGATTTCAATCATGGGAAAAGAAACTGGAATACTTGGGAAAATGATGATGTTTAAAATCAAATCAAATTAAAAAAAAAGCCTATATATAAAAACGCATGGCTTATTCTGAGTTCTAAGATTCAACATAGGTTTATAGATTGTTATAAAAGTTGATGCCTATTTAGGTGGTCAAAACTTACGTTTGAAATGAGAAAGTGGGAGCATTATTTTGTAGACATTAAAATGTAAACATCCGACATTTGTTTTAGCATTGTAAATAGCCGAAAGTTACCGTTATTCATTTCTGATTGTAAAAGCAATCATCCAACATTTACAAGTATTTTAGCACCTTACAGAGCCGAATTTATACCGTTAATCATTTTCAAATGTAAAAGCAAACAACCGACATTCATTTTAGCATCTTACAGAGCAGAATGTTATCCCTATTCAGTTCCAAACGTGAAAGAAAACATCCGTTATTTATTTTAGCGTCTAACTTAGCCGATTGATACCGTTAATCATTTCCAAATGTAAAAGCAACAATCTGTTATTTATCTAAGCATGTACGGAGCAGAATATTTCCGATATATTCATTTCCAAATTTAAAAGCAAACATCCGACATTATTTTATTTCATCATCGTATGGAGCCGAATGTTACTGTTGCCCGCATCCGAAAGTGAAATGAATCATCTGACAATTATTTCAGCATCCTACAGAGCCAAATGTTACTGCTATTCACTTCCAAACGTAAAAGCAGTCATCTGACATTTATTTGGGCATCTTCCGGATCCGAATGTTATTGCTATTTACTTTCGAAAGTAAAAGCAAACATCCGACATTTATTCAATCATCATACGGAGTTAAATATTATTGCTATTCATTTCCGAACGTCAAAGGGATCATTCGACATTTATTTTAGCATCTTCCGGAGCTGAATGTTATTTCTATTTACTTTCGAACATGAGAGCAAACATCATACATGTGTTTTATTATCGTACGGAGTTGAATATTATTGTTATTCATTTCTGAACGACAAAGAGGTCATCCGACATTGATTTTAGCATCTTACGGAGCCGATTGTTTGATAGCGCTGTTCATTTCCAAAAGTAAAGGCAAATAACCGAAAAAAAAAAGGAGGTTGAAACGTATGAAATAAAAAAAAAAATACGAATTTTAGAGCTGCTGAGTACAATACTAGTTTGTGCTTCCAAACATTGGCAGCTTTGCTTGCTGGATCACTCGCACATGGCTCGATCTGCGATCTGCAGCTCCGGGGATTGCGCGCGTACACGTGTAGTAACAGTGGCATGCAACTCACAGTGATCGGAGAGAAGCGCCCGTAAATTTTCTGCACCGGAATCTCGGTGAACGTGGTGCGCTCACTTGTGCACCTGCGTATGCTGGCAAGCAAAGTGGAATCGGTAATAGGTCGACCGCGTGCGATGCGAGTACATCGCACACGATCGACGATCTTGCCGCTAAAAGCGAGCGCCGAGCAAGTAACTGTCGAGCATGCGTTCGAAGGAAACTGCAAAAGATTTATTTTTTTAAAAAATGGGAAACATGAAAAAACGGGGAAGGAAGATAACAAAAACTCTGAAGATTACGCGTGGTAGTCCAGATTTACGCGTGGCGCAAAATTGGTCGCCACAATTCACGCGTGGCGCAAAATTGGCTGCCACAATTCACGCGTGGCGCGCCCGCCACGCGTAAAACGCCTGGCGAGGACGTTGCCCTGAACATCCTAATAAACCAACATTCAAAACCCTAATAATCCTTGCCTGAACCGACAAACCTCTTGTTCACGGTAGCAATGTTCCCATATACCTTACTCTAACTCATATTACCCTAACCCTAATAATCCCAAACCTAATACCCTAATAACCCTTACCTGAATACCCTAATAATCCAACAGAAAACATTTATAATCCTTGCCGTTAAAACACCAATAACCCCAACAAAGTCAAAACCATACAAATTTGACCCTGAAAAATCATAAAACCCAGCACTGAAAAGCTTAATAACCCTTTCTCTGAAAACCATGATAACCCCCAAAAATTCGAAATCCTAATAACCCTTCCCTTACAAACAAAACAAAAAAAAAAGTTGCACGGTATGCCATTGACATACCATTCATTTACCCCTCAGTATCTACCATTTGAAATATTCTGGTTTTGAATGCTATATCATTCAGTCTATTATTCATTTACATTTCAGTAGTTAACCCTTCACCCTTCATTTAACATTCACCCTTCGGTCATTCACCATTCAAGGGCTTTTACACTTGCAAATTTTTGCTTAGTCCCGTACCAACGATGGGGCTAAGGGGCCTTAGCCCCACCGTTGGTACCGGACTTTCCTTAGCCCACTTTCTGTTTACACTTGTTTTGCCAAAGTGGGATATCCCCGCCAATAATCCCGTACTATCTGGCCCTGCAATTGCGGTGCCAAGCAAGCAGGTGTAAACAGAACGAAAAAATAATCCGGGGCTAAGCGACGGAGATGAAGTCCGACCCCCACTGACCAATCAGAAACGAGGTAATCAAGTGCTGCTGTGCGTGCGTGTACTTGTACAGTGCACAGCGTAATCATGAATATTCATGTGGTTCGGAAAGTAAAGGACTAAGAAATACGAGTGTAAAAAGGTCTGTTTTCTCCTTAGCCCAGAACAAGAGCTTAGTACGGGATTTATTGGCAAGTGTAAAAAGTTGAAAAATTGGTACGGGACTAACGATAGTCCTGGGTCAGAGAAAGTACGGGGTTAAGAAACACAAGTGTAAAAAGTATTTCAGATTACCATTGAAACTAATTTAGATAATTGGAACATTTAATGTGCATACCATTCATTTACCGCTCATTTGACATTCAGAACTACCATTGAAACTAATTTAAATAATTGGAACATCTAATATGCATACCATTCATTTACCCTTCATTCACCCTTCACAACTACCACTGAAACTAATTTAAATGATTCAAACATCTAATTTGCATAAAATTGACCATTTACAAAATACCACTCAGTGTACCATTTCATTTACCCGTCAACTACCTTTCAGAAATACCATTCAAACTGATTTTCCCTATCATTCATTTACCATTCAGCATTCAGAACTACCATTCAAGGTCTACCATGCCATTGAACTTAACATTCAGCAGACCTTTGATTTACCCTTCAGCATTCACCATTGGTCCACCCCTTAATTTATCCCTTGAGCTTAC
Source organism: Diadema setosum (assembly GCF_964275005.1). Lineage (NCBI taxonomy): Eukaryota > Metazoa > Echinodermata > Echinoidea > Diadematoida > Diadematidae > Diadema > Diadema setosum. Next base: position 1,925,990 of record NC_092701.1, read on the forward strand.
CATTCAACATTTTCACCTTTCACTCATACATCATTTTCCTACCATTGTCTTACTATTCAGATACCATTGACTTACCATTCAGCGTCTTTGAAGGGTATCCCAATGGTATACCACTGGATTACCACTCACCCTCTATCATGCATCGCACTCTTATATACAAGAGAATAGTAATATTAGTTTTGTACATGGTTACTAACGATATTCATTACACTCTTATTACTAAATACATGTATCCACAAGTGCTGCTTAATCAGTTTATGTAGACACAATTCCTAACAATTAATGTTAAAGTTCAGTTCCAGCATAAATATGAAAAATCACGTTTTCATCAATTTTTTAGTTTTCAAAATTTGGATTTTTAACTCATTTGAATATTCATGATTGTTACCATTCATTTACCTTTCATCTGCCATCGGTCTCGTGTTCACTTATACAGGGGCATATCATATAACTGATAAATGTACACATGATACAGTCAAACCTCCCTTATCGGCCACCTGTCTATTAATAGTGGCCACCTGCCTCTCGCGGCCACTGACAAATCCCCCCGAGAGGAAAGTCCTGTTAAAGACCCTGTGTATATATAGCGGCCACCTGTCTAACGTGGCCATGCAGCGGCCACGAAATGTTTTCCACTGTGGATTTTAACCTGTCTATAACGGCCACAGACCCGATGGAGCCGATAATTGAGCGTGTTTTGCTGCTTTGTAGCCTGGCTAGTCACCCTAACAAAAAAAATCCTGTGGTACTCCCTGTGGTACTTGTCGGTACCACACAATGTACCACACACAATGTTACCACAGGAACTGTGTGGTACTGTACCACAGGCTTGCAGGATACTCCCTGTAGTACTTGTCGGTACCACACAATGTGCCACACAAATGTTACCACGGGTACTGTGTGGTACTGTATAACAGGCTCGTGTGGTACTCCCTGTGGTACTTGTCAGTATCAAACAATGTACCACACAAATATATGTTACCACAGGAAGTGTGTGGTACAAACCTGTGGTATTTTGGGACGTACCTAACAATACCACAGGAGAGTACCTAACGTACCACAGGACAGTACCACAGTTCCAGTACCACAAGACAGTACCAAGGGAATTGTCCTGTGGTGTTTTGGACATCACCACAGGACAACGTACCACATAACAGGTAGGGCAGTACCACCCAGCATTACCACAGGACACTACCACACACCATTACCACAGGGCAGTACCATACAGCATTACCACAGGACAGTACCACAGGACAGTACAACAGGAATTGTCCTGTGGTATTTTGGGACGTACCACAATACCACAGCAGAGTACCACAGGACATTACCACAGGAACTATCCTGTGGTATTTTGGGACATTACCACAGGAAAGTACCACACAGCAGTATCATTGGTATAGGAACGTCTGTCATCACGGTAAAAACAGCCAAGATTTCCTCAAGTCAGATTTCACACTTCAAACTAGAGGATGATGAAACCTTATAGGCCTAGAGTGCTGTATTTACATCGATCCCCTCATCGGAAGCAGTAGATGTAGTAAATGTCTTGGAAGCGACCAGATGGTTGAAGTTGTGGATACCCTGACTGGGCATTCTCAAGAGCTGGCACTCCGAAGCAATCTATCAATAACACACATAGAACTCACAGTGTATAGGGATGGAAAGTCACCATCACTATCCCATATGAGTATTATTTATCAGACAAGATCAAAAGATTATTCCAGAAACAGGGCATCACCACTACCTTCAAGCCCCAGAACACCTTATAAAGGCAGAAATTAGTACATGTCAAGGACCAGGTCGCAAAAGAAAAGCAGAGGAACGTTGTCTATGGCATTCGATGTTCCCAGGACTGCAGTGAATTCTGGGGTGACTCAACAATCACCGAGAGCTTGCATGAACCAAAACCAAAGGCCCAGCAGCTCAGAGAGCATCCCAGATTCTGCAGTATACACACACATTATCTCAAGCAAATGCTCTTTCATCACCACGGTGATCTTCCTGGATAGAGAATAAAAATGGTTTGAAAGGGGTGTTAATGAAGCCATATGGGAACAAGTGGACCTAACCCTAACCCTAACCCTAACTCGCACGCAACAAGAGAGTTCTCCACTTCAATTTATCACACACATGGACTGGGCCATTCACAAGATTCCAAGCCATCTTTCTTTAGGGGTCATTCCATCATCTGGAGCATTATTCGCCCGGAGAAGCCAATTGATAATTGGCGAAACGTCGTAACAGTAGGTTTGTTTTCCATTTTTTTTTTTTAATTCAACTTATTATTGATCTTGTACTTCAACTGGATGAATGAAAAGAATTTACATCAATCTATTATGGGGGTAGGAGTGAAATTTTGAGAATTTGACCTTGACCTTTGACCTTGAGCATGTGCAACAAAAAGTTGATAAGGCACGACTTTGTCTCCTCATACATAAGTATATGCCAAGTTCCAACGCTGTCTACAAAATTGACGGAAGGACAGACGACCCAGCGACATCTGAGAAAACTGAGGGACATAGATTAAACATGCTACTATGGCAACACATTGACAATGAAGGAAGATGAAGTTTGCATACCTGCATACAGCATATTACAGTGGTCACATGTACCAAATTTTAAGTCAAAAGCTCAGGAAACCAAGGGAATTAGATCCACATATTTTTGTATGATTTGTGTAAAAACTCCTGCTGCATGGCAACAGATTTAATAACATTCACGAAAAAAAAAAGAAAAAAAAAGATGTCTTGCACAACTACCAGGGTAGGTCCTACACATTGATTGATGGCAACGGTTGAAGTCCAACTGCATTGCTTTTTTTAAACCTAGTATTTTGATTTAAATTTTGTGTGATTCTTGTGTAAATTTGCCGTTGCCATGGCAATGTTAAACTCGATACAGCGATACTGAAGAAAAAGGTGCCTCGCATGTCCAATAATAACAGTAGTCACTCATGCCAAATTTTGGGTCAATGGCTCAAAAAATGAGGGAGAGGTTTTATCCACACGATTTTGCAACAGACCACCGACTGACTGCCCTATCACCCAGCCACCCAAGCACAGAGTGATTCCTACACATACTTAGTATGCACTCCATACACCATAGAGCCTATGTGTGGGGGTATGATAACACATCACTATCGCACTTTCATGACCAGGATGATCATTTTGAAAGTTTCACGGCACATTTCGTGTTTCCCACAAATGTTGTAAACAATGCAGCAAACACTTTTTGCACATTCCAAGCAGTATGATTTTATTCCAAAAATATGACACCTAATAGTAACTAACATGCAAGACAAATCCAAGCAAGATAAAAGCTTATACATCAACAGAAACCCATACATTCAGCTTCCCAAAATAAACTGGCAGAGTTATCTGTTAAAATGATCAAAGAGTCACTTGTTGAAACATAAGTCAAAAGCTTAATTGTTTTAAAAATACAATAATCAAACATCACAGAGTGGCAATTCCTCTTGTATTACAGTATTACAGGCAGCTGATTTACATATGATGACAAAGTGACAGAGGAGAGCTCTGCGATTTGTATTTTGCAATTTGCACAATGTAGTTTGAATATTTTGCTGATTAGAGACTACACAGCTTGCCACTTCAATACAAAAAAAAAAAAAATGATGTAGTACATGTACTGTACCAAAAAGACCACAGAAACACAGCTGCATTGGGTAGCAAGTGATGAATAGTACAGTTTTCTAATTACCTTTATTTCACAAATTCATGTTATGTTATACTCATGGTGTAATTTCTTCAATTCACAAGTATATACAACAGCCATATCACATTCCAGATGAAACTCAAAGAAGCACATACTACAAAATCAAACACACACCCATACATACACACACACACACACACACACAGAGACACACATACCTACTAATACAGTAAATCTTCATCTGAATAACATTGAGAATACTTCTTCTTCACAGTGACTGCTCAATGAAACTAAATTTTACAGCCTGACAGAAAATACTAACATTTTTGAGAAATGCAATGTATACTGAAGAATTAAAATCACACATTATTCTCAACCAACAGCCTCAATGAGTCTGTCAAAATCCTGCCATTGGTTAAATTCAAATTCAAAACTTTTGTTGACAGTTTTACTAACAGCCTCATATTACATTTAATAGAGAAAGTGCAGAAACACTTAATTCTAGCATTACATATGCGAGAATTTAAAAAAAAAGTAAAAACAAAACAAAAACAAAAACAAAAAGAGAACTAGGTTTAATTCCACCCTAATCATGATAAGCATCCATCACCATATGTTAGACCTGAAGAGATAACATGGCACAAGATTAACCCACTGGTCTATTATGTCAACTGTAAAAGTGAAAAAAAAATACAAACTGACATACATACAAGCACAAGCATAAGGAAAAGCCTATGGCTTGTAGAACCAAACAGGGAGAGTTTGTGCATGATGTATTGTCTACCTGCTTCAGTGAACACATTGATTTTCTGGCATTAGACATTCCTGATATTGGGGTAAATCTGAAAGATACGTACATAATGTAATCAGTAATTGCCTTTTTGCAATAGGGCCAGCTAAATTGTACATTGATGGAAATTATTCTACACAGAGGATTTGTTAAAAAGTGTTGGCCGAGGAGTTCTGCAAATAGTCAGTCTGAAAGACAGATGGTATTCACTTGAAAAGTAATGTCATTGAACACACATCGCAGTGAACAGTTACAGCATCTGCTTATTTTCTGATCCCAAGACTGGTGCATGATCCCTGGAGTTCATCTTCTTGTTACATGGTAGCAAACTTCATCAGTGTGCCAAACCTCAGGAAAACCAGTGAAAAACATCTTTTAATACAACGTGTGCCAAACCTCAGGAAAACCAGTGAAAAACATCTTTTAATACAACAAAAATTGGGCTGAGACTCTCACTGGAGCACTCCCCGACATTCAGCGGCAAACTTTACATCCTAAACATTGGGGGGGGGGGGGGGGGTGCCACTTTTGATGGCTTACCTCATGCCAAAATATCAAATCAAAAGGCTGTCAAACTGGTGCAGCTGTGAAGTATTACTTTTTCCTTCTTTACTGCAATTTCAGGGAGAGAACCAATACGGGCATTGTTACTCTCCAGGTAGGCGTTTCATTTAGACACAATTCCATCAACAAGACATCCAAATTCCTGTGGACTGTGGATCGAAGAAGAAAGTGTGATTTCATGCATACTAAATTTAACTAAATGGTAATACTGGAATGGCTGCCAAATTCAATTCTTATCAAATGCACAAGTACTGCAGAGTGGATTAAAATTCACCTACAATGAGAAAGAATTGGTTCATCTCATTACTACATGCACAATGTCTATGCATACTTATTTACACTTCTGCTTCAACTCTGCATGACACAAATGCTTCAGTTGCAATATCTATACAAAGTTAATTATGAATCCCTTAACAACTGTGCATAGCAAGACTGGGCAGATGGGAAGAACACATGTTTAAAGCATACATCTGTATTTCATATTGTCCTACATACATTGACTTGATGACACTGACTACTACTAATAAGATTACAGAAAGTTATCAAGGTCAAATTTGATATTGTGAATCCTTATACATGATGCTGGATGAAAAGACTAGCAGAAATGAGAAATAACTATCGTGTCAGATAAAACTAGACAGTGTATGTCACAATTCTGACAAGCAAACATCACCCTCCTTCAAATTGCAGCACTATTATTTCCATCAGTAAAATCTTGAACAATTAGCTGAAGGGTGATAATTTCTAAGGTTTTAAGAAACTTCCTTAACTATTGTGACTCTTGTTGTTAAAGGGCAGGCAGTCCTTATAAGAAAAAGCAAGTAAATATCGATGGGGCTAAATACTTTCACCATGCAGTATTGCACTGTGAAAGTTACCAGGACAATGAAACACAAAAAGTACCTACACTATGAGGTATCTCTCTCATATTGGTGCCATATTGTATCATCCTGTTATCATCATGATGCAATTTCTGCAACTCACAAGAATGGATCTGTACATCAGGCCATAAGAACACCTTCAGCTGTACATGTATCTCTAACTGCTGTAATGATGTGAACAGTATAACAATCTACAAATTAATCATTTAACCTTGGAGACAAAAAGGGAAAACTGCTAACATGCACACACTTGAGAAAACTTACATATACATGATTTTGAGGAATTAAGCTCCCATGTCCAAAACCTTGACTACATATGAATTGTCCGCAACCTTGTTACATAAAGTCATGAAAAATAGACTCAACTGTACTATCCCTTTAACCTAAATGAGAACACAAGATGAACTCGGGACATCTGCAAGAAAAGAGTAAAATCCACATCACATCTTTTTGTAATTTTCAAGTAGACGGCATGAACGACATTTCCATTCACTTACTAAGCATACAAGTACAGTGTATAAAACTTTGCATCTCTGAAGTTGATGAAAATTTTAAATGTCATCCAGTTAAGCCCCTGTCACACTTTTCCAGATAGGCCCACCGTACCAAAAAAAAAAAAAAAATGAGCGATATTTTGCTCATCCGCTGTTCAAATCGTCAATCCGGTGGACAAAGTGCAAAATTTCCGTTTCAGAGGAGCATACGTGCACGGTATAGGGGCCGAACCAAACGAAGAAACAATGAACATGGGGCGACTGTGTACAGGACAGTAAAACGTGCGCAAACGAATGAGAAACGAATATGAACTGCTTGCCCACAGGACAAAATGCACGAGGAACAAATAGGCGACGCATGAGACGTACATCGCACATCAGAGATTTATTGACGGGACGGCTATCGGGCTATACATGTATTACATCATCTTGGAGCGTCCACCACTCGGCCAGTTCTGCTTCCACTACCTGTACACTTCACTTCACATCTCATATCAGCTCCCGTCAATATGCCCAGGGATTGAAGGCCAAGACTTAGCCTCCTTCTCAATATGTTGGCTACTTGTTGCTGGACCTTTGACACCTTTGACTCTTCATTTTGGTCCTAAATATCACTTAATACAAGTTACATGCAGATTTACCAAAAAGTTTCTGACTTTACACAAAATCACTTTCATTCATGCCCGATATTAATTACAAATTTAACCTTCTCAATTTTTGTTTGATTATTTTTTTCATATGTTCTTAGCCGGATGACGTTGATTTTCTCAAGGAAAGGCATATAATTATTCTTCATTGAACTCATCCAGTGTATTTGAAGATCCTGAAGTCATAAAACACTATTTTGACTGCATTCAGAATATCAATGTCAGCAATACATTTTTTCAAATTTGGACATTGACTAAAGGTTTGAAGCAGTCTCTATTTTCTCTCAAACAGTTTCTGTAATACATCAAATCAAATGCATCACAGTCACATGAAAAAATATGGCTCATTTAGATTCCCTAATGCTATTCGAACCTAAACATCATGGGTTTTGATTTTGATGTCTTCTACTCATTGTCTCATTTTCAGCTCATAACTTTTAACCTGTGAATATCCAACAGTTCATCTCAGTCGATGCCCAGTCATATCGAATATACTTCATTGCCCCATGATAGCGAATCTGATTAAGGCTGCCATTTTTGCTGGTAAAACCTACAACTAGTGTATTAATTGTGCATGCTTCCATAGATTTTGTTCAGATCTCTGCAGTTCCTCAGTATTTACAACAATCTTACAACAGCCATGATAGTAAACTGATTGAAAATCTTGCTTTTCCAAAAGACTTGTTGTCCTGTCACAGAGGGGTGAGAAGTCCCCCCCCCCCCCCCAGAAGATGATGGTCTTTCCGACATTGCATATGATGCATTTTGCTTTCTTTTTGATGTGCCTCTCACCTTTGAACCTGAAACACAACATTTGCACAGCAAATCAGGGAAACTTAGCAAAGTAGTTCGAATCTGTTTCGCCTTTGCATCTATGACAATTGGTCATTGTTCACGGGCAAACCAAATTGCCCGTGTCTCTCACGACCAATTTGCCACTTCTTGGATCGCATCTGTCGCTTGCTTTCCCTCCTCCAGGCGGAATATACTTTTGGAGGGCCATGTTGGCATTTTGCAGCAACGGACTTTACAGGAGGCCTTGCGGATCGAAACGCGAGGAAAACGACAAAGTACATTAAAGATACAGGAGAAAACGTCCAACTCGGATCACGCTATCCGTTTTTTGGCCGCTCTGACGAACATCACCAGAAGACAAATGTCCATCCAAAGGATAAAGAGGACATGAAACACATTTTAACGGATATCCACGGATGCCAAAAATCAATCTTCTGTTCCCATGCGTTTGCCTTATCCAGCAAAGTGTGAGAGGGGCATTAGCTGTGTGTACTATGTGTCTGTGTTATCAACTGGGTATACTACAGATGTGAGTCTATTAGTTTTGATGACTGTTTTCATGATTCAGCACTGTGTAATATGTTATACACACGTTTTTCAGTTTAAGAATCATAATTAATCAATGCTAGGCTCTTTTAAAGGGTTCTTCACATTTGCATCATTTAAGGGGGTTTCACACCGGGCTTTGCGTAGGGTTACGTAGTGTTACGTAGTGTTGCGTAGTGACTACGCAATACTACGCCACTATACGCTGTAAGAACACAACTCTACGTAAGAGTACGCCGAGGGACGTAACATAAGTACGCGGGATGTACGGAAAAAATTAAACATGTTTAATTTTTTTGCGTACCCTCCGCGTAGAGCTCTGATACGCAGGTTTTACGCAAGTCTACGCAACACTACGCAACTGCGCGCCATCTATACGCAACAGTACGCCACCGGGCCCCTTTCACACCAGAGCAATTTTGGCGCTCGCGTATGACATGGCGTAGTGTTGCGTACTGTTACGTAGACATTTGCGTAGACTTGCGTTGGTCTGGCGTACATTTTCGTAGACTTGCGTAGACATGGCATACACTTGCGTAGCGTTGCTTACAGTTGCGTAGCCTTTTATTATAGGTGCAGATTTGGCATTCAAATGCCTGACCCATGCTGGAAAACTGCTTGATATCATTCATGGGATCCCATTGAACTCTGAATTGGTGAATGTATAGCCTACTTACCTGTGCTCTTCGAGAGTTGTACTCAACTATTTTTCTGTAGGCCTAATAATTGTAAAATGCCGAAAAGGAAGAACAAAAGGTGTGGTAGGAACAAGAATTCTCTTGCTTGTTATACTAGTACATGCCTCTAGTGATCAAGATGCAGACAATTCGCCAGCACTAGTAGACCTAAACGCATTTTCTTCAACCCGTCTGGCTCGTGAAAGTCTATACTTATAGACTCGCTGCTGGTGGGTCATGTCACAAAGTGACAGAGGCTTCATTAGCCTAGTCCTCAGCGCAAGAGCGTCACATACGACCTCCCACAAGGAAGTAGTCAAGTGGCTGCATGGTCATCATGGGGCAGAGGGTCTGCTGCAGGGAAGTTCAGCTTGATGGCTTAATGGCTGTCTTGAAAGGGCTCTGGTTGAACACGGGACGATCGTTAACGGCCCGTTAACGATCGTCCCGTCACTGTACAGGCATGCTAACCTGGAAATATTAAACTGCACGTTACTTGAATATGAGACCATTCTGAAGCAAATACTTTTCACACAACAATAGATATATAATGTACTCTTGAATGAATCCCACAAGGATTATATTTTGAACAATCATCCCCCAGCATTCCCACTGATTCCCACTGATCAGTTACTAGCCATCCCTTTTAATCGAGAAGAAACCTTTGAAGTTATAAAACAAATTTCAAGTCTTTGCAGGTTTTTTGATGACAACATGTTTATAAGCAAATCGAGATACATATTGTAGGGTCTTGTAGTTATTGTCAGTGGCCAGAAACCTTAAAGTTACGGCAGGTTTCAGGTTCCAAAGATTCCAGAAGTTGGCATTTTGTTTTGTAATTCTCAGTGCAATTAGTGTCAGGAGTTAATTGAATACTTGTGGCGCCATCCGCATAAAATTGATCATTTTAATGAAGAAAAATCTTCGGCATGCAGTTCTTTCATCAGTTGTTCATATTGCCGATGTAATTGTCAACGCCGGATCCAAGGTTTGACCCACACTCTCCTTCTCATTGTTGCAACATCTCGTTTCTTCTCTTTTTCCGTTCTTGAAAACGTTCGCATTCTGCGATGCCAATCTGTAGGGCGTCCAAAATGCTGAGGAATTAAAAATAGTAGCAAAGGATTTAACCTCCCCCTTAATATTTTGCTACGTGTTCGAACAGCAGGCAAGAGTGAACTAAAAAGCAGAAGGCTAAATGTGCTGAAGTAGCTCAGTAGTTTCATTAATTTGTTAATAAATCGGCGGTACGCAACTTTACGCAACTGCAAGCAACTCTACGCGGTCTGTACGCCCGATCTACGTATATGTACGCAACTGTACGCCCGCTATATGCAAAATACGCTACGCGGATACGTGCTTCCTACGCAAACATACGTAACTCTACGCCTGGACTACGCCGAGACTACGCCACTCCTACGCGTAGCATCATTATTATTTTTCATGGGTACACAGGTAATTTCGGCGTAGATGCTACGCAACTATACGCAACTGTACACTAAGCCCGGTGTGAAACCCCCTTTAGAGGAAATTCTACATAATTTTTCATAATTCTTCTTATAACCAAAGAGAACAGAAAAAACACTTTGTTACAACGACTACTAATCTGAGCTCTATTAAGGAGTAGGTTTGTCACCATCTGTTATGAGTATGATCAGTTTGCTTTACCTCTCAATCATAGAGAGGCATATGGCAATAAAATACATGTAATGGAAAATTTGTTGTTGATAACAAAAATAAGTCATCTTTGCTTGTGTTCCTCAGGTGTACAGGAAGTATCTCAATGCCTTGATGGTGGCCAAATGTTGGCAATTGGCAATAACAATCCCAATGCCAATTCATCCCTGTTATGATTTACATGTCCACAGTAATTACAATGATAATGATTTTTTATAATTCTTTTCAAAGCATTTTTTTTTTATTTTGCACAATAATTCAGAAAGAAATCAAAATAATCCACAAACTCAGCCCATGATGACTGATTTTTATTTGTGGACTGGTAATGCAGCAATGCAGTAGTACTGGTCCCAAGCTACACTTGTACAAATGCATGCACAACCTAGATACACTAGTACCACCACCACAGCAGCTGCAAGGCATCAGCGTTACCTTGTTTGTTTGTTTTTTTTTAAAGAAAAAATAAATATCTATAAACAAATTAAATGAAAAGTTTTTTCCTCTCTCTGCATCAGAAGTCATCTTCTTTATTCGTATTTGTATCAGTAATATAATTTTATTTTTTTTCATAAAGCGGTAAGAATTATTTTCACCCATTTTGGGAAATAGAGGTTGCGGCACTACAAAATAAGAACAACGATGATAATAATAATGATAGTGAGGATTCACCAAAATGGTTATTTTTTAGTTGGTTCCCAAGAGTACCAAATACTCTATCAAATACCCTTTTGAATCGGTTACTAAAAAAAAAAGTCAAAGAAATTGTACAGATTTGGTAAACTCCCACTGAAGTACATTAATTCACACAATCAGAATAAATACCTGCATGGATAAATAGTTACTGTTTCATACTTACATAGACAGAGAGACATATATACAAACACTGAAATGACATGATAAGAAATGAAGTTAACTGGCTATTTACAAACACTTCACACAATTCCTCATAGTGATAACACACAAGATAGAACATCAACAGTACCACTCATGTATTCAGTTAATATCAAAGCACTTCGTCTCAATTGTGCATCTTTCAGTAAATATTGTTGGACTTAGAATGCGTAGTACAAATGAGTGTAAAGTTTCTGTGATACATACAACATATTTCCTTGCGTTGAGCAGCTCTTGTGCGAGTGAGCCTTTAGCGTAACAGTCCATTAGCTTTTCAGTAGTCACATTTGGATATCACATCTTTCATTCAAATCTGTTTTAAGTACTAACACCAGGAGAGTGGTGAAGCCTTGATGTCAAATGCAACCTTTGCTCACATCAATGTGGTATTGCTGGAAACTGTTTACCACAACCACACACCATCCCATTCACACCTCAGATGTCACCAGTCTTTCTATGTCACAGTTACTACAATTATGTATGCAGTACGAGGTGTTTCATGCTCCTACAGTGTAGTTTCTCATTCATTTCTGAATGCTGAAACAAAGTGATACTCATTACAATGTCATTAATCATCCTAAGATATTTGCCATCAACGTCATCATAAAATTAGTCAAGGCTGACAATGTTAAAGAGTGTCCTTTCCATTAATGTCATCCTAAGAAGATTAGTAAAGGTTGACAGTGTGAGGGCGCCCTCTCCCTCTATCAATGTCATCCTAAGAACATTGGGAAAGGCCAACAGTGTGAGGCGTCCTCTCCATCATTGTCATCCTCAGAGAACTTGTCAAGGTTGACAGTGTGAGGGCGTCCCTTCCATCAATGTCATCCTAAAAAGATTGGTCTAGGCTGACAGTGTGAGGGCCTCCTCTACACCAATGTCTGTGACTTTCTCTCGTCCTTTGAAATCACTTATAACACTTGTTGTGGCCAACACTGCTCATCTCTTCTTGGCCAAATCTACACAAGTAAGAGCCATGGGGCTGATAAAAATGTGGAGGAAAAAATCTCAAGACGGCAATGATGAAGTTAGTCTTACAAATAATGATAAAACACAAATGCTAACGATGGATTTGTATAATTAAAGCCAATAAATCAATCAAAAATTGATTGCAGAATGGCTTTGGAAGGACATAAATCCGTCCTACTTTGCGGCACGAAGACAAATATAACCAGTCCTGTGCACAGTTTGCGCTTGTGATGAAAGGACTTGAAAAGAACTTCTTCTCAGACAGATTCTCCAATGGGTGCATTCATCAGTCCTCTTGCTGGTATTTGGTTAGGATTCATGCCATTTGCAAGATGCATGTGTAAACCATTGGCTGCAGGGTCAGGTGGTCTGCGAGGCATCATAGCCACTCCATTGGGCAGGTGACCATTGGGAATATGTCCATTGACCATAGGGGAACTGGGAGTGCTCAGTGTGCGTGGGGAGCCTGGAATCTCACTTTTTGGTCCTGAGTTCAATGGGAAATGTTAGAAAAAAATTATTATACAGTGCTAACATAGAAGACATACAGTACTGTTATTTTATACTGTTCCAACATTTAGATCACCAAAGTCTTTATGAATTGCCAACTCTGAAATATACTAAAACTAGAAATGTCGCTATGGCGACTGATGCCTCCGCCATAATGCATGATTCTCCCAATAGTTGTATAGTACAATGTCTTCACAATGTGTGATGACAGTTTCACATAACTAGCAAAATAATGAAATGACAGGTTTGTCAGAAATATCTTGAATTTTCACTTTCCTTGAACTGGGTTTGCTATAATTGTCTAAGAGTGCAGGTACACATATATTGGGGAATTGAGGATTTTTACTTGACTTCTGACCAACCCTTTTATAAGTTTATGCATTGAGTAATTTTCAAGGTATGAAGATAGAGTGTAATTACAGTACAAAATATATATATATTTTTTTTTATTTAAACTGGCCTTTGACCCCTAACCTTTGACCTTCTGGCAGGAAATTTCCCAGAGAATCTCCAATAGGTAATACATGTATATATTAAGTTTTAAAACTAATAATGCAAGCATTGCATATACTAGTATATGAGGGAAATAGTAAAATTTTGAGGAGTTGACCTTGACCTTTGACCCCTGACTATTGACCCATGACCCCTAAATGCCCTAGATAATCCCTGCCAGTCAGTACATGCATATGTACCAAGTTCCATGAACATTGAACCATTATCGAGAAAAGTGAAAATGTAACATTTTCACCTAACCTTTGACCTTTGACCTTTTGACATGAAACTCTCTCTGGAGAATCTTTACGCAGGAGTACATGTTTACTCTAAGTTTCAAGAAAATAAATTTGGGCATTGCATAGATATATCCAACTCGTCCAACTCGTCAACTTATCCAACTCGTCAATGTTACGCATATCACCTTCCACATACCCGAACAATTTTCGCGAAAAAAACCATTATGTTCACTGGGCCCAAGTATTGGAATGAACTCCCTACGGAACTTATAAGTTGTACCACTGTAACCTCATTCAAACAAAAATTGAAGCAATATCTTCTTAGCAGCTACACTGTATGGCATGCATAGTGTATAGTCCCAGTTGCTCTGTATTTTACCCCTTGTCTATCCCTTATTAGTAGTCCGGCAGGATCCTAACCATGAACACTATTTTTGATCAGTCTGCCTGTTGCGCTCTTCATGCACCTATTGTTCCACTCAATTATCGAAATTCTCGCGTGTGGCAGCTGTCGGTTACCATGGTCACACGGCCTGCTTGGTTTTAGGACCCATGCTGGAATGTTACTCCCGAGCTTTATTGCCCTAGTACACGGTATCATTTACATTAACGATAAATCTCATCATTATTCCACCTTCTACTTATCTATGCCATATTGTTACGCCATTTTCCATACTTCACACCCCTTGAATCTCTGCAATCCCAGTTGTTGTTCTACCAATGTCCTTACTTGTAGTAGGTTATATTGCTACAACGTGTGACCTTTCTGTATTTTATTTAGTGACACTTATTCAATTGGATTTTTTGTTTGTTTTGTCTTAATCGGTTCCCCCAGTTATAGTTGGTCTTAAAAAACATCTGCATTTTAAACTTCCCCTAATATGATTTATCACGGGACCTGCGGCTGTACAAGCTAATGCGTAAAAACGCAGGCCCCATCATATTTTTCGCATCACGACCACAGTTCAATCTGCATGTATACAGACCTTGTGTTTGTACCAAATCAAACTTTTGTACATTCCGATGAAGTCTCATCTAAATTATGTTTTGTATAATTTTCATATGTATATACTTTATTGTGATATATGTGAGAAATATGAAAATAAATTGAAATTGAAATTGAATATAGGGGAAATAACATTTTTAGCATTTGACCTTGACCTTTTGACCTTTGACCTCATACCAATGTCACTAAAATCTACTCAACTAATTGCCCCATCATACATCATCCTTGGACCAAGTTTGGTGAAAGCTGCTTCATCCAGTTTTGAGTGATCACATAAACAGATAAATTTAAGGATTTGACATTGATCTTTGACCTTTGACCTCTGTCCGATTTCACTAAAAAACTAATCAAGTAATTGTCCCATCATACATCATCCTCGGACAAAGTTTGGTGAAATTTGCTCGATCCAGTCGCAATTTGGTATAGCCTGGTTTTCAGACCCTTTGCCAACTGGATTCCGTGGCGACGAAGTCGCCATTCGGGCAAAGGCCTTTGCCGAAGGAAAAATCCTTGGCAGGACAATGCCACCTTAAACTATACTAGTTTTCGACGGTGAGGGGGTTAATATCGTAAATAGCGAAATAGTACGGGCAGAGGGTCTGGAAGGAGGGCTCAGCCACGGCTCGGCCAAGGCCGAGCCTCGCACTGTAAACAGGGTCATAGTTAATTTTACACAAAAAAAAAATACCAGACATTCTAATTAAAAGGCTAATAAACTATGCAAATATGCTACTTCCTATGGATTTTTTATTCTTTTGTTTAATTTGTGCCAGTACGGTTGTCTAGTGATCCCTTAATTGTGAAATATGTGAAAGGAAGTTGTTTGATATTCATTTGTAAGAAAACTGATTGTATAAGACCATATTTAGTTATACATATAAAACTCGGGTATCCCTGTATTTGTTAATTATTGTCTTTATTTCTTATGTTTTCTACTGTTTTATGTTTTTTTTATTCCGAACAATCAATTTCAACTTCAGATCAGATTTTAACCCTAACAAGGCCGGGCTTTTTGGGCTGTTTTGTGGCCGGGAGAGGGTTGAATCAACCCCCGAGATCTCCGCTGTCGATCGCGCAAACACCATGAAAATTGGCACATACGTTACCTGTAGCGTAACCTACCATACTACATGTATAAAACAAGAAATTGAAATTTTCATTGTATTAATCAATTATGCTTATGCATAAAATCATACATCTTGCTCTAAATCACAAAATAAAGTTCCCAGAATCCTCATTTTTGTTGTTAACATTCTTTGTAGCATTCTGAACAATGTATTTGAAAAAAAAAAAATCTGGTTTTCAGAATGTCATACTTAAAAATACATTATCATCTGAATTTCTTTACTATATCCATATACTTTTGGGGGGAGGGGAATGGAATTCTCCTGGACCCACAGTAATAATCTCTGAGCTTTTAACCCTAACTAGGCCGGGGGGGGGCCTCTGAGGCCCCCCCCTCGACGTTTCGCGCGATGTATCGCTATCGCGAGAAGCTATCGCCGCGACGTTTCATGACTTTTTTCTTTCGAGTCTCCCGCATCTTTTGACACCAAATTTGCGATGCCCGGGTGTGCGGTTCCGAAGTTGCGCATAAATATGCACGTGCATGTCAGACCAAAAATTGCTCAAAAAAGTGAATTTGTGTACAATTTCAATGCAAACTGTGTTTACAGGCAAATTTCATAAAAGCATGATTATTTTGGGGTTTTATGGATTAAAATCTATTAATAACGCATTTTCTTGTTCGGAACAATGTCACGGACAAATTTCATCGAAAAAACAATGAAAAACATAAAGTCGAAAAAACAAAGAAATACATAAGAAATTCAAAAAACAATAAAATACTTAGGAAATTTTTTCTGATTGCGCAATTTTCTTCTCTTACATTTGCTAAGGACACTAAAAAGAATATTTACACAAAAAATGTGCCTGTTTTGAGCTTTATTTAGTGATTTATACCAAATTGTCTGATTTCATGCATCATTATGCATAAATTAGCATAATTTAGTGTAAATGATAATTTTTGAAAAAATTAACTTCATGGTACTTTAGATTACATCATAGGCAATGCGTGTGCCAATTTTCGTCGCGATCGCGCGGTCGACGGCCGAGATCTGGAGGGGGGGCCTGGGAGGCCCCCCCCCGGCTCTATCATCTACCTGAATAGCCCGGCCTAGTTAGGGTTAATGGCCGATTCGAATTAAAGCCCGAGAGAGCCATGAAAATTTTAATTCATACTGATGTTTACAAAGCATTCCATGTGTACCTTATGTCTACCTACCTGTATGAGTGTGAATGAACCAGAGACAAGCTGTCAGGAGGACTCCCATAGTGAAAGCTGCAAAGGCAATGGCAGCAGCAGATCCTGCTCCAAGACCTGAGACTGGTGGGGGAAGCAATACTTGTAAATGTAATATCAAGTAAATCAAAAATACTAAAAATAAATTTCAAAAACTTGAGTCAAGAAACATTTTGGATAACTAGAAATTTCCATTGCCGCGAAATGGGATTGTATCCCCCGGCACTAGAGAGGGCACACAAACCATCTACCAACAGTGTGACCTCTGACACTTGGGGCAGCATATCCAAAATCTATAGGCTTGTAGATTACATCATGATAAATCTCCACACCAAATTTGAACAAAATCCGTTCATCATTGTGACATCTAGAGCACACACAAACTATTCACAAAAATATGGCATTTTACCCTTTAAAAGATGGAACACTGGGGGCAGCATCACCCAAAGTTATAGGTGTGGAGATATCACTAATATGAACCTCCATACAAAATTTCAAATAAATCCGTCAAGGTTTGTAGCTGCTAGAGTGCACACAAGAATGTGACGTGGCGGCGGTGTATCCAAAGTATCCTCCGGCATACATGCCGGGGATACAAGAAGATGGAAGTATAAAGAACATTTGAGAAGAAACCTGACTGCTAAGTAATATTTTCATGACTCCTACAGTCAAGGAAAATACCAAAGCTTCAAGGTCAATTTCCTCTGATTTTTAGATATAATAGTAAAGCAGAGATAAGCCTTTTTTTTCCAAAATATGGTTGCATTTCAGAGTGTACAAGGCCAACATTGGGATGTCAAAGTTTGCTTTCTTTTTTTTTCTCTTGATAACACTCACCTGTCCGAGCATAGTCCCCTCTGTCACAGTCAGGGTCTTCTATCGCTACTGAAAATAAGCACAATCACAATCTTACTTCATAAATGGACTGCTTTTTTGCTACCAGTACAATGTAACCTATCAGGTCAATATTATGGAGATGTGCATATGTCTTTTTATGTGCATTCAAGTTTGCTGTTACCATTTATACTATCTGCTCCAATCTATGAATAAAGGCATTTCCATTGTTAAATAAATCCCCCTAAAAAAAAAAAAAAAGAAAAGAAACACCAACTTTTTGCTTTTTGGACACTGTACCGCTGGGTGTTTTTTTTTTTTTTTTTTTGTACTTCTTTGGCCTGGTACCCTATACTACATTGAAGCTGGCTGGTTAAGGAGCGTATGAGAAAGATGAGTGCAGAGGTCAACAACTAAACATTTTTTCTTGCCGATTTTGCCTCCTACAGGTTGAGAAGCAATTGATCAGACTACTGACTTTAATGGGTGAACCAAACACAAATATATTCTACCTTGCTTCAACTTCCCAATTTTTTTTTAAAAGTCAGGTTTTAAATGGTCTGCTCTCTTATGCCAGACGTTGTGACAATTGATTTTGCTGGATCACATGGCTCACCACATCACAATGCTTATAGGGCAAGCTGCCCCCCCCCCCCCCCAACGGAAGAAAGCAGTAACTGCATAGCTGCTGAGCTGAGATAAATGCGATTTTGTGTTTTTTGCATATTCTTTAAAAACACAGAAACATTCAAAAATAATTTTGTGGTATGATTATGCACCATACCTAGTTGTCTAACAATACCTAGGAAAAAATTATGTTTCCGTTATTTTTTAAATGTTATTTAGGAAAATGTAGTTACTGCGGTGACTCACCCTTGATTCTGGGTAGTTTCCCCACGGAAAAAAGCAGTAACTGCAGACGGCCAGGAGTCTGCTGTTTTCCCCATGGAAAAAAGCAGTAACTGCACATTTCACATGACCATAGGAGGAGAATTGTTACCACCACCAGCTTATAAAGTTCTTCTACTTTCTGGTTAGTCTAGATCAGATCTAGGACCTAACGTTAGACCTAGACTAGGTCTTGTTGATTGAATGGCATTCTGTGTAACAATAAGGTAACTGAAGTTGAACTTTGAAGTTCCCGGCCTGGCCCATAACACATGACCCTGGACTAACGTTAGACAATAAAGTATCAAGTCTCTTCGTCTTAGATCCTAGTCGAACTCTGACGTTACACTTAAGCTAGACTACAGATCTATGCCCAATGTTAGTGCTAGACCTAGATCTAACGTTAGATTAGGCCTAGAAAATACTGACATTTTGTCTATAAATACAGTTAACACTAGCCTACTCTGTAACGTTAGATCTGGTAGTGTACGCGGTAGACCTAACTTTAGGGCCTACATCTAACGCTAGACTACCGTTAGTGCTCATCTCCCTTCAATATATTTTCAGCTCACCTAGATTTTCTGGTTCTGGCCAAAGCCATGGCTACCATGACTTTTCCTCTGCAATTCATGATAGATTTGCAGGCATGCCCGGATCGCAGAAACTGTTTGACTGCATGGTTAGCACTGGCATGATCACTAGCTCAGACTGTACCAGACCTGCAAACATGTACTGTGCAAGTGATGACTGTGATGTGATGCAGTGTACGTGTTAGCTAGACTAGTAGCTAGTACTGTATGCTGCAGAATTTATGCGCATGCAGCTAGCTGCACGCGTATTCTGCACTCTGGGCGCGCTGAGTCTGCCAGGTTTGCTAGTCTCCGGAAAGAAACTTTTTCTACAACTTGTCATATGATTCCCTGCGGGCAGAGTCAAGTTACTGGTGAAACAATCTTTTTATATCTACTCCCCTAAATTATGGAAGAAACTGCTGTTTATATTGTTTTTAAAAAAATTGTAGAAAAAAATAAACGGTATTAGGGAAAAAATATACAGGAAGGAATATACAGAGTCTGAATGATTAGACTAAATTGTTAGTTACTGCATTCTTCCGTGGGTTTTGTTAGTTACTGCTTTCTTCCGTGGGGAAACTTGCAAAGTTGAATCAACTGGATGCAGTTACTGCTTTTTGCAAAACTGAAAAATTGAATTTTTGGTCACTTTCATTTTTTTTTTTCTGCAAAACTGACCTATTAACATTGAAGACCATTTGATAAACTATTCATTTTTGCAAAAAAGTAAACATTCATAAAAATGTCAGTTACTGCTTTTTTCCATGGGGGGGGGGGGGGGGGGCAGCAAGACTGGGATGTGTTACTTTGATACATAAGTTGCAAACTGGATAATTTGATACATAGATAATTTGGCAAAACAGCATAAGTCCACATAGATCATTGCCAAATCATTTCGATGAAAATGGAGCTATTGCTAAACATTACATTATGCATTTTTCTTTCCATTAGTCAGTTTGCAAGTTGAAATTTTGACAGATGAAAAAGAATGCCATAATATATCCAAAAAGCTAATGAGGTAATCACCAAGGGATGTCTCACTTGCATATTGCAATTTGTGATTAGTGTTTTTCAATTAAAGTTCTTTGACCTTTTGGCATTTGATCTTGTATTAAAGACTTCACCAATATTCGAACTTAACCAGCATCTTTAGGTGATGTACCTGTAGTGTGAGTTGTTTGGTCATAACTCAAAAGCCATGGAGAGCTATTGAGAGCACACCACAATGGATAGAGCTGATCAGGGAAAGTTAATTGACATTTTGACCTTTGACCTTGTCGGACTTCATCAAATGTTCAAACTTAACCAACATCTTTAGGAGATGTACCAGAAATGTGAATGTGGTCATAGCTCAAACCTTTGAAAAGTTATTGAGGGTACACCATAACATTGTGAGTATAGTGCTTATCAGGGAAAGTTCATTGACCTTTTGACCTTTGACTTTGCTGGACTTCACCTACATTCACACTTAACCAGCATCTTAAGGTTTAATTTGGGTGTGAGTTTGGTGGCCATAGCTGCAAAGCTGTGGAAAGTTATAGAGGGTACATCAAATTGTCGACACCAGTGATGACAGAAAAGAGACGCCCATGAGTGTTTCCACTACACAGACTAGACAAAGACCATAATATGAAGGTTGGGTCAGAGAATGACATGATGTATTGTTTTGCAAAATTAAAGCTCGCTGACTTCTACCTGAAATCATGTCATTCCATCACAAGTGATTCAGACACAGAAGTGTTGAAAAGAATGGCTAACATAAGTATGGCAACATGACATTATGTGGTATAATAACGTTTACCTATTGTAAATCTGATATCCACCCATACTGTTGACTGCCATCTTGCTAAATTGCTAATGGTACAATCTTCAACTCTGTCACTTCCCCTTTACATAGTTTTCACTGGTCTCCATGTAATACTTTACCTGCATTGTCAATATCTTGGTTAGCTGCAGGGACTGAGACTGTACTGTCCTGTAGAGGGCCCACTTCTACTGTCTTACTTGGTCCTGTTGTAGGAGGCTGGCCCACTCTGACTCCAGGGTTCCCTGAACAAGCTTGCTGCTGATCTTCCAAGTATGAACACTATTTAGAAAGAATAAAACAATGCTGTGTATTGAGGGAGAAAGATTTGGGGTGACACCATGTGTATGTAGTCCTTAACCAGACCGTTGTTTGGCAGAAGAAGAGAATAGAAAGAGAAGAATTGAAGAGGGAAGCGACATATGGGGGCTGTAAGGAGGGCAAAAAGTGAAGAGTGGGGAACAGCACTAGTGGAGACGGTAGAGAAAGGAACAGAGAGAGTGGTAAGGAAGAATAGAGTGAGAATCAAATAATATGTTTGGACATCGTTAGGAGGAGAAAGGTGAAATGGAAGGGAAGAGGAAGAGGGAAAAGTTGAAGGTTGGAAAATCATGGAGATAGGAGAGACAAGTGAAGATTTATGAAACCAAGAGAAGAACGAAGTCGGCGAACAATGTGGACTATGGAATGCGGAATCAATGGAGAGAGGATGAATAATCTCACGAGGAAAGGTAAGTCGAAGAGAGATGAGACTATGTTGAGAGAAGGGGGGGGGGGAGAGAAAACAAAGAGAAGAAGAAGAAAAAAAATAGAAATGTCACTACGGCGACTGGTATGCCTCCGCCATAATGCATGGTTCTCCTAATAGGTCTATAGTACAATGTCTTGACAGTGTGTGATGACAGTTTCACACAATTGGCAAAATATTAAAATGACAGGTTTGCCACAAATGTGCTCCATGTTCACTTTCCTAGAACTACGTTTAATTGGATGAATGACTAAAACATCAGAGTGCAGGTATTTGGGGAACTGATGATTTTTACTTGACTTTTGACCCTTTTATAAGTTTATGCATTGAGTAATTTTCAAGGTATTGAGAAAAAGTATGATTTCAGTATCAAATGGTAAAATAGTATTATCTAAACCTGGCCTTTGACCTTTGACCTCACATTTCCAAAGAGAATCACCGTTAGGTAGAACATGCATAAATATGTAAGTTTCGTGATGATACCTTGAGTTACTTTCGAGATATGGAGGAAAAAGTGCAATTTAGCACTTTCACTTGACCTTTGACCTTTTGGCAAGAAACTTCCCACAGAATATATATTGGTAATACATGCATACATCAAGTTAAAAAAAAAAAAATCCTTCAGGCATTGCATAAATATAAGGAAAGTAGTGATATTTTGAGGAGTTGACCTTGACCTTTGATCCCCTGACCTTTGATCCATGACCCCCAACTTCCCTAGATAATCACTGCCCTTCAGTACATGCATATATACTAAGTTCCATGAAGATACCTTGAACAATTTGCGAGATATGGAGAAAAACAAGAAATTTCAACCTTTTTTTTCACAAAATAACCTGTGACCTTTGACCTTTGACCCTGTGACCCTAAAATCCAAAAAAGTATTATCCCCCCAGGATATACCCTCATACCAAGTTTGATGTAAAACCACCACACGGTTCTTGAGATATCGACAAAAACAAAAAGGGACGGACGTACGTACGGACGGACGGACGAACGACCCAAAAACATAATGCCTCCGGCCACTTCATTGGCGGAGGCATAAAAAAAAATGTAATTCAAGAAAGTAAAGGAGAGGGTGCTTGGGTGGAACCTACAAATGTTGAAATAAATGCTGCAGAGGAGAGAAAAAAAAAATGTGGAGAGGAAAATTAATGACAGTTAAATCCTGAAAGGGTTCCTGTGGGAGAAATGCAAAATGAGAGATAAAAATATGGTTAAAGTGTAGTCCTGAGGGGAGAAGGCAAGAGAAATAACCTGTGAAGAAAACTGTAAATTAATAGTGGTCCTGAAAAGGACCGTTGGGTTGTATGGAAGCAAGAAATAAAATAAAAGAAGAAGAAGAAAGGAGAGAAGAGAACAGAAAAGAAAAGATAAATAGCGTAGAAAACAGATAATAGGGAGTTTTCGCTACACGATGGGAAGACCGAGAATACGCGGAAGCAATCAGCTGTGACAGTCCCCGTACTCAGACTCCCGTCCCCATATCTATGCAGTTTCGCTTTCCTGTACAAAACGGAGGCGTGGGGACAAATCGCTGATTGGCTGGCTGGCTGGCTGGCTCACTCGCTGCCCAGCATCGGGACCGAACGCTACTTTGGCTGAATACCGTACTCAATTTCCCCAGGTCAGGACGTTTCTCGGATTTGATCATGCGCAGAAGCAAATTTTGCACACGACACGCTAAAATCCCAGCCGCGTCATGCTTGCAAAAACTCCCTAATAGTGTTGGAGAGAGAGGAAAGAGAATGTAAAAACTGAGTAAAAAGGTGCTAGTGAAGGAGAGTAAGAGATATCTAGTTATAAGAATAACTAGGAGAACCAAGGAACTTGATGTTTCGGGCAGGTTGTCTGTCCTTCGTCAGAAGTGAAGCGTGACCTGAGAAGAGGCGGGCTATATAATATATGGAGAATGCAGACCTACATTGTAGATGGAAGTAGTCGGTTGAGGTAAGCTGTGCATCGGCTATTGGCGTGCGAGGTGGAGTGTTGCAGTTGTTGATGCGTTCTATTGTTCTCGGAGTGTGTTGATGGTAAAGTACATCTGTGAGGGCTAACTTGGCTGTAAGTACGTAGTAATCTCTTTATTTTGCATTTCTCCTACAGGAACCTTTTCAGGATTTAACTGTCATTAGTTTTCCTCTTCACATTTTTTTTTCTCTCTCCTCTGCAGCATTTATTGTTAGGTTCCACTCAAGCCCCCTCTCCTTTACTTTCTTGAATTTCATTCTTTTTCTCCTTTTTTTTTTTTACATTCCCATTGGATTTCCCTAGTTGGAGTTATAGCTACAAATTACAATTTTACCTAGGGTAGAGTGACATCACATTTCACTCCACCATTTCATGTCAATGATAATGCCTATACTTTACCATCACTGCATCACATTTCTTGTCGAAGCTAAATGTATACCTGGATGGGTTTTTACCTACAGTTTGGGCTAAGGCTCCAGCAAAGAGCAATCTCCAACTAACACCATTTCACATTTTAAGAACAACATTCCAATACAGCACTCATGCAATGATTTGGAACCACTTTGCAGGTACAATGCTTAACCCGTTGAGGACGAGTCCCGAGTACACTTGGGCAAGCATCTATGGGAAATGCGTGTTGTAGCAAAATCAAAACGTCCTCAACAGGTTAATATGCAACAGAATCAAATGTAATGTTACTTTCGCCCCTTAATCTGAACCACAAACCACTTTATAAGGACATATTTTGCCTACAATCCGCCGTCTTAATTTGCAATGTCCATGCGTGCCATTACTAAGCCACGCCCATTTTCATACCAACATGTCACCCTAAAACAGACACAATTACGTGATTTTGTGTACATTTCCCGCGGAAAAAAAGTGCTCTGTCATGAACTCATAAAAACCTGACTATTTTTACTATTCATCATTCACTTTGATTCATCAATTTGTAAGCTCATTATGGTAGAAAAGTAGTCCATGACAATTACCACTGGAAAAAAAACCACATAAAAAACAAGGAAATACATAGCAAATTCCAAAAACAATAAAATACAAAATGACTTTTGGAAGTTTTTATGATGTAGAGGTTCTACAATATTATTGTCGAATATGTTAAAACAGATATACACACCAAAAAATAGACTCTCAATGTTTTTAATTAGTTTTTGACAGACTAAAATAAGATGTTGAGTTTAATTTGCATAATCAATTAATCAAAACAAGAAATTGATAATTTAAAAAAAAAAAAAAAAACTTTTAGGATTTTAATAGGGTTAAGAGGAAGCACAACTCCTACTTAAGAAATGGTCATCTCCTGACACTTACTATAGAGGGACCACAGTATCTACCCTGCACACTCATGAATCACATGGTCCATTTACAATTTTGTAGAACCAAAACAGTCATGACAAATAAAACTGATGTAATCAGAGCATGGTATAATGGGTCACATAAATTGCAGTATACTGCAGAAGATGGTTATGAGAGAAAAAGAAACTTACAACTGGGATGCCTTTTTCATCATCGGTAGCACTGTACTCATTTGCACACAAACTCAGCTTACAGCTGACCATAGTAGGCATGCTGAAAGTTTCCTGTGTCCAAAAAACCTCAAAGCTGAAACGCTTTACATTCCCCTCTGCATGAGGGTCCAAGCTGACATAGTTTGGGTTGATTTCATGGAAGATCAGAGTTTTGTCAATTGGACAACTGATGGATGGAAGAGACAGACAAGATAAAACAAAGAAAAACAAAGTACAGTTGTAAGACTCACATTTCAATAATTGATTGCTTTCAAAACTGTTATTATGGACATATATTGACATCAATGAAAGTTTGGACTTAATGTTTGGACTTAATATTTGGACTTATTTGGACTCATTTGGACCCATTTAGTCTCTACTGACAGCTGAAGAAACCATTAACAGTGCATTAGCGCAATATACCGTATTAAAAACAAGAAATATTCACAACTAAAATTTTCTAAAATTGGAGCTGACTGCATTTTTCACAACATGAAACATTCATGATTTGCCACTGGCATTCAATGCATAGTGTACACAAGAACTTTCGCCTGCATTTTAATTTCACAAATCTTGGCTCCTCATGAAAATAACTAATATAAATTAACTGTGACTGAAACAAGGTGATGACAACTGGTATCATGGTCACTAATTAAAGAAGTAATCATGCAACATCTAAAGGCAATCTAGGTATTTGATTGGTCTATTTCTCATCACATGACATGCAGTTAAGAGTACCATTGCATGCTATTGAGAGCCATGCAATTTTGCTTTTACAGCAAAAATAGGTACCACAAGGCAGAGAAAACCAATTTACATTGACTTTGTTATCAACTTGCAGTTTTTTTTTTTCAATTGCACGCCTCTGATGTCACAATTTCACAACAAATTTATGTAGCATGTACTAAACAGTTACAGGTGCGCATGCAGTCACTGCACTCACTTTACTATCAACAACTACAAGTGATTGCTTTCACATACTAAGTATGAACAAAACAAAAATGGTTGCCATTTTTGTTCTTCACTTTTACATTTTTGTGTTTCCTTTTTATTTTGGGCCACTACATTTCTTTGGGGAACCAAAATTTCAGATTTAAAAATGAACTTGTTCGGATCAGGCCAACACAGTGAGTTTCAAGCCCTGCTTTATCGTACACCTATAACAAAATCTGAACACTCGCAACATCAATCAATGGATTGTGAGAAATACCTCATTGAGATGTACATATGTGCATTGTTACATCACAATCATTAACTTGCAGATCGTGCGCTCTTTCTTCTTTGTTGCGCATGTGGAGCAGTTTAAACACTAACTTCAAGAACTTTGGTTGCAAGCGGAGACAAACTTTGCAAAGACTTTTTGAAGATGAATTTTAAGATCTTATGCAAGTGTAACTGCAGCTACTGATTCATATCCATCCGTCTTTGTATCTATACATATAATGCGGACATCAATCTGATCAGTAGATGTTAGATCTCAATATAAATGACACTTCCTCATCAATGCATACCTGAAGTCAATGAGATGTCGTAGAATGACCCCTGCCACCTGAATCCAACACTGATTGATAACCACATCATATCGCTGCTGACCCCCACTCACCCCAACCTGAAAGTACAGTCTTGAGTGGTCTTCTAGTGGGGCAGGAAAATCTACAACCTTTTTCTGGTAGACTGGTGTCTCAAACATATCAAGATGTAGAGTAACATGTGTGTCTGTTGGGTCCAGTTGGTTTCTTGATCCGTGATTATATGGTAGAGTACATTCAACAGCCCAGGCTGCAAAGGGGTCTGAAGTATCTGCTTCATCGTCTGATGGTATCATCCCTGAGCCGTTTTCTGGTTCCATCCCACTTTCACTTTCCCTAACACCTGGAGAGCCACTGAAAAAAAGGACCTGTGTTGAAAGAAATTCAGTGAACAGATGAGGATGTCTGACAAACTGAACCAAAATTCTTCATAATAATAATCATACAAAAGATTCATAGTCACCAATATGAAAGTTTATCAAACACAATTTGTTGGTTTACAGTAAGTTTTGAAGGACTTCGTATTAGAAGCATTGTAGGTATGGATAGATAATCTATTCTGCAGTTTTGTGTTGAATTGAATGTGAACACACTCGGGGAATTTACCTCCTACTTCCTCTCTCTCTTTCTCTTGTCCTCTTCCTACTTTGATAATACACTCCCTATTTCTTTCTTCTTATTTGTCTCTACATTTATGTATTAACATGCAAACATATTGTATCTATGGTATGATGAGATGTATTATATCTCAAAGTTTTTGGGAACTTAAATAACCACAGGTCTCACTTCACCATTACATCAAATGAATATGTGTGTCCATACTGGATGATCCAATGAATTTTTTTTTTTTTTTTTTTTTTTTTTTCAAAACTTGTTCTCACCCTATTGTGATAAATCATCTTATTTTGTCTCTGCTCTGCAGTAGTTCCACACTCATCTAACTGTGTGTGCAACATAAATCCAAGATCCTGGTAGTCTACAGACGTGCAGGCACGGTCCTCTAAAGTTATATCCTCTGGACTTAGATTGTAGTGTTCTGCAACATTGGTAGGAACCAGTGCCCGAATCCCTTGATCAAGGCATTCCACAAGGACATGTGGTCCATCAATAGGAGCATAGACAGGCTGGTCCTCGTCCTGTAATGGTTGCTGCCTTGAGATGTCTGGGATGAGAAAATTATCAAAGAGAAGAGGGTCATTTCAACACAAAACCTGAATCAGCATAAAAAACTCTCACAGAAAATCAGCTTGCATTGAACATTCCCGATACAGGCTAAAACCTTGAAATGGGTTAATGCAAAATTAAAACAGGAAGAAACAAAATACCAATCAAAAGCCACAAAAGATAAGACATGCATAAATTAGTATGCCATACCTTTAAGTTTAGATGTTGCACATTTTAGTGGACTTTTGCCTTCTGTCCCATAAAATTTGCCGTTCTTTCTTTTTACTTCCCCCTTGCTGTGACATTTCAAAAACAAACATTAATTTCTTTCCCCCTGAAATGTCATAATTGCTTAGAATGATTGATAATATCATTACAGATATCTCAAAATAATCAGGAAGTGTCAGGCAAAGTATTTCTTCCCATTTTAGATAAAGAGTTCTCTAGACACATCCAAAAGTTGTTTGAGAAAGATGACAGTCGAAATTGTCACAGGTAAATACAACTTTTGGATGTGTCTAGAGAACACTTCAGCTATATTTATCAACCATCCTTTTGAACTTATTTTGCTATTTCCTCCCTTATTCAGCAGTGTACCTATAATTTACTTGATGACATTTTTCAGTCATGTCTTAGGCGTGACAGATTTAATTTCACGAGCGTTCGGCCGCATGGGGAACGCTCGCGTTCCTCCTTTTGTTAGGGGACGCCCCTATTCCTCCTGCGTGCAGAATGGGGGGCTTAATCCCTCTGTTCATCAGCCTAATGAGGGCGTTCCTTGGACGCAACAGAACTGACTTGCTCACAAGTCGCATTCATGGCGTTCCTTTCCGCTTTATAGTAGAGCGGCTAAGACCCAAAATACACCCAAATCGTTCACTTTTTGAAGAAAGCGTGAAACTTTGCGTATCGTATCTATGATACTTAAGGATCATTAAAAAAAAATGGATCCAAAAAAATAGCGCCCTCTGGCGGCCGCCATTTTGAATTCCAATATGGCCGCCAAAATTTTAACACCTGTGTACAAAATAGCTTATAACTTTCTTGTAAAACATGTTTTTAACATGTATGAGGTATGAATTTAAAGAAAATTAAATTCTTAGCATAATGGAACCAATTTAGATTTTTTTTAAACTTACATTTCTATTGATAATGGGAGGAAAACCTATTCGTTTTACATTTTTTCTCAAAATTGCAGATTTACCATGAGATGCAACATTCTGTAAAATGATCATTATTCAACTAAATGTCATCAAATAAATCAAAAAAATATCTTGAAGTATGCTGAATAGATTGTGAAAAGTTGGTGATTATTACATTTTTTATCAAAAAGTTATAACCCTTGAAAGAGAGTAATAACAATTTCTTCAGAATCACAAAAGTGAATAAGACATGCGCCCTCTGTTGTGGAGACATGGGCAGCTGCTTCATTCTGGTTGGTGAAAAGTTTTGTTCATCTATTGACATCTCTTGGCAGTCTACTCAGGTAAGTCTCTGCTAAGTTTAGCATTAATTCATGTAGAAAATGATATTTTGATGCTGTAGTTGATATGAAACAATGTTTTTTTATCAGGATAAATGCTTGTATTTGCAATAGTTTCCATGTTGAATAGGTGTACTGTTCACCAGTCCCATCCAGTCAAAATTGTGTCGGGTGACAGTAGTGGTGTTTGCACGTAGATTTATATACAAATATAGATCTATGATCATTCAGAAGAGTGTTTAACAGTCAAATGAAGTTGTATGCATGCAGTCTCCACTGGTAATTTCGAAGAGAATTAAAATGTTGAGACATCATAGATTTTTGTGATCATTCAATTAGATCTAGGCCCTAGCCTAGGTAGTCTAGCCTAGCCTCGAGTTCGTGATCTAACATAAGGCCGAAGCCAGGATAGGGTCCGGGAATAAAATTATATCATAGATTTCACTGAAATTGTGAATTCAATAAAGGATTCACTAGAATACAACTATTATTGTCTCCTTTATAGAACAAATGTGGTGTAATCAAAAGCATGTAGATCTATACTTAGTCTAGACCTACATCAGGACCATAATGTAGACCTGGACTGAAAAAGCAATGGAGTTAATACATAAAAGAATTTAAGATCAATGCACAGTGTATTTGAATGTCATTCTTTTGGTTTATAAATATAAAAAAAGTAGAAAATGAACATACTCTAATCCATTTAGGACAGGAATGGTGTTGCAGCAAAAGCAATTGCTATTCCTCCTCAAGTTGGCAACACTAGAAATTTCAATTCTCTTTCTAGAATACAGGGTAGACTATACCTAGTTCTTGAGTGTCTGGACAGGTTGGGTATCCGAACAGACAGTTTTAGTATTTTAATTTCAACAAGATGGCATTGATTGTTTTATGAATTTGTTGAGAATTATTGCTAGTATTATTCAAAATCAGATATATTCATGATATTTTCTATTATCGGATGCATCATTTTGGCAAAAATTGAAAATAAAAATTAGACAATTTATTTTCGTTAAGCCTCTGGACACCCAACCCCCATACTATTAATGCAATGATACCCAATTTGGTCTCCATTTCAGAAAAGCTTAAAAAGTTTGTGAACATTTTTTTTTCTCTCTTTCTGTTCATCAGATAGTGAAGAAGACATACACCCTCTCTTCCGAAGACATGCACCCTCTCTTCCGAAGACATGCACTCTCTCTTCCGAAGACATGGACTTCTGGTTGGACAAAATTAGGTAAGTTTAGCATTCATTCATCATAATGGTATCTTAAAGAAGATGCATAAGAGAAACTGAGAACAGTTGGGTATGATATATTTTCTTGAAATTGGGGGGGGGGGGGGGAAGGGGGTTGATGAATCTAATATTGCATTGCATAAAGATATTTTTGTATTCTTTGTAGTAATTGTGACAGGGCTTGTGTGAAATACAGCCTGTCATGATACACCCCAAGATGGCCACCGTGTTTCACAATACGATTTTATTGCATTTGGCTAAAACCTTTATTGAGAAGTTTTAACACTTTTTTTTTCTATATTCTTACAACTCTTTCCCCATGATTATTGCTTATCACTTTATCACATTTCTTGAGCGTCCGGACAGGTTGGGTATCCGAGCAGACGATTTTAGAATTTCAATTTCAACAAGATGGCATTGATTATTTTATGAATCTCTTGAGAATTATTGCTTATGTTATTCCAAAATTATATTCATGATATTTTCTATCATCTAATGCAGAATTTTAGCAAAATTGAAAATAAAAAAATAGACAGTTTACTTTTGTTAAGCCTTTGAACACCCAACCCCATCATATTTTAATTTAAAATTCAATACAATAATATCTAATTTTGGTCTCCATTGTATGTAGAAAAGCATGAAAAAAAGTTGAAAACAATTTTTTTTTTCTCTTTCTGTTCATCAGATAGTGAAGAAGACAAGCACCCTCTCTTCTGAAGACATGCACCCTCTCTTCCGAAGACATGGACTTCTGGTTGGACAAAATTAGGTAAGTTTAGCATTCATTCATTATAATTGTATCTTAACGAAGATGCGTAAGAGAAACTGAAAACAGTGGGGTATGATATGTTTGCTGGACATTTAAAAGATTTTTTTTTTAAGGGGGGGAGGGGACTGATGAATCTAATATTGCATTCCATAAAGATATTTTCGTATTCTTTTTTCTATATTTTGAAATACAGCCTGTCATGATACACCCCAAGATGGCCACCGTGTTTTACACTATGATTATATCGCATTTGCAGGGCTGTCAACATTGCGGGAGACATTTGAAGATTCAGGCAATATTTTAGCTGCTAAGGTAGTACTAAAGCAAATAAATACAGAATAGAATAAATAGAATAAAGCCCAGAACTTTCCAAACAGCTGCATTAGCTGATACAAATGCCTTTATTCTTTAGAAATAAGCCATCCAAAAAGCTGCAGCAGCTGAAATAAATGCCTTTGTTATTTAAAAATAAGTTATTTCAAAATAAAACATAAAGATCCCTGTCAATACACCCAGTATTAAAGAGAATTATTTTGACACTCAAACGAATACTTTTAAAGCAATAGATATCATTGTCCAACGAACAAGATATTTGATTCAGCTGTTGGAAGTATGCTTCATCTTTTTCATTCAAATCATTGTGTAAAATTTTGTTTTAGCTGCCTGTTTCACCCTGCCAAGTAAAATTTGAAATGTCTCACGCAGTGTTGGCAGCACTGCATTTGGCTAAAACTTTCATCGAGAAGTTTTCAACACTTTTCGCTATATTCTTACAAGACTTTAGTCTTTCACCATGATTATTGCTTATCGATTTATCATATGCCATTTCTTCTTTTTTCCAGGATCAAGAGGAAGATAAGGGTTGAGAATAGCAACAATTAGCAAGTGTGCCGATGTGCAGATGCTACCCACAGTCCAGCAGCACTTGTGTGATACATGATGTCGAAGCTGTTCAGACTAGTAAAGCCTGGCGAACTGGCTGAAGTAAAGCGGCCTCCATTGGACTGGACCCTCTGCATTCTCTGTCAAGAGAAATCGTCAGAATATCTTACCCAGCCTTGGAAGGGTAGAGGGCGAGGGAATCGTGAAGCTAAAGAGACAAGTTATCAGTCATTCGCGACAAATCTGTTAAAATTTAAAGAACTAGGCAAAGTTCCTTTGAATGTTGTTCCTGAACAATTAGATGATGGGTCTGGCATTGAAGAGACATTACAAACGAACAAAGCAATGTGGCATAAGACTTGCCGGAATATGTTCAGCGACTTGAGATTGGATCGGCAAATAGAAATGCGTGAACTAGAACCAGACAGCGGCAACAGCTGCAGCAGCAGAGTTAAAGTGAGACGGACTAGTGTTCAAGGCGACCATTGCACTGGACAGGATCAAGCTCTTTGTTTTTTCTGTGATAAAGAAGCTGGAACTGCAGGATTGCATGATGTTACGACAACTGGGATGGACCAGACAGTTCGAAAGTATGCCACAGAGCTTCAAGATACAAGACTCCTGGCTAAATTGGCCCCAGGTGATATGATAGCACTGGATGCAAAGTATCACAAGACTTGCCTGTCGGATCTATACAACAGGTGCGTTGATTTATGAGAAATTGGTGTGAGGGGCGACCTGTGCTGATGTTTCATTGCCCAATGAAATATAGGTAAAGGATTATGGAGAGTTTTAAATGTTGATCACTGCCTAGATTGACAAAAAGTAGACACTGCCCATAAATCATGCGCCATGTTTTTATATCTCTATGGTTGTAGTATTTTGGTGGGATGAATCATGATTTCAAATTAACTTTCAAACAGTTAAATATAATAATACAAAGTTTACGATCATAGGAAAAGTGCATATCAGTTTGTTTTTGTTTTGTTTTGTTTTTGTTTTTGTTTTTTGTTTTTAGCACAGACCAAAATGTTCAAATCTACATAACAAAATGAGACTGCACTCACCATATTTGCAAATAACTAATGGTCAAATAGCAACTTTCTAGAAAATTAGTAAAAAGTTTTCCTCAAATCTTTTGTTTCATACCAGGCTTTATATCGTTTGATGCTGATACATGAGTTATCGTATCAAAGATCTGTGTGGTGGTGATATAAAATATGATATCAATTTTTTTTTTCAAAGGAACATATAAAAGTTTGTACCCTCCCAGCACAAAATTGCAAAATTCCTTTGGTTGCTTAGGCATCGATAAATAAAAACATGTAAAATTGTGTGTTCGCTTTTGTATGTTTGTTTTATATATTTATGAATTAATTCAAAAGAATATTTGAATTCTGAACAGATATTTTAAGAATGTTTTAGACTTCAAACTTTACATTAATTTGTGTTTCACATTCTCTCTATAGGTATAAACGGGTGAAAAATACAAGACTTCAAAGCTCTTCTGACAGTCACGACTCGTCCCATAAAAGTATCGCACTTGCGGAGCTGATCTCTTACATTGATGAAAGGAGGATGGTTGGGCCTAGTGTTCCTGTCTTCCGTCTTGCCGACCTTGTCTCTGTGTACACAGAGCGCCTGGTGGAACTGAGTCCGGACAATACAGAGATAACGGTCAATTCAACCCGCCTGAAAGAGCGTCTCCTATTGCATTGTCCATATCTGAAAGCTGTGAGGCAAGGAAGAGATGTTCTCCTGACATACGACACTGCGATCGGAGATGCCATCCAAATGACATGCTTTGATGATGATGATTCTGAAGCACTACAACTGGCAAAGGCAGCTTTAATTATCAGGAAACAACTTTTCTCCCATGGCAGAAAATTCAATGGATCCTTGATAAATGATTCAGCTGAAAAGACAGTCCCTACCAGACTGCTGGCACTGGTCAATATGATCCTTGATGGTCCGAGTATCAAGTCGCAGACCCGAAAAGATGGTTCGTCGACACGAGCAGCTCGAACCATTAGTGAACTCATAATATTCAATAGCATACAGGGCAATCGTGTGACGAAAGATGCAGTTCGACATAACGCTGACAGAGAGGTCCCTGTACCGACTTACATAGGCCTGAAAGTTCATGCGCAGACACGAAATCGTGAGTTGATTGACAGCCTCCACAAGCATGGATTGTCAATATCATATGATCGGGTTCTCAAAATATCATCATCTATCGCTAATGGCATCATCAATCGCTTTGAGGAGGATGGAGTAGTCTGCCCGCCTCAGTTGAAAGATCTTTTCACGACAGGACAGGTTGACAACATTGATCATAATCCCAGCACAACGACAGCAGTTGGCTCTTTTCATGGAACTGCCCATTCCTTATGTCAGCACCCCACTGAGAACAATCAAGGAACAGATGCTGACCCGATAGGTCTCGTTGACATGGAAACAGACAAGCGAATCCATCCTCTTCCTCTCGCATACACAAACATCTTGCCTGCACCATCCATGCCGAAGGAATACAAAGCACCAGTGACGTACGGACCAATGCGACCAGATAGAGACAAGTTTGATGAAGACCGCAGAAATGAGAACAAATGGCTTGAAAAGCAGTTATCTTTGATGGAAGAAGGAGACCTTTCGGTTGGTGATTTTGTGTCTTGGGCTGCATACCATGCAAATATGCAGATGCAACATACCTGTAAGCTGCCGACTACAATTGCACTGATGCCATTATTTCGTGAAGTATCACACTCATTTGCAACAATAATGCATTGCATGTATACCAACCAACAAGCAACACACTTGTTAAACCCAGGACAAACACCAGTATTGACGATGGACCAACCTTTGTATGCCCTTGGGAAACAGATCCAGTGGCGATTCCCAGAGCGCTATGGTGAAGACAAGTATGTGATGATGTTAGGCCCTCTTCATATCGAAATGGCTGTCTTGAAAATGCTTGGTGATTTGCTTGATGGGACTGGTTGGAGTAATGCTATCGCCCAAGCAGGAGTTGCTACACAAGGGACAGCGGATAGTTTCATTCATGCATCACATGTAGCAAGGACAAGGAGAGCCCATCAAATTACTGCTTCTTCACTGTACATTCTCCAAAGGCAAGCTTTCAGGAAGGAAAAAGAATCAGCCATCCATGAGGATCCTGTCTCCGAGGAGAGCTTCACAGAATGGTGTGAGCAGCGATGCAAGTTCCACCCTATGTTTCGATTTTGGAGCACAGTGCTTGATCTGGAACTGACTTTGTTGGCATTTGTGCGATCGATTCGGACATCAAATTTTGAGCTGTACGTGCAGACATTGTCTCAACTAGCTCCATGGTTCTTTGCGCTAGACCATATCCACTATGCCCGTTGGATCCCTGTACACATAAAGGACATGACAAGACTTGCCGAGCAGTGCCCAGATGTACATGAACTCTTCATGCGTGGTGCATTCACATCAAACAAAACTGGGAATCCATACTCTGCAATTGGTTTGGATCACGCGCATGAGCAGGTGAATGCTCAAGTGAAGGGTAACGGAGGAGCCATCGGTCTGACAGAAGATCCAGGTGCCCTACGACGATGGATGGTGGCAGGGCCGCATCTAGCCATGGCCATTGAAGAGTATGAGAGCAGTGCTGACAAGTCACCTGCGGATACTAATCCAAAGCATCATGAACAGAGTCCATCTGTGCAAAAATCCTTTGCTGATGATGTGCGCTCCCTCGTTGCTGTGATGGATGAGTTGGGGAATCTGTTCATGGATCGTACAAAGGAATTGGTAACAATAGATTCACAAGAAGTCATGCCGCAGAAAGTTGTGGAGGGTATGGAGCAAGTTCACACCCTGGGAGAGAGAAAGTATCAAACCTTCATCGAAGAACGCCTCTTGAAAAACGAAACACCCATCAGTGCACCCATCAAACGAAATTCACTTCCGCTTTTCCGCAATCGAAAGCAAGTGGGTCCATCCAAGGAAAAGCAGACAATAATGGATCTGAAGAGCGACTGCGCATTGTTCTCACGACTATACATTGCCAGTCAGACAAGAGAGGGTGACATCAAAGAGTTCTTCAAGCATGAAAACCAAAAATATCCCCCATCACTTTCTTCGTCTGGAACACTTAGACAAGGAACCAAATCAGATCTGGTTAGATTGCTTGAGACTCTCATCAATACTCCATCAGCTGTCACAAACACTCCATCTACAGATGTGACAATCCTTGATGGTGCGGCGCTTGTGCATCTGATTCCAGTAAAGGAATCAAAAACCTTCGCTGAATATGCACAGGAAGCATTCATCCCGCACATCTTGTTCGAGCTTGGAAAGGTCAAGCGCGTTGATCTCGTTTGGGACGTGTATCTCAAGAACAGTTTAAAGCTTTCAACAAGAGCAAACAGAGGTACAGGGACAAGGAAGAGGGTGTCTGGTAATGTGAAGCTTCCAGGGAACTGGAAAAACTTCTTGCGGAATGATGACAACAAGGATGAACTCTTCCAATTCTTAGGACAGCAATGTGTTTCCAAGGACACAGGTGACAAGGTCATCATTTCCACCCTACTGGACTCTGTTGTCACTTCTAGAGAGGATTACACCACAGATGGACTTCAACCCTGCTCGCATGAAGAAGCAGATACGCGGATCCTTCTTCATGTCAAAGATGTTATGAACTGCGGGTTCAAGAGAGCAATGATACGAACTGTTGATACTGATGTTGTTGTGCTCGCTCTTGCCCATTTCCAGGACTTGCCAGACATCGAGCAACTCTGGATAGCTTTTGGAACTGGCAAGGATTTCAGGTACATTCCAATCCATGAAATTGCCCGTGCAATATCCCCAGAGATGGCCAAAGGATTGCTTTTCTTTCACGCATTCACTGGATGTGATGTAACATCCTACTTCGCCAACCACGGGAAGAAATCTGCATGGAAGACTTGGCTTGCATGGCCAAATATCACCAACACGTTTGTTGCACTGTCACGGTCGTGTACAGCACAACTACCAGATGAAGTTGTTTTAGAACTTGAACGATTCGTTGTCCTGATGTACTGCCGGACCAGTGATGAGACTCGTGTCAATGAAGCGAAAATGGAACTTTTCGCAAAAATGAAAAGAAACATCGAGAACATCCCTCCCACGAGAGCTGTCTTAGAACAACACATCAAGCGATCATCTTACCAGTCAGGCCATGTGTGGGGACAATCACTTGAAATACAACCTCAAATTCCTGATGTCACTGAATGGGGGTGGGAGTCGGCCGAATCTGATGGTTTTGTTCCGAAGTGGTCCACCTTGCCCATCGCCGAAGCAGCTTGTCTTGAATTAATTTCATGTAACTGCATCAAATCTTGCAAGGGGAACTGCACGTGCTTCAAGACAAAGCTGGAATGTACTGCACTTTGCAAATGTGGAGGGGTATGTTATAAGTAGGAGATCAGAACAGATAAAATGTGGACAGGGCATCCTCATCTCCTATTTTTCATCTATACCACAAAAATCTAAACAAACATCTCATCAACAGTGCAGTTGTTCGCTGATTATTGGATCCTCTGCCAGAAACTCCAAGAGGATAGCCAACATCCTTACCTGGGAGTCAAACTGTCCAACACTCTTATTTTGGGAAAGTCAAGGCATAGTGGTTGCACTAGCGCCGACTACATGGTGGCCATCTGAGAATCCTCTGATTTTGACACAACCAACATTTTTCAAATCACCAAAATGGATATATATGTGTGAACTGTGTGCTTGTCTTCGTGCAAATATCAAGTATTCACAGGTTTGCAAAAACGACTATATTGTTGCTATATGGTGAAATGAGCTCATTTGAAATATGTTCAAAAGTATCAAGAACATAGGCATATCGTATATTGTCACCTATTGTGTAATAGCATGGCGGCCATCTTGAAATCTAATACCCCAGATGCAAGTTCTGACACTGGCAATGTGTTTGTAGACATCGAAAACACTTGAACTCCTAGGTGCAATAGAAGTGGAAATATGGACAGAGGGTGTTTTGATTTTGGCAGCCATATTGGAATTCAAAATGGCGGCCCCAGAGGGTGTTATTTCTTAATTTCAATTTTGCAGACTTCTGATGTAGATTTTGATAATAAGCAATAATTTTCTAGACAAAAAAAAAACAAAACAGGTATAGTCGTTTAGATTTAACTCCAAGGTGAAATAGCAAAAAAAAAAAAAGGGGACAAAACGAGCGCAAAAGTAATTTTATTTTGTCGGCCATCTTGGAATTCAATATGGCGGACCTCTGACATAGATTTTAATACTGCCATCATGTTCCTAGACACTGAAAACATGGGAAAAGACGTTTGAATCTCAGTCCTAGGTGCAATAGAACAGGAGATATGGCCAAAAGTATTATGATTTTGGTGGCCATATTGGAATTCAAAATGGCGGCCCCCAGAGGGCGCTATTTTTTGGATCCATTTTTTTCTACAATCCTCATGTATCATAGATACCATGTGCAAAATTTCATGCTTTCTTCAAAAAGTGAACGATTCTGGTGCTTAGCCGCTCTACTATTAGGAACGCAAGGATTATCCCAACCACGTGCCTTCCGCGCACGGCTTCACCTATGAAAAGAACAATTTGCGCCGGCGAGTGCACAATTTACGGTGGACGCCAGAATTCCACATCGTTCTTGCCAGTTAAAAATAAATCGCGTGGCAAAAAACAGGGTGAGAGAAATCGCGCACTTCAGACAGTTTACAAACGATTGCGACTCCACATGCATTTTTAATCGTCAAGTACAGTCGCCTACGCTACGGAGTAACATTGCACCAGTTCGCAAAATTCTCTCGACTCGCAGTTTCCAAGCGTCATGAACAGGGCTGGTATTCCAAAAGTTTTGCCAAAGTTTTGCGATTATTCACAAGCAATAATTCACAAGCGAGAAGTTGCATTCTGGTTTACTTTTCGATGACATTAGTCAAGGCTCGACACTTACGGTGGCCCGGTGGCTCGGGGCCACCAAAAACGCACGTCGGGCCACTAAAAAAGTCGGATGTTTGCCTTTACTTTCGAAAATGAACAGCGGTAACAATCGGCTCCGTAAGATGCTAGAATAAATGTCATATGTTTGCTCTTAATTTTGGAAATGAATAACGGTAATATTCGACTCCGTATGATACTAAAATAAATGTCGGGTCGGATGTTTGCTTATACTTTTGGAAATGAATAACGGTAAGAGTCAGCTCCGTACGGTGCTTAGATTAATGTCAGATAATATTGATTTTGCATTCGGAAATGAATTAAGGATAACATTCGGCTCCGGAAGATGCTGAAATAAATGTCGAATGTTTGCTTTGACGTTCGGAAATGAATAATAATAATATTCAACTCCGTATGATGATAAAATAAATGTCTGATGTTTGCTTTTATGTTCGAAAATAAATAGCAATAACATTCAGCTCCGGAAGATGCTAAAATAAATGTCGAATGTTTCCTCTGACGTTCGGAAATGAATCAGAGTAATATTCAATTCCATACGGTGATTAAATAAATGTCGGATATTTGCTTTACTTTCGAAAGTAAATAGCAATAACATTCAGAAGATGCCAGAATAAATGTCAGATGATTGCTTTTACTTTTGGAAGTGAATAGCAGTAACATTCTGCTCCATACCATGCTAAAATAAATGTCGGATATTTGTTATTCCACACTGCTCGATTAAAAAAAAAAACAACAAAAAAAACAAAAAAAAAACAAAAAAAAAAAACCTGTTACGATTCGCTATTTTAATATGTTGAAGGTTCGCTTTTCTTATAAGTTTCGAAATTTAGGACGTTATATAGCTGATTCGAAAACGAAGTTTCTTACCACGAATATGATAATTCCTTTACAGATAAATGACCCACCTTTTTTTCATTTTCGGATGAATGAACCATCTGAATATATTTTTTTTTTTTTCCGGAATGATGAATATCGTGCAAAGAATTAAACGATGTCACGTTCAGAAATAAACCCATATTCCCGTCACAGGAAAAGATTCGGCGTTTTTAATTTTCTTTTAGCCAAAATGATATAAGTTTCGTACCATGCACGTAATTCATTCTCACATTTACGAACCTTCGGAATAATGCCACAAATGGTATTAACGAGCCCTAATACAATTTTGGATTAACAAATTTATCAGTTAAGGCATATCAAATTTGCGTGTTTTGCGGGTTCTGCAAAAAGAACCATCGGATTTACGAACCTTATTCTTCTTTCGGAATAATGAACATAAGGCAAAGGAAATAACGATGCCATAATAAGAATTCAACGTATTTTCTTGCCTCAAAGATTTTGAATACGTATTTTCCGAACTACTAACCCCCAATGTCAGACTAAAAATCCGAAAATTAAATAAGCTTTGCTTTCTGATGTTTTGTTAATCCCAGAAATTAAAAGGAACAAGTTGTGTTATTCGTTTTCAGAGTAACGTAATTAATTTCATATCCCGATTAATGCACCTTTAGAATCACAAAATTCGTGCGGTTTCGGATTAATGAATCGTATTTATTTGTCACATCAACGAATATCAATCACGGCAATCACGGCCTGTCACATTTGCCTATCTCGTCTCACAGCGTTGTTTCACGTCCGTCCCGTTTTGTCCTTGATGGCCTGAAATGTGACTGCCGTGGTTGCCGGGAACATGGTGTAAACGCGGCTTTTAGCTTTACACAACCCAATTCCACATCTCCAAGAGCCTGAAATGCTCAAAAGCGAGATTCTCTTTGCAGGTCGACTTGAGAATGGACAGGTTGGTATTCCTCCTGTGCGGAAGCAGTCAAGCTGTAGGCCTATACATGTATCCCCTTTCCATGGTCAACTAGTCATGTGCCATCAAACAATGAAAGTATCGATCGGGCACCAGCTACACATAGTCATGAATAGACATTGCGCTAATGGGCTCACAAACTCTTTTGTTGTATACATGAATATTGTCACTGGAGGCAGGCATCTACTGAGCTGAGCCTCTATCGCTGTGTACATCTTCATTCGAGTTTTATTGCTTTCGTTTCGTTTCGTTTCGTTTCGTTTATTCATTTCCATTTCAAATAAAATACAACAAATACAATGCATAAAATACACTTACTGTAATCAAATCTTTCTTACAATACGAAATTATGCCATCGATTAAAGTGGAAGTGAAATGTGAAATAAACAGAGAACTTGAAAGAAGGCTCAGAGGCCTTGTGGGGGAAAAGTCCTCTATACAACATAATGTAGGCAAAATCAACAAATTACATTAACACATGCACAATACAGAACACACATGATATCACAAACAACTGGAGGAAATGGTGGAGACATTAAATAATCAGTATTTAAGCAGGAGTTTTTTTTTAAGAGACTTTTTGAATAATCTTAAATTTGAGCATGAACGTATCTCACTTGGTATGGAATTCCAAACAATGGGAAAGCTAAAGCGAAGAGATCTTTTTGTGTAAGCCGAATCAACTTTGAACAAATGAAAATCATTACATATACGGGTGTTATAATTATGAATACTACTGTTCATACTAAACATTTCTGATATATTAACAGGTAATACATTTTGGAAGTACGAAAACCCAAGTTTTGCAGTATGAATGATATATAAGTCATGAATCTTCAAAATACACAGTTTTTTAAATAATGGTGCAGAGTGAGCAAGATAATGACTACCTGTACATATACGTACTCCTTTCTTTTGTAATTTTAGTAACGAATTCATCTTTGACTGATTACAGTTGCCCCAAACTGGGATACAATACGTAAGATATGGTAATACCAAAGAATTATACAAAATAAGAAGGGTAGATAAAGGTAAATAATATTTAAGTCTGTATAAAATACCTATACTCTTTGAAACTTTATTATCTATATATTCTACATGTGCATTCCACTGTAAATGCCTATCAATATACATACCCAAAAAATTAACACTATCAGATTTACATATACTGTGCGAATCAGTAATAAGAGTAATATTTTCTACTATATTACTCACTTCATTTGATCTATTATAAAAAGGAACATAATATGTTTTCTCAAAATTAACAATCAGTTTATTCAGTTTAAACCATGTCACAACTTTATTCAGTTCACATTCTAAATTTTCTTTTAAACTTATAGTGTCTGACTGAGTGTAAAATAAAGTTGTATCATCCGCATATAATACAAATTCCAAATTTTGAGTACATCTAGTTAAATCATTGATATATAACAAAAACAAAAGGGGTCCCAAAATCGATCCTTGCGGTACACCACGCTTGATTTGACTGTAATATGAGTGGCAATTAGCAAAAAATGTATATTGAGAGCGATTATCTAGATAACTAACAAACCACTCTAAAGCAATTCCTCGAATACCATAATGACTCAATTTATGCAACAAAATCTGATGATCAACAATATCAAATGCTTTTGACAAATCCATAAATATTCCTAATCCAAAATTGTTCTTATTAATAGATGAGATTATTTTGTCCTGTAAATCCATAATTGCATGAGCAGTGGAGTGATGTTTT
Organism: Diadema setosum; assembly: GCF_964275005.1. NCBI lineage: Eukaryota > Metazoa > Echinodermata > Echinoidea > Diadematoida > Diadematidae > Diadema > Diadema setosum. The sequence continues at coordinate 1,969,078 of NC_092701.1, forward strand.
CTGAAACCATATTGACTATTACAAATAATATCATTATTACACAAAAAAGTATACACTCGATTAAATAAACATTTTTCGATCAGCTTTGAGAAACATGGGAGAATAGAAATTGGACGATAATTCTTGAGGAGATGACAATCCCCTTTCTTCAAAACAGGAATTAATTTTGCAACTTTAAATTTGGTTGGAACATTACCAGTTTCTAATGATTTATTAAAAATAAAAACCAATGGTTTAACTATAAAATGTATAACTTGCTTCATAATATTCACATTTATATAATTAAAATCAAATGAATAACTGTTCTTTAATGATTTACAAACTTCTAATATTTCAAATTCTGTTATGGGCTTTAAAAAAATTGACTTTTGACAACTATCGGAAAGATAAGTTTGAATGGTTACATTATGATTGTTGTTGACAGGAGTCATTGATTCTAATAAAGTTGAACAACAATTCTCAAAATAAGAATTAAATTCATCAGCAATAGTTTGTGGATCACCCTCTTCTTTTTCATCACAAACAAAATATTCTGGAATACTTTTCTTTGATTTTTTAAGAATGTCATTTATAACTGACCATGTACCTTTAATATTACTTCTATTTTGATTTATTTTATTTAAATAATATGTTTTCTTAGCATGACGCAAATAATTATTCACTTTATTCCGATACCTTTTATATTTCATTTCACTCAAAAAAGTTTTTTCATTAAGAAACATTTTATACAATTTATTCTTACGCTTAATATATTTCAAAAGTTTTGGAGTAATCCATGGCTTCCTTATCTTTTGCTTACAGAAGTCAATTTTCTTAATTGGTATATACTTATCTAACAAACTTATAAACAAAGTTAAAAAATTGTTATAAGCCTCATTTGCATCATTGGATGTATAAACAAAAGACCAATCTACATTATACAATTCATAATTAAGGATATTAACACTTTCAGTTGATATCTCACGTGTAATTTTTGTCATGTTTTGCTTATTTTTTGATAATGGCATGCTAGTAAGTAAGAATATAGGTAAATGGTCGGTGATATCAACCTCAAAAGAACCACAATCAACTTTAGCATCTATAACATTTGTAAAAATATTGTCAATGAGTGATGCACTATCAGTAGTGATACGACTTGGAGAATCAATGACAGGGAATAAAGCAGATGATGAATTAAGATTAAGGAAATTACGTCCAATATTATCTAAAGACTCTTTTAGTAAATTAATATTAAAATCCCCTAAGATGTACACATTTTTACGCTCATGTAAAACTGCATCGAGTACTTTATCATAAAAATTGAGAAAAATATCATTATTGCAACCAGGCTTTTTATACATAACCCCGACAGTATGTTTTACATCATTTACACAAAAATCAACAAATAAATATTCACAACAATATTTTTCTTCTTCTGTCTGAACAACATAATTATTTATCTTAAATCTGATGCCATCTGATATGAATAAACCTACCCCACCCCCTCGCCCAGAATGCCTATTAGAAATGACAAAAGTGTATCCTTCTAAATCAAAAGGAATACATGGAGTGCCAGAAATCCAAGTTTCTGTTATGGCAATTATGGAGAAGGAATGCTTTAGTAAACACAAAAAGTTTGTAATTTCCTCAAAATTTCTTTGGAGACTTCGAGCATTGAAATGTATCAAACTAAAAGCAGCAGTATGTTTAAAATGAGCATTGAACTTACTTGGGGTGTAACAATTATAAGAATAGCAAGAATTCAAAATGTTCTCATCAGGATCTATATCTTGTATAGTTTCACTCATTAGAAATATACGAAAAGTAGGATTCAATTGATGGAATTCCTAAATCTGTGCAATTATTACAATATAGAAATTTTGTCACATGGTACCAACATGCCTGAGATAGTAAAACATATGTTGATCTCCTTCCAGATACACAAAACATTACATTCGTATTAATGATACACAAACACAACATAGTAAAAACTTTGGCTACACAAAGATCAATACAAACTGTGGAAAAACAGATAAACAATGGTTTTCACAGAGTAAAGAACATAAGCAGGCTTTTTGATAAACCAAAAAAGAAAGTACATAAAATCAAAATGAGAAAAAGAAATGAGAGAACAGGTTACAAGTGAGTCAAGTGAATCAACCTGCTTTCCTACACTTGGGTGGGGGACAAAATCCACCAGGAATTTCACATTAATTTTGAGATATTAGCGACATCATAAATTACAACTTTTTGAGGTCATCATTGTTACGGATCACTTTTGTTTGACTGTCTTTTCCTTTCAGCAGTGCATACACACGTCCGTCCTTGCTCCACGCCTTGTCCACTTTTGCGTTTGACCGAGTGTCATTCAACAACTTTTGATTTCGGGCGGTGAGGTCCTCGACAATTGCCATTTTCTGACCTTTCAGTTTACGTCGCTTTGAGATGAACTCTTGTCGCTTTCTGTATGACTTGAATTTGATGATAATGCCTCTTGGACTGTCCTTGTTGGGATGTTCCTTTCTGATACCAACCCTGTGAGAGCGCTCGATGTCGTCCAACTTCAGATCAACTTGAAGATGCTCGCTAGCCACTTTCAGCACAGTGATGTCGGTGTTTTCCCCTGGTTTTTCCGGGCAACCAAAGAGCCTGAGACAATTTCTCCGCGAGTATTGTTCCTGGGCATCTATTTTCAAGTTGATGGCATGAAGCCTGTCATTGTGCTTGCTGAGGTCCCTTTGGAGGTCGCTGATCTGCCTGGATTTCTCATTATTGCTGACTTCCAGCTCCATGATCAGTGCCTGCTGTTTTTCTATAGTCTCCTCCATGGCTTTGACCCGCTTGGCGATTGTTCCCTCCACCAAAGAGAGGAAACTCTTGCTTTGAAGTATGTCTTTTATGACTTCTTGCACAAGGGCGGAGTCATTCCGGTCTATTGACTGAGACCTGGTCTTTACAGAGGAGGCACCAGATGACATGGTGGGAAGACACAAAGACTGTCCTGAATGGAAATGGTCGTCTATTGTCTGGGGATTAGCAGGTAATCAAGCTCAATGAGATGCCACCAGAGGTTGCTTGTATTGACACCTCAAAAGCCAAAGCGTGGAGCAAGTGTTGGTACAGAATCCCAAGCCATCAAAGAACACTCCAACACACAGCGTAAATAGTGAACATGTGGGACTGAGGCACTGTTTCTGATATTTGTGGTCCAGAATGGCACAAGAAGTTACTGCCCAACTAGGGCCAGTCACAGCAAAAGAATATCATGATGTGTCTCCTGGTGGATGGCAATAGTCCCAACAATGTTTACATGATGAACCACTCACAAAAAATTGCAGAACACAGAAAAAAATTTGGTAGCTTTCAGGAGCAGTAGTTTCCCCTGTCAGCAGCATCCAAAAGAAACAAGCACACGCGGATTAGTAACGGCATTGCACAAAACCCAAATCTCTTGAGAGATTTTGAAAGAGCGGGATCCGAAACATGGACCCGTTTCTAGACACTGTACGTTTTAAATTTGATTTGAAAAAAACAAACGCATATTCCCCAAAGTGCATGCAACTTTGCGATTTAAATGCAAGTGCGTTGCTGTGAAGATATGCGTGTGATTTCGTATGATTCTGTCGAGATAATTTTTCAGTGCCGACTGAGTTGAAATAGGATGTGTGATTTTCCTTCCCTAAGTCGCCATGTGATTTTGTTTTGTTTAAATTTCTATTGCCATACTCTGAAAATGAATTGTTCTCGCGCTCCAATTCGCAACATTACCGCTCTGTACGGCGCGGCCCAGTCTGAAATAAAAAGAAGAAGAAAAATTTGTTAATTCGGAAACGACATCTTTCGGATTACTAACCTTCGTAAAGATGAATATCTTTCCATCGTCGGACTTATTTAACTTTGGACTGAGATTTAAACCTTCGGAATAGCGAACTGCAGTTAACAATAATTTGCTACTATTTTTTCACTGACATTTCGTGAAGCACGATGCGTTTCGGTAGTTTGAAACGTGTAAATGTTGCGATGTCTTTCCCCTGCTAGTGCAGACTAAGTTCGGTCACGGCGAAAGTTCCGTTACGAAATAAAAAAATATGATTCTTAAAGTCTTTTCAACAATAGCACGCTTCGGTATAGATTTTTATGCGTTTAAACGCAGTTTCTAGTTTCGTACAGAAACCGCAAGTCTTTTCTGCAACGCTCTTGCGTTTTAAATACAGCGTTGCTTGTGATTTGATGGACTTGCATTTGACTTTTAGAATTGCGTTTAAACGCAATTGAGTTTAAGTTTCTATACAATTTTCTAGTGTCGGATGATTATCAAACGCAAGTCTTTTCAGCGTTCCGTGTGATTTGATGGACTTGCATTTGATTTTTGGGGTTGCGTTTAATTTTTAATTTTGCGTACGAAGTAAAAAATAATACAGGTCTTTTCAACAATAACTCACTTCCGTAGATGTTTAGAGATGCGTTTAAACGCAGTTTCTTATAATTTCGTACAAAAACTGCATGTCTTCTCGGCAATGCTCTTGCGTTTAAATACAGCGTCGCGTGTGATTTGATGGACTTGCATTTGATTTATAGAATCGCGTTGAAACGCAACTGAGTTTTAAAGAAGTTCCCTACAATTTTCAAGTTTCGTACGATTATCAAACGCAAGTCTATTCAACGTTCCGCGTGATCACAAGGACTTGCAATTGCATTTGATTTTCAGAGCTGCGTTTAATTTTTGATTTTGCGTACGAAAAAAAACAAACAAAATAATGCAAGACTTTTCAACAATAACGCACCTCCGTAGATGTTAAGAGATGCTTTTAACCACAGTTTCTAGTTTCTTACGAAAACCACAAGTTTTCCCTGCAACGCTCTTGCGTTTGAATACAGCATTGCGCGTGATTTGATGGACTTCATTGACTTTAAGAGTTGCGTTTCAACGCAATTGAGTTTCAGGTTTGTACAACTATTTTCTAGTTTCATATGTTTATCAAACGCAAGCCTTTTCAGCAACGCACTTGCGTTTATGTGCAAAGTTGCTCGTGATTTGATACACCTGCATTTAATTTTCAGTTGCATTTAATTACATGTAGTTGCAGGGCTGCCAACACTGGAAACTAGTTGAGAGTGAGACTCCCATAGGCCAATGCTATAATTTAGGAGTCAAAATGAGTGAGATCAATAGAAATGCATGCAAATGAAATAAAGTTTTAGCGTGAGAAAGGACCAAAATGCGTGAGTCTCACGCTCAATGCGTGAGAGTTGGCAGCCCTGTAGTTGCATTTGATTACTTTTCTAAAAACGGGCCCAGGTTTCTATTAACGCTTCGGAATAATTAACGTTAGAATATTCGGTTAAACAGAAACACCTACACGGGTATCATGTTCTGATAATGATTTTCTACTAGGACCTTTATGTGTACACAGTTTGTGCGTTTTGAGAATAACGAGCAGGAGAAAAGGGGGAAAGTGAACTGCTTTGGGTAGGCAACTACATGTAATTCTCCAAAGAATGTAAATGAATGTATGCCCTTTCATTTCTGGCGTACAAGACAATGGACGCATGGCGCGAACGCTACCACGCCGTACACTAGCGAATTACCGACTCGCGGGAAAACAATTCTTTTTCAGAGAATGGCGATAAGATTTTGAGCGAAAAAAAATATGTCGACTTAGACGAGGGAATAAACACGTATTTCAGCTCAGTTGGCACTAAAAAATCAGGTCGACTTACGCGAGTTGTCGACTTCTAAATGTCGACTAAGACGAATAAATTTTCAAGGAATAACAAAGGCAAAAATCGGGACTTTTTTATCGTGTCGACTTTACTGCACTATAGCTCCACAGTTTCAGCAGAGCCAGATGTGTATGCACCTCCCTGGTTTCAGGCAGGCAGCTCTCATCAGCTAGCTCTCGCCAACTCCAGCACGTGTCTCCATCAGCATGCTCGTATTATACAGCACAGGGTTACTATACATAGCCCCTGTTCCCAGGCCCCATGCAATTGACACGATGTTTACGACCCATTCAGCGCGTACGCAAATTCCTTTACCCTGCGGTTTTGCCTGGCGGCAAACCTGCTTTGAAGTTCCTGGAAATTTCCACCAGCCTGTTGCCTGGCTGGCAGGCACGGCCATGGGTGTCAAGTTTCCGTCAATCTACCTAGCTATTGTGAATGTTTTTCTTAATACACTTGTCACTTCATTACACACATTTTGCTTCACCTGAGAAGCTGCTTACAAGAGTGGTCTCACGCTCATGTAAGGCAGGGCTGCCAACCTTGAGTGAGAGTTTGGCGTGAGACACTGCACGAGGGAGCGGAGCGACCTCCTGGCTAGCGCATGGCGGCCTGCTGTGCGGCCGTACGAACGTACGTACTACTAGTATGTACACAGTACGTCAAGCGATGTAAAGCACACGTCATTGCTATACATACTGTAATTTGCCATAAGTACAAGCTACGCTCACATGGTATGGTAGAAACCAATCGTAATCCAATAGCTCGTCTTTGCGCGCGAACCGAAAACGATTATTATTGGTTAAGCTTTACACCCGCGCGGGAAAATCTCGAAACTTTGGGCTTGGGCATATCGATATTCGGAATATCAGAGAATTTAGAGATATATTTATTTTTTTTTTACATTCCATTTTGGGGGTTTAGCGTGAGATTTCGTTTATCAGAGTGAGACAGTCAAAATTGGTTGAATTGCGTGAGTCTCACGCTGATTGCGTGAGAGTTGGCAGCCCTGAGTAAGGGGAATTAATTACTCTTTCGGATATACTTTTTGATTACGCCTCTCGTCGACGCAAATTAAGGTAATCACAGCGTTACTAACGCGTAATAGTGCGATGCCTTTGGTGGTTTCATTTGTTTGCTAATTTGTCTGTTTTTTAAGCTTCCATGAAAAGACAAAGGGAAGACTTAATCCGGGCGTTCCCGAACGCTGGCTACATGGAGCGATGGCTTCGTGGTCGATTGGGTGCAGTGAAGTTGACGCTATTGTGTTCGAAACAAAGTCACTAAACAAAAGACTTTTAAGCTGGCGTTCCCGAACGCGGACGGCATGGGCGCATGCCAAGCTCGAGCCAAGCTGGCTACTTAACAGATAAGAAGGCATGCCGGACGCTAGCCCGACCAGACGCTGTTACGCACGCGACGTACCATGTACAGCGACTGGGCTGTGTATAGTTAGCCGGACGCGGGCGAACGCTCGTGATGATAAATCTGTTACGCCTTAATAGATATCTTAGATACCACACTAATAACACAACTATCTGTATCACATCCACCGCACAAAGTTAATATACAGCCACTGCTTGTCAGTCTGACACATTAATACACAGGAATACCAATTTCCCACGCACAAGAGTTAGTGTCTGCTGCATTTTTCAAACAATTTGCATATCACTCTAACACTGAGTAAACCAAGCCTTCATCAAACCACATGCCTGCACTACAAAGCATGTGTAACGTGGGAACATTTTTTTAAATCATTGGTCCCAATGGTAACAATACCATTTAAGTCTATATCATCACTGGGGTGACAAGACCTTGTATCTGAAATTTCGGTGAAAATGGCTTTTCTTGGATTAATGGTCAAATAATGGGTTAAGTGATGTCCTGTCCAAATCCCTACTGTCTTACTCCAAAAATGAAGCCACCACGGCATGTCAAAGGAAAGGCTGTGCCATTCACTACAGTGCTTTGACCGCCAAAATTTGCTCGCCAAAATTTATCAAAATTTATTACATTTAAATCACACTCAAAAGACCCCTTTTAAGTGCTTGAAAAAGCATATCATGTGGACTTTCTTTTAAAGTCCCTACAGGAATGGGGTTGGGGTTGAACACTTTTTCAGAAAATTGCTTGTACTAATTTAGAGTATTTTTTCAAGTCTTCAGTTTGTTGGTATAAATTATCTATAAGGATGTCACTATATCTTGATTAGAATTGTAAGATTTAATCTTTTTTAAAATGACAAGAATTCCATGTTTTGTAAGCTGAAATACAAAAATTTTCAGCTCGCGCGCTGCACTCGCTGGCCAAAATTTATCAAAATTTATAACATTTAAATCACCCTCAAAAGACCCCTTTTAAGTGCTTGAAAAAGCATATCATGTGGACTTTTTTTAAAGTCCCTACTGGGATGGGGCTGGGGTTGAACACTTTTTCAGAAATTAGGGGAGCAATTTTCGTGCTTGCCCCGGGCGCCGTTTTCCCTAGATATGACACTGGATACAAGGTCTTGTCGCCCCAGTGACGATATATGACCATGCATCACAAAACGAACAAAAACTCGGATACAAGGTCTTGTCGCCCCAGTGACGATATATGACCATGCATCACAAAACGAACAAAAAGTCGCATGCACTGATTTTGTGTGGGGACTTAATATAGGTGAAACGAGTCAACCTGATCAATCTTGAGTTTTTGATATTTTCTGAAAGGGCAATTTTTCTTCTTCATTATTCTAAAGACTGGGATCATACGTACAGCAAAGGGGAAGTTGTGTTTTTAACAGTTTTTCTACAAAAATTTTTGTGTAGAATAGTGTGCTAAGAGTCCCCTTTTATTTCTTTAAAACCCTTACACACTCTTCACTTTCAACTCTAATACTTTTTGAAAAGATTATGCTGCAACCTTGAAAGCTGGCACTAGTAATGGATAGAATGTGCTAACAGACCTTGATAAATTTCAGCTTAATCTGATAATCCCTTTTAATGTTGCTATGAAGTTTTACATCTTGTTTTTGTTTTTTTGTCCCAATTACTTGCACAGAGCACAGCTCCATCAGATTAAGAGCTCACATAGGGCCTGGCCCTCTGCTTTAAACCCTCTTTTCTCAAAACACACTTTTCTAGAGTGTGTGCTTTATTGCCAGTATTTAGATAGGTTGGGATAGTCTCTTTGAATAGAGTTATACATTGTTTTGAATATTAAAGCGGCCACAGACCCACATGAAGTGGTAGCAAAGTAGATAATTCAGCGTGTTTTCCTGCTTTGTAGCTGTGCCAGTCAATGCACTAGTGTAAAGCTTTCTTCACGACTGTACACATGCTACTGAGCAACGACTTGATAAACACTGTTCAATGCATGAAACATATGTGTGCATACGTATGTGGGTAATTCCATGAAGTTGGGGCAGTGTCCATGTAGCATCGTGATATTTGAAAAATACATTTCAGCATAACTCAATATTAATTATGCTATACATTTATTGTTTATAGGCTTTACATTTGCATTGAGGCCACACATTTTCCTGGAAATTTTGTGCCATTCAGACTCAATTTTGATGAAGTTATTAAACAATATGTAACGGAGTCCTGTAGCATCGTGACGTGTCCATGTAGCATCGTGAAATTTTAACATTTGGTCCTAACAGACAAATTACGGCAATTAGCTTGACCAAAATTTGATGCAATATGCATATTTACTAGATTAGTCAAATAGCTAGATATCCCAAATTTCCTGTACACAGTTTTAATTTTAAAAGAAAATTACAAAATGTATCACGATGCTACGCGGTGTCCTTTTTTGTTACATTTGGTGGACACCGTGTAGCATAGTGACAAATTGTGTAATTTGCTTGTCAAAGCAAAACTGTGGAAAGGAGAGTTAAGATATTTAGCTATCTGACTAATCTAGTAATTATGCATATTATATCAAATTTTGGTCAAGCTTATTGCATTAATTTGTCTTTTAGGACCAGATTTTAACTATCACGATGCTACATGGACACGTCACGATGCTACAGGACACCGTTACCTTTTTTTTAAAATAACTTCATCAAAATTGAGTCTGAATGAAACAAAATTTCTAGGAAAATGTATGGTCTCAATACAAATGTAAAGCCTATAAAGAATATATGTATAGCATAATTAGTATTGAGTTATGCTAAAATGTAACACTTTGTGCCCCAACTTCATGGAATTACCCATGTACACGTAAATGTAAGTACTCTATATAGATGTATACAATGATGATACGTGTACATATAGGTAATGCACACAAAAGACGGATAACCTGTCTAGAGTGGCCACCTATTTATAATGGCAACTCTTTTTGTTTCCCTTGGGTGGCCACTACAGACAGGTTTGACTGTAGTTATCATCAATTTGACTTCCAAAACTGACTCTCACAAGCAAATGACCAAGAAAAGTCACAAAAACTTTGTCTTGAAGAGTGAAATAGACAACTACAGTGTATTCACAATTTGTATAATGCTGTATGTACAATGTTATGAAAATCAAAGTGACAGGTAAATTGATGTAAAAGATTTTTAATCACATGAATTTCTAAACTTACTTGCTTTTCCAATGGTGATGTCAAACCTGTTCACAAGGATGGCCTCCGTGAATGAGACGACTGCACCATACTTCTCTTGAGCCCATCTAAGAAGAGAGTCACCTGTTGCTGGGATGTTTTCTCTCACAATTGAATATCTGGGAAAAGTTACCCCATCTGTGTTGACATCATGAGGACTCTACAGGGAAAACAATGACACAAATCTCAGCATGAAAGAAAACATTTTGTAACAAGTGCTTTATTGAAAGTACATTAAAAAAAATAAAAGTTTCTTGGGATAATGCACAAAGAAAGTGTGACACTCTACAAGGAGCAAACACATTAGGCAAACTGAAAGTAGTCTGAAACTAAGGTGCTCTTTACAGGCAGCCCACAGGTATCACTCTACATCTCCCCCCCCCCCCCCCCCCCCCACCACCACCACCTTAACCCTAACTAGGCCGGGCTATTCAGGTAGATGATAGAGCCGGGGGGGGCCTCCCAGGCCCCCCCTCCGGATCTCGGCCGTCGACCGCGCGATCGCGACGAAAATTGGCACACGCATTGCCTATGATGTAATCTAAAGTACCATGAAGTTAATTTTTTCAAAAATTATCATTTACACTAAATTATGCTAATTTATGCATAATGATGCATGAAATCAGACAATTTGGTATAAATCACTAAATAAAGCTCAAAACAGGCACATTTTTTGTGTAAATATTCTAATAGTGTCCTTAGCAAATGTAACAGAAAAAAATTGCGCAATCAGAAAAAATTTCCTTAAGTATTTTATTGTTTTTTGAATTTCTTATGTATTTCTTTGTTTTTTTGACTTAATGTTTTTCATAGTTTTTTCGATGAAATTTGTCCGTGACATTCTTCCGAACAAGAAAATGCATTACTAATTGAATTTAATCAATAAAACCCCAAAATAATACTGCTTTTATGAAATTTGCCTGGAAACACAGTTTGCATTGAAATTATACACAAATTCACGTTTTTGAGCAATTTTTGGTCTGACATGCACGTGCATATTTATGCGCAACTTCGGAACCACACACCCGGGCATCGCAAATTTGGTGTCAAAAGATGCGGGAGACTCGAAAGAAAAAAGTCATGAAACGTCGTGGCGATAGCTTCTCGCGATAGCGATACATCGCGCGAAACGTCGAGGGGGGCCTCGGAGGCGCCCCCCCCCCGGCCTAGTTAGGGTTAAATTTGCCCTTACATGATACCAGCAAATGTGTATTACCCTTATTTCTTTGTTTGCTTTTTTGAGTGTATGCATATTTCTTGTACCCGCCTGACAATCAACTGTGGCATAACTTTGGTGATCCCTCATCAATGCTAGTACAGATCCTTTCACAGAAGTTCAATAACCCTTTCACTTTTGACCCTTGCCAGATTTGACTGATCATGAAACTTGACTTACACTTTAAACATGGAAACCTAATAAAACAAGCTGCTTGTGACAACTGAAATGTCCTCATTATATAAAAAGAAGAGAATTTAAAAGAAATTTATACTGAGGATCCATGGTACATGTATGAGTTATGAATTGGTTGTTCTTACTAATATCGATTGCAAGAATAATAAGTTTAGTACTTTTCATTAACCCTTAGACAGGTCACCTTGGTATAAATAAACCCACATTTGAACCTGACCTATGCCATCAGGAGGTGCACATCTAGTAAGTTTCACCAAAGGAAGAATTTATTGCAAAGTACTGTCAAAGTGTGATTTTTGTTGCTGCTGTTGTTGTTGTTTTTATTTTGTTGTTGTTGTTGTTGTTTTTGCTCAAATGCCTTTGGATCTTTGCCCCTTTATCTCAACTATCTCATATTTAGGGTTAGGCCTGACCTGCACCCTGCCTTTTATGATTAAACTTGGCAAGGAAAACTGACAAAAACTCGGAACAAAGTACTGTAAATGTACCTTAATATAACATCATCACTGTCATTGCCATCTTATCACAGTTCATGAAACGTTTCAGGCTTTACATTACTATATGCACCATACATTGGGCGAGTCTAAATTTTCGCTAATCGGACTTCCCGATGATTTCCCGAGTGGTTAAATTTGTGATCGTGGTGTACTGTACTGAACGGAGTAATGTATACATGTGCATCACATTCATATCGGGATCAGAGTTATTATTTTCATGTGTCTTTAATTTCATGAATAGCACCTGACTCGCGAAATTCACAAAAATAAAAATCTTGCAGAATATTGGGTGTAAAATGTAATACACTGTGTTAAGAGCGAGACATGTTTAACAGAATGAAAAAAAAAATTGTTTTCATCCCCATCTATTTATATATTTGAAATGACAAAGATTACCATGATTGTGAGATGTCCGATATCAGCTTCACTGACAACATTCCATGGGACCGCTGCAGCTGCTTGCAGTATGATGACAACCTCCCGCCTTGCTGCTGAACGTCTCGACGACGCTTTGAGATTTACTTCCACGTTGGATCTCTGCTTGGATGTCTTTGCTCTTGCTGAGAGAAGCCAAACAACATGAACTTCATACCTTGCTTGGCTGGAGTCAAAGGTGCAAAAGCCAATCTGTTGTGCCTCCACCTGACTTGCACTCACATGGGGCTGCCTGAAGTTTGGCGCCAAGATGCATTCTTCAGGTGCACTGGGGTCTTGGGGCAGGTGTGTGGAATGAATAGACAAGACAAAAATGCTTGCATTGTTATCTCAAAGACATACCAAGAACATGACAAGTCTCATTCACTGCCAAGGTTAAAAGGGTTACCTCACCGAGTATACCAAAACCCTGGAAATAAATAGGTACTGTCAGGTGCTGGCCATCTGCTGGGACCTCGGGGGAATAAAAAATTGTTCCCCACATGCCACAAGCACCGCTTACCCGGAAAGGTGTGACAGGGCCTTGAGCATAATCAAAGCCTAGACCCCGTTTACAGTGCGAGGCTCGGCCGCGGCTCGGCCGCGGCCGAGTCCAGCCCCGCTTCAGTGTAAACGCGCAAAAGGCCAAATGCGAGGCCAAAATTGGCCTCGCATTTGGCCTCGCTCTGGAGGCCGAGCCCGGCCTTTTCTTGGTGTAAACGCAAACTGGGCCAAATGCGCGGCCAATTGCGCGGCCAGTTTTAGTCTGGCTTCCAAACCCTCTGCCTGTATCTTTCGCTGTTCAGGATATTAACCCCCTCAACGTCGAAAACTAGTATAGTTTAAGGTGGTTTTGTCCTGCAAAGGATTTTTTCCTTCGGCAAAGGCCTTTGCCCGAACGGCGACTTTGTCGCCACGGAATTCAGTTGGCAAAAGGTCAGAAAACCAGACAATACCAAATTGCCTTAGTTTACAAGCAGAGCGCCACTACGACCAAATAATGAAAGGTTTGAATCGAAAGCGCGGCCGAGCCCAGCAGTGTAAACGGACAAAATTGCGAGGCTCGGCCGCGCAATTGAGGCCGGGCTCGGCCTCGGCCGAGCCGCGGCCGAGCCCGGCCCCGCACTGTAAACGGGGTCCTATTCCGGAAGAGTCTCTGGGGATTGTCCGCAGAGGTCCATGCAGAACACCAGTAGGAGGTCCGTAGCGGCCGCACCACATAAGCAACACACAACTAACACACAGATGTGTGTCGCCCGTATCACAAATCAGTTTTGAAGCTCTCGCGCACCACCCATGCGCATGGCACGTAAGTCACATGGAATACACGCAAGTAGTACATACATGTAAGTAGCACACTTTCAGTTTGTACACGCGCACTTGGGAACTTGCCAAAATCCTTGTCCACCGCAGAAAATTACCCTGCATGCTAGAAAGACTCTACATGCAACAAACCCATGTAGCTTGCCCCGAAAGGTGTGACAGGGCCTTAAAGAGCATATTATTTTCCGAGTGAAACTGGAGCAAATTTCCCTGTTTGAAAGAATTGACAGAGAAATGTAAAAGTAGGTCTACACCTTCATGGGTTGAGTCTTCATAAGATGCAATTCTCGCTATCGCCAATGACGTAAAAAGTACCCGGATGTGGCTTTTTCGTCAAGATTTAGTGCATTTCCTGGGCTAGGGCCCGGATGTGGCTTTTTCGTCAAGATTTAGTGCACTTCCTGGGCTAGGGCACTTCCGGCGCGGGGCATATTTTGCACAGCGCTAGCGTGCGCGTACGTGTATGTGTACCTCATCATAGTGCCGCGCCGACCACGGATACTAGTACAGTAGGCGGCTGTACCCGAGCCAGCCAGTGGCCAGGCCTGTCATACTCGTACACTTATGTAGCTATAGCCCCCGCATTGCCCTATAGGCCGGCCTTGCATTAGCATGCACCACCGCACACGCATACAAGTTAACCTAACACACAGCAGTACATTGTACGGCTTGATCATGCAATCGATGTGCACATCACTGATCAGTCATCTCTTCATACGCTGAAAATATGCTGGAAAATATTCACCCACCTGGATATCGTCATGGAATGCACATCTTTTTTTATTTGTTCTCTGCCGAAGTGTCGCGAACACAATCGGGAACGAACCGTGATCTCGAACTTATCCTGTCTCCGAAGCAATTTCTTCCAAGCAAGTACTACTACTAGTAAGTCACGCGCGCACATACTGCGCTGTGGAGTCACCCGCAAACTTCACCCACGCGGCCACGTCACGTCTCGCATGCCAGTAAGGGACCTATTTCTGTAGAATTTGTTCATTTATTGTCGTGCGAACAACACATGGCAGCTTCGCAGTAACAACCCATAGTCGTATTAACAGCAATTTCTTAAGAATGGAGAAATTTCAAATCATATTAAAGCTGAAATTCAAGTCGAGAAAACAGTAAGTACACGTAGAATACAGTCAGTTGCGTGTGTAAATAGCATTAGTCACGTATCACGCACGTACGAACGGAAGTGACTTTGCTACCGGACTATCCCATAATGCACCGTAAATGATGCTTAAATCAACAGCCGGGTACTTTTTACGTCATTGGCGATAGCAAGAATTATTATGTGTTTGTCACATTCTAAAGGCAAAGCATAATACATAGGTACATCTCCATTCCCCATCCTCATTACAAAATGATTTTTATTTAATCAAAAATGTCTTTACATTACACTGTGGCATATGAGGGAAATAATGACTCCAAAAGATTTAGTTCTTACAGTCTACTATACAGTCACTGCACTGAGATGATAGAAATAGACCTTTACCATCACCAACTTGAAGACGGATGACATTAGCAGACTCAATGCTAGTGAATGTCCAGACCTTGGAATGCTGAGATTCTACCCATTCTAGGAGCAGCTGGTCCTCTACTGGCATATCTTCCTCTGTGACTTGCTGAACTACCATGCTGGCTGGCTGGATCACAGAAGAGTTGGCTGGGATCTACATGTATGAAGGATGGGGGACAAATATGAATTTGAAAAAACACACATCAGTACTCTATTGCATTTCCATGTGAATTCAGAACGGCTTTTCAACATAATGGACGCAAGAAGGCACTATTTGATTCTTTTTAAAGCATGGCAAAATACCACCATTTATTAGGATGGGTTTTTTTTTTTTTTTTTTTTTTTTTTTGTTGATATCTTAGTCATTTAAGAACCAATTTTCATCAAACAAATTTTAATTCCTCTTAATAGATTTGTATGATCTTCATATCTTGTAAGAGGTTCCTCATTATCTCACAAAGAAGTTACAATCTGAATCTCATCTCAACCAAAAACTACATATACCATCCCTTTATAGTCTACATTCTTTTGGCAAACTGATGTATCTCCAGAGGAGGAAACTTGTGTGACACAAGCTAAGATACACCACTAGAATTACTCTTCCAGAGAGTGCTCTGATTTGTTATAAAGTTTGTATTCACTTTAAAAGAACTTGGTATTTACTCTAGAATGACATTCATTTTGACTGCAATTTTGTGAAAAAATTTCCTATGACTAAGCTGCTTTTCCAATGTCACAATAAAAGGATGGAAAAAAAAGAAATGTCGCTATGGCAACTGGTATGCCTCCATCATAATGCATGGTTCTCCTAATAGGCCTATGGTACAATGTCTTGACAATGTGTGAAGACAGTTTCACATAATTGACAAAATATTAAAATGACAGCCATGGTAGACCAGAGATACGTAGAAGAATGTAGATATGTACACGTACCGAGATGCTGGCTTTAAAAAAAAAATTGCTTGGCTTCAAGTTTATGAAACTAAATAAAGATGAAAAAATTTGCTTTACCTCGTACATACATGTATGTACAGCATGCTTGTGTCGATACTGATACAGGAAAGATTAGTATTCAAATATGAAGAGAAAATATAGATTTTAAAACATAAGTATGCGATGCAATATTTGGTACCCTGGGGTACCAAATGAAAATTCGCCATTTTGTTGAATTAATTATTTTTTTTTTCAGCTCTGTACCCTGGCTTACCAAAAAATGTGTCAAAATATTTTTTAGTATTATTATGCACAAAAATGTTTTCTTATTTGTGATTATACAACAATTAATGCATGCAACTGATAATTATTTTCTGGTGTGTTATAATCTTAACTGTTTGATACTATTGTATAGTTTACTATACTATTGCGAGATTTCAGTAGGTCCTTGTATCCGCTGCTAGCACGGCCATCACTGCATGCAGACGCCATGACTATGGCCGTTGCGCTGGCGTAATGCTAGCATTCGTGCTTATAATTACGTAGCGCAGTGTACGTGTAATAATCAATTGCAGACGAAGTTGCCAGTCTACTACCCCGTAAATTAATGAATACAAAATGAAATAAGAAAATCATTTAAATGAAATATTTTTAATGATAACATTAGAAATCCACGTAAAGATTTTATTAATCTACGAAATAAATTCCAATTATCTAAATTGAACCTTTTTCTTTCGCATTTCATCTCTTATTATCGACCATTCGCGCACGCATAGAAGATAATAAAGATGGCAGCCCCCATGATCAAATTTTGAAGAAATACAGTTGATTTTGGGGTGAATTTTCTGGGCTTTCGGTGATTATTTTTTTTTCTGAAAATAAAAGTTACGGTAGATGATGTTTACAAAACGGTGTGGTGCTAGGAATTACCTCGAAAAACACCTATGGTGCTAGTTCACATTGCGACGACTTTGCCGTATCCGAATTCGGAATCGGCGTATCTGAGTTCGGATACGCATTATAAATAATGGGCATGAGATGGCGCTATACAACGCGGTACTCCGGGTTACAACGGTACCCCGGTGTACGGCGTGCCGAATCATGTACAGCATGCTTGTGTCGATACTGATACAGGAAAGATTATCATTTGTACATTCAAATATTAAGAGAAAATGTAATTCTAGATTTTAAACACTGAAGTATTTTACTGATCTGAAACTTACAATTTTGATAAATTCTAGTAACCTATTTTGACCATTCGTACAGTACCAGATTGCAATGCATGTTGATTATGTGTAGCTGTGGGGTACAAAGTAAGTAGGCCTACAATGTATGAGTTATGGCCTGACTTAATACATGAAGGTGTCTTTAGAGCATATCTGTCTCTTCAAACACAAAATAGAAAAGAAAAATGAATTCACCATTTGTTTGAGTATTTGTGTTTTTAGCACTCCAACCACAGAACCAGTATTGATATTGTGGTTCATGGCAAAAGTGAACTAGTCTTCATTTTACAGGATTTTCAGAAATCATGTCCATGACCTTGATAAGTCATGACATACATATTGTACATTCTGGGGTAGTGTAGTTGAAATATCACATTAAACATCATATATGAAAATAAAGTACCAGTATTCTAGTAGGATTTTTCCTTTGCTATCAACTCTAGTAATGACAAATATACCTGCTGTCACCTCAAGTGAATTTTCAGTATTCAAGACCTGTAATGTTGTAATTGATGAGTGCCACAAGCACAATTGTTTTGATTTCCCTTTTGAGGCTGTAATACATGATGAACAGTGTACTGCACCTAAAGTGACACTCAGAGAATCCCATTCTCTTCGACAAAGTCATTTTGCACAGAGGTAAAGATGAAAATGGTAACTGAATTAAGAAAATGTCCAATATCAAAATGTTAAAAGGAGGAATGTTACTTGAAGACCAGCTGCACAGCCTGTCATGAAAATAAGAAAATACAAGTAGAAATAAATAGATTCTTTATTTTCCTTTCTTAAAGGTCCAGTTTACCTTTGGGAGCAGTGATTTCAAAATGTTCAAGATATCACATTTGATGCATATGTGTAGGTCTGTTGTATCATAAAACATCGTACTATATGAAATATTTGCAATAAAACCTAAAATATAAGGAGATATCAGGGTTTTTCTCAATAAACCGTAACTGTACACGGTTTAGTCTAGAAACATTTTTGTTATAACTATTGTTCACATTTTGTGTATTTAACAACACTTTAACATCAATTATATGGATTCAAATTTTGACAGAGGTTGTTTCTATCCGTAACTCACATTTTACAACTATTTTAAAGCACCAATGCTGGGTTTTTGTTTCATCTGCAAATGGTAAATTATGCCTTTAATCATAGAATGACTCAATAATGTTGTTCTTACACTCTCCCTGAGGTCAACTGAATAGGAGAGACAGATACATGTAGATTGCATATCAGACATCCTTCAGAGTACATTGTAGGTGCAAAGATAGCCATTAACCAAATAAATGTAAAGTACATATGGCCATTTTTACAATCAGTGGTGTAAAACACGGTTTTGGCACTTATTGGTGTATAACTTTCTTATACACTGACATATATGCATTATTTTTTCTCATAAACTTACCACCCATAGTGTCTACCTTGGGTACCTTAATGAACTTTCCTCTCTTTTTCTTTCAGATGTGGCATGCACTTACATGCTTGAAATCCAACACTTTTGGTGTATGCACTCTGACATGGTTTTTTTGTCAGACCTAGCATATCAAATTGTTTATTCCTTTTCAGTATTTTTGTTGTTGTGGTGATAGACAGGTATCCAACATTAAGAACTATTATGTTTACCAGATTCTGCTTTGTCTTCTTTAAAGACTGAAATTGTCCAAACTTTATGTTTCGGAGGTGACATTTTCCGTTAACAATTAACCCCTCTTTTGAGTTAGCTCTTGCTCACGATTATAAAATTCAACTTTGCTAATTTCCATCAAAACAGAATAGTAATCAATCTGACTTAACTTCGATCCAAAGATTATTTGATTCAAATAGCTTATTATTTTTTGGTGAGTGTTTATAAATTTACGCAACTTTTCCGTTAACTTTTCTGTCACCTCCGAGACAACAGATTTATGTATTTGATTTTTTTATTCTTGACATCAGTTATACATTACATTTACAAAAATGTAACATATCCCCTCACATTATCTCTGAAGAAAGGTAGTAGAAATATAGCCTGTTGTTTTCATTTCGGAGCAATTTACAATTTTCCGTTAACACTTGTCACCTCCGAAACAATCGTCACCTCCGAAACAACAAGTGTATTATATTTGATAATTTCTCGAAGACAAAGCAATTTTGTTTGATTCTGTCCAATTGACAGGAATCTCTTTTGGATGAAAATAGTAATATGGCAACAGGAAGTGAGAATTTTCTAGAGATTAATAAAAGATCTAATAAAAACTAAGAATTACTGTTTCGGAGGTGACAAAACACTGTTAACAAGAGTTTTTGCTCATTTCTATTGAAAAGAAACCACATCATGTACACCAATGGTTTCATTTATTTCAGTAACATAAGTCTCAAAGTGGAGAAATCAACTAACACACTCTCACTCTTATTTTTATTACTATACTGTACGTTTTAGGGCAAATTTACATTTTTTCACTTTTTTAACAAAGAGAATGCACAAAATACACCCATCTGTTGTATATATAATATTGTAATCAAGATCAATTCTCCTGCTTTAGTTAAGTAAACATATAGATGCTTTCATCTTAGAAGCTTGATTTCCAATTTAAGCAATTTAGTTGTGAAGATTTACCAATCACAGCTTTCCATGTAGGTTGCTTTTTCTTGTGTTTCGGAGGTGACATTGTTTGTTAACACCATATTGTTATGTGATAGTGAAAGGCAAGACTTCAGTTCCTTTTCACTATCTATTAACATTTTCAAATACATTTAATATCTACAAAATCACCACAATAGAAGTGACTTTTGTAGATATACCTAGCTCACCAGAATTCCCTTGATACCAAAGTGATACATGTGGCAGTTCATGCATGCCCTAGTCCACAATCTTAAAAAATCATAAAATAATCAAACTCCACAAAAAGGCCACATGCCTATAGCTGGTGCACAACTTGAAATCTTAGTTGTTGTTTTTCCATGTACAACGTGGTAATCACAAACAAAATTATGTGATTTTTTTTTTTAATATGACAATAATTATTACATTTTCCAATTTGAACCAACTGTTTATGACATTGTATTTTTTAAGATTATTGAAGTTATCTGACAACTACAGTGAACAGAGGAACAAGTCCCCAGGACTGGAAAGGGAAAGATCAAAAAAAAAAAAGATTTGTAGTTCTATCTCAATATAATTTTGATGACGTGTTTACCTTGTTTTGTTATTATGTTTTATCTTAGAATTTGGCTTTAAGTACTGGAATTTCAAGGAAAAGAAAATGGTTTCTTAAAGGGCAAGTCCACCTTCATATACATGTGGATTGAGTGAATGCAACAACATTAGTAGAACACATCATTGAAAGTTTGGGAAATTGGACAATCCATTCAAAAGTTATGTTGTTTTTTTTTAAGTATCTATGCAATCACTGCTGGATGAGACGACTACGACAGTGTATGATGTCACATGCATACAACGATATAAAGAAAATATAAGTGAATTTCTTAAAACTTTACTTTTTGAAAAAAGTGCACATTTCTTCAACTTGCTGCTGATGTATGTTAGGGCAATATTATTCACCCTGCCTTCCAAAAGAGAGAAGTCAAGTGTTCTTTTGTTATGCAAGAAAAGTGAAAATATGTTGAATTTTCTTGATACTTTCTCTATATCCTTGTACACGTGTGACATCACAAGCTATAGAAGTCTTCTCATTCAGCTTTGACTGAGCAGAAACTTCAAAAATTCATAACTCTGGAACAGATTGCCTTATTTTCCTCAAACTCTCACTGATGTGTTTTACTAAATATTGCTGTATTTACTCAACCCTCGTGTCTATTGAGGTGAACTTGTCCTTTTTTGGTCCCTTATAGGGTTATTTGAGACCAGTTTGTGTCCAGGACCTTCTGAGAAGTTGATGGGTAAAATTACTTAAAGGGAACGCAAACCCAAAGAGTAATGTGGATTGAGTGAAAGCAGCAACATTAGTAGAACACATCAGTGAAAGTTTGAAGAAAATCGGACAATCGATGCAAAAGTTATGAATTTTTAAAGTTTCGGTGTTGGAACCGCTGGATGAGGAGACTACTAGAGGTTATGACGTATGAGTGGACAACAATACAAAGAAACTATAAAGAAAATTCAACAGAAATTCACTTTTCTAGCATTATGAAAGAGCACTTGACTAGCCGCTTTCACAAAGCAGGGGGAATAATTGCTACCCTTAACATATGTCAGTATCAAGTTGATGGAATTTGTCATTTTCATGAAAAATGATTTTTTGTGGAATTTTCTTTATATTTTCTTTATATTGTTGTCCACTCATACGTCATAAGCTCTAGTAGTCTCTTCATCCAGCGGTTCCAACACCAAAACTTTAAAAATTCATAACTTTTGCATCGATTGTCCGATTTTCTTCAAACTTTCACTGATGTGTTCTACTAATGTTGCTGCTTTCACTCAATCCACATTGCTCTTAGGGTTTGCGTTCCCTTTAACAAAAAAAAAAAAATTTCCCCATAAGTTCACACAAAAGCATAAATGCTGCTCTCTTCAGCTGGGAAACACAAACTGTTGTCTTAACCAAACTGTAAAAACTTGCTAAAGATTAGTATGAATTACAATCTAAAACAAAATATGAGCTGGTATCCACTATCATGAAAGAGAATAACTAAACAAAATAACAAATAAGAACTGAAAGAAAGAGCTTATATTTGAAAATCAAAGCCATGAGGAAAGACATGAATGTTCACAATATATTAGTTAACACCTGAGAAGTTGGGTTGTCTCTGTGTTGTGTTATTATTATTATTATTATTATTTATTCGACCAGGTAAAGACTATAGGATACATATCATTAACATCACAAACATGAAACAAAAATCAGAATGAACATTACAAAGGATACACTGTACTGTACACGTTACACAATGTGAAAATGAAATGAATGGAGACTACATGAGGGTCAGGGCACACAAAAGTAAATACATTTACTATTGCCCGTAGGCATGTGAACCCACACATGTTGCCCCTAAGAAACATTTAACAATCATTTAAAAAGTATCACTCAACCCCTGATCCCCATCCCTTAACTCCATAATCCTTATCAAATTTCAAAACATAAAAAACACTATACAATTCCAATATAATCATCCAACCCATGACTTCATTCATAAATATATTCATACATTAATTTAATTTCAAAAACTGAAAAAAAAAATATATACGTCAACATAAATATAGAAGATTCCTGGATTTCCACCCGACCCCCATCCCTAAGCCTCTACCCTCTTAGGACATAATCATCATTGTCGTCAGCATAACAATAAAAATGAAGCACATGTGTACAAATCAAAACTAAAACTATCACTCAATGTGTCAAACACCGAGAATATAAACTCAGCTAACAATTAATTTGTATATTGTTACCACAACGACTCAATGTTCAACGTGAACAAATGATAAATTGTGCACACCTACATATCATAACAGTCACATATGCCGAATTTCAAATCAATTGCCCAAAAATCTGAAAAAAATTAACTGAAATCGCATTATCATATGATTATCATTCAAAATATGGAGTTACCATGAAACACATTTCCCAACAATTAAAAAAAAAAATCAAATCTTTCACATCAAGGTAATATATTAATGATCACACATATCAAATCCGAAACCAAATACTCAAAAAACCGAAACCAAATACTCAAAAAACCTCCAAAACAAAATGATTTTTTCGTATCTTATACTTTTTACTCTCAAAAGTGACTAATATATATATGATTTGCTGGTAATTGTCAAGCAATTCAGAAAGATACATAAAATACATTTTAATAATTCCAATGTCAATAGTTTAAATGCATCTGGTATTATAGAAAATTTATCCCAGATGAACCAAACACCTTTCACCAGTACTATAACATTTGTATGGTGGCTATCAAGAATGATGAAGAATTCATGAACATCCTTGAATTAATCTATTTATAATACTATGTGCAAACAAAAACATAATACAAGTCAAATAAAAATTTTTGCTGTTGGCATTCATAACCTATGTCCCCGCCAAAAAATTACAATGGTGCCCTCCGCAACGATAACTTTAAAGATAGTGAATGAATCTAAAATACAATTTGAGGGATTGAAAATATCACTCATTGCCCACACCTTACAGAAAACCCTATTCAATTTGCTTCAGAGGTCAAAGAGAAATGAGAATTTTTGTAGAGCATGTCAGGAATCCCTTCCCTCCAAGTTCTGTATATTGTGTTTACACATTGATATGCAGTTCCAAGAGCATCCAAGTGCTAAACTTGGAAGAATCAGACTCCTGATATCCTTTATAACAATCCACATTTCTTTGAGACCACTTAACCAAATTGATGGGGGCTTTCTGCAAAATAGAGCTAAGATGTTATAATTTAAGACCCCAAAGTAGATTTTAGCTGATTTAATCATGTTGGGTGCTATCAATGCCAAAGTCTAATTGTAAATTGGGGGGGGGGGGGGGACATACACTATATGAATACTTGAACACAATGTTAACATTGAATGTCACCTCCGAAACAAAGTTATTCTTCCCTGGTGTTGTGGAATAAAATGTTCTGAGAGCAAAGAAACATTACTAAAATGATCTTACACCCTCATTTCAATTTAAGGTAGAAAATGGAATGCCATGTTTCTTCAGATTACAATATCTAGCTTATGTCCGTCATATTCTTACTGTAAATGAATATTTCAACACAATGTTAACATTGAATGTCACTTCCGAAACGAAGTGATTCTTCCCTGGTGTTGTGGAATAAAACGTTCTGAGAGCAAAGAAACATTACTAAAATGATCTCACACCCTCACCTCAATTTAAGGTAGAAAATGGAATGCCATGTTTCTTCAGATTACAATATTTAGCTTAAAACCTTCGTCCAAATGGAAGGCAAACTACCGCTACCCATGCTAATTAATGAAGTGTAAAAAACACTTGTTCTGTGTGGTTTATCTGCTTGAAACAGGAGTTAATTTCTTGTTCTTGAGTTATAATTATTAAAAACATTGATAAAAAGAAGAAGTTTTGTGTTATTGTCACTTATTCTCAAAAAAACTGAGTGTTAATATTAATGTCACCTCCGAAACATTCTATTATGTTAACTGTCACCTCCGAAACATCCATGTGTGAAAAATCCAAGATTTAAAGAAATGATTGGAATTTCATTTAACCTACATGGGAAGGTAGCCCTTCTTAAAGACTTGTTATAGTATAGAGTTTGACCTGGCTTGCCCTCCAATAAATAGTTAAAATCTTAAAAATTGCATGTCAATTGGTATTTTTACCAAAAATTTATAAATCTCACGTATTTTTTTAAAAATCACTTTAAATTCAACCCCCAAATAGTTTTGATTCACAAACTATATATTGTTGTTAACCATATAAACTTTGCATGGTGAAGTTTGACTACAGAGTTTTATCATTATGGTGCAATTCATGAAAACAAAATTTTGCTTAAATTTACTTCAGGTGCCAGGGTTTTCCTTAAATTACACCAATAACTCTTCAGCTTTAAGGTCTGAAATGTTATTTTTTCAAAAATTTGAATACTTTCCAACAGGAATCAAACAGAATAATGAAAAAATATTTTGTTTGAAATTTTGACCCTCTGAGTACAAAAGTTACACCACTGATCGTAAAAAAGGCCATATAGCATCCATGTCAAAAGGAGGTTTTCCCATTCACTTTGCATGTAATGTCCCATACGTAAGGCATTTGTCCCATACGTAAGCAAAATCCAATTAGACTTTATAAGATGAAGGACTGATTAAATTTCAACATTTAGTTTTGCTAATCTGGAGTTAAAAAAAGTGTGATTGGTCAATGTTAGAAATCTTCAAAAAAAAACTTAAAAAAACATACTCAAATCCTTACGTATGGGACACTTCGCTATAGGAAAATGCATAATTTGCATAATTAATCTGCTGACCTTGTCTTGCCAAATGGAAATTATACTACATTTGTAGCTCATACAGGGGTCATGTCCATAAAGGAACTATGTCGAGAACATATTCGGCTGATTTTAGATGAATATTTTTCATTTGTCCCATACGTAAGGTTTGTTTTTTATTTATGCAAATTAAGGCAGTATTTCTTGTATAAATTTGCATAATTAAATATTTTCTTTGCTGGAAATATACAATTTAACTCTTTGGCTACAACATGATATCAATATCTTTTTATTAAATCATGCTGAATTATGAGCATCTGAGGGGACATTATCTTGGACTTGCCCTACATCTGACCCATTTATTTTAGAGGTCATAGATGATTACAAACTAGAATTTGCGGCCACGTTGCCACCATCCAGAAACAAACCCCCAAGAAGCTACAGGCTTTCTGAAACTGAAAGAAGAGCTCTATCTATTGAGATTAATAAACTGTCTGAAAAGGGGGTCATTGAAAAATGCTCCAGAGAAAAAGGGGACTTTGTCTCTAATATTTTCTCAAGACCTAAGACAAGGCAAGTGCCAAATTGTGTCTCGCCCATTCGCGTACAAGGAATTAATATTTTTTATAACTCCCAGAAGTTAATTGACCTGCTTATGACCTTTGACCTTGTGGTGACCTTCGAGCACCCCAAGGTACATTTACCATCCAGGTTTGGTCACAAACGGACAAAGGGATCAAAAGTAGTGAGCCATAATCGAAACGTGCCATAAAAACATAACATTGGGCCCTAAAAATTTGTTGACCCCTTTCTGTGACCTTTGACCTTGTGATGACCTTTGGACATCTACCATCCAAGTTTGGTCACAAACGCACATAGGGATCAAAAGTTATGAGCCACAATCAAAATGTGCCCTAAAAACATAACATTGGGCCCTAAAAGTTTGTTGACCCCTGTCTGTGACCTTTGACCTTGTGACGACCTTCACCTCCCCAAGGGACATCTTCCATCCAAGTTTGGTCACAAACGGACAAAGGGATCAAAAGTTATGAGCCATAAACGAAATGCGCCCTAAAAACTTAACATTGGGCCCTAAAAGTTCGTTGACCCGTCTGTGACCTTTGACCTTGTGGTTACCTTCAACTTCCCAAGAGACATCTACCATCACCCAAGTTTAATTGCCATTGTAGCAACATGTGCTGAGTTACGTGTGATAAGAGAGTCTTACAAGTAAACTTTAACGTATGACCTCAAATGACATTTGACCTTATCATGTGACCTCTTACGGCACCATAACATGAAGGTACCCCCAGAGCATCCATCACCCAAGTTTGATTGCCATTGTAGCAACATGTGTCGAGTTACATGTGATAAGAGAGTCTTGCAAGTAAACTTTAACGTATGACCTCAAATTACCTTTAACCTTATCCTGTGACCTCCAACGGCACCATAACATGAAGATACCCCCAGTGCATCTATGACCCAAGTTAGGTTGTAATCCAAGCAACTTATGTGAAGTTATTTGTCAAAAGAGAGTCTTGCAGGTAAACTTTAACATAGTGTGTGTAGAAAAGAGAGTCTTGCACCGTATACTCTTTATGACCTCAAATGACCTTTGACATCATCACATGACCTCCGACAACACCATAACATGAAGATACCCCTAGTGATTTCTATCACCCAAGTTTGGCTGCCATTGCTGTAACAGTTGCCAAGTTATGCATCATAAGAGAGTCTTGCAGATAAACTTTGACATTTGTGACGGACGACGGACGGACGACGGACGGACGACGGACGGACGGACGACATTTGGATCCCTTAGTCTCGCCTTCACCTCCGGTGGGCGAGACAAAAAACTGAGGTACACGCCTCATACTAGATTTACCAGATCTGAATAAGTACTTACCTTACCAACATTTCAAAATGGAAAATATCCATATTGCCTCAGAGCTCTTGTCAAGAAATGCCTACATGGCATCAATCGACCTCCAGGACGCATATTATGTACGCAGTCCCCATCCACCCATCTCACAGAAAATTCTTCAAATTTGTTTGGGAGGGCCAATATTGGCAATATAAGGCCCTACCTAATGGCTGAGCACTGCTCCTCGACTATTCACGAAATTGTTGAAACCTCTCTTGGCAAAGTTAAGGCAACAAGGCCACACTGTGGTTTGCTATCTAGATGATACACTCATTATTGGGGACACTGTAGAAGAGACAAAGAACTCTGTTAAAGCAGTCACTCAGGGCTTAGAAAGCCTAGGATTTCTGGTACACCCAGACAAGTCTATACTACAGCCACAAAAAGTGATCCAATTTTGGGGCTTTATCTTGAACTCGGAAGACATGACTCTTCGATTGCCAGAGGCAAAAATGCATGAAATTAAGACGCTCTGCTCAGAGCTCAGATTATACCCAAGCACTACAATTAGGCAAGTTGCCAAAGTGATCGGAAAGCTGGTGGCAGCCTCGCCAGCAGTCCAGTATGGGGCCTTTGTTTTATAGGGCCACAGAGAAAGAGAAAGTTGTTGCCTTAAAATCGCACAGAGGTCACTTTGACAGGAGAATGTCGTACAGACGCAAGTGGTACTGTACATTGTAGTGGTTGGGGTGCCACTGACCTACACAATTCCACAAGGGGTAGGTGGAATGAAGAGGAGTTAAAGGACAAGTTCACCTTCATAAACATAAGGATTGAGAGAATGTAGCAACATTAGTAGAACACATCATTGTAAGTTTGAGGAAAATCGGACAATCCGCTCAAAAGTTATGAATTTTTGAAGTTTTTGTGCAGTAACCGCTGGATGAGAAGACTGCTGCAGTGTGTGAATAACTTAGATGTCACATGCATACAACAATGTAAGGAAAATATAAAGAGAATTTCACAAAATTTCATCTTTTGAAAAAAGTACACATTCCCCCGACTCGTTACCGACAAATGTTATGGGTAATATTATTCCCCCTGCCTTTAGAAAGAGGCAAGTCAAGTGCTCTTTTATTATGCGAAAAAAGTGAAAATATGTTGAATTTTCTTTACATTTTCTTTATACTGTTGTACACATATGACTCACAAGCTGTAGTAGTCTCCTCATCCAGCGGTTCCAACAAAAAAATTGCAAAAATTCATAACTTTTGCATCGATTGTCCAATTTTCCTCAAACTTTCACTGATGTGTTCTACTAATATTGTTGCATTCTCTCAATCCTTATGTTTATGAAGGTGAACTTGTCCTTTAAGATATGTCAAAGACAGTAAGATAAATTATCTGGAACTCCTAGCCGTAAAATTTGGGCTGCAATCACTATGTAGTGGAGCTAACAATGAGCACATTCTCATCCAAACGAATAACACCACTACAGCTTCCTATATAAATAACATGGGAGGAATGAAATCGGTGGAATGTAACAACATTACAAGAGACATTTGGATGTGGTGTATTAATCACAATGTGTGGGTAACGGCATCACATTTGCCAGGCAAACTAAACGAGGAAGCAGATTGCTTGTCTAGAAAGTTTGATGACAGGACAGAATGGATGCTTGACAGGGACATTTTTCAATCCATCACTGCTAGGTTTGAAGAACCTGAAATTGATTTACATTGTATAATTTGCATCAAGGCTGAATAAGCAAGTACATGTACAGAGTTATATGTTTCATGGTTACCTGACCCAGAAGCAGTGTCGGTCGATGCATTCACTCTCAAATGGAATGGATTGAAATTCTATGCATTTCCCCCATTCTGTCTGATTACAAAATGCCTGCAAAAAATAAGGGAGGATAATGCAGATGGAATAATCATTGTACCCACCTGGCCCAGTCAAGCATGGTTTCCCCTCTTGGGAGAAATGATCACTGGGAAACCTATGTTGCTTCATAGGAGCAAGACACTCCTAACACTCCCAAATTCGAACACCACATCCCTTACATTCAACTCTTGATCTTCTTTGTTGCAGGCTATGTGTACACCACTAGAGCACCGAGGAATTACGAGGGACATCATTAACATCATGGCTGCTTCTTGGAGGGATTCCACCATGGTGCAATACACTATCTACATTAAAAACTGGTACCAGTTTTGTCATGAGAACAATATCAACTGCTACTATGCAGATGTTACGGATGTCCTCAAATTCCTCAGTAAACTCTATCATGTGGAACATGCAGCTTACAGCACCATAAACCAAGCTCGCAGTGCTTTATCATCTTTCTTGACACTAAACTGAATAAGCTTCGTGTACAGTTGGTACACATCCTTTAGTCTGTCAGTTCCTGAAAGGAGTTTTTCACCTACGGACTCCCTTGCCCAGATACAAGGAAATCTGGGATGTAGGTCCTGTTTTTAGATTGTTACGTATTATGTCACCAGCAAAGTCGCTGTCTCTGAAGAAATTAACATTGAAACTGTGCATGGTCATTGCTTTGACTTCAGCGCAAATGATTCAGTCTCTGAAATTCATGGATCTTGATCATTAACAAATGAGAAACAGTTCAATTATATTTCGCTTTGAAAAACTGATCAAGCAGAACCGACCAGGGAATGTTGGGTTTTCAGTTAATACTGTGGAGTCTTATCCGCCAGACAGACGCCTGTGCGTAGTAAGGTACCTTAGAGAGTATATTGAGAGAACAAGTATTCTCAGGGGGGATGAACGACAGCTATTCATCAGCTTCAAGAAACCTCACAAAAGTGTACCATCACAAACTATTGCTCGTTGGCTGAAGGAAGTGCTTACATCAGCAGGTATCAATACTGATACCGTAAGTACAAAGCGCATAGCACTCGAGCAGCATCAACTTCAGCCGCAACCAGAGGTGATGTACCAGTGACTGCAATACTTGAACAGGCTGGATGGTCAAACGAAAGAATGTTTCGACGTTTCTACAATTTATAAACCAAAAGACGCCAAAATGAGCTTTTTGCAGGCTGTCACTCGTGTAGCAGAAAACTAATGACCTCTTGGTAGGTGCTTCAGTTATTCTCATAAATAGAATGTCTATGTTATGTTTATGAGAAAAATCTATCGTCACAGGCTTTATAGTCTCCTGACGTAATATCTAACGAGTATTACCCAATAGAATAGAAAGATTAAACGAGAACTTACCTGTTCGAAGCTTTAATCTCAATTCTATTAACCCGTTGAGGACGAGTCCCGAGTATACTCGGGCAGGTGTCTATGGGAAATGCATGTTGTAGCAAAATCAAACCGTCCTCAACGGGTTAATAGGAGGGTGATATTACGTCCCCTCCACACCCACCCTGCTGTTCTAACAGAAGTGTAAGTTAGCATTATTTCGAACAGGATTGCAAGTTCCCGTTATCTTTCATCAAGTGACAATCCATTTTTCACTCTTCGAAAATTGGTTCTACTGCGCATGCACTCATGGCGGGCTCTCTCCTGACGTAATATCACCCTCCTATTACTTAATAGAATTGAGATTACAGCTTCGAACAGGTAAGTCCTCGTTTAATCTTTCTAGTATACATGTACAAGTCTTGATAAGACTGTATAGTTTTATATTAAAAAATTTCAAGGCTAATACTACATGTACATGTACTACAGGCCGGAATTCACAAAGGTGGTACAATTGAAACCATGGTTTAAACCATGGACAAAGCCCATAGTTTTGTACAGGGCGCCAAGTGTCGCATGGTCTGTATACGTATTTCATTATGAAATCGGTCATTTCGTTAAAAAATGTTAACATCACATTATACATCAACGAAATGATCATTTCATTAACAAAATGGTCACTTCATCGATGACGAAATGACTGATTTTGTTACAAAATAGGCCATGCGACAATTGGCGCCCCATAAAAAACTATGATCTTTGTCCATGGTTTAAACCATGGTTTCAATTGTACCACCTTCGTGAATTTGGGCCCAATACAAATATGTAGTTTGATAGCCGTGGGAACAGCATGCAGTTCAGGCAGTTTGTCTACGAGTATCAAACTTCAAAGACATGCTGCATTTACAATATTTAATATCACCTTGTTTTTTGCTATTGAGCATTAACCTCGAAGTAGACAAAGATATAACATACTATTCCAGTACAAGTGTATATAAATTCTGGATATAATATTCAAACTGTCTTGGCTATGAGAAATGTCAGATGCTCTTTTGTGACATGCCTTGACCTCCCTAAACCTGTGTGCTATAATTGACAGGAACAGATTGATGGGTGTCAAAGATCATGTCAGCTGAAAATGGATAATCAACAGTCTTTCCCTCAATATTTCCTTAAAGGTAGGGAATCCCATTTGCATGCCTTAAATGAAGAGTTGTATAGATACAGTGGTATGTTGAAGAGAGTATCATTTTAGAAACTCCCATAAAGTATTGAAAGTGGAAGGTAACATTTAGTACATTTTTATTGACCGTTAGATTTTGAATTGAATTTTTTTCGGGGCTCACCGTACATTCCAGTACATTACTAGGCTACCTTTGCAGACCCATGCACTGCATGTGTGTCCATCATGTATATTTTGTGAAGAAAGTTCATCAAAACTTACAAACATTTCTAAATACATTCTTGCCACACACTTGTTATTACATCAGCTCTTATACTTTTAGATTTGTGTTTATAGATAAAAAAATACAGAAGACTGCAACAAAAAGGCTTAAGTGTGGCTGACACAGAACTACTGAGTAGTTGAGTTCTGTGCATTATTCAAATTGTAGATAATTGTTGACTTCCAAATTTCTCAGCAGTGGCCAAAACAAGT
The DNA here is from genome assembly GCF_964275005.1 of Diadema setosum. NCBI lineage: Eukaryota > Metazoa > Echinodermata > Echinoidea > Diadematoida > Diadematidae > Diadema > Diadema setosum. Next base: position 2,001,318 of record NC_092701.1, read on the forward strand.
CTCCTGGGGTTCATATTTAATGTTTTGCTGCATTTTGGGAGGTCTGTAAAAGGTATCCCCTACCTTTAATACAGGCACATCATGATGAATCTGTGTCAGAAGGTGCCTTGAGTTTAGTACTTTGACTGTGAATGCATTCAGTTGCCACGGGAATGCCTCTGTTTCTCACATATCTACAGTGTGCACATACATTGTACAGCTGTATCAGTCATACATTATTTAAGTGCATGGCCCTATGTGCTCGTAGATATTAAGGCTCATTCATATTGACCCTGACCAATGACTGTTATGCATATCAAAATTATTTTCCAATTCATTTCTATCAAGTACAACAAAGGGAATAATTATTTTACATTCTGTAAACACAGTAGAATTTATGGTCAGAAAATGACAATCATTGATTTTGACTATACATGTACATTCTTAGGTGATGCATCAGTCAGGACATCATGTTATACTCACCAGGAACTGGAAAGGCAAGGGCCCTAAACGGTCAGTCACAACATGCCACTCCACTGGATGGAGAGAGTTAAGGACCACCATTGTCATTCTCATCCTGGCTCCATACCCTGCCCTGGGACCAATGTGTAATGTGATGTCATGACCAGTGTGGAGGAGGTCTTGGTAGGAGGAGTGTAGGTTAATGACATGAATCTCATGAGATGAACTTTCTACTCTTCTTGTGCACCCAGTCATCATAGAGTCATGAGAATAAAAGGCCTCCACAAAGGGTGAAATGTATGATGTCTCCTTGTCACATGTCTGCTGTTTGGTAGCTGCAGATACTGTATTCAAAGAAAGAGGATGTTTGTAGGAGGAGAAGCACAGAGATTACTTGGAGAAAATGACATAAAAAATGACATCATATCCTACGTACAGAATGAAAAACAAGTTCACTTTAATAAACTAAAATTTTTTACAAACTACGTACGCACGTATACAAAAAAGAGTAACATTGACTTTATTAGTTTTGAGTATGAAAAGGTTGTTGATTCATACTGTGCTTCAAAATGAATGTTTTCAGCAAGGTGAATTCTGTGTTAATTGCAAACTCTGAAGCTTGACATAATGTAACAAATGTGACCCATGGCAACAGTTTCAGACAAAAGTCGCGAGAGCAAATTCCTCGTAGGCGGGTTACACAGATTTTGACCATTATTTCTATCAATTTTGTTTTGTTCTTTTTTGCAGAAATAGAATCTTTGATACAATGTATGTTTTCTACATCTAGTGCACACTAAATTTCACGGCATTGTGTGGACAACAATATATTGTACACTTGTACAGGTAAAGAAAGTATGAAGGGAATTCCACAAAAATTCAGTTTTCATGAAAATTACACATTCCATCAACTTGATGCTGACATACGAGCAACTATTTCGGATCCCCTGCTTTCTGAAAGCGTTTAGTTACCAAGTGCTCTTTCATTATTCTAGAAAAATGAATTTTCATGGAATTCACTTTATATTTTCTTTATATTGTTGTCCACACATACATCATATCCTCTAGTAGTCTCCTCATCCAGGAGTTCCAACACCAAAAATTCATAACTTTTGCATCGACTGTCTGATTTTCCTCAAACTTTCACTGATGTGTTCTACTATTGTTGCTTCTTTTACTCAATCAACATTTCTCTTCAGGTCTGGATTTCATTTAATTCTGGGTTTGTGTCTCCCCCCCCCCCCCCCCCCCCACCTCACAATTTGAGATCCTCTCCCCAAGGGTTGCTACCTGCTACAATAGGTTTGGTGAAAATTTCAAGGGGGTTTCAAGGAGAAAACGTAAAAGGCTCATACTGTACATGACACATGCTGGACACAGGACATGAACACCGGATGCTGAATGACTGCAATACATGTATTAAACTCACCTGAGCCTGGTGAGCTAAAAATGAGTCAAATTTAAACTGTCAACAATAATGAATCACATTTTGCTATCCAAATGAACTTTTGTTCACACATACCATGACTGACAAAGATGATTACTGAAATGATGATTGCATTCATCTTCAGATCAAGTCGATACTGCAAGCACTGATGACGAGGCCGACCTGTTGAACGTGATCCTTTGGAGTCTCCTCAAGGATACCTTCACTCCCCCTATGTGATCCTTTGGAGTCTCCTCAAGGCTCCCTTCACTCCCCCTCTAATGTGTCATGCCAGAGAGTGGACTTAGGACAGTCCGCTGCACTACATGTACATGGTCAGAATGTTGGCTTGAATGACCTTCCGTGGCTGTGTCTTTGTCAATGTTCACTGGATGCCTGTGATGTTGGAGGAGCATAAAACTAATGAAGACAAAATCTGAACACACGTACTGGGTTCAGTTTCTGCAGATCACCATCATAAAGAGAGAGAGAAATGCAACATGATGAGAACTGTTCATGAAGTTGCTAAACTCTCCTCATTTCCAGCTAAAATGCTTGGCTTTCACAGTAATTTTCTGCTCTTCTGCATCCAGCTACAAATATTTTTTCACCTTGAGCTCTGACATACCAAACAGCAGGTCTCATACAAGTGTTGTACTGTACAGTGTAATTAACAACATAGTTTATCACTACACCTACAATGTACAGTGTACACCATGCTGAATTTACATTTTGAAATTGCATGACATCACTACCATGCATTTCAAGTTTAAATTCTAACAACTTTATTTGCTTACTGGAAAACTTTTAAACATCCTTTCTTCTCAGTCTATTTACACTGTACATTATCTTACACACTGACTGTAAAGTATGTACATTGATTGTACAGTACATGAGGTTTGATATTTTGTACACATCTGTGATATGTCCCCGCAGCAACAAAAGGACCCGAAAGTTGCCGACGGCTGAACCAAGAAAATCAAGCTTGGAGTCAGGTCATCAAAATCGGTCAAAACCATCAAATTTCTGTCATTGGCATAGTTTCATTTATCATCTGCCGAAATTTTAAAGCTAAATCATCAAAGGAAAGGCAAAAAATTAGCATTTTTCTGGGCTATGATTTTCCGACTTTCAATGGAACAGCAACATGTCCGAAGATATAGATTTAGCGCCGCAGATAGACTCCGCCCCTAGCAACGAGGGAGTGATCAGTGGTCAGTGCGTGGCATCCTGGTTACTGATTGGTCAAGCGTAGACCGCTGGCGCTACACTTGAATGAACATCATAGAGGTTGCTATGAGCCGACCTTCTATTGTTAAGAGGTGAAAAACTAGAATACAGCTGTACCTCCCCTTGATCACGATTGCATCATAACTTCAAGGGCAATTTTCTTGAAACACTGATTTCCTAGACCACTCAACATGGTTTCATAAAATCATCAATATCTCCGCAACCAAGTACTTTTATGAGTCGTGTTTACATATACAGTATATGAAATTAAAGTGGGAGAGTAAGGGAATAACATCATGTCATTTTTAGAAAATCATAACAATGTACGAATCCTTCTGTTGTAGCGGGTCAGATTTAGAGTGAGGGTGAAAACTATAAATTCAAGAAAAAAATAATAATTTGACCCTCATATTCCCTAACAAAGCTAGCATCATCACGACACAAATTATGTACATTGTACTAAATTTTTTACATCCCTCCTGTCCCTTCAAGCTAATCCAATATTAATTTTTATACCGTGTACAACTAGTGTACATCAACACAACGAAAATGGACCAACTAATAATCTATTACATATTAAGTTTCTTTTTCTTTTCTTTTGTCAATTAGCGTTTCCGGCATTTGAGATACCATGTACACCTTGTACAATTGTATCTACACAGGAGATGTGTACAGAAGTACACTGTACAATGTAGGCCTAAACGTATCACACACATGCACAAACAGAAACACAAAAAATGCATCCATGCAAAATCCACATACACAGTACATGTACACCTGTATGGCATACAACTATGTACACTAAATGTTTAAAGGGTGTGTACAGTTCTGGTCGAGGTGAGGATTTAGTTTTTAACGTTTTGCGAGATATTCAGAAACCACTCTATGAGATGTCAAAGAGCATGCAGTTCTAAGGGGTATCAAAAGTTTATTCGATGAAAATCGGTTTTGAAATGGCCGAGATATCCAAAAACAAGGTGAAACAAAGAGATCCTAATAAAGTTGTGGCATGTCGCCTTTTATTATTATCACTTTTTTTTTGGATATCTCAGCCATTTGAAAACCAATTTTCATCAAATAAACGTTGAATCCTTCTTAAAATTACATGCTCAATACCATATGTATTTCATAAGAGGCTTTTCATTATCTCACATAGGAATGTTCAAAACATGAATCCCCACCTCAACCAGTACTATACAGTCCCTTTAAAGTGGTACACTGTATGGTTCTGTTAAATCTTGAAGGGACTTACACTGTAGAAGAAGATAGAAAGAAAGAAAGAATACAAATGTACAATGCACAACCCACTAGTCTAGGAGGGCAGAAGGTCAGACTTAGGTTCCTCACAGAAGAGCATCTACAAAAAGAAACACTCATCTTGCTCATTAGAACTCTATTTCCACACACGTAGAACTCTAGACCAGAGTCAGCACAGCGTATGCAAATTAGGATTAAAAGGAATCTAATGGTTAGGGGGTTTTACATTAAATGTACAACTGTAATCATGCAAATTTGAGTACCTATCAGGCACCGCGGGTCATGTTGGATGTGTGTGCATGTGTCGATATATGTGTGTGTGTAATGAAAGCACTTTACAGTACACCACACCATTGCTCTGATGCCCTTCCCCCAGTGTGCAGCATGATTGAGCAGAGACAGGGGTGCTGTGCTGTGTGCATGCACATGCAATGTCAGCAGAAAACGCAACTCAACAGTTAAAACTTTCATCTTTCATTCATGATTTTAAATGGATGGATACGGCATTATATCTCAAGCAGGGGATCACTACATTGTGATTACTAGTAACCTACTGTATTGCAGAGGGCATATAGACGTCTATACTGTACATGTATGTCCACTGTCTTTGGCGAAATTATTCTGTGAAATAATGAACGGAAAACAACAAAACTACAGTCCACAAAAATCTTTTAACGATCCGCCAGTCTGTTACTGTCTGTATACAGTGTACATGTACATATTGTACATTGTATACAAAGAGGTTCTATTGATGTAATAGAGCGCGCTCGCATAAGCGGGGCCAATTGAACGACCCGCCGCCATTAGCAAAGAGGTCGACTCCCAGAAGACTGAACCCGGAAGTGCCTATAGTAATACACGTAAAGTACGGCTTCGAAGGTGGGGTTGGGTTGGAAAAATCATTCTAATTTTAAGGAAAATCAATATTTGTCCACATGCCTCCGGATTTTATAAGAGAGATACATTCTCAACACAGTATACGTGTTTTGATGAAAAAAGGACTTGCTCTAACGTGTCAAATATGTGCCTTAACATGAAGCCAAAATTGCCAAACAGGCATTCATGCATTCATACAGTAACTACGTATAAAGATTGCAGAAAGGTAAAGTGTATACTTTTTGGTGTGGGAGTACTGATTACACATAATATTATATGTCACTTAGAAACATCAGACACACATACAACACACACTCCCACACACACCCACAACAAACACACATACTCACAACAAACACACACATATGCATTGTGTGCGTGTGTGTGTGTGCGCGCGTGTTGAAATTGAAAAACAAAAAAGTGTTTGTGTATGTGTGTTTTGTGTGTGTGTGTTGGAATTTGAAAAAAATGTTGCTTGGTGTGCACGTGTGTGTGCGCGGGTGTGTGTTTGTTTTGAGTGTGTGTGTTTGTTGTGGGTGTGTGGGAGTGTGTGTTATGCGCGCACACACACACACACACACAATGCGTATGTGTGTGTTTGTTGTGAGTATGTGTGTCTGATGTTTCTAAGTGACATATATTATGTGTAATCAGTACTCCCATACCAAAGAGTATACACTTTACCTTTCTGCAATCTTTATACGTAGTATGAATGCATGAATGCCTGTTTGGCAATTTTGGCTTCATGTTAAGGCACATATTTGACACATTAGAGCAAGTCCTTTTTTCATCAAAACACATGTACTGTGTTGAGAATGTATCTCTCTTATAAAATCCGGAGGCATGTGGACAAATATTGATTTTCCTTAAAGGGAAGATAAACCCCAAGAGCAATGTGGATTGAGTGAAAGCAGCAACATTATTAGAACACATCAGTGAAAGTTTGAAGAAAATCGGACAATCGATGCAAAAGTTATGAATTTTTAAAGTTTTGGTGTTGGAACCGCTGGACGAGGAGACTACTAGAGGTTATGACGTATGAGTGGACAACAATACCAAGAAAATATAAAGAAAATTCTACAAAAATCCACTTTTCATGAAAATTACAAATTCCATCAACTTGATATTGACATATGTTAGGGGTAGCAATTATTCCCCCTGCTTTCTGAAAGAGGTTGGTCCATTGCTCTTTCATAATTCTAGAAAAGTGAATTTTTGTTGAATTTCCTTTATATTTTCTTTGTATTGTTGTCCACTCATACGTCATATCCTCTAGTAGTCTCCTCATCCAGCGGTTTCAACACCAAAACTTTAAAAATTCATAACTTTTGCATCGATTGTCCGATTTTCCTCAAACTTTCACTGATGTGTTCTACTAATGTTGCTGCTTTTACTCAATCCACATTGCTTTTTGGGTTTACCTTCCCTTTAAAACTAGAATGATTTTTCCAACCCAACCCCATTTTCGAAGCTGTACTTTACGTGTATTACTATAGGCACTTCCGGGTTCAGGCTTCTGGTAGTCGACCTCTTTCGTGCGCGCGCGCCACTGTTCAATTGGCCCCGTTTTCATTTGTACGCACTGAATAGTGAGCGCTTAATACTCTATTACATAGAACCTCTTTGATTGTATACCAGTTTACCATGATACCGGGCACAGCAGCCACTACACGCATACGCACACACACACACACACACACAAGTCTCTCCTGCCTGGACGGATGGTTTGCGCGAATTGCGGTGGCAGCGAATGGATGAAGGTGACCATATTTGCATATATATCTACAAATGTAATTGATGTGGCTAGCTAGGATGTTCAAAAAGGGAAGCTAGTATCGCACACTTCTTTACACTTTCCGCCATGAACATTAAATGGCAATTTTCTGTGATGCAACATAAATGTAAAGCTTGATCATGATACACGTAATCCTGCAGGTGAGAGCAAAGACTCCCGACATCGTTTGAAGTGTCAAAATCACAGGATGCAGAGGGCTTTAGGGCTTTAGTGACACTATTACTTGTAAAATGGCACTCCATACACCAAGAGCAGCTCACCGGCTGCTCATAAACATTAACTATGGCGAGGTGCGGGTCACCGGTTACCCAAGTATACTTGGGTAACCCGCACCTCATCATAGTTAATGTTTGTGCATATTTGAATCACATTTCGTCACTGAAATTCTAATGAAATCCCACTCACATACAGGAAAAATGCTGAAGATTCCAATGGAATCACAAGTTCACTGATCGATATCGAAAATTTGCAGCTATCGTCGCCAAACACGAACGATTCGGAATAGTTGTGCACTAAGGATGGGGCCCGCAACTCGTCACCGGCGCTCCCATAGACAAAGCATGTAAAAAACGTGTGCGGGTGACCGTGATGCTCCCACAGACAAACATTGTACACTTAAAAGATGCGTGCGGGTGACCGTGATGATACTTACATATTGTATAACACGTATTCCTCATAAAATTTCAGTTTTTTGCAAAAAAAAAAACTGTTCGGTTTTCACAATTTGCTTGGTTGTGGTAGCCCTGTCAAGTTTCAAGCGTCCTGAACATAGTCCCGGGCTTAAATTTTTGTTTAGCGCGCTTGTAACAATTTTAAGCAGGGTGACGGTATTCGGGCTCCCTGATGAGGTGTGGGCACCTTGCGGTTACTAGTAATACTAACAAGTTACAGCTGCATATAGTGCATGATACACTCTTCAACAAGGGACTGCTATTGGTGCTAAACGGTGGACCCTAGTAGAATTCTACTGGTATGTACATTGTACTTTTGTAGTAGTCTATAATTATTATCGTAATTATGGTGTGATTTGTATCTGTATAACGTTAGGCCTATCCCTAACTGCGACAGCCGCCACACGCAGTGTGGCGGCTGCGCCTGCTCCCATTCAGATCTTCATGTTGAACAAACGGGTGCCTTTGCGGCGCTATATTTCCTTAATTTTTCGACAGAAACTACTAGATCTAGGAATATTTACATGGGTCGATGAAACCTAAATGACTATCATCATCATCGGCGACTGTTTGATGCATTTCATTGCTTGTGATGCACAAAATGATGTCTTATAAGCAGCTCACCGATGCGATGTTCACAGAATTCACAATCACTTGCACAAGCGCAATAGGGGAGCTATTCGTTACTCACATAAGCGAAACTGCGGGGAAGCCGTCAGGACCGCGCCGCCAGGCGCGGTCTCCGGGGCTAGCATATCCCCAAGTTGGGGATAGGCCTAACGTTATACAGATACAAATCACACCATAAAAGGCATAATCACGATAATAACTAGACTTGGAATTTGTCAACACTGACAAATTAGGTGATCCGATTTTTTTTTAATCGATGATTCGAGTCCTGATCGCAATAGGCATGACCATACAGGTTTCATCTGTGTTTAATGACATTGACCGTGTGATGTTTTAATTCTCATTTAGAAAAGAGAGTCAGGTCTGCCATCTTTGGTACCAAATTCAGTATACTCTATAACGAAGATACAGAATGAAACATTTATGACCTTTGACCCTAATTTACCTACCCAAGATGGTGTTCGATCAAGTAGTTGTTATCTTATAATAATGTACGTGACATGAACTAAACATGTGCAAATTATGGGGGTAATAGGTAATGTCTTTCTTGAGTTATTGCAAAGAAAGTTGCAGAAAGAAAGTAACATGAAAATACATCGAAGCTAAGCTTTAATTTTTGCGAAGTTTTTTGCGAAGTGATTTCGATGTCGCATGAAAAAGAGTGGGCAAAGAAACGATAGCGCAAAGTCTCAGCTACAACATATTAAAATCTGGGAGAAATTCACAGAAGAGTAAGTGAGCTAGTGTTCGATAAAGACCGTCATGTCAATTTTCATTTCCAGAAAAATTCCCTCCCATAGAGATAACACGTAAACTGGTTAAATTTGACAAGGTTACATTATATCTATTTTCACGAGGTGAAGACATCATCCGATTAAAACTTTGATCGAAGAAAACTTAAAGAGTATTACATTGGCTACAACATACTAAAATCTGGAAGAAATTCACCGAAGGGTAATTGAGCTAGTCGTCGATAAAGACAATCATGTCAATTTTCACATCTAGAAAAATTCCCTCCCATAGAGATAACACGTCATAATGAAGATAAAGAAAGAAGTACATATGACCTTTGACCCTACTTTGCACAGACAAGATGGCGTCTGAGCAAAAAGTGGTTATTTTGTGAAATGATTCTTGTAACATGGTCTTTACGTATGCAAAATATGGGAAAGATAAGACATGTATTCACCAAGATACAGGATGAAACATTTTTGACCTTTGACCCTAATTTACATACCCAAGAAGGTGCCCGATCAAGTAGTTGTTATATTATGAAATAATGTACGTGACATAAACTAAACATGTGCAAAATAATGGGCTGATAGAGCTTGTTTTTCTTGAGTTATTGCAAAGAAAGTTGCAGAAAGAAAGGAATATGAAAATACATGGAAGATAAGCTTTAATTTCAACCAAGTTTTTGGGCATGATGCCGACTCCGTATGAAAAAACGAAGGGCACACTTACGATAGCTCAAAGTCTCAGCTACAACATACTAAAATATGGGAGAAATTCACCGAAGCATAAGTGAGCTAGTGCTCGATAAAGATAGTCATGTCAGTTTTCATTTCCAGAAAAACTGGACTCCCATAGAGATAACACGTAAACTGGTCAAATTTGACAATGTTACTTTTAATCCCTTTTTACGAGGTGATGCCGTCATCCAATCAAATTGTTGTTATTATATATCTGAAAGACCATTTAATAAGCTACAACATATTGAAATTTGGACGAAAATCAACTAAAGAATAAGTGAGATATGCTTGAATGAACTTGAAATTTGATGACGTCATTTTGAAAATTTTCTTTTTTAACTTTATTAAGAAATTTGATATCTTTTAATCATTTTTTCAGCATCGCCAACCCATGAAATGACATGTACAACTCATCAGCTTTCAGAATATGTAAAGAAAATGGGGGATCACCGTCCATCCTGACGAGTAAAATCGGATTCAAAATTGGCGGTTTTTTTGCATTGTTGCACTGTATATCGCCATTGACGCGCGCGCGGAATTTCAACTTTGACGGGCCCGTATGACGTCATATTGAGTCGGATCGACTTGAAACTTGGTAGAAATATTCCTTGACATTTTACGCATCCGATAAGTGTGAAAAAACGGGGAATTTCTATTGCGCATGAGCTGTACGTGCGTATATGTGCGCGCGCGTACGCGTCCGTCCAATTTTTTCAATTTTTCAAAAAATGCTCCAAATGGTCTGAAACGTATGCAAAAAAAATTTGAGCTCGATTTGAGCATACAAATATTTTAACGCGCGCGTACGCGCACGTTTTAAGAGAAAATATGAATTTTGAGAATATGAGTAAAATGCACATAACTTGAAATGTATGTGACGTAAATTTCATTGAAAAATTCCATTCCATTAATGAGATATGAATGAAAATGTGTTTTCATATAATGACGTCATAGTGACGTCACGGTCGACTGATCACAGTGATACATAAAATTTGTCGTCTTTGGGACATGATACATATATGGTATGAGTTTGAAATTGATACTCTGAGAACTTTTTGAGTAAGTAGATACACAACTTTTGTCCAGAAATAAGAACCAACAAAGAATCCGTACAAATACAGAAGGTGATCCGAGAGGATACTCGGATCACCTAATTATAGGCCTACTACAAAAGTACAATGCAATGTACATACCAGTACTAGTAGCTAGAATTCTACTAAGGTCCACCGTTTAGCACCAATAGCAGTCCCTTGAAGAGTGTATCATGCACTAGGCCTATATGCAGTGTACATTTATATCACATGCGTTATCTCAGACCAACATTACAACAATGTACAGTACACACAACAATGTTTTACACACTGCTGTGCGCTGGCTGGGTTGACGTTGTAGCATAGGTTATAGGGTGTACACACAGCCGGCAGCCAGGGCCAGGGAAACGGTGTAACATTGTTACGCATACAGATTCTATGCAGGTATACCGAGTATACAAACCTTAGTCAGTAAATTAGGACGGATCCTAATTTTCGCTTCAAGGGTGCGACCAGAAAATCAACATCATGGTAGAGTAATAGTAGGAGGCACGACTCCAATGACATCTATATCTGACGTAGAGATTTGGTGAACAAGGTGTTCTAAACTCATCTCAAACGTTTTGTGGAGTACAGTGCTTCCTGTCGTCCACGCACGTACGTACAATAATGTGTGCATTTATATGTCCGCGAATTCGCTGCGCGCGCTGCTGCTGCAAGCTGGTATAAAAACGGTAGCTGCTGGTGTGCGGCTCTCTGCGCTGCGTGCGACGTGCACACAAACTCTGGCGCTGTGCGAGCTGTGCGCTCGCTAAAGGCCGCTCAGCGCCTGCACTCATTACCACAGTCACAGAACACTGTTGATACCAGGGGTGGTATTCTGTAAGGATCCTAGGACAGCTCTCGCTCCTAAATACGCGATTGGTATTCTGTAACACCGCGCGTAGGAGGAGAAATAGGATAGTGACGTCAGGGATCCTTATTTCTCTCCCAGCTTAGGATAGGGGCGTAACTTGACATGTTAATTAGATATAATTAGATGTTAATGAGAATGTTAAAGTGGTATTCTGTAAGCACAAGTAGGATCAAGTTTAGGAGCAAAAATAAGGATAGCCTCTAAGCAATCTTTCTCTGGCGCTTTATGCCGGGCTATTGCGTATATAGGCCATACTGACGACCTACTGTCTCTTATTTTGTATGTTCATGAACAAGAAAATAAATACATGAATCGTATAACAGAGTTATCTGTTCCTCTCATACTGAGGATTCTAAAACTGCAATCTATAATGTTCGAAACAATTGTATTCTTTATCTAGCTGGTATGTGTTTATTTGTTTGTTGTTCGCCATTTTCAATTCAATTCACACTTCATTTTATTCGGCACAAATAAATCAAAAGTATATTATGTACACAATAACAACAAAAGCTATTATAATTATTAATATTGTGACAATGATAATCATTATTAATATTATTATTATCATTTTCATTATTATTATTACTACTATTATTATTATTATTTTTATTATCATTATTGTCATTATTGTTGTTATCATTATTATAATGCTCAGCGTCGGCCCGAACGTCATGCGGACGCAGTGCAAGTAGCCTACCTTCGCCGCCCACATTACGTGACCCTCGAAGTCGTTGCTATGAAGATCTAGTAACCAAAGAAAAAGAAACGTACGCAGTGCGCTTCTAGGTCGCGTGCAGAATATGAAAAGTACTAGTAACGCAACGATCCATACGCACACATTATTGTTAAGACGTACGTATAGTGTGTGTGACGCAACCCGGAGACTTAACAGTCTATGTGCCCAGGTCGAAAAACCAGTTGGCTAACTGGTACTGGTACCAGTTGATTCCAGTTAGGGCAACTGGTTTCAATATGGAAAATGGGACCTGGAATCAACTGGTATCAACTGGTATTCGTCCAAATGGAATCAACTGGTACCAGTTGGAATCAACTGGTATCAACTGGAATCAACTAGGATCCAGTTGACAAAATTAATTTAGTGTAGAATTAGGTATATATGATGTATGGGTTCATACCAGAACATGTGTATGTCAAGACATTGTTAATATTTACCCTATCATAATCCTACAGCTAGACTTAAAGCCTATACCTACAAGTACATCTAGGCTTAGCCTATGTCCTAGACCTAGTTAGTGCAAGGGATATTTCATTCATATATATAGGGCCATCTAGTTGCAATACTTTAAGACATGGTTACCAAGTAGATTACATTTTTATTATAAAAAATATGAAAATACCTCATCAAAGGCACAAGTGGAAATTGTGAATATCACGGCAATAATATTAGATAAATTTCTAATTACATTTCAGACATTTAGGAGTTTATTGAAATCATAAAAACAATAAATCTAACAATATTTTATCTTTTTCACATAGAGGATTTGAATAGCTTATGAATATTCATGCGCAATAGAACCAGTAGAAACCAATAGAAACCAACTGGTATCAAGTGGTATCAACATTTCAATGTTTTAGTCACTGGTTTTAATCTAGAATGAAGTGGTAAGCAAGTCCATGCAGTCAGGTACATGGGTTTCAAATTGTGTCAACTAACCATTTGCACACTTTAAACCGACACAAACACACACAAACTGGTCGAAATACAGTCTTTCAGTTTAAGTGTCAACTGATCTACATTGGTTCCAGTTGAATTAAGTTGACATCATTAAGAGTCCAAGTTCAATCATGTCAAATGTTTTGCATCATTTTGTTTTGTTTACTTTTTAATTTGATGTTTTAAAACAAGTTTAATTTACTTTTTAATTCAGTTTGATGAACTGATCGAATTCAAAAAGTAGACTCCACGTAAGACTCAAACTGGCATCAGACGCAGTTACCATTACCTTAAGATATCAACTGGTACACAATGAGACTTCAACTGGTATCCACTTGTACCAGTAGATTACAATTGGTATCAAGTGGCACCGTGGTACACATTGAGACTTGAACTGGTATCAACTCATAGACCAATAGAGTAGACTTTCAATTGATATCATCTGGTATACACAATGAGACTTGAACTGGTATCAACTGGTATCAGTAAAATTTCAACTGGCAGGAACTGTTACCAACTGGTACAAAATGATATTTGAACTGGTATCAACTGGTAAACAGTAGACTTAATGGCTCCAACTGGACTGGTAAGTAGTGCAACTTCAAATGGGATAAACTGGTACCAGTAAGACTTCAACTGGTATCAACTGGTACAAAATGACACTTGAACTGGTATCAACTGGTACCATAAGACTTCAACCGACAGAAACTATTGCCAACTGGTACAGTGATACTTGAATTGGTATTACAACTGGCCATCAGTAGACTTTTACTGGTTTCAACTGGTAAGCAGTGCAACTTCAACTGGTATAAACTCGTACCAGTAGGATTAAACTGGTATCAACTGGTACCAGTATGTCTTCAACTGGTTTCAATTAGAATTGCTCATTTTGTTACTGGAAAGTTGGAGTTACCTTGCTGGTTTCAACTGGTGCCAGTTGAAACCATTTAAGACCAGTTAAGACCAGTTAAAACCAGTAACGACCAGTTAAAAATGCTTACTGGTTTCTACTGGTTTCTACTGGTTTTTTGACCTGGGTGGGTTAACTTTTTTTTTTCTCAAAATGTAGTGAACTTATACGTGTTTATACAAGGATATCATGGAGCTATAGTAGCTCCATGTTTATATCTTTGTTTAATCTATCAGTAATCTCCTTTATTTAAAATTACGGTGATTTGATGAATTTCCTCGAATAACTTTCTGACATGTAGAATGGGGCACACATGTTAAATCGGACCCAAAGACTTTTGATGCTAGCCACATAACGGGTTGCTACGCTACATTCCTGTAAGTGTCGTATTTGTGTTGTCTTTGGGTTTGTTTTTTCCCTGGGAGAAATTGAACATTGGTTTGGTTTAAGTGGGACTAACAGTTACTATAAGCAAGACATTATTATTACAAGCATATCGATCATAGAATAATGTGAGCGCGCGTGTGTGTGTGTGTGCATCTATTATTATTATCATTTTTTATATTTAAAAAAATCTTATATATTTTATAATAACTTTGAATTAAGGGCGAAGTTTGGCATGCAGTGATTATATCCCAGTTTACCCCAACATCCTCCAAAAGTTCAAAATTTGAGCTAATTTCTGCAAAAACTTTAAATGCAAATTAATGGAACTCGTAAGGTATACATTTATTATGGTGGGCTAAGTGCGTGCTAAAGCTTTGATAATCGAAATTGTATTCTTAACTGTAAAATTAGACTGACAATACATTTTTAACTCCTTGCACAGTAGAGCTGCGTGAAGCGCACTCTTGAGCAATGTAGATCTTGGGCGCGCATTGCGTAAAATTAGCCAGATGATTGGCTTATAGATACTGCGTCGGGCGTGTCCTGTCTTTCCTCATTAATATTCATTATTCATAAATGACTGTCCTAGGATAGGCTTAGGACAGGCTTACAGAATACCGATTTTGCCTGTCCTAAGGGTATCCTATTTTCTGTCCTACGCGCGCTCCTAGGATCGAAATAAGGATCGCGCTTACAGAATACCACCCCAGGGGTGGTATTCTGTAAGGATCCTAGGACAGCTCTCGCTCCTAAATACGCGATTGGTATTCTGTAACACCGCGCGTAGGAGGAGAAATAGGATAGTGACGTCAGAGATCCTTATTTCTCTCCCAGCTTAGGATAGGGGCGTAACTTGATATGTTAATTTAATGTAATTAGATGTTAATGAGATCTTAAGATAAGTGGTATTCTGTAAGCACAAGTAGGATCAAGTTTAGGAGCAAAAATAAGGATAGCCTCTAGGCAATCTTTCTCTGGCGCTTTATGCCGGGCTATTGCGTATATATAGGCCTACTGACGATCTGCTGTCTCTTATTTTGTATGTTCATGAACAAGAAAATAACTACATGGATCGTATAACAGAGTTATCTGTTCCTAGTCCTCATACTGATGATTCTAAAACTGCAGTCTATAATGTTCGAAACAATTGTATTCTTTATCTAGCCGGTATCTGTTTATTTGTTTGTTGTTCGCCATTTTCATTTCAATTCACAATTCATTTTATTCGGCACAAAATAAATCAAAAGTACATTATGTACACAATAACAACAAAGGGTATTATCATAATTATTATTAATATTGTAATAATGACAATAATAATTATTATCATTATTAATGTTATCATTATTACTATCATTATTATTGTTATTATTATTGTTGTTATTATTATTATTGTTATTATTATTATTATTATTATTATTATTATTATTATTATTATTGTCATTATTGTTGTTATCATTATTATTATGCTCAACGTCGGCCCGAACGTCATGCGGACGCAGTGCAAGTAGCCTACCTTTGCCGCCCACATTACGTGACCCTCGAAGTCGTTGCTATGAAGATCTAGTAACCAAAGAAAAAGGAACGTACGCAGTGCGCTTCTAGGTCGCGTGAAGAATAAAGCAGGGCCGGCATAACGTTTTTAAAAGCGTGAGGGTTTCATGAGCTAACAAGAAAAAAAAAAAGAAAAAGGTCCTCAGCTTCTCTCTCCCTTTCCATTTCTGGGTTTCTTCAGCTGACAAGCGAATGAAAAAAAAAAAAAGATCTACATTGGAAAAACATAACCTTACCGCGCTCACACTTCAAGATCTCTATCTATTTCTATTTAGTGCCACTTACGTACTTCCGGGTTAAAAAAAAAATTGTGGGGGCCCAAAGTGATGACACCTTATGTATTTCTTTGTATGGTGCACAAAAAGTGTGGGGGGCTGAGCCCCCACGGCCCCCACGGTTCCGCCGGCCATGTAAAGTACTAGTAACGCAACGATCAATACGCTCACATTATTGTTAAGACGTAGGTAGTGTGTGACGCAACCCGGTGACCTAACAGTCCAGTTAACATGGAGCTATAGTAGCTCCATGTTTATATCTTTGTTTAATCTGTCAGTAATCTCCTTTATTCATTCGTTACCATTGCCATGCATGTACTAAGTAAGTCTATACTACCATAAAGATGGGGGAGAGCTAGCGGGGTGAATTAAGTGGGACAAAAATTGTGCTTTGATGAAGTTTCTCGAATAACTTTCTGATATTTAGAATGGGGCACACATGTATCGGACCCAAAGACTTTTGATGCTAGTGTAAGATGGAGAAATAGGGAGTTTATACCTTAAAACAGAATAAACCTCATGTAATTTATAAGTGTCTTTTGATTGACCAAGTTAAGAATTTATCCCCATCTCCTGCCCCAATTATACTGTCTAAATATACGACCAGTCCAATCCAAAACCCTATGTACCCTTCCCAGCTTTATAGGCTCATGTCTTTTATTAACAAGACCATCAAACCTCCAATGAAACTTCCATTCAGAACCCAACCATCTTTGTTATTACTTTGGTTAATCTCTACTCCATAGTTAATCCTTCCCTTTGTCCTCAATCAAGTTTAAGTAAATTCAGACTAACTGTGTTTACAATTCCCACCACCAGTCCCTTACACAGTACTGTTCAATGAACCTATAATCCCCACATCATAGACCCTCTCCTACTAATCTCTTAACTTCTATCCATGTCCCTACATATATCTTATGCTTCTAGAGTTGAGGAATCAATCTTACTCCGGCCCCGACTCTGTTCGGTCATGTGCCAAGAAGGAGTGGAACAGTATTCTTTATATATTCTACCAACAATATTCCCTCGTCAGTATTATGCACCATTCTGGAATTCCTGATCATTATATCTAATAAACTAAATTGTATGTCTTGGAACCACCACCTTGTCTCCTGCATTAACTACTGTTCGACTGTGGCTTGACATCGTATACTATATAGTTAAGAGTGCACACCACGCTACCAACACCATAAAACCAGCACTCTTACACTAGCCATATAACGGGTTGCTACGCTATATTCCTGTAAGTGTCGTATTTGTGTTATCATTGTTTTTTGTTTGTTTTTGTTTTTTTCCTGGGAGAAGTGGAACATTGGTTCGGTTTAAGTGGGACAAACAGTAACAATAAGCAAGACATTACTATTACAATTACAATTTGTTCCTTGCTGCCTTGGCTTGGAGCATCACTACATGATGACTCGATGTCGCCTTGTCCTGAGATGTCTTCATCTTCCTGACCTGTGCTTTGTTTAGCCAATGTGTATGCTGTTTGTACATGAAGACTCTACATGATGTGTTCATGCTGTCCTTCGACTGGATACAAGTTTCTACATTGCTTTGTGGATGCCTGCACGCTTCCTTTACCAGTTTCTCTGACATTCTTCATACCTACACCACCTCTGCCCTCTTCTTTTTCTTGGAACGTCCATCGCTGGTGGCCTGCCCAGTCATATTTGCTTTGTCATCGTCTCCTGTGCTGATGTGTGATGCTTCATCCTATCTGATGTCATTATACCCTATCATCTTCTTCTGCCTCGCTCACGGCCTGTCTTCAGCTCATTGGCGGACCTACCTGATCAGGATCTCCACTACCTCCATATCTTTTATCGGACGGCATCCATGTTGGTTCCTCCTACACGTGTCCTCCAGATTCTCCACATCCCTGTATAATAATTCCAGTTCTTAATGGTTGCAGCTAAGTTCACTGATTGAGTTAATTTTTTTTTTTTAATTTGGGACTCTGAACACTATCATTCCCACCCCCTCGTTTGCATTCAAATTGCATTGGAATTTTCTTGAATCATATTATGTTGATCCCTTAAATCAATTTATTTACATAACACACTGTGTTGTAGATACACTTAATAATTGTAACATTTTTTTTTTGAATTCCGTAAGGTAACGTGGCCTGATTGACATTTTTGTGTTACCATTGTGTAAATAACGTTTAGATATTTTTTGCCATCTTATTTGTCGTTGGTGTTCTTATCTTTAGTTGACTGTTTTTCCCCTCATTGTTACTCTAGACATTTGGTTATATCAATTCTGTACATTGATATTCCTTCTTTTCCACATACTTTTTTTCAGCACAATGTATTCTTCCCGGGATCATAATTACTCTCGAGATCGATCTCACAGTTTTCGACCTCATTCACCCTCCTATCATTCCTATCGCTCCCCCTATCACTCCCGTTCTCCCTCCCCGGAGCGCCATTCATCCTACTCCCATTCTCGTTCACACTATCGCCCTCGTTCTCCTTCTCATGACTATAGTTCTTCCTATTCCCGACATCAACGCTATCACTCACGTTCTCCTTCACCTGATCATTACTCTAACTACTCTAACCACTCCACCTCTTCAACCAGTCGGTATGGTTACGATCATTGTTATGATGATTCAAGTCATTATCGATATGGCCCCCATACATTCTCTCCAACCTCCACCAGACTTCATTCTTCACCTCCACCTCCACATGATACCCCCGGTGTGAGAAAGCTTTCTTCTCCACCCCCGCCTCCTTCTCCTGGTGGTCATTACAAAGGTGGCCATGACGATTTACCTGTATCTTCATCTTTTCCTTCAACAATAGACAGAGGTCATAATCCATCCCCTCCCTTATCTCCATCACCAGCTGTACCGATTGAAGTAGCTTCACTTCCTTCATCGGCATCAGCATGTGCCGATTCATCGTCAATTTCATCTCCTCCCTCTCCTCCCGCTCCTCCTACTAACGTTTCCTCCTTTTGTAGTGTTCTGTTAAAACATGGTGTACGCCTTCATCAGGCTCAGCACCAGAATCTAATCATCCGGCAGGTCACTGCCTGGATCCGTTCTGGATATGTACCCCCAAAATCGGCCATCCCTCATTACGAGGAATGCTTGTTCAAGTTCCGGCATCAGTTTGAGCGTTTCGTAATTCGTGATGGATTGTTGTGTCGGCGGAAGAGACATCCCTCTGGGATAATGATAGAACAAATTGTCATACCCTATTCTGTGATCCCTACTGTCCTGACTGTCATACATACTTCCATGTCAGCTTTTCACTTTGGTACAGCCAAGACAATTGAGCTTATCGAAGGGCTCTGCTACTGGCATGGGATGCGCAAAGACATTGCAGACCTCTGCTCTCACTGTGAGGCCTGTAATTCATATCGCACCTCAGTTTTTCCACCTCCCTCACTACCACAAACATGTGCAGTGATTTCCCACCCCTCACCCCCATCTCCCCCAACTCCAATCCGATCTCTGAAGTGCACTCTTCCCATCTCTAGCCCACTTTCCCCTCTTTCTATTGACTGCGACATTCTTCCCCTTGCCTCTGACTCCGACGCCCCTACATCATCTTCCACTGGGACTGATTCGGACAGTTCCACTCCTTTCTCCACCTTTTCTCCTCCTGATTTGCCCGACTACCAACCCCCTCTTCAAGCTCACTGTACTGTTTCCTCGCAAACCCACACATTTCAGCCCTTTCCCCCATCTCTGCTCCATTCTCACTATCCTCAGCCGTCGCCAAGCCACTTCACGAACTGGGACTGTGTGGTCCCCTCTCACATGTCCATTGCCTCATCACACCTCTTTTACGATCCACACACTGTGATCCATGCCGATAGTGTTCGGACACACGGCAGTCAGCTTCCTAATCCCCCAAATGATTATGATCCATCATAATTTATGATCTAATTTTTTGCGACAGGATGTAATGAAATCTTTTTTTTCCCTTTACTTCCAAATTTCAAATTTCAGAATTCTCATTAATTATTTACACATAATCGAGCATTTATGGCAAGTCTCCTTATCCCTTCCCCTTCCTGGGCACTTAAATTCCTATTTTTTAGTAGTGAAACTTTGTTTTTAATGTCATCTCTATCTTATACCTTCTTTCTGTACTTTCAATGATATTTTGCTCACTCATCCCCGTCCCACATGGCTGTTCATTCATTTTTCTGCATTGTCCATACTTTCCCTTTTTTCCTTCTCACTCTCTGTCACGTTCAATTGCCCCTTTCTTGACCGTTTTATATCCCGATTTCTGCTTCTTGCTCAACAATAATTTCGGGTTAAACTTCTGATGTAAATTTGTAGCATTATTTGGTATTTAGGTTTTTCATTGTATTGTGTTTTATTTCTGAAAGAATTCTTTTTAACATGATTAATAAGTGTTTTTACTTTTTGGCATAAATTTCTTAGTCAAGTATGGTTGTAACTTTTGATTTTTTTTTGTGAGAAATGTTGTTTTTCTGATCAATTGCTTTTGTATGGAAAAAAAAAGAAAAAATTGTACCATTAGTAAACTTGTTGCAGTCTAGATATATATGCCCATTTTCACCACATATAAATTTCCTGTTGTTTGCCCAACTTTTTCTTATACATAATATTATTATCTACACAATTTGAATTACTCTTGATGCCAGATATCTTTTTACATGTTGTTCATCAACATCATTATTTACAAGTTTCTTTCATGGTGCATTTCAAAGACACCAACTCTGTATAATTTAGGTCATTTAATCTAATTGCTTCATTCTCCTTTCTCCTCTGTCTGTTCCTCTTCTTAAGTGTTTTTTTTTTTATTATACTGTTCATTTTTCAACATATTTGCTGTGCACAAGACTAGATGTATGCGATCAGTGTATTCTTCTAGTTTGTAGTTTTGTCATTTATGTTACAAAATTGTGTTTTTTTAACATATGGTAATATAATTTTTGTCAATTCTTGGATCTCTGATTGTTCTTTGAGTTTCAAATACAGTTTGTGGATTACTATGATGATCTCTTATTTTCCTATCCCTTCTATTTCCATTCTAAATTTAATGTATATTGTTACCTCGGTATGTATTGGTCACTATGCTATGTGTAGACCATGCTGTTTTTCCTACACCTCTCAAGACAATGATATGTCCCCTGGAAAATAGGTTTCTTTGGTAATTTTTTTTAATACCTCATCTGCAAGATTTATGTACACATCAATCTTCTTTTTAATTATTTCACTAATTTCTTAATTATTAATATGCTACTCAATTTGATTATGTTTTGTGTAGCAATAATTTCTATTATGTTTACATGTCAACAGTGTTTTTTTTATAGTTTTTTTTTTCTCTCCGTAAATGTATTAGAATTTCTTCATTTGTCAATCGTTTGAACTCTTTAAATATTGCAGTATATAATTATGAAACGAGGACGTTTCTTTTTGAAAGATTGGACGAATGTAAGATGGAGAAATAGGGAGTTTATACCTTAAAACAGAATAAACCTCATGTAATTTATAAGTGTCTTTTGATTGACCAAGTTAAGAATTTATCCCCATCTCCTGCCCCAATTATACTGTCTAAATATACGACCAGTCCAATCCAAAACCCTATGTACCCTTCCCAGCTTTATAGGCTCATGTCTTTTATTAACAAGACCATCAAACCTCCAATGAAACTTCCATTCAGAACCCAACCATCTTTGTTATTACTTTGGTTAATCTCTACTCCATAGTTAATCCTTCCCTTTGTCCTCAATCAAGTTTAAGTAAATTCAGACTAACTGTGTTTACAATTCCCACCACCAGTCCCTTACACAGTACTGTTCAATGAACCTATAATCCCCACATCATAGACCCTCTCCTACTAATCTCTTAACTTCTATCCATGTCCCTACATATATCTTACTTATGCTTCTAGAGTTGAGGAATCAATCTTACTCCGGCCCCGACTCTGTTCGGTCATGTGCCAAGAAGGAGTGGAACAGTATTCTTTATATATACTACCAACAATATTCCCTCGTCAGTATTATGCACCATTCTGGAATTCCTGATCATTATATCTAATAAACTAAATTGTATGTCTTGGAACCACCACCTTGTCTCCTGCATTAACTACTGTTCGACTGTGGCTTGACATCGTATACTATATAGTTAAAGGTAGGGAATCCCATTTGCATGCATTAAATGAAGAGTTGTATAAATACAGTGGTATGTTGAAGAGAGTATCATTTTAGAAACTCCCATAAAGTATTGAAAGTGGAAGGTAACATTTAGTACACTTTTATTGACCGTTAGATTTTGAATTGAATTTTTTTCGGGGCTCACCGTAAATTCCAGTACATTACTAGGCTACCTTTGCAGACCCATGCACTGCATGTGTGTCCATCATGTATATTTTGTGAAGAAAGTTCATCAAAACTTACAAACATTTCGATATACATTCTTGCCACACACTCTATATGTTATTACATCAGCTCTTATACTTTTAGATTTGTGTTTATAGATAAAAAATACAGAAGACTGCAACAAAAATGCTTAAGTGTGGCTGACACACAGAACTACTGAGGAGTTGAGTTTTGTGCATTATTCAAATTGTAGATAACTGTTGACTTCCAAATTTCTCAGCAGTGGCCTAAACAAGTCCCCTGAGATTCATATTTAATGTTTTGCTGCATTTTGGGAGGTCTGTAAAAGGTATCCCCTACCTTTAAGAGTGCACACCACGCTACCAACACCATAAAACCAGCACTCTTACACTAGCCATATAACGGGTTGCTACGCTATATTCCTGTAAGTGTCGTATTTGTGTTATCATTGTTTTTTGTTTGTTTTTGTTTTTTTCCTGGGAGAAGTGGAACATTGGTTCGGTTTAAGTGGGACAAACAGTAACAATAAGCAAGACATTACTATTACAAGCATATCGATCATAGAATATTGTGAGCGCATGTGTGTGTGTGTGTGTGTGTGCATCTATACTTATCATTATTTTTATATTTATTTAAGAAAATCTTATATATTTTATAATAATTTTGAATTAAGGGCGAAGTTTGGCATGGAGTGCAATGATGATATCCCAGTTTACCCCAACATCCTCCAAAAGTTCAAAATGTGAGCTAATTTCTGCAAAAACTTTAAAAGCAAATTAATGGAACTCGTAAGGTCAAATTTATTATGGTGGGCTAAGTGCGGGGTTACGCCATTTCCTGACCCACTTCATCTGACACACTCTTTCTGACACACTTTTTTTGCCATTCATTTTGTACACGGGGCAGTTTTCATGAGACGGCCTCTGTTATTGGCAACTGTGCTAATGAATATTCATCAGCCTTGCGATAATATTTTTTCATAATAAGTCACCCGGTCTGATTCTGTGTCTGTGATTGGCTTTTAGCTATTGACTTACGCGTGATATCGATCTCCTCAAGGGGGTCCATCGACGATATCTGATTACCAGTGTACGTGTGTGTGTTGAATTGCGTTTTAGTGCCAGTGAGTGTGGCATAACTTCTGCAGGTTTCCTGTCCATTTCTCTCTCTTTTTCTCTCTTTTGCTTTCGTATCATCTTATCTCTGTTATTCTTAGAGTACAATCGTACTACCACAAGTGTTTTCCCCCATTTTTTGAAGTGATTATCTCGTTTGCAACAATTTAGAGGTGAGTTTTTGTTCGAGTGTTTGTTGAGTTTTTTGATTGAACACGATGTAGATTATCTACGTGTGTGCGAGAACATTCATGGTACCCACTCGTTTGTTTCCGTGTGCATTTTTACCGTACAGTGTCTTCATCGTTCGTCTTCCAAGCAGCGAGTTTTCACCCTAGTTTTCCTCAACGTAGTTTTTTACCTCAATTTTTTTTTTTTTTTTTGTTTGCGGTGCAAGATGTTCAGTGTATTTTTTCTACGGTAAAATGCCATCGTTGATGATCTCCGTGTATTCATTACTAGTTTTCCACCTCCGTTTCATTTTGTGTACAACTAACATTGATCTAAAGTCTAACGTAGTTAGCTACAAAGTCTGCGATGTCTGTATGCTGATGTGTTTTTGTGAGCTGGGAGTGACTATGGTGGGAATGATATTCAGGGTTTTGCTGTGGTTGAGATGATAGTGATGATGATCATAATGATTCTGGTGATGATATACGAACCCTTTTGATGATGCAATTTATTTCGTGTGACCATGACGTTGATCATTGATGATGGCGAGAACGACACGAGTAGCCTAGCCTAGGCCAAGGACGAGAGTGACACTGTCCACGGGGGCTGTTGCTCGCTCATGCACAGGAGTGGTCTAGACCTAGAGACCTGCATTTAATCAGTTTTTTTTTTAACCTTTTGGTTGTTCACTTGGGTTAGTGCTCCAAAAATTCGTTTCTCTAGAGAAACTCAACCAAAAGCTTGACAATAAGGTTGCCGCAGGGCTATTCTTTAGTAAATATTAGATCTAAATGGCGATGCTGATTTAGTTTTCATTTTAAGAACTCGATTATATCCCATTTTCTTTGCTCATTTTTCAAATGATAAATTATTTAGAACTGTAAATTTACTTAAATTCTGATGTACTGCATTCACCATTGTAAAAATCAATAAAAAAGAGCCCGCTGAGCAGGTGTTTCATTCGATCCTTTTCATTTCCTTCCTATCGTGTTGGTTTCCTTCCTGTCACTTCCTTCTTTGACCCTGGACGGAAGAAAAAAAAAATCCCATCTTGCCATGTAAAGACAGAACACATACCATCATGAAATATTATGACGTTAGAATAGTTTTAAAAGATTATGTAAGTCATCAAAATTCTTGTGTGTGAAAATAGATAATAAATAAAAGGTGATTTCTTACAAAGCAGTTTTTTCAAATGTCCAACAGCCTCAGAACAGCTTCGATAATGAAGCTAGTGAAATCTCAAAACTATCGTGGCAACAACAAGTGATATTGATAGGAAATTCTGACAAAAACTGTCACAACATTTGATGTTTAAATTTGTCTAGTTTTATTGGATTAGGTCATGATTGAAACTATAAATGCCACCGATAAAATCACAATCGCTCTCAATTTGAACAGAGGCAGTAGGGTAGGAATGACTCAGCAAACAGCTGATTATTTATGCGTCGTATCCATGGGCAACTGCGGGGTAACTGGAAGAAGACGCACGAAGTTTAGACTTGAGTCAAGAACTATTATTTATTATCAATTTTTTATTCAAAACATTTTTTTTCTTTGGATTTCAAAAAAAAGGTCAAAATATTTCATATTACGCTTCTTAAATGTATTATGAATATAAATATGAAGAATTTTTATCGTGATTTCATGAAGAATTAGAATTATTATGAATATATAAATACTAGACGGGCTGAACAATGAAGTCTAATTTTGCCCCAAGAATTTGCAGCCCACCGTACGTGCTGGTGGTGCATTCCTAGCGTTCTTGCCGCACTCTCCCAGCCACGTGCAAGCATGCATGCAACAGTCACCAACAGTCACATTAGCCGGGTTCACACGTACATAGTACATCAATTAGCGGGATACAAATCTCGAGATTTGCATCGCGATCGTCATCCCGAGTTTTTTGCACGTGTGGACAGAAAAAAACCTGAAAATTAGCGGGATAAGCATCGCGATGCTAATCCCAAGAAATCTTGCGCTGGTTCGTCAATTAGCGGGATAATTGGCCCCGCGCTGGTACGTGTGAACGGTCGGGATTAGAATCTCGAGTTTTTACATCCCATCATGCAATGCGCACATCACAACAGCCAGGCCTCTGCGAGGAGGTCCTTCACCTCTTTGGAGAACAATAACAACATCGCGCGAACCACACCACTGACGCGTAAAAGACAATGGACAAAGGAAAGTGCGCACAGGTGGTGATAGAGAAGGGCACTGTGTGACCCAGTTTGCAGGCTTTGCTGTTATCTCTATCGGCAATTAGCGGGATAATTCGGTACGTGTGGACGCTCGCCAAATTATAGTCCGGGAGCCAGCGGGGGTCAGCCTAGCTGAAAAGGTTACCAATTTTCATGTATATAGCAATTTAGTACATATGCCCCTAAGTATGGAAATGCACGTCTGGCTGGTCATCGGTGGTGGGTGTGGCCAGGAGGGCCAAAAAAAGGACCCCTCAAAATTAGGCTAGCCTAGCTGGAAAAGTAACCCCATGAAAACCACTGGAACTTGTTCGTTACACTTACAGGATAAATGAATGACCATTGCCAGACGTTTTAAGTGGTGGGGGGTAGCCGCCAGACGCTCTTAAAGGCCCAACTCCAGCTAGGCTAGCCTAGCTGAAAAAGTAACCTCATGAAAACCACTGGAACTTGTTCGTTACACTTACAGGATAAATGAATGGCCATTGCCAGACGTTTTAAGTGGTGGGGGGTAGCCGCCAGACGCCCTTAAAGACCCAAATTTTTCCAGCTAGGCTAGCCTAGCTGAAAAAGTAACCTAATGAAACCCACTGGAACTTGTTCGTTACACTTACAGGATAAATGCATGACCATTGCCAGACGTTTTAAGTGGTGGGGGGTAGCCGCCAGACGCCCTTAAAGACCAAACTTTTTCCAGCTATATAGGCTAGCCTATAGCTGAAAATATAACCTAATGAAACCCACTGGAACGTGTTATTTACACTTACAGGATATATGCATGGCCGTTGCAAGACGTTTTAAGAAGTGGGGGGGGGGGGAGTGTAGCCGCCATGATGCCCTCAAAGACCCAATTTTACCAGCTAGACTATAACCCTGGCTGGAAAAGTAACCTCCTTGACCTGAAACCCACTGGAACTTGTTCTATGTTTGTATCTCACCTGATAAACACTGTCGACATAGTATTCTGGTGTTCTTTCAATAACTTTCCACACTTTTGAGCTATATGATCACCAAATTCACTCCTCAGATCATCTAATGATTGCTGTCAAGTGTTAATATTGGTGAAGTCCGACTACGTCAACAGTCAAAAAGTCAATGAACTAGGCCTATGCCATTTGAAAATCTCTGTAATCACAAAGTCGATATGTGGACGAGACATCACTTCGCTTTTGCCTTGTTAAATGGTGAATATTAAATTGATTTGCAAGCTTCCGTTTCTAATTCATACAGCACCAGCATATATGTCATGTCTGAGAATAGCGGTAAAGAAGATTAGAGTCTTTGGCAACAAGTGCAAAATTAAATTCTGTGCCTTATTTGCTAAACAAACATGGTAGGAGGACAACGACCTGTTAGGCAATATGGCGGACCAATAGCTCTATACATTAGTGTTATAGAATAAATGACAATGATGTAGTTCTGAAGCATACTTTTCATTAGATGCTTTTGCAATGACTCAATGTATACTTTTAATCGAACTAAGTATATATCCATGACTTGCTCATGAATTACGGCAGAACGATTCCGTGAGGAAAGTTTTCTGTCAACACATTACGGAAGAAGTGAACGTGTCAATATTTTGATATTTGTTCCATAATTATTTCTGAAGTGGTTAAAGGGACTGTACAGTACTGGTTGAGGTAGGGATTCATGTTTTGAACATTCCTAAGTGAGATAATGAAAAGCCTTCTGTGAAATATGAAAGAGCATGTAATTTTAAGAAGGATTCAACGTTTATTTGATGAAAATTGGTTTTCAAATAGCTGAGATATCAAAAAAAGTGCTAATAATAAAAGGCGACATGCCCCAACTTTATTAGTATCTCTTTGTTTCACCTTATTTTTGGATATCTCAGCCATTTCAAAACCGATTTTCATCGAATAAACTTTTGATACCCCTTAGAACTGCATGCTCTTTGACATCTCATAGAGTGATTTCTGAATATCTCACAAAATGTTAAAAGCTAAATCTTCACCTCGACCAGAACTGTACACACCCTTTAAATGTATTTTCCTAAAACATTTTTTTTTTCTTTTATATAATACCTACGTTGCATCCAAATGCCTATTCGTTGAAAAAATGCGGGCCATGTATTCAAAGGTCAAAGATCATAGGTTAATGGAAATAGGGCATACATTGTACAACATTTCACTAAGTTGTCGTTTTGGTTTTTTTTTTTTTGGGGGGGGGGGTGATTCAAAGTGTCCTAAAACCTTGTATTTTAATACATGTATTTAGTTTTGTAGTCACGACTCTTGCTATGTATGATGCCAAACTCTTCCCTCTCATACAAATGCAGCCGTTTCAGGGAAATAATTATGATAATGATTGGTAATGCTGAAGTGGTTCATAACATTCCATTGATACTATGTATAGAACAGAAAGTGAATTTGACAATGGTATATGATATCCGCAATTTACTCTTTGACAGGTTCTATCATCCGATTAATAATGTATAAATTGAATATACAGTAGTTCCCTATTCAGTAACTACAAGTTAGTTAGATAAGCTGCATTCATTTTGCACGCGACCATGGCGTTATAGCCAAAGATGATTGAATTCTGTAAATCTCTGTGTGCCTGCACAGGATTGGAAAACGAAACAACTTTCTGTGTATATAGAACAACGAAACAGAAACTGGTGCATGCATTATCTCAGTCACTTTGTTATGCATCATGATGGTTTGCTCATTGCAGTTCCGGAATCTCAGCTCGAGGGACTCGAATTGATCCTAAATCAGTCGGCATGCGTGTATCACCCAAAACAATATCTGAACACAATTATAACTGCAGTCCTCCATAGTCTGTATTGGTTGTCGATAAGGGCTGGTATCAAGTTGATTTTCATATTATTTACAGTACCGAAGTTGTATTTAATTGTTTTCATCGAAATGCCCGTATATGGTATGCGTATCTCAGTTAACTCTTTAAACCATAGTTGTAATCTACGTGCCAAGAATCTCATGTTTTCAATAAGCGTGAACTCCAAGACATGTCGTGATAAGGACTTTAAGACAATTGGCATCGTCATTATAAAACGAATTCCCCTTTTACAAGACACGTTTTAGATTTTAGATAGAAATATGGATTCGTTTGAATGCATACAAACAGCTTCTTAAATCCTCTTACATTTTGTTTTTAAGATATGGTGTATACTTTAGAAGTGTAAGAAGCATGCTCTTGTTTGAGAGGCTTTGAGTACTGGTAAGAAGCATATGCTATTCTTATAGATTATGTGAATAAGTACGCATTCAAGAACGTTTTGAATAAAACGTATCCAGACAACTGCATATCATATTTTCACCTCTTCCTTGAACATGCAGATGTATACTCTTGCCGAGAAGGTTAACTGTTTGATAGATATAGTGCTCACCTTATTGAAAAGGTAATTGGGTAAATTTTTGGTTTCAGTATATTATTCAAACACCACTAAGTTAACTTTTACATTAACATTTTCACAACTCACAAATTCTGCACGCACACACATTTCATTCATGATTCACAAGATCCAAGTTACACTAACCTATTTACTTTGCAGAGTGCAACAACAACATAAATGTAAGTTATATGCTGAGCAAATACGCTTACATCAGTTCGCACTATTCAAGGTTTAGAGTAGTTAAGGAACTGAATCGTACCCGATTTTGTGATGCTAAGTTGCACCTTGAGATGATGGGCAATATTGCCCCTGTAAAGGAGCAGGCAGTGACACTGACTTGCTCCTTTGAAGGAGCAATTTTGCAGCAGTCATGGAGCAAATAAGCACCACATAGGTGCAACATCATACCAATAAGGCACAAGGTTGCACCCTCAAGAGAGGGTACATTCTTGCATCCTTCGGGCATAAAGTTGCACCTAAAGGTACGAGGTTGCGCCTTTTTCAAGGGGGCAAAGTTGCTCCCGAGGGTGTAACTTTCACCCTTTCTTGCGGGTACAAAGTAGCATCCAAAGTTCCAAGATTGCACCCTCAAAACAAGGCACAATCTTGGAACTTTGGGTGTTTCTTTGCACCCTCACGAAAGGATGTAAAGTTGCACCAAGATGTAAAGGCTACACGGGGTGCAAAGGTGCGCCGAAAGGTAAAGGGTGCAAGATAGCACCCTCAAAAAAGGTGCAACTTAGCACCACTTAATGTGGGTGGAAAGATGCATCCTCACGAAGAGGTGCAATCTAGCACCACTTAGTGTGGATGGAAAGATGTACCCAAAGGAACATTTTCGCACCCTCAATAAAGGGTTCAACTTTGCACCCTCTCTGCAGTATTATTTTATACACACGTGAATTTCTTGTTCCTGTGAGCTACGTTTAATATGAGCGTGACCCAGTATTAGACACGTGTCAAGCCTTTGCAGACACAGAATTTTTTTCTTCATATTCTTTAAAGGTCATTTAAAACAAATTTAAATATATATTTATTTCTTTTAAGTTAAGAGGAGCAAATGTGGAGATCATGACCTGTGATACATGTTACGGGTAGTCTATATTTTTACGTCTACTCGTTTTTTTTTTTTTCAACTACAAGGAATTACCTATGAGCTAATTGGATAAAGAAGCTGAGCATTCCTTTTTTTCATCAGTTAATGTCAGTGCTGGTGTATTATTCTTGAAAAGTTGGCATCTAAATGTCCACCAAACCAAGTACTTACTGTATAAAATTATATTTCTGTGAGTTACATTTCTTATGAGCATGACAGATCTGTAGACACGTGTCATAGTGGTTACAAACACTAAGTTTCCTTTGCTTTCATCGTTATCAAGAAGCGATTTTGAACAATTTCAGATGTTCAGTTTTTTTCAATTTCGTTACGAGAAGGCAATAATGATTTCATGTAAAATATGTTAAGGAAAGTTGATAGTTTGGTTATTTTATCATTACTCATCTTCGTCTTCTCAACAAGAAGATGATACACATGAGCTCATTTGCTAAAGAAGTTGAAGGATGTTTAATTGCTGGTAGCCACGTAGGGGCTTTTGTCATAACATTTTGCATCTTAATCCCTCGAAACTAAGTACATGCAGTATTAGTTTATAGAAAACATAATATTTTTGTTGTTGCTGTGACTGAGCTTATTCATATTAATTTTAGACATGTTTTTCATATGTTTCTGTCATATGCTTTACCGAAGAACAGCAAATGTTGAGTTTATTGGCAAGAGAGGTTGATCATTACTTTACATTTAAGCTCATTGAAGTGCCGGAGCATAAACTTGTCTTGAAATATTAGCATCCAAAACCCTCCAAACCAAAAACGTGCAATACTAGACACGACAGGAATTCCTTGTTGTTGTGAGTTATGTTTCTTAAAAACACTGATTTTTTCTGCTTTTGCAGTGCACTATGTTCAAAAACACTCTTGAACAATTATCAGATTTCGTTTCTTTCTTAAGAGAAGAAAACGGTGAGGTAATGTGAAGCATTTTCCTATAAGTTTTATTTCGTTAATAATTTTTCTTTACCCATCTCCTCAACCGTAAGGTGATATGGTACCTAAAAAAGTCATAGGCCAAAGGTGTTGAGCTTTACTTCCCCTTTTTAAAGTAAATTTAAGAGCGGGGGCATTATTTTTTTAAAAGTTGGCATTTTAAGCTATGTACACCGAGGACGAGTCTTACTGAATGGATTTCTTGTTGCAGTAGAATTGTATTTTTTATGAGCTTTGTATAGCTTTGTAGAATTGTATAAAGTGTTTGCAAAAACTGTTCATGTATTCCCTTTTGCTAATGTCCAAAGAGTTCATTTGCCAAGTTTTGATTGTCTTTTGTTTTAAT
Source organism: Diadema setosum (assembly GCF_964275005.1). Taxonomy (NCBI): domain Eukaryota; kingdom Metazoa; phylum Echinodermata; class Echinoidea; order Diadematoida; family Diadematidae; genus Diadema; species Diadema setosum. Next base: position 2,033,455 of record NC_092701.1, read on the forward strand.
CATCAGGGGTCTGTTTTATCATGGTCATAGAGGAAAGAAACTTAATTATAAAAAAAGCCTTCATATAAGAAGAGATACTGTAGGACACAATTTCATAAAAAGTTGTGATTTTCAACATTTCCAAAATGCAATTGATCAATATTTCTCCCCAGGGCACAGAAAGAAAGTAGTTTTTGGTCTTGTTTTTTTTTTTTTTTTCACGTCAGTTTGTTATAATACCCGCGGGTTTACGCCCATCCCACCAATTTCCATCCGGATACTGTACTCGGCCCTTGTTTTTTTTTTTTTTTTTTAACACTGTAAAGAAAATGAGAACACTGATGTTTGAGAAAAATCCCGACATGTTTGATTGGGCAATTCTTTTTTGATGTCTATTATTCTTTCCAAATAAGTTTTTTGGTTATCACTGAGGACAAATACAGATACCCTATTTCTTCTACCAAAACCACAGCACTGTATATTCTCATATTTCTACAGTATTTTGTCTCAACACTTGCCCTATTAATACTTCAAAGCATGTTTCCATGTGCGCTCAAGAAACTCCCCCATTAAAGGAGACCTCCGGGTGATTCTCAGATGTTTACATTTTGTACAACTATGAATTAGTTATACTGAGGACAGAGTTTCAGAATTTGTGATAATTGGGATGAGGAATAAGAATATTTTAAAAAATAGAGCAAATTGCAATGAACAAGGATGATGACATGGGAGAGTCACCATAAGAATGCATGAGTTGGTGCTCAAGGAAGCAGAGCAAAAGAATAAGGCATGCATAGATTATACACAGGTGAACTCGCAAGCTAGCGGTATTGTTATGGAATTACACTGCTATCATTTCTGAAATATGTGAACCTTATAGCTGGTAAAATTGTGTCTTTGAGAGCGTCTGGGGGCTACGCCCCACCACTTAAAGCATCTGGCAACGGTCATGCATTTATTTTGTAAGTGTAAGAACAAGTTCCAGTGGGTTTCATGGGGTTACTTTCCTAATTTTCAGCTGGGCTAGCCTAGCTGGTCATAAGAGTTTGGTCTTTGGGGCGTCTGGCGGCTATTGTCTGGCAACGATCATTCAAGGTTACTTGTTCAGCAAGGCAAGCCTAGCTGGAAAAAGTTTGGTCTTTAATGGCGTCTGGCGGCTACCCCCCACCACTTAAAACGTCTGGCAGTGGTCATTCATTTATCCTGTAAGTGTAACGAATAAGTTCCAGTGGGTTACATTAGGTTACTTTTTCAGCTAGGCTAGCCTAGCTGGAAAAATTTGGGTCTTTAAGGGCGTCTGGCGGCTACCCCCCACCACTTAAAACGTCTGGCAGTGGTCATTCATTTATCCTGTAAGTGTAACGAACAAGTTCCAGTGGGTTTCATGAGGTTACTTTTTCAGCTAGGCTAGCCTAGCTGGAAAAATTTGGGTCTTTAAGGGCGTCTGGCGGCTACCCCCCACCACTTAAAACGTCTGGCAATGGTCATTCATTTATTCTGTAAGTGTAACGAACAAGTTCCAGTGGGTTTCATGAGGTTACTTTTTCAGCTAGGCTAGCCTAGCTGGAGTTGGGCCTTTAAGAGCGTCTGGCGGCTACCCCCCACCACTTAAAACGTCTGGCAATGGTCATTCATTTATCCTGTAAGTGTAACGAACAAGTTCCAGTGGTTTTCATGGGGTTACTTTTCCAGCTAGGCTAGCCTAATTTTGGGGGGTCCTTTTTGTGGCCCTCCTGGCCACACCCACCACCGATGACCAGCCAGACGTGCGTTTCCATACTCAGGGGCATATGTACTAAATTGCTATACACATAAAAATTGGTAACCTTTTCAGCTAGGCTGACCCCCGCTGGCTCCCGGACTATTAGCGGGATACCGATCGCGATCGCTATCCCGCTAATTTGGTACGTGTGGACGCTCGCAAAAACACTCGGGATGAGCATCGCGATCGTCATCCCGCTAATTTGTACGTGTGAACCCGGCTATTGAGTACATGTTTAGCTACTTCACCGATCTCACTCCTGATCTCTTGCAAAGAAAACCTTTACAAGTGTAGAAAATTCTCTCGAAACTAAGCCAGACATGAATTTGGAACATACATTACAGTGTCAAGACCTTTTCAGTGGACTTTGTTTTCGCTATTTGTCTGTTTAGCTCTCGAATGTACTTCTTACGTCCGATTTGTTTTTTACCTCACCACGTGGTATGGTAGGGGTCCAACCCACCGACCGGGTCCATAACGACCGGCCGCGCATTATAATGGCATTGCGCGTACAGAAAGAAAATGTACGCATGGGACTACGCGCAACGGTGTTCGATTCTTCACTGGGCTACGCTACCGAGTAAAATGTGGCGAAAACAACTAAGTATTCCCTCTAAATTACCGAAATTTAGCAAGATCGAATAAGGTTTATCGTGTAACTACATATAACTAGGCCTACCTTTGCTGACTCGTTGTTAGATGTAGAGGCGTATCCTTCCGTAATAAATTTGACGATTTTGACCGCAAAATTGTCACCGCCGCTTGTACGATCGTGCACAGTACGTTACACATACACATGACATAAACATTTTGTCGCCCGCTTGCGCTGCGACCGTACGAGTTGATGCAGAAACGAGAAATGAATACCGTGAAAAAACAAACCGACTCATCTAATTTATTTCAATTACGATGAAAAGTTTCCTAATGAAAATCAAGTCAAATTCATCAAACAGTCCTTCAAAAGTAATATCGAAGGATTCAAAATATATATTCAAATATTATTGGGGAAAAAATTACGACTAGAAAAAAACAGCAGCTTGTCGAAAAAACGCGTTTAAGTACGCTTTATACATGGTACGTATTGTCAATAGAGGGCGGGGTGGTCGGTCGATATGAGCCGGGCAACTGAGTGCGGAAAAAATGACACCCCACGCGTTCGAAGCCGCCATCTAGAGCGCGTACCTCAGATCGCATTTTCAGTGCGCGCTTGTGAATCCGGAGTATTTTCTCCACACGTGAGTAAAATTTCAGGCAAATTGTGAGATTTTTCACGTTTCTATTGATAGAAAAACGTTAGGTGTCCGATATTATGGACACCCAACCATACTGTTTTTTCAGCCCCATGCTTCCTCCATATGCACACATGTTGTAAACACACACAAGCCACCGGCACCGCGATCGAAGTTTGAGCGATAGCGATAACATGTGTGGAGACATGCGGATTTCAGCACAGATGAGTAGTTGAACGTATCACGATTGTAAAACAAATATTTTTCTATGTCTCTGCCAATTTGAATTAGGTTATCTAATCATAGATGGATTACGATTTTATTCTAAAATAGATTAGCTATGGCAAGAATTTGCTTACATGAGAGTTATTTGATAACATTGCAAAATAAAACCCCCGTCATTGAATGGAATGTTCCAGAGCTATCTCGGGGGGGGGGGGGGGGGGGGGGGTTGGGAGCATGAATACCCTTCGCGTGTAGATCGCGCCGTAGGGAAGATCGCGCCCAAGTTCACTGCCGACTTACTAGGCAGGCACGAAGATTACTAGTACACAGAGGCCCGTACGCGATGCATGCAACAGTCACCAACAGTCACATAGAGTACATGTTTAGCTACTTCACCGATCTCACTCCTGATCTCTTGCAAAGAAAACCTTTACAAGTGTAGAAAATTCTCTCGAAACTAAGCCAGACATGAATTTGGAACATACATTACAGTGTCAAGACCTTTTCAGTGGACTTTGTTTTCGCTATTTGTCTGTTTAGCTCTCGAATGTACGACTTCTTACGTCCGATTTGTTTTTTACCTCACCACGTGGTACTGTTTTTTCAGCCCCATGCTTCCTCCATATGCACACATGTTGTAAACACACACAAGCCACCGGCACCGCGATCGAAGTTTGAGCGATAGCGATAACATGTGTGGAGACATGCGGATTTCAGCACAGATGAGTAGTTGAACGTATCACGATTGTAAAACAAATATTTTTCTATGTCTCTGCCAATTTGAATTAGGTTATCTAATCATAGATGGATTACGATTTTATTCTAAAATAGATTAGCTATGGCAAGAATTTGCTTACATGAGAGTTATTTGATAACATTGCAAAATAAAACCCCCGTCATTGAATGGAATGTTCCAGAGCTATCTCGGGGGGGGGGGGGGGGGGGGTTGGGAGCATGAATACCCTTCGCGTGTAGATCGCGCCGTAGGGAAGATCGCGCCCAAGTTCACTGCCGACTTACTAGGCAGGCACGAAGATTACTAGTACACAGAGGCCCGTACGTGGTTGGGTTAAGCAGCTGAAAAAAAAAAGGTACTGGAAGCCCACGTAGTAGCAAGGCCTACACGTGGATGAGGTTAGAAATTGCCGCGCGCCTCCAGCTCACCAGCTCCTGGCCGCCTCTTATTGGCCGGCCTTGAGCGCGACGTTCGACAAGCCATACCGTAGTCTTGAATATTCATTAGCACAGTAGCCAATAACAGACGCCGTCTCATGAAAACTGCCCCGTGTACAAAGTGAATGGCAAAAAAAAGTGTGTCAGAAAGAGTGTGTCAGATAAAGTAGGTCAGGAAATGGCGTAACCCCTAAGTGCGTGCTAAAGCTTTGATAATCAAAATTGTATTCTTAACTGTAAAATTAGACTGACAATACATTTTTAACTCCTCGCACAGTAGAGCTGCGTGAAGCGCACTCTTGAGCAGTGTAGATCTTGGGCGCGTATTGCGTAAAATTAGCCAGATGATTGGCTTATAGATGCTGCGTCGGGTGTGTCCTGTCTTTCCTCATTAATATTCATTATTCATAAATGACTGTCCTAGGATAGGCTTAGGACAGGCTTACAGAATACCGATTTTGCCTGTCCTAAGGGTATCCTATTTTCTGTCCTACGCGCGCTCCTAGGATCGAAATAAGGATCGCGCTTACAGAATACCACCTCTAGACTCTTTGGTTGATACCCACGGAGGATACTGAAGTAGCTCAAAGCATGCACGCCATACCACCACCACTATTTTGTGTGCATCATTACCTCCGCCAAGGGAGGTTATCAAAGAGGTTCTGTCTTTAGACAGGGCTCGACACTAACGGTGGCCCGGTGGCCCGGGGCCACCAAAAATGAAAGTCGGGCTACCAAATTTCAAAAAAGGGCAAATTTGGTGGCCCGCCTCGGGCCACCAAAATTTTTTGAAAAGTATGTCAATAAATTCGTAACTTTTTTGCGCCGGAAATTAGCACTTAAATTTGTTTAAAGAATAGTATTGTGAACAAGAAAAAAAAAGGGTAATGTCGGTATTCATAAACAAAGTGATTTATATATTTCTGCAAAGCTTAAGTCTCTAGGAATATGAATAGTTAACTTTCAGAAGGTGAAAATGTCTTTAGAACGAATTGAGAGATGGTGTTTTGAGGCCCTTTTTAGACCACCTGAACCCGATCTGATGGCGAAATTTTGGTGACCAAAATTATGACGTCATGACATGGACGAATCAGCCCTGCGCTCGCTGATGTGATACGCTACCGCTAGCTATTTACTTTGCACCTAAGCTACGCTCTGTATCACGCCGCCGCGGGCGATGGCCTGAGTGCACCGAGGTATCTGTACGTGTCTTGTTTTCTCTATCAAGCAAAAGTGAGTTATAATTTCACTTATTGAATCCATCTTCCTTCGAATTACCATGAAGTATACCTTTTTAAATTTCTACTTGCGCTTTCGCGCCTCAGTCTCTACTCTTAAACGGCTTATAGTAACCGTTTAATAGGCCTAGTTAGTATGGTTGGGTGTTCATAATATCGGACACCTAACGTTTTTCTATCAATAGAAACGTGAAAAATCTCACAATTTGCCTAAAATTTTACTCACGTGTGGAGAAAATACTCCGGATTCACAAGCGCGCACTGAAAATGCGATCTGAGGTACGCGCTCTAGATGGCGGCTTCGAACGCGTGGGGTGTCATTTTTCCGCACTCAGTTGCCCGGCTCATATCGACCGACCACCCCGCCCTCTATTGACAATACGTATAAAGCGTACTTAAACGCGTTTTTTCGACAAGCTGCTGTTTTTTTCTAGTAGTAATTTTTTCCCCAATAATATTTGAATATAGTTTGAATCCTTCGATATTACTTTTGAAGGACTGTTTGATGAATTTGACTTGATTTTCATTAGGAAACTTTTCATCGTAATTGAAATAAATTAGATGAGTCGGTTTGTTTTTTCACATTCATTTCTCGTTTCTGCATCAACCCGTACGGTCGTAGCGGGTGACAAAATGTTTATGTCATGTGTATGTGTAACGTGTGTGCACGATCGTATAAGCGGCGGTGACAATTTTGCGGTCAAAATCGTCAAATTTATTACGGAAGGATACTCTACATCTAACAACGAGTCAGCAAAGGTAGGCCTAGTTATATGTAGTTACACGATAAACCTTATTCGATCTTGCTAAATTTCGGTAATTTAGAGGGAATACTTTTCGCCACATTTTACTCGGTAGCGTAGCCCAGTGAAGAATCGAACACCGTTGCGCGTAGTCCCATGCGTACATTTTCTTTCTGTACGCGCAATGCCATTATAATGCGCGGTCGGTCGTTATGGACCCGGTCGGTGGGTTGGACCCCTACCATACAGTAGTAGAGCCTATTCGTTACGGTAGAACAAGAACTCTGACCTAGCTAACGTAAGGATCTACGTTGTGGAGTAGCCTATGTAGGGTTGGACCTACTACTCATCGACCGCCTAATGTTTATTTGCTTGATAAGAATATTTAACACTGAAATTCACGTAAAAAACTTGACCTACGTGATTGAGAAAATCCAGCTCTATCAAATGCCGTTGTTCCCTTTTCGATTCGAAGTTTCAGTGCAAAAATGTCGCCGACGAACTAGCGTGGCCTCGTTTCAGCTCCCCGCGGTAAATCGCGTTATCAGGATCGACCGCTGTTTTTTGCATTGACAATGCACGCAAACCGAGTTGTATTGAACACCGTGTTGTAGAAAACGTCAACGAAGCTTTTTAGGGACTTCCATAGACATTACATTGTGCTGTCATTACGATTCGGTGAAAGTATTCATTCGAAATTTTGTCCTTGATTAAAACCATTAATGAACAGTGAATTATCGCGTCTTCCCACACCATCCTCATCTACATTCAAAGCCGATCCATTTTTATGTGCTTTGCGCGCAGACGAAGTGCGTAGGAACCTACTTGGAAAGTGTTCAGTGCGCGAATTATACGCGGTCGAAAAGAATGTGGTCGATATGTAGTGGGGCTACCATACACACCAAACTAGCTCTCCGGCGGGGACTCGGCGGTTCGCTACTGACGTTGCTTCACACTATATTATTAGTATTATTATGGCTATTATTTATTTATTTATTTATTTATTTATTTATTTATTTATTCATTCATTCATCTCTTCTTCTTTTTTTAGATAATGGTACATTTTACCCTGCTGTTTCTGCCGATAAAGCAGATGCGACTAAAGACAGGCAAGGTACAGTATTGTATTGCATCCGCTCACAAAGAACTACGTGCTTTATGAATGGCGGACTCGATGTAGAGCTAGCCAGCGCTGCACACTCGATCGTAAAGGGTACGTTCGTCCATGTCATGACGTCATATTTTAGGGCCCCGAAAAAGACGGCCGTTCTGGAGCGAAAATCGGTGAAGTAAATCAGTCAGTTTTAACTCGCGATTTTTCAGTGGTACGAATATATTTTAAAAAGTCACATAAAAAAATCTGTTTTAACAGACATTTCCCTCTGCTTTGACACCTTCTTTTGTATGATTTTCTTGATTTTAATGTCTCGTTCACCATTCTTTAAAGGATGGATGAAAAGGACTGAATGAGTGCCCGAGATTGAGTGTTGCAAGTTTGTTGAAGTGTATTTATGAGTAAATATGTCCAACTTCTAATTCTTACTATCATAAAACTTAAATATTTGACTCATTAAAAAAAAAAGGACTTTTAATGTTTTTTATTGTTTCTTTTTTCGGGACACCAAATTTTTCTCTCGGGCCACCAAAAATTTGAAATTTAGGATTTTGGTGGCCCCATCGGGCCACCAAACAAAAAAGTTAGTGTCGAGCCATGCTTTAGAGGTTATGTTTTCGTTACTGTTGGTTTGTTCGTTCGTTCGTTCGTTCGTTCGCTCGCTCGTTCACTTGTTCGTTCGTTCGTTCGTTCGTTTGTCCGTGTGCGAAATAACTCAAAACGTATTGGTATTGGGATGAAACTTGCAGGAAAGGTTGAGAGTGACACGAGTGACAAACGATTAACTTTTGGTAGTGATCCGAGAATTTTGGGGGAATTTATGAAGGATTTTTGATATTTTGGCAGGTAGGGTCAATGACAATGACACTGACAATGACAATGGTTTGACAATGTTTTTTTTTTTTTTTCTTATGTCACCCAACGTCAGGGTATTGAAGAAAATTCGAACTAACATCGTAACGGATAAAATCAGTTAATTAATACATTAATACGTCGTAAATTATATACATATACACATCACATATATATATATATATATATATATATATATATTATATAAAATTGCATGATATTCACAAAATATACAAAATATACAGAATGGTGCAGGATCCAGAAAAGAGGAAGAGGGAGAGAGGGGGGGGGGGGGAAGAGAGAAGCAAGACAAAACAGTTTAAAAAAAAAAAGCTGGGCAACAATAACGCAGATAAAAGCAATTTCAATATTATAAAGCAAAACATTGCAAAAAGCTATATTAACATGAAAAAATACAAATAATAATATTGATAATAACTATTTCTTATGGAGCTTCATTATTTCCTTACAAAATTTAGCTAAATTAATCAACTCACTACGATTTCTGGAATTGAACAAGGAAAAGTAGAAATTACGCGGTGCGTAATATATGTCCCCGCCGGAAGTAGCATTTTGTAACAAAATGTGCAATATAGGTAAAAAAAAATCAAGGTCAAAGGTCAAAGAAGTCAAAGGTCAAAATTCTGTGTTGAAGTTTTGGAGCCCTCACCTAGTGCCATCACATAAAGCAAATGGAATCGAAATTGGGTTAGAAATGGGGAAGGAGTAGCATTTTGTAGCCAATGTACAATATAGGTCAAAATCAAGGTCAAAGACAAAGGTCAAAATTCTGTGTAGAAGTTTTGAAGCCCTCACCTAGTGCTATCACATAAAGCAAACGGAATCGAAATCGGGTTAGAAATGGCGAAGGAGTAGCATTTTGTAGCAAAATGCACAATATAGGTCAAAAATCAAGGTCAAAGGTCAAAGAAGTCAAAGGTCAAAATTCTGTGTAAAAGTTTTGAAGCCCTCAACTAGTGCCATCATATAAAGCAAACGGAATCGAATTCGTACAACATGAGCTGTTACTTATCTTGGACTGCCAATTCTGTACAAATGCGTCTCGTAGTTTTATCGAACACTTAAACCACGAAGAACTTACGTTATTAAAGCTATTCCTAACAAAAGATATTCCTAACTCATTAAGTGTATCATAAACTTTCAACAACCATGATGATGAATGTATGTTATAATTATGCAAAATTGATATGATATTACATTCAATGGATGAAGATTTTCTGTCTTTTCCAGTGATAATCTTTACCAAAAATTAAGCATTCTTTTTTTTGTGTGTGTTTTATTGATTTTAAAAAACAAATCATACATAAAATTAAAACAATCAAAGCAAAAAACAAATCAAAACAAAACAAAACAAAACAAAAATCAAAACAAAACGAAAAAATAAAAAACAGCCATACCAAGTATTTCACAAATAGGAAAGTCGGAATCATTCCCGAAACCTGCATGCTGGCAGTATAAATTGTATGTGACTCGCTGAAATGGATGACAACCTAAAAACAGTACATGTAAACAAATTTTGCATAATACTCATACAAAACCAAATAAGTACATGTATGTACTATTCTACATAACATTCTTTCAAGTTTAACAAATAATAACATATCTCAACATCCATGTACCTATTTCAATCCTAGTTCAGTATAAGGGAAAATTAGGGCAGTCCTTCTGTCTCATGAGAATTTGTACCCCATCCACATCAAGTGTCACTAACATGACACATACAGAATATGTACTAAGAATATGAAAAATTGTGTTACATTAAAAAAAAAAATGTATGATTTATTGAAAATGAGGGTTTTTTCAATTTATAGATAAAGATGCATTCATGGCTACATGTATTTGACAATAACAGTTAAAGATTCCTCTTTAACTAATCAGTCTCATAAAACATCATCCACAGACCTGTATGGGCTATGTAGCCTTAAAAACCAAAAAAGCTTTTGAATCACCCAAATCCACAGAACAGATAAAATATAGTTGTAACAAACTTCTTGAATTATACATAATACAAAATTATGGCTGATTCTGCAGAAACATGTAAAGTACAATACCATCAAAACATGCCAAGGTTAAAACTACTCATACAGACCCATGTGAGATGTCGTCTGGAAAGCTAAAATACTATTTACAGATCAAATCTCCATTTCCTGAAATGAATCGAAAGTTTGTTATTTCTTTTAGCAATATTATACTCGAGCTCCTTGTTGGCTATGACATACGATTTATAACCTTTAAAACTTGGTGGTTTATTTTGAAATTTACAAATATAAACATAATATTTAAGTAAAAGAAAAAGATATGTCAAAAATTTATCAGAATCAATGCAATCAAAACCAAACATTTGTTCAAATAATGAAACATTTAGTGGCTTATTGATTTTCCGAGAGATAGCTTTAAGAGTATCCTCCCAAATGTGTTGAACTAAAGGACATTGAACAAAAATATGAATATAGGTTTCAGGGGCATTCTTACAAAATGAGCAATTGGGAGAATCTTTTCTTTTAATTTTATATAGAAAGTTATTCAAACCTATAGCTCTGTGAAATAGCTTAAAATAAAAAGATCGAATACGTGTATTTATGGTACATAAAAAGTTGTTCACATGAACCTTTTCCCATTGATTTCTTCGGACTCTTGAAGGTCACTCCAAAATACAGTCTGTCTTTCTGGATAACATGTTTCTTGCATTATACTGTAAGCGAACTTTGGATTTTTTTTTTGAGTTTTTAAAAGTTTTGCTTTAATTTCCTGAAATATTTTGTCTGGAGTTAAATCAGAGGAAACAAACCAATCTTTTGGAATATTTTTCAATAAAAAATTGCATTTCCGCCTGTCCTTTTTGCTAATATCATAATCCAAAATCAGTTCTTCAAATAATTTATAACCTGGATGGGGAGGGTTGAGTAGATCACTTATAAAGACAATACCTTTGTCTAACCAATCTTCATACAAGAAGTATTGTTTGGATTTTGAACGAATACTTCTGTTAAACCAAATGCATTGACAAGAACCAATTGCAGAAAAAGCTGTATTGAATTCATCTTTAACAATTTTTTCTCTAAAATGTACCATGTTTGAAGAGATTCGGCTAACTGACTTGAGTCTAATTTGTTCAAAATACATGCAGGGGGATGTGCTTTCCACAATATATCTTTTCTACCACTAAAATCATCTAAAGTACATAATTCAATAAATTTCCACATACTTTGATAGTTATCATCAAGAAGCATTTTGACCCATGTCATTTTTTTGTGCAATAGAAAACATGTATGGATCAATCATTTTTAAACCACCCAAAGAGTAATCATTACACATGAGGTGTCTTTTGACCCTATCACTTCCACCACTCCATATAAATTTATATAGAATTGTATTGATTTGTCTAAAAAACTTCTTTGGTATTTTTATACATAATATCGAAAAATAATACAGAAGTTGAGGAAGCAATAGGGTCTTTATAACACAGATCTTCCCGACCAGAGATAAATTTCTTACACGCCAACCATTCAAAATATTTTCAATGGATTTAAGCTTTGTCTTGTGGTTAAGATCATACAGATTACTTATGTTCAAATAAAAATGAATACCCAGAGTTTTAAAAGTAGACTTATTCCATTTAAGACCTTTCTCCGAAAATTGACATTTTTGAGAACCCTTTAAAGAACCGATCCAAATTGCTTCTGATTTGGAGATGTTAAGCTTACAGCCAGAACTCTCAGAAAATGAACCAATAGTATCAAAAAGTGATTTAAACGAATTTTGTGAACCATCAATGAAACAAGTAGAGTCATCTACTAGCAAAGAAATTTTCAAATCATTTTCGCCCACTGGGATACCTTTAATATTTAGGTTTTGTCTAACAGCAAGAGCCATAGACTCGATAACCAACAAACACAGGTATGGGGATATAGGGCACCCTTGGAAAATACCTCGTTCCATATTTATTGGTGTAGTCAAATGTCCATAATTTGAAACATAGCTTTTCCTACCAGAGTAAAATACCTTTATCCAATCAATAAATTTATCACTAAAATTAAACTTTCTCATTACCCGATACAAGTAATCATGCGAAACACTGTCAAAAGCTTTCTGAATATCAAGGAGAAAAATTGCTCCAGGAATTTGCTTTAAATCTGTATATTCTATTATATCAATAATTAAGCGAATGTTATTTCCAATATTCCTTCCTTTTAAAAAACCAGATTGATCTGGATGGATCAAATCCGAGAGACATTTTTTTAGACGATTTGCTAAAGTTTTGGCTAAAATTTTATAGTCTACTGTTAAAAGAGAAATTGGTCTGAAGTTTTTCGACAAGGAAGGATCTTTATCTTTTTTTGGGAATCAAAGTAATAACTCCATTTCTTTGTGAACTAGACATTAGTCCATTCTGCAGGGAAAAATTAAACGAATCTAAAAGTAAATCAGAAATGTCTTTCCAAAATACGATATAAAATTCTATGGGTAGCCCATCCAAACCTGGTGACCTGTTATGTTTCATTGAGGTAATTGTATCATATAATTCCTTCTTTGAAAGTGGTTTATCAAGAAAATCCTTATCAACTTCATTTAACTGGGGAATTTCAATAGAATTAAAAAAAAAAAACATCTTTTTCATTACCTGAATTGTTATCACATTGTTTTGAGTATAAGAGTTGGTAAAATGAATAAATTTCTTCCAATATAGCGTCTTGCTTAACAATAATCTCATCATCATCATTCTTTAATTTAAAAATACTTTTTTTTTCTCCAGACCTCTTTTCTAAATTACAAAAATATTTTGAGCTTTTTTCCCCTTCTTCAATCCAACGAAGGCGCGAGCGAATAACTAAACCTTTGGTTTCTTCGTCCAAGATATCATTTAAGGCTTGGGTTAAAAAATCCTTCTCATTAAGAAGCTCATCATCATTTAAATCAACACTCATTTTTTTTTCTACCTCCTCTATTTCCCGCAGAAGTTCTCTTTTTACAAAATTCTTTTCTTTCTTTTTACGTGCACAGTATTCTATACAAATACCGGTAATGGTACATTTAAGCGCGTCCCATAAAATATTTCAATTACAATTACTTTTAAAATTAATAAGTTTAAATTCTTCAATGTTGTCCCTTATAATTGTACAAAAATCTGAATCTTTGTGTAAATACTGACAGTTCAATTTCCAAAATCCTGGACCCCTTAGTGGTTGGGCACCTTTAAAATTTAATGTCACGAGGGAATGGTAAGGTTGAATACCTGGACTTATTTTTGATTGCGAACAATTAGTAACAAAGTTATCAGAAACAAGAATATAATCAATCCTGGATAACACTTTGGGATTTTTTTTTTTTTTTTTTGATGTCTGGTGTATTGTTTATATACGGTTTGGATTAAAAGTACGCCAAATATCACAAAGATTAAATTCTTCCATAAGTGTTGTTAACATTTCACTTGATTTGACATTAGAGTGGGTGTCCCTACCCCCTTGATAGTCCAGATGGCCCAAAACAGCATTAAAATCCCCAGCACATATAATAGAAGCGTATTTAAATTGGTTTACTTTGTTAAAGACTTCAAGAAAAAAATTGGGGTCATCATTATTTGGACCATACAAATTAACTAAAACTAAAGGAACTTCATTAATACTAGCAGATATAATCAGGTATCTTCCATTAGGGTCAATATAAGAAGAGTCAAGGACCAATGAAACCCTATTTCGAATTAGAATGGCTACACCTCTACTGTTTGAAGAATGGCTGGAAAACCATGATTTTTCACCCCATTGTTGCATCCAAAATTGTTCATCCGATTTTGAAGAGTGGGTTTCCTGAAGAAAAATTATATCACTCTCAATGGATCTTAAATAATGAACAATTTTGCGTCTTTTTACATGATCTTGAATTCCCCTGCAATTAAATGTTGTAAGTTTTAAATCCATATTTGTAATGTGGGGAAAACAGTCCATTTCTTATTACATTTATACAGGACTTTCAATAAGTTTGAGAGCAAGAGCACCTGAGACAAAATAACTGCCAACAAAATAAAATTATGAGACACAAAAACATACTGTATAATGATAATTGCGGCTGCTGTAAGATTAGAAAAAATTGGTATGATTTTAAAAAAAGAAAAACAATTGGAAACAAACAAACAGACAAAAGGATGGGTGCACAAGATAGGGTGGCACCGGGTCTCAAATTGTGAAACGGCCCGGGCCAAAAGTGCAACTTTGGAGTGGCCTCAATGGCCACCGGCGCATGGGGGCGTAAACACAATCGTGCCCTTCATACATTGTATTACGATTATGAATTGGTAAAAAATAAAAAAGAAATACAAAATATATCATATGAACAGTCAATACTACAACCACTCAGGTCCCCCCTCAGAGAAAAAAAAAATGAATAAATAAAAATATTTTCTTCCTTTTTTTTCTGCTAACAATATAATGGAATCCACATAAGTTATATTGATTAAATGTAATTACTATTCCAAATAAAGTAAAGATAAGTGTACCTTATTCAGTTTTCTACAGTAAAGATATCAACGGAAGAAAAAAGGGGTATTTTACTTTAAAATACACCAATGAAATCTTTTACAACAAACTTGCATTGTGAAGATCTTATTCTTAAAGATCAACAATTTGAAAAAAAATATATCAAAATGATAATAACATAAAAAATAAGAATCTCTTATGAGTGTAATGTATAATCAATTGTATTCACTTCTTCTCTTTAACCAGTACTAAACTAAGATAACAACAAAACACACCCATTATACAAGTTACTGACTACTGTACCACTAATTCTACTTCGTATACAGTGAAACCAACGATATCAATTAGAACTCGATCAGAATGAAATGAAAAGCTTGCAAACAATAATACAGCCAAGTGCAGACAACATTACCAGAAAATGAAATAAGGTCTTGGAGTTTTCATATCGGCTTCCTCTCCTTTTTTTTCTCTCAAGAAGTAACATTGGTTCAAGTTATGAAAAGTAATGAAAGTATATTCTGCAATAGTATATCAGCTATCAGTATATAGTTAATGTTGATATTCTTCTAGTGTACCAGATCTTCCGCATGTCTCTAACTGGACTTCCATCCTGAGATGCCTTTTATAATCATGAAAAACAGTTTAAAAGCATACAACAGCGAAAATGAAAAAAAAAAAATCCGATCTGGTGCTCCTGAAGCATGAAACAAGACATCTTGTTTAACTTCCTCTGGGAACGTCGGTATTTGCCGTTGGTGTTACGATCCTGTCCGAAGAATCTCTCGCCTTCAGAATGGCTGGGTAGATAAAAAAAAAAGCTTGAAACCTTTTTCCTTGAGAGCTTTGAACTTGGTCAGCTGAGCCTTTCTCTGGTCCAACACCCGCTTAGACATATCATCGTTGACAAAAATCTTTCTGCATCTCTGGTCTGGGCGTGAAACAAACTTTATCAGCTCCTTCTTGACTCGTTCTTTTACACGATAACTGTTGAACCCGATATAGGGCGAGGGCGAGAGTTCTTCTGGTTGCTACAGTATAGAAATGTAGGTGTGCGATGGATTCTGGAGGTCTCATCTTCAATGTTTATGTTGATCTTGGCCTCAGCAAGTAGGAGCTTCACTGATTTCAAACTCGCGCTAGCCTCATGTGCGTCATCTCCTTCCGTTTCTGGCAGGTTGAAAATAATAGCGTTAGATCTCCGCGAGCGGTTTTCTAGGTCATCGATTTTTTCTTCTGCCTTAGCTAATGCAATTTCCAGTTTGCTTACTTTGTCAGACACCTCGCCAATCTCATGCTCGAGAAGGCCGTGGCTGTTTCGGCAATCCGCAGCCAGCTGCTCAAATCTAGCGTGCATACGGGCTTCAAACGCCCGGGCCCATGCCGGGGCTTGTTCTTCATCGTCCGGCATCGCTGTAGGTACACTCAAGTTTTCGTTTGAAATCACAGAAACATCAGAAAGTGGGCCTGTTTTTACCTTTTTTCTTCGCCGGGCTGGAGGTTGAGTCCATTCTTGCGTTCACAACTGTCCATACGATGTAAAAAATGTAGCAGTATTAAGACTAAAATTGAAATAAATTCAGGGCACGAAAACCCACACGTGTTCACGCGTTAGTGTGCGCCGCCATCTTTTTGAAAATTAAGCATTCTTTCTTTAACAGTACAGGCTATATTTCAAACCTTCCTAATTCTCCCAGAGCCATGCTATTCATATTATTTTTTGTTAGTCTCAGTAAATGTTTACAGTATTGATAATGTAGACTCTCTATCATAAGTACTAAATTTTCATATCCCCAAACTTCACTACCATAAATAAGAATGGGTACAACAAGCCGGTCAAACAATTCTAATTGGATATCTATTGGAAGCCGCATCTTTCGAGACTTAACCATTAGACTATACATTGCTCGTTTCGCTTTATCAACTTGTTTAGCTTGGGCCTTTTTAAAATCATTTTTATAACTAAATACCACTCCAAGGTAAGTATACTCGTCTACAACCTCCAAAATATTCTCATTAAACATAAAGGGCTTGAATTTTCTAACTTTTCCTCTTGAGAAAACCATTACTTTTGTTTTACTAACATTAACTTGTAGTAACCATAATTTGCAGTAAACACATCATTGAGTGCAGATTGCAATTCGTTCTCACTAGCTGCTAGGATTAAAGTATCATCAGCATACATCAACGAGAAGAGTCTTAGAAATACATCTATTCCTTTATCATGTAATACGGTCAACAAATTATTAGGCAAAAAATCAACACCATTATATGCAGAACTTACATAATTTTGAAAATCATTTATATACAATGCAAATAGCAAAGGAGATAGATTTTCACCTTGCCTCACTCCAATATTACGATTAAAAAAAGTCAGAACGCTCTGAATTGTTGACAACACATGACTTTAGATTTTTATACATATTTCGGATTACGTCAAAAATTATTCCCTGTATATTACATCTAGCAACTTTATTCCATAGCAATGTTCTATCGACAGAATCAAGAGCTTTCTTATAATCTCTAAACGGGCAGTATACTCTTTTTCTCTGTGATAAATACAAGTCAATAACTGAGTGCAACACAAGTATTATGTTCAACAGTTGAATAAGTCTCTCTGAATCTTGCCTGTTCTTCCCCAAAAGCATGATTATCATCGAGAAAATCTGTCAATCTATCATTAATTATTGAAGTAAATAATTTGCCAATGCAACTTAATAAAGATATTCCACGATAATTATCAGGGTCATTAACAGAACCTTTATTTTTGTAGATAGGGCGTATCATACCAATTGTCCAATCCGTTGGAATTATTCCGCTATCCAAAACTAAATCAAATAATTTGGTTATTACATTTACGAAAGACGCATTGCTGTTTTTTTGAAAATTAATTTAATATCAAATCAAAACCAGGTGCCTTACTATTTTTCAATTGCTTTCAATTGCTTCTTCAGATATTCGGTCAGTATAATCATGTTCAATATGCATGGTAAGAGGAATATGTGCTGCATTACAAGTGTTCACAAAACTCGTCGGTGTTGATCTCGGCATACCATCATTAATATCATTTAAACTCTTAAAATGTTTCTGGAAAGTTCCAATGTCAATTGAACACTTCTCTGATTTCGTTTTTCTTGAGGGATTTAGTATACAGTCAAACCTGTCTATAGCGGCCACCCAAGGGATACGGAAAAAGTGGCCGTTATAGACAGGTGGCCGCTATAGACAGGTAATCCAACTTTGTGTGCATTGTCTACATGTACATGTATCATCGTTGTATATACATGTACATTTATGTGTGTAGGTATGCACACGTGTGTATCATGCATAGAACAATGCCGGTGTTTATGAAATTGTTGCACAGTACACTAGATGTAGCATGTGCACAGTCATGAATTAATGCAATATTGTGACTGAATAAGTGATGAATGCAACGATGGCGATCACTGAATGTCGCCCAGAAATGACTGGCACGGCTAAAAAGCAGAAAAATACCCTGAATTATCGGCTCGGCTACGGCTCCATCGGGTTTTTGGCCGCTATAGACAGGTTAAAATCTACCGCGGGAAACAAAATTTGTGGCCGCTGGCCGCGTTAGACAGGTGGCCGCTATACACAGGGTCTTTAACATGGCTTTTCTCTCGGGGGGATTTTTCAGTGGCCGCTATAGACAGGTGGCCGCTATAGAGAGGTGGCCGCTAAGGCAGGTTTGACTGTATTCCAATACTCCTTTGGATTTTTAACATTAATTTCAATATTTCAATAGATTCTAATCCCGACCGTTCACACGTACCAGCGCGGGGCCAATTATCCCGCTAATTGATGAACCAGCGCAAGATTTCTTGGGATTAGCATCGCGATGCTTATCCCGCTAATTTTCGGGTTTTTTCTGTCCACACGTGCAAAAAACTCGGGATGACGATCGCGATGCAAATCTCGAGATTTGTATCCCGCTAATTGGTGTACGTGTGAACCCGGCTAATGAATGGGAGTTCAGGCTGCGCGTATTTGAGGTTTGCGTGCTCTAGTTTCTGCTAGGGCGAGGCGCGCCGTGCGCGAATATTTTTTCCGTACATGGAAACGCTACAGGATATGAATTATTCATAAGTTGAGCTGAAATTTTGAAGTGCGCAAGCGCGTGGACTTCACAATTCTATAGCTCGGCCAATTTGTACACGAATGAACGGACTCGCATACTGTACATACAGTGTATGGTAAGGGGGTACCACCTATCGGCAGGGTACCTTGACATCGGCACCCTGCGTATCATGGCTGTTTGCGTATAGAACGAAATGTACGCGTGGGATTAAGTGCCATTTGCTATGAAAACAATAAAAACGAAGAAACGAAAATCAAACTCACAAACAAACTAACAAACCAGAGTAAACACGTTTCAATTACACATCCGCTCACGGTAACGACGCATGGCTGTGAAATTCACGTGTATTACCGTTACTATGGAGGGAGGGGGTGCCGATCTAAGTACCCCGCTGCGCGAAGAAAATGGTCACGACATTCAAAACTGCAGTACTTATGGCATATTTGAGATAAGATTTAGGCGAATTTGTTTTATACTTTTGGAATAAACAAGGTACAGATCCTTAGGGTGACGATAGGTGGTACCCTCAATCATACATTACATACAGTACATACGATTCGCAGTTCATGAGCGCCCTACGTAACCCCGCTGGTAAATATGCGGGGAGCAGACAGCATCGTGATTGTCAGCGCAGCCAGGGCAGCCGGCGTGGCGAGCATGAGCGAGCATCAGGGTTCGAAGAAAGTGCAGTCGATTTGAAGCAGGTACATACGCAGCTCGCGTGAAATAAACAGCTTTACAAGCTACAACCTAAACTACAGCCATAGGCTTGGAATTGATGCCACATTACCACTATTCGTACATGCATAAATGGCCAAATAAGAGTTCTTCCGAAATCTTTCGCACGCCTTTTTTTGTCGATCAGGTACTCGTATTCGTTCGTAAATAAACCGCTACCACAGAACAGTAGGGCTACTTCGCTATGAAGCGAATATGCATTCATGTGCATGTGCATGTGGCGTTCATTGTCCTAAGTCCATGCGCATGCGCATTTCATTCTTTCAGCTCAACTTATGAATAATTCATGTCCTGTAGCGTTTCCATGTACGGAAAAAATATTCGCGCGCCGCGCAGCTGAGGGTTTATGACGTAACAAAGGCTTCTATATTGGGAAATCGGGCGACTTTCAGCACACAATGCTCACTGAATATAGCCTATCAGTCAGACCGCAACGTCCTGAAAAGCCTTCGCATTTATCGTACGCGTATGCATGGACCTCGCCGACATGAATACGTAATGAGCTGGGAGACCACATTTTTAGAGTCTCTGTAAATCTAAACGACATTATCAATCTCCATGATTTATACATCGATGAAAAGCTGAAGAGTTGTACTTTGATGAAATTCCACCACTTAAAAGGTTATGACATATAAAATATACTGAACAAGGAAATTATAAAACACAAAATTTGCATATTTTTCATTTTTCTTAAGGGGTACACTAGACCAACGAAATTAAGGTGGACCAAAATGGAAGAGGTATAAAATGAAAGAGGAAATATCATTCTATGAAAACATAATGACTTTATGTGGACTGATCCTATGAACGGGTCAGGTTGGCGAATAAGTCATTGCGTTGTACAGTTAATTTTTGACGAGATTTCAGTTTGCCGCGAATACGCGTTTCTGATTGGTTAATTCCCTCTGAGTGGAGAGTTGAACGAACCTCGCGGAATGACAGTAAACGTGTACTCTACATAACAGTAATACACTGTGTGTAGATGACAGTTTAGGACCCTATGGTGTGGTGTGTGTGTGTGCGCGCGCACAATGTATGTATACGCGCTCAGGTTCAGGCAACTGCACTGCTGCGACAAGATCTCCACGTAAACAACAAGAACAACACTCCACTCTGATCGACAGCTCAACTTTGGCTTGAATTTGTTTGCACAACTAGATAGAGTAGCGATACAAATCAATAATAAAAGATCTAGCACTGAGTTTGCGCATATGAGTTCTTTGGGGTTCTCTATTTGGTATTAGGATAATTATTCCTTATTAATCCACTGTATACATCGCTGAGTAATTTATCTAATGATACATTAGGAGCGCATGATCATTCATGTATCTCAAATTGCCACACTATGATTTTTACTCGACGAGACTTTCAATTTTCGTTGGTTTCTAAGCGAGGGACCAATTCAGTTCTTACTGTGCTATTATAACAAGTATATCTAAAACGTTGACCATCATTCATGTGTTGATTCAACCTATGAACGGGTCGGGTTGGCAATAAATAGAGAGCCTTGTTCTAATTTGTCTCAGGGTCGTTTGGAAAATATCGATATAATGCAGAGATATGAATAATGGTATCATAAGCTCATTTTGTATAATGTAAGCATCAAAAGGTGTGATTTATTTGAAATATTCACAAACCATGTCAATTAGTCAAGGATAGTAGATCTTCATGTCGTCAATAAGTGAATCTCGTAGACCATGCACTTTGTCTCTGAATTATCTCGCAAAATCTCGGGTGCTGAGAAGGCACATGCGCAAAAACCTGCGCGTACGATAAATTTTTGATTTGAGCTCATTAACAGCAGCGTTGCGGTCTGACTGCTATGGAAGAACAAAATCAGTGGTGGAAATGAGCTGCATCATAGCTTGGCGGAGGTCTATGGAACGCGGAAAGGACAACTTTGATTTGGTCGCCTACACGTTTTTATCACCGCTACTTTGCATTTGATCACCGGTCTGAATCCGTCATTATATTCAAGCGGCATTGACAAAATAGTGACAGTGCTCACTCTCCACTCCCTTGGGATAATGGCATGTAAATGTAAAGGGCATTAAGATACTTGACATGTGTGAAATACATTATCGTCATTATTATCATTATTATCATTATCATTATCGCCATATACGGTACTATTATAGCCATGTCGTATGATTCATGTAAGATAATGATACAAAAAAAAAAAAACCCGCTGGGACAGTGGGAGTCAGACAGACAGGGCTGCGTTTCACTTCCCCGTTAAGTGTTTATTATTAACATTTTGAGCTGTTAGTGTTTACAATCTAACGTTACTCTTGTGTCTCTTGACTCTATTCTAGTCTCTGTCTAGATGACAATTTTTATATGGATATACTATGCACTTTTCTGTTATCATTTTAGTTTGGTATCCATAAAGCCTAGAAGTAGAACCGTCTACATGGAGGTAACCCCGGCGCAGGGCGCTGTAACCAGTACGGGTTGGGGTCGCTGTTGCGGTTAACATGGAGGCAGATTAAATACCTAGTCTATCTTGTGAATTTTACAGAACCAAACCGCATCAACATGATAAAAAAAGACAAAGGTACAGTGACTGAGTTAACCGTTAGTAGTCGGTACTTAAATAGCAGAA
Organism: Diadema setosum; assembly: GCF_964275005.1. NCBI lineage: Eukaryota > Metazoa > Echinodermata > Echinoidea > Diadematoida > Diadematidae > Diadema > Diadema setosum. The sequence goes on from NC_092701.1 coordinate 2,055,700, forward strand.
TTCTAATAGACTCTCCCCCTTTAGCTGTGTAAATTTACAAGGAGGAGTTCCTCGTGTACTAAAAGTGCTACGGCGTGTCTGCGTGCTCTAAAATCCGTACCAAGGCGGTACTTCCTACGGGGTTACGCCATTTCCTGACCCACTTCATCTGACACACTCTTTCTGACACACTTTTTTTTTTTGCCATTCATTTTGTACACGGGGCAGTTTTCATGAGACGGCCTCTGTTATTGGCTACTGTGCTAATGAATATTCAACAGCCTTACGATTTTTTTTTTTCATAATGAGTCACTCGGTCTGATTCTGTGTCTGTGATTGGCTTTTAGCTATTGAATATAGCTAAAATAGTTATCGTTTAAAATAGTTATATAGTTTAAAATAGTTATAGTTATCGGCCAGCTACCTAGAGTGATAAACACGTTGCTGTTCAGCAAATCACGTACGACTAACATGTTAGCGAGTGTCGAGCAACGCACGGCCAACCGGCCGACGGCCGTGGGCCAGCTCCAAGGGATCAATGATAGAAAGTGTGCACGTTCCCAGTCGATTGAGTATATATCACGCACATACATTTGAACAACTGACGTTGGTCAAAGCTTTATGTCGCAAGTTTCAAGGTCCCTATCTATTGTTAGATTGAAGGAAACATTGATAAACTGATGATATTTATTTGATATATCAGACCCATCCGGACTAAAAACTTGCAAAATTTACTACATACCTTCTCGTGGAGTGCCTCACGTCATAATCGGTCTGTACGGGATCGAAAGTCCTGCAAGCTGCAGTTGCTGTGACGCGTTTTCCCCTGCAGCCGTCGAGTGTTCCCCCTCACTTCTTTACACTCGGATCGCTGTTTTTTCAGTGCTTTGTAACATTATGCTGATCTCTATGTGTAATGTACATGCCCTGTCGAGTATGGTTGGGTGTTCATAATATCGGACACCTAACGTTTTTCTATCAATAGAAACGTGAAAAATCTCACAATTTGCCTGAAATTTTACTCACGTGTGGAGAAAATACTCCGGATTCACAAGCGCGCACTGAAAATGCGATCTGAGGTACGCGCTCTAGATGGCGGCTTCGAACGCGTGGGATGTCATTTTTTCCGCACTCAGTTGCCGGGCTCATATCGACCGACCACCCCGCCCTCTATTGACAATACGTATAAAGCGTACTTAAACGCGTTTTTTCGACAAGCTGCTGTTTTTTTCTAGTCGTAATTTTTTTCCCCAATAATATTTGAATATATTTTGAATCCTTCGATATTACTTTTGAAGGACTGTTTGATGAATTTGACTTGATTTTCATTAGGAAACTTTTCATCGTAATTGAAATAAATTAGATGAGTCGGTTTGCTTTTTCACATTCATTTCTCGTTTCTGCATCAACTCGTACGGTCGTAGCGGGCGACAAAATGTTTATGTCATGTGTATGTGTAACGTGTGTGCACGATCGTACAAGCGGCGGTGACAATTTTGCGGTCAAAATCGTCAAATTTATTACGGAAGGATACTCTACATCTAACAACGAGTCAGCAAAGGTAGGCCTAGTTATATGTAGTTACACGATAAACCTTATTCGATTTTGCTAAATTTCGGTAATTTAGAGGGAATACTTAGTTGTTTTCGCCACATTTTACTCGGTAGCGTAGCCCAGTGAAGAATCGAACACCGTTGCGCGTAGTCCCATGCGTACATTTTCTTTCTGTACGCGCAATGCCATTATAATGCGCGGTCGGTCGTTATGGACCCGGTCGGTGGGTTGGACCCCTACCATACCGGTAGTCTATGGACGTGCGATTTGCAATTGCAGTTCATTACCTGTAAAAAGCTTGTACTTACAAATATATTCTTCTTCTTCGTTTCCAGCTTTTAACATTGCATCATACTATGCTTCGTACTACATTTGACGATTCCTGCGGGTGAATTGTGTGCGACTGCGTATGTCGTCAATTTGTTTGCCATTTCACTCACCGACTGCCGTACTGCCATCATCCAGGGACGTCTTGCACTGCGTGCGTGCGCTTCTATTTTGGTCTCACCTAGTACCTCCCTGCACCCATCACACGTGCAGTGTATAGCGCGCAATTTAAGCAGCTGGAGAACAAAAAAAAAAAAAAAAAGGTACTGGAAGCGCACGTAGTAGCAAGGCCTACACGTGGATGAGGTTAGAAATTGCCGCGCGCCTCCAGCTCACCAGCTCCTGGCCGCCTCTTATTGGCCGGCCTTGAGCGCGACGTTCGACAAGCCATACCGTAGTCTTGAATATTCATTAGCACAGTAGCCAATAACAGAGGCCGTCTCATGAAAACTACCCCGTGTACTTAAGTGAATGGCAAAAAAAGTGTGTCAGAAAGAGTGTGTCAGATAAAGTGGGTCAGGAAATGGCGTAACCCCTTACTACGTACGGATCCCCAAATTTTGCCCACGTTTTTGCAAGTAGACAGCACGCACTTGGCAAGTACGGCGAGTTGTGACCATGGCTTAAAACACTTGTGATTCCAAAGCATCATCCGGTACACGTACGATGAATACAATAAAAAAAAAAAATCATATGATTGCTTGGCATTTTACATTGTTTTGCGGTGTATGCAAAGTCTAGATATGAGTTTCAAAAAAAAGTGCCAATGCTAATGAGACTGATTCTGTAATGACTAAATGACGAAGATATTATCATGTAATTTCTTTTCTCACTGCAAATGTTGAAATACACTCATATATTAAGTGAAATATTAAGTGATATGTGACAATTCACAGACTTGTTAAGAATGGCACCATTACTACCCGACGTCATCTATTATTTGCGACATATTTGTGACTGAATTGCCTGTTTATTCGGGTGATGTTCGTTGTTCCGAAGGTTCATTATCCCAAGACACACAAACGCCCATATCTATAACCTTAAAAAAGACAAAAAAATGAAATTGGAATAGGGTTCGTTAATCTGAACATTTGTGGCATTATTTCAAAGGTTCGTTATTCCGAAGGTTTGTTTATCAGAAAATGTATCTCCGAATTTATGCGAACCTTATTTCGTGTAAAGATAACTCACTGTAGCCGTTTACTGGGGGGAATTCATTTCCAGATTTTTTTTTTTTTTGCAACCTTCACTGATATGTAAGTAAACTTAAAAAGTTGTTCGAAATCAACTTGAAATATACTGATGTTTTTGTTTGTTTGTTTGTTTGTTTCTTGCCAGTGCCCGATAGGCGTTATGAAATTAGAAGATCTGCCTACCGGTTGTTGATGGGGATCAGAGTTTGTAATAAATGTAACGGCGCAATCAAAGGCATTAAAACATGGTCTGTTGGGAACGTGACACATGTAACATATGACCGTGCATCAAAAAACAAAAACAAAAAAATCACCAGTGTTTTACGCCGCCTCCGCCGCCTATCGCTGTGGTGGTAGCGCCCTCACTTGTTCCCTCTTTAGTGATAAGAATGGATGAACTTTCAAGAATTTGCTCTTTCAGAATCTGCCATTCGATAACTAAAAGCCATTGTTTTGGCGACTTGTTGTTTTTATTTATGCAGGTTACGTAAAGTACCAGAAAAAACGCATATGAATGTGAATAGGGTAATAGGAAAGGGTTAAACACTACTTAACTTTAAGTTAACTTAGCTTATGTTAGCTGTATCCGCTGTATCCAGTGTCCTCCTTATTTGATTATTAAGGTTTTCAATCAAGTATGGAATGTGCTCCCCACTGTTTTCCTTTAAATACCCTGCTCATGCCATGTGTATGCAGCAGACACGCAACGGGGTAGAGTTCTTTCGGGGTCATCCCACTAGACCAACACCCACGAGTCATACAGCCCACGAGATCGACATTGAAAACAGGTCCACGAGTTATACAGCTCACGAGTCACACAGCCCATGAGTTCGACACTAGGACCAGTAAAAACAGCCCACGATTTCGACAGATACAACACGGGGCTTAATGTGTCGGTCTCGTCGGCCGTGTTACCACAGTGTCGAACTCATGCCTGGGCTGTATGACTCGTGAACTGTATAACTCGTGGGCTGTATATGACTTGGGACCTGTATGACGCGTGGGCTGTGTGACTCGTGGGTGTCGGTCTCGTGACGTGCACCCGTTCTTTTAAGGGCTGTACTAATTTTCTGTAAACTAATGATTTGAACAACAATCGTCTCTGTTCAAATTCATAAAATTCTTCCCTCAAGTTGTTTTTATTTCAACTTGTTAACAATTGCCCTACATCGACGTAAACAAGCACTGAATTGATAAGTGGTCTAGTAGTATAATGACAAAAGAAATCATGAGCATACATATTTAGGCAGGATTCGAACCTACGATCTCCTGATCTAGTGAATAAGACGCCTGTCCAGATATCAGGAGGTCGTAGGTTCGAATCCTGGCCTAGAATGTGTGCCCATGATTTCTTTGGTCATGTCTCCACAATCAATTCACTGCTTATTTGTGCGCTTAGAAACACCCACAAAAAGCGTCATAATAATGCAATTGTCATTGTTATTATCATTATTGTAATTTACGTCGATGTGGGCAATTTTTTCATCACTTGCCCAATTGTCTCATTCAGCAGTCAGAATCACGTGCTGGAGAATTTTGTTTTCAAATGTGTTACAGTATCCCATTTCGTAAACTGACGATAACGTTAAAATCATGAAATTTAATAATTACTAAAAGCTCATATTTCACCAAACATGGATAATGATTGATATGTGTAAAATGCATCATAGTGCATAAGATAAGTTGGCATTGATCCCCTGTCCGACACTGATATGCCATCATAATGACAGCTGTACAAAACATGTCTGTGTCTAGTAAATGATAGAATTCAAATTGCTTCGGTTCATTTACATTTCTGTAAATGAAAAAGAATAAGTTTGACCAATCACCATGTCACCTTGATAAAAAACAGCAAAGAGTCAAGCTATCGAATGATCAATTCTGAAAAAAAAAAGAGAAAACAATGACAGCGCTTCGTTTCAACGACGCACGTTTGGCTGGATATAAGCTTCAAAACTTCTCTTTTATAACCGTATGTTCTTATCCGGTTACCATTTGATTTCGCTTATAATAAATGCATTACTCATAGTTTCATCTGTACTTGTGTAGTTTAGTCATTAGGTAATTGTGTTAACACTGTACATGTCCTAGCCTCAAGGTAGAAAAGATGTAGGGACTTACATAAGAGTTACTGTAGAGGGCGCTCCTCACTCATTTACTTCAGTACCGTATAGTGGCGGTCATATTTCTTATTTGACTTTTAAACATCATAATTGTGTTTTTTATGATATTTGCCCCTACATCATATGACAAATTACACTTTCAAGGATTATAAAGCTTCTCAAAGGGACACTTTTAGAAAATCATGCCCTTTAGGGTTTTTTTTTTTTTTAATAAATCTTGCAGTTTTGATCAGTTCTTCATAAGATTAATACATAGATCCAGGCAGTTATCCTTGATTGTGGGGGTGTCATCATCACCTTATAGCCTACAAAGTACTTGACAAGACTTTGTGTTGTCAAACAGACTAACTTCATATATTTTGAGCTGTTTCAGTGGTAGCCAAAAACAAAGAAATACATTAAAATAACACAGTCATTCAAAGTTGTGTGATACTGTACTGATGACTGACTGCTATGTACTAAGATCTAGTGACAAGAACATAATATTAAGAAAAGAAATAGTAACAAGGCAGAGTTGGGGGGAAGGAGTAGAGGAGAGAGGTAGAGAGAGGCGGCTAGGGAGGGGAAGGGAGGGAGGAAGAGATCTGACACAATACAAGATACACAATACAAGATTAACACAGTCATTCAAAGTTGTGTGATACTGATGACTGCTATTTACTAAGATCTAGTACCACAAGAACATAATATTAAGAAAAGAAATTGTAGCAAGGTAGAGTTGGGGGGGGGGGGTAGAGGAGAGAGGTAGAGGGAGGGGGAGTAGGGAGGAGAAGGGGGAGGGAGGAAGAGAGATCTGACACAATACAAGATCAACGTAAACCAGCAGAGCTTGTATGGGATGAATACTTCCCATAGACTTGCATGTATTGCGTGCATTCTCTATAGGGCTCACACGGGTAAATAATTCCCCATAGAGACGTGTGTTAAAATTCAAATTTCAAAAAATTCTGTAAAATAGCTGGGAGAAATGAGGTGTTTCATCTTCACTAACCTGAATAAGTGAAATATTACCTTTCATCCATCAGATTGCCAGGGTGGGTTGTTCTGTTCTAATTCTGTCCAGGAGTCCGCAAAGCCAGACTACGAGTTCTTGTCACTCAAAAAATCACCTATTTTCCGTACACGTACCCAGTGAAATATAGTCCCCTCAAATTCCATCAGAAAAGCTTTCATCTTCCAACCAAAATGCAGTTTGTAGAGGAATTCATACTCAATATCTACAGGTATTCAGTTTTTTGCCAAACTACATCATTGATTTTTAATTAAATTTTTTCTTCATTTATTTTGGTATCTTTGGTACGAATTTGTGAACGGGTCTGGGACAGTCCAGTTTATTTACAGGTGTGAGCCCTATACTAAATATACGGCACTGATTTACTTGTCAACGCCGTTGCCTCTCCGCACAGTCTCAACGAAGATTCTCTCCTTCCCCAAGCTGGGGGTGCTGCAGCACCCCTGACTTTTTGAACAGGGGGCATAGCACCCCTGTGAAAAATAAAAGTTGGGGGTGCTTCTGCATCCCCAACTTAGATCTTTTTACAGGGAAAATTGCTTGTTTTTTTTTCTATAGAAAATTGTCAAAATCACCCAAAGTGTGCATCAGATTGCTGAATTTCATTTCTGAAAACGCGAAATCTCCATAGCCGGTGGGAGGGGTATTCCCCTCCCACGCAGAACAAGCTTATAAGTGCAATCAGCACTATTAAAGCATTTTCATTGTCCCTGGATATTTTGCTTTTCCTACTTTTCTATTGATTTTTTTTTTTTAATATGCTACCTGAAGGGTCACTTGATTGCTGAATTTCAAATCTAAAAATGCAGAAGTTCCCTCATTTATGGGTAGGGTACCCCCTTCAGGAGAGCGTCGAAGGAGGGGGCAGCATATTTTGCCCCCCCCCCCCAGTAATTTCCAAGATGTGGATTTTTTTTATTTGACACTGTCCCAATCTTCACACAAAGTGTGCACCAGTCAATTCTGAAATGCGAAATCTCCCTCGTATTGAAGGGAAATACCCCCTCTCACGATATTTTCCTTTCTATTCTAGAGTAATGGAAAAGTTTCCTCGTATGGAGAGGTGCAGGACAGTTGCCATGATATTACCCCCCCCCCCCCCCTCCCAATGATTTTCGGGATGTCGGAGATTTTCTTGCTTTTTGTGATGGAAAAACTGTCAAAATATTTTACCGAAACTGTGCAAGTCATTGTTGCAGTTCAATTCTGAAACTATAATGGATTTATACCCCCTTCCACATCCTCCCCCTTTGGTCCTTTCCCATAAGATTGACATAATATCTCCGAATGATTCTTTCGTCAATAGAGCTGTCATTTCTGTTCAAAAAATGCAAAAGTTTCCTCGTGTAGGAATATAATATCCTTCTTTCTTTAGGCCCTAACCATTTCCCCGCTTAGTTCCCCTCCATACGTTCCATAGACGCAGTAGTAGTACACTTAGTGGATTGATAATTTCCCTAATTCCACCAAAAATGTGTTTGCGAGATAATGTCAATTGGATTCTAAAAGTGCCACAATTTCCTCGTATTAAATAGCATCAATCCTGGAATAGAAATATTGGGTGGGAGCTATGCAAATACATCACTTTGCCCCCACCCTCCCCATCCCCCCCCAAAAAAAACAAACAAACAAACAAACAAACCCACGATGTGGAAAAACTTCTTGCTTTTTTTTTTCATAGAAACTGTCCAGATATTTCACCAAAAGTGCACAAGATCGTTTAATTTCAATTCTGAAAATGGAAAATGCCCCTAGTGTGGGAGGGATACCCCCTCCCACACTCTCCCCCGTTAGGCCAACTTCCATCCACTTAGTAAACTTTTGAGATCGACACTGTCTGAATATTTCATCAAAAAGTGCGCACCAGATCTGTCACTTTAATTTAAACAAATCCAAAAGTGCGAAAATGTGAGAAGGATATACCCCCCACGGAAAAAAGCAGTAAGTGACATTTTTATGAATGTTTACTTTTTTGCAAAAATGAATAGTTTACCCAATGCTCTCAATTGTTAATAGGTCAGTTTTGCAAAGAAAAAAATGAAAGTGACCAAAAATGCAATTTTTCACTTTTGCAAAAAGCAGTAACTGCATCCAGTTGATTCAACTTTGCAAGTTTCCCCACGGAAGAAAGCAGTAACTAACAAAGCCCACGGAAGAAAGCAGTAACTAACAATTTAGTCTAATCATTCAGACTCTGTATAGTCCTTCCTGTATATTTTTTTCCCTAATACCATTTATTTTTTCTACTATTTTTTTTTTTAAACAATGTAAACAGCAGTTTCTTCCATAATTTAGGGGAGTAGATATAAAAAGATTGTTTCACCAGTATCTTGACTCTGCCCGCAGGGAATCATATGACAAGTTGTAGAAAAAGCTTCTTTCTGGAGACTAGCAAACCTGGCAGACTCAGCGCGCTCAGAGTGCAGAATACGCGTGCAGCTAGCTGCATGCGCATAAACTCTGCAGCTAGCATAGCTAAACATTGCATCACATCACAGTCATCACTTGCACAGTATTGCAGGTCTGGTACAAACAGTCTGAGTGATCATGCCAGTGCTAACCATGTTGTCACACAGTTTCTGCGGTCCAGGCATGCCTGTAAATCTATCATGAATTGCAGAGGAAAAGTCATGGTAGCCATGGCTTTGGCCAGAACCAGAAAATCTAACCGTTAGGTGAGCTGAAAATATATTGAAGGGAGATGAGCACTAGTATTAATACACTAACGTTAGTCTAACGTTAGATGTAGGCCCTAAAGTTAGGTCTACCAGATCTAACGTTACAGAGTAGATCTAGAGTCTAATCTATTGTTAACTGTTTAGTGTTAGGTCTAGACAAAATGTCAGTAGGCCCTAGGCCTAATCTAACGTAATAGATCTAGGTCTAGCACTAACAGTAACATTGGGCATAGATCTGTAGTCTAGCTTAAATGTAACGTCAGAGTTCGACTAGGATCTAAGACGAAGAGACTTGACTTTATTGTCTAGTCCAGGGTCATGTGTCAGGGGCCAGGCCGGGCACTCCTAAGTTCAATTAGGGTAGGCCTACATGTACCTTATTTTTTACAAAGAATGCCATTCAATCGACAAGACCTAGTCTAGGTCTAGCGTTAGGTCCTAGATCTTATAGATCTAGACTAACCAGAAAGTAGAAGAACTTTAATACCTGGTGGTGGTAACTATTCTCCTCCTATGGTCATGTGACATGTGCAGTTACTGCTTTTTTCCATGGGGAAAACAGCAGACTCCTGGCCGTCTGCAGTTACTGCTTTTTTCCGTGGGGAAACTACCCAGAATCAAGGGTGAGCCACCGCAGTAACTGCATTTTCCTAAATAACATTTAAAAAATAACGGAAACATAATTTTTTTCCTAGGTATTGTTAGACAACTAGGTATGGTGCATAATCATACCACAAAATTATTTTTGAATGTTTCTGTGTTTTTAAAGCATCTGCAAAAAACACAAAATCGCATTTATCTCAGCTCAGCAGCTATGCAGTTACTGCTTTCTTCCGTGGGGGGGGGGGGGGGCAGATATTCTCTTTCAGTTTACCTTTATTCCCTACTACATTTTTTCTAGTATGCTTATGCTTCTTTGTTTGACAGTTTTTTTCAAATACTCCATCATAATGACTATATTGTGTAGAGACAATATATTTTCATTTCAATCCTTAAAATACAAAGGCTCTCTCGAATGGGAGGGATAGAGGACACCCCCTTCTAAAACCCTCCCCCTTGCTGTATTAGCCTCCACCCCTTGTATTGATTATGGCTACATTACATAACATATTAAATCAAAAGTGTGGCCAGAAATTCCACATCTTTGAATCACAATCATAAAGATGCAAAAGCTCTCTCATGTAGGAAGAGGATACATCCTCCCACATCCTTCCCCCACAACTTGATCTCCCTCCATAGATGACTTACTACACTTGTCTGACACAAATTCCAGGATATTCCACTAGATTTTGCATCAGATCATTGTACATTGTATTTCAATTCTAAAAACGCAAAAGCTCCGTCGTGTGAGAGCAGGCTTGTGTGAGAGGGGGCTACCCCTCCCAACCCCGCCTCCTCCACTTCCATACATTTATTACACAGTGATGATGCACATGCAGAACAAGAGCTGATTATACCCCGATTTAATGGTCATTCACATTTCTGTGAATATCTATTTTTCATACTTTTTTAAAAGTATGAAAAACGCCAAGTGAAAATAATTTTGTTTATATATATTTGGGAAATGGTTCAAGGAACTTTCATGGAATTAAATGAATATGTATGTATTGGTGGGCAGAAATTGTTTTGAAAATATTACGGTTAAAGGTCAAACATAAAGTGATATAATGTGATATTTTTTTTTTTGTCTCATACCCGCAAATGGTTTAAGGTATAAGATAATTGTTATGGAATTTAATGAATATTCATGTACTGATTGGCAGTGATTATCTTGGAAACTTTAGGGTCAATGGTCCATGTCAATTCAAATTTTCTTTATTTCTTGTGTATGCAGTGTCTGAGAGATTCTTTCTTGTTCGAATTGTTCTTGTTTTGCGTGAGCCTGCGTGTCATCTTGATTTTGTAATTTTACATTTGTATTTTTATGTAATACTGTGTATGTATATGCTCACTTTTGTAAAATCATTTGTAATTCAGCCTCAGGCTGCGATCAATGATTTGTTGAATAAAGATACCATTAATAATATAACAGATGCCTCATTCAACAATTCATCCATGAACATAGTCCACGATTCACTTTTTTTTTTAATTGAAGAATTTCAAAATTTACCACTTAAAGTGTGTTGAATTTCACTAAGAGTGGAAAAGTTTCCTTGTGTGGTGGAGGGCTTTCTCAAGTCGTTTCGATGTCCCCATCCCCCTCCCTTCACCTCCCCCTGCCCCCCCCCCCCTCCCATTTACTGAAATGCTGCTAATATGATCCGGCAACCGAACGGGTGGGTCAGGGGTTCAGCACCCCTGTGAAAAAAGTTGCTCCCAGGGGCCTGTCCTTCCCCTCTCCCTCTCTCTCTCCCTCTCTTCCCCCCCCCCCCTCCTCCCCCCTCTCTCTCTCTCTCTCATTCAAATCACCAGCGGTCATTGTCTTTTTTCCTCAGGCTACTTTAGGCATCTGCGGTCATTAGAGTGATCTAAAATGAATACGCATATCCTTGACCATCGCATTGTGTAGTGATGTTTCCTATATTCTTCAAAGCAAGAATCTCTCTTCAGCCACTTTTTGTGGTTTGACATCGCCACCTGGTTCACGCAATTGTTTACGTTTGTAACCTTAACTACCACGTGCTCGTGATTCCAAAAATTAATGTAAAAAGTATATACCGGGTGACCAAAAAAAAATCGGAACGGTGGATTTTCAGTACCTTGTAAAAGTTAGAAAGTTAGAAAGAGCATCTTCCGCGAAAGACAATGATACAAAAATCATTCCATAATTTGGTTCAGTTCTTTTTATTCTACGCCAAATAAACAAAATATGATTATGATTATGTTTTATATGGAAAAAAATTAAGTATAACTCATTCAGAAAAAATATCTAGGAATAATTATTAATGAAACACTCAACTGGAACGATCATTGTAATGAAATGTATGTTAAATGTAGTAAAATTATTGGTGTTATAAAAAGGAATTTTTTACATTGTCCCTCACATGTTTTAATCAGTTTATATAATTTACTTATACGTCCATGTTTAGAATATTGTGCTGCTGCATGGGATCCATACAGATTATCTCACATTAACGTACTTGAGCGTGTTCAGAAGAGGTTTGTTAGATTACTGTTTCGTGACTGGGAAACAGGTTATGATACGTTGTTGCAAAAGATACATTTCTCGAAATTAATTACAAGACGTAAGTATTTCAGACTTATAATGTTTTACAAAATGATAAATGATACAGTGAACACTGGACAAAACTACACGAGAGAACAGATTTGGTAGAAGTGATCATAATAAGAAAGTATATATCCCGTTTGCAAGAACTGATTATTTCAAATGTTCTTTTTATCTCAAGACTTCACAAGAATGGTAATTGAATGGAATTCATTGCCAAGAAACATTGTAGCCAGTACATCTCTTTCTCGCTTTAAATATTTATTAAGACAGTTTTTATGTATGTGAATTCATTTTACAATGTATCATGTATAACATAATTATAAGTCTCATTTGGTGAATTTTTAACCTTATTCTGTCTGATGAAATATTAATGTGCATATAGACTTCTTTTTTTTATGTATTCGTCCATGTTTTAATATTCCGCTAGCATACCCTGCAATACGGTTTGTTATCTTAGATGATTATTCCTCTCTTGCAATATCACTTATTTGCATTACTGGTTACCCATTTTTTGTGCAATATATTGCTGTTCCGAAGGCCAGAGTTTGATTTCATTGTCATTTTACAATAACTGTATTATATTTATAGCTATATGTATTTAGATTTTTGTATGAATGTACCGATCAAAATTTTTAGTTTGTTTAATTTGGTGATGATGTACTCCAGGGGTGCAGACATGCATGGGTATTCGTACCCTTTTTTGCACCCCTAGACATGTTATTTTTGATTTGTCTGAATAAATACAAAACAATACAATACAATTTCTGTAAATGCAGTTATTTTCAAATTTCGCCGGATTATGAGATAATAATTTGGGTGCGACGAGCGTTCCATACGGTGAATTGTGTAAGCTCGTTGATCCATGTCAACAAAAGATACAGCTTTCATACATTGGGCGCATACACACAGAGACACACCCACACACACACACAAACACACACACTCTTTTTTCCTGGTCCGCGCCCATTGTGAAAGCTGTAGGGCTCATACCCGTAAATAAAATGGAATATCCCAGACCCCTTCACAAATTCGTACCAAAGATACCAAAATAAATGAAGAAAAATATTATTTAAAATTCAATGATGTAGTTTGGCAAAAAACTGAATAGCTGTAGATATTGAGTATGAATTCCTCTACAAACTGCATTTTGGTTGGAAGATGAAAGCTTTTCTGATGGAATTTGAGGAGACTATATTTTATTGGGTACGTGTACGGAAAATAGGTGATTTTTTTGAGTGACAAGAACTCGTAGTCTGGCTTTGCGGACCCCTGGACAGAATTTGGGCAGAAGAATCCACCCTGAAAATTTGATGGATGAAAGGGTATATCTCACTTATTCAGGTTAGTGAAGTTGAAACACCTCATTTCTCCCAGCTATTTTACAGATTTTTTTGAAATTTGATTTTTAACACTCATCCCTATGGGGAAATATTTATGGGTGTGAGCCCTCTAGAGGATGCATGCAATGCACACAAGTCTATAATGGGAAGTATTCATCCCATACAAGCTCTGCTGGTTTATACATGTTGATCTATTGTGTCAGATCTCTTCCTCCCTCCCCCTTCTTCTTCCTTCCCCCCCCCCCCTCTACCCCTCTCCTCTACCCCCCCCCCTCCCCAATTCTGCTTGGCTACAATTTTTTTTTCTTATTATGTTGTTGTGGTACTAGATCTTTGTACATAGCAGTCATCAGTATCACACAACTTTGAATGACTGTGTTATTTTAATGTATTTCTTTGTTTTGGCTACCACTGAAACAGGTCAAAATTCATAAAGTTAGTCTGTTTGACAAAACAAAGTCTTTTAAAGTACTTTGTATAGGCAATAAGGTGATGATGACACCCCAATAATCAAGGATTACTGCCTGCATCTATGTATTCATTTTCTGAAGAACTGATCAACACTGCAAGATTTCTTCTTTTTTTTTAACCCCAAAGGGCATGATTTTCAAAAGTGTCCCTTTGAGAAGCTTTATAACCCTTGAATGTGTAATTTCCCATATGATGTAGGGGCAAATATCATCAAAAACACATCTATGATGTTAAAAAGTCAAATGAGAAATATGACCTCCACTATAAGGACTCACACCCGTAAATACACTGGAATATCCCAGACCCATTCACAAATTCGTACCAAAGATACCAAGATAAATGAAGAAACTATATCACCGAGCTTACCAGTATTCACCGTATGGATCGCGTGTCGCGCTCAAATTTTTATCTCATAAGTCGGAAAAATCCGGCGAAATTTGAAAATGACTGTATTTACAGAAATTGATGTGGAATAAAAAGTGTTGAACCAAATTTAATGATTTTGGTATCATTGTCTTTTGCGGAAGATGCTCTTTCTAATGATGTCAAAAAATATATCACTTTTAAAACGCAAGGTACTGAAAATCCACCGTTCCGCTTGTTTTGGGACACCCGGTATAGAGAGAAAAAACAAAAGCTTATCAAAATTTAAATAAAACATACTAATAATTGCTCCTTATAGTGACTGATTTTTTTAAAGGTCAATCAGCAAAAAGATTGACCATAATCCACGCTGTAAAGCTGGCTTTCTCCTAACTCTTTTCACGCTACTTAAGGCCTGATTATACATTAACCCGGTTTTTGTTTCCTTATTCTTTTTTAATTAAGGAAACTCAATCATACACCAGATGCTAGTAGGTGTAAGGCCACTTTATCATGCTTTCGAGGTGGCATAATAGATGTGAAAGTTGATGCAAATAGAGCACATGAAACAAACCGAACACTTAAAAAGCTTAGTGCTTAGACACGTTCACTCTTCACCAATCAAAAGTAAGTACCAAACAAAAGGCAGGAAATAGAAATTAACAACAAACAAAGGGATCCCAGTTTCTTGCTGTCTTTCTACACAAGGGATTTTGTGCATAAATCATAACGATGCGTCAGATCACCATTAAGTGATAAGCAAAGACATAAAACAAAAGTTCTCCTTCATGGAGTATTCATGTGTAACTAATCATTACATCACAATAGTATTATATCGTCTTTATTAAAAAAAAAAAGTTTTAGAATAATGTAAAGTCTGTGATGCAACAAAGGATAATGTCGACATGGAATACAAATCTACGATCATGATAATAATATCATCACCAAAAAGTTCAGTTCAGTGTCAGTTCAGTTATTTTTATTCAGTAATGGCATTTTGCTTCAGAAAAGCAGTTCTTGTTCAAAAGACCAGCAATACCTAACAAATTGAATTAACTCAAGTTACAAAATAAAACATTAAAGAGTAAAACAAAAACTATGTCAATTAACATTAAATGAGATAAAAGTACAAGTACAACACACTCCAAGACAGTTGTTTAAACTAACACAGTAGTCAACACGCACACACACTCTCACATTATAGGAGTTACAGAAACATGGTTGCACACCAATTCCCCGGACCTATTTGGCATTGAAAATTACAATTTTATTCGTAATGACAGAGAGCGTGGCATAGGAGGTGGGGTTGCCATGTACGTTAATAATCAAATTGAATTTAAAATTCGAACCGATTTGCGTATTCAGGGAGCAAAAAGTTTATTTATTGAAATCTTAAATGATAATGAGAAAAATATTATAGTTGGTACCATTTACCGTCCTCCACAAAATGACATTCAATCTTTTTTTTTTTTTTAATAACTTCGACCAATGTGTTAATGAAATTCTTGGAGAGAGAAAATCCATTTTTTTTTTTATGGGAGATTACAATATATATTTATTACAACCCATCCATTTCCATGACATATTATTTTCCAACTCACTGCATCCCTACATCAATAAAACCACCAGAATAAACAACACCACCCATAGTAAAACATTAATAGATAATATACTGTCTAACGTTATATCTGAAATCTGCATGAACGACATTCTTTATTCAGATATACCTGATCACCTACCGATTTTTATGATAATGATAAATCTGTAACAACCCCAATACGCCGCCAACCCAAACAATATTTGAAAATGCATAGAAATGAAACGCCACAAAATATTGATTCATTGAATCAAGACTTACTCGAAGAACAATGGAATGACGTCTTTGAACTCCAAGATATTAATTCTTCTTACGAAATTTTCTTACGAAAACTTTTAGATTATTATGATAAACATATTCCTTTAACTCCCAAAAGAAATGGAAGGAAAAGAGCTCGGCAACCCTGGATTGCTTAAGGCCTTATACATTCCATTCTTACTCGAAATCGTCTTTACAAAATTTCTCTGAGAAAACCTACTCCTGAAAACGTGAAAAGGTATAAAACATATAGAAACAAATTAACTACCTTGATTCGAGTTTCACGTAAATCATATATTTCAAATAAACTCGAATCTAATAAGGACGATAAAAGTGCTCTTTGGCGGATCGTTAATGAAGTACTTAAAAAGAAACCTACGGAATGTCCCGATAGCATTACTCATAATGATAATGTTATTATCAATCCTGACCAAATTGCAAATATCTTTAACAATTTCTTTGTCAATGTTGGTCCTTCTCTAGCAGCATCTATTCCCATAAATAATATCAAAAATTATAAAGATTACTTATGTGAAAGTAATCAAAATTCTTTGTTCTTTACTCCAACTAATGAATCGGAAATTATTGATATTGTTCGATCTCTGAAATGTAGTAAATCCTGTGGGCCTGATAACTTAAGGGTGAATTTGTTGAAAAAAAAAATTATCCCCTAGCAGCCCCGCTCACCCATATATTCAATCTGTCCCTACTTAACGGTAAGTATCCAGACTCCTTCAAAATCGCAATAGTTATCCCCATCTATAAACGAGAAGATCCATCAATGGTGAAAAATTATAGACCCATCTCATTGTTACCTGCAATATCGAAAATTTTAGAAAAAGTAGTTTACATGCGTCTCTACTCGTTCATTATTGAAAATGAAATATTAAATGCGAATTAGTTTGGTTTTAGGAAAGGGTTTTCTACCGACTATGCTATAATCAAATCTGTCGACAATATTATTGATGCGCTTACTAAAAAGGGGCCTATAATTGGAGTCTTTATGGATCTTAGTAAAGCATTTGACACTATTGATCATGACGTTTTACTTGAAAAATTACATAATTATGGCGTGAGAGGGATTACTTTGTCATGGTTCAGAAGTTATCTAAGTCATCGAAAACAATATGTTGCATTCAAATCCAGTCACTCATCATATTCTAACGTGTCATGTGGTGTCCCTCAGGGATCTATCCTCGGGCCCCTATTTTTTTTTTTTTTTAATTTACATTAATGATATTATCAATTCCTCTCCTCGTTTAAACTTCATCTTATTTGCAGACGGCACCAACGTTTTTTATTCCCACAAGGACATTGTAACACTGGTTGATACATTAAAGGACAAGTTCACCTTCATTAACATAAGGATTGAGAGAATGTAGCAATATTTGTAGAACACATCATTGAAAGTTTGAGGAAAATCGGACAATCCGTTCAAAAGTTATGAATTTTTGAAGTTTTTGTGCAGTCACCGCTTGATGAAAAGACTACTGCAGTGTATGATGTCACATGCGTACAACAATATAAGGAAAATATAAAGAGAATTTCACAAAATTTCATCTTTTGATAAATGTACACATTCCCTTGACTCGTTACTGACATATGTTATGGGTGATATTATTCCTATTGCCTTAAGAAAGAGGTAAGTCAAGTGTCTTTTCTTATGCTAAAAAAGTGAAAATATGTTGAATTTTCTTTACATTTTCTTTATACTGTTGTACTCATATGACATCATGAGCCTTAGTAATCTCCTCATCCAGCGGTTTCAACACAAAAATTTTAAAAATTCATAACTTTTGCATCGATTGTCCAATTTTCCTCAAACTTTCACTAATGTGTTCTACTAATATTGCTGCATTCTCTCAATCCTTATGTTTATGAAGGTGAACTTGTCCTTTAAATATGGAATTAAGCAACATTTTGAAATGGTTTAGAAGTAACAAGCTTTCATTGAATATTGATAATACATGTTTTATACACTTTCGGAGGGCGCTCTCACCCTTTGTTCTGAAAGCATGGTTCTCACTTAGTTCGCTATATTTTACCAAATATTTGCTGGAGAGAAGTCTTGGTGATTATATACAGTGAGTAGTATTGTCAGTATTCATTTGTAGGTCAGTTTGATTGCAATCATGTCAGTGAAGCGACATCTTGATACCCCTGAAAAGGGAAAATTTGCTCCGCCGAAGAAAGCGAGCGCCGTTGACGTAGTTGACGACACTCCGATGGTGTCGCAGCCCGCTGGGCCGGGCGACGCAGCTAGCTCGCCCCCGCCGGACTGGTTCGCTTCCTTCCTAGACAAATTCTACAAACTGGAGGAGCGTATAGACTCGTTGATAATAAACAGGCTCGAAGAAATAGCGCTAAAAACGAATGCCAACGAGGAGAAAATCAGTGCTTGCTGTATCCAGCTGGATACAGTTACAGAGGAAGTGAAAAAGTTGAAGAAGGAGAAGGATGACATGCTGTTGAAGATCGATGACCTAGAAAATCGTGCAAGACGGAGTAATCTGGTATTGCATGGTATCCCAGAAGTTCCCAGGGAGAACTGCTATGAAACCGTGAAGTCGTTCCTTACCGATTTTGTTGGTGTGGATGAGTATGCTATCGAACGGTGTCACCGCACCCCTACAGTACGCGAGCTGAGTGGTACAGGGAATACGAAGCCAAGAATTATCCACGTCGCTTTCTCGTCGTATGCGACCAAGGAGAGGGTGAGAAAAGCGTGCATATCCAAGCTTAAAGCCGAGGGCTCCTTCAGAGGAAGCAAGATCTACGTGTCAGAGGACTTTTCACGACGCATTCTACAGATGCGAAAGGAAAAAATGGACCAACTAAAGCAGTTGAAAGACGCGGGAAGGAAGCCCTTCTTCTTGTACCCAGCAAAACTAGCTTACAGGAGTAAGGAAGGAAAGCTTGTCTTTGTCTAGTGAGGACATGATCTCTCATGATCAAAATAAAGAATAAGCTCTGACTTTTATGAATTTGAGACATGTATATACACTTCAAACACTTTGTGTAGGTTAGTGACTCCTTATTGATGGCAGAACTTTTTTTGGTTTACAAATTTTGGTTCCAAAGTTTTCTGACTTGTTTTTAATTGTTTTTCTCATCTTTTGATCAATGTGACATGTATTTGTAGAAAAGTAGATGGATGTTAAGTTTTAAAACCACATACATGTATTGTGTAAGTGTTGTACGTTTTATTTTTCATATTTGTATACTTGTACAGTGTACATTAGTATGTATTTTATTGTGTTGCCATGGCACGAGTATATTTTCCAAAATATTTTTTTTTTCTACTTTTGGGTCTAATTCGCTGCTAAGTTATTTAAGATACAGTGGACTCTCGTGGCGAGGTCTTTTGGGCCAGGAAGGTGTGCTTGTTGTGGTGAAACCTTGTGTTAGCATTCCAAAATAATGCGGTGCAATGGAGGATTGCAATTTGGGTCTACGGTGATTACCTTGTTGTGATGAGACCTCGTGCCAATGCTCATTATAATGGGAGACCAATGTACATGTTAAAATTGTATTGATGGGAACTGATTTGCTATATCGTGTGGTCATTGCAATTGCATATTCACTTTTCAGATAATTCCAGGAGTAGTGTCTAATAGTTACATGTATGTACTTACTATGAGGAATAATTTTTCCTTTTATGTATGTGTAGACTGCATTCTCATAAATCCAAAGTTATTTTTTTAAATTTACTTATACAGTATGTATTTTTAAAGTCATGTCTAGGGCGATTCTTCGTCGAGATTGGGGTATTAGTATTAGTATCATTTCTTTGATTTCTCCTTTTTTCTTCCATGTAGTTCAAGTTTAATATATACCACATGTAGAATTGTAATTTCAGTAATTATAAAAGGTTATAATTTTGTTTTTTTTTATGGTAAGGCTCTTTTGGTTTAATCTGGAGTGTAATTACTTTGGATCTATGTATGTGACAATACTGTATTTACCTTTTGATTTTTCCAGCTGATTTGGTTTTTTTCTGTTCCGTGCCAAACTTGTTCATTTGGATACATGATTTTGCACTTGTCAAGACTGTTTTGCTTGATTTGAAGTCTTGACTACTTGTGCTCTTGCTCTCTTCAGTTTTTTGCCTTGATAATACCGTATTTGTTTTTTTTTCTCTCTTTTTTACATATTTTTCATTGTGTGTTTTTTTTTTTCTGTGACAAGATGTGTTTTTATTCAACTTTTCATTGTATACTTCAGATTATTACAATCTGGTTAGTTTTATGTATATTTGTGACATCCAACCAATGCACTTTATGTTTTTTCTGTGATCCGGGGTGGTACTTTTGTGTGTTTTTGTTTATAGAACAATGGTAGTGAAATTAAGTACTTTCAACTGTAGGGGTCTACAAGACTTTGTAAAAAGAAGAAAGATTTTTCATTATTTGCGAAATACTGAATCTGATATAATATTACTACAAGAAACTCATTCTGCCAAAAATGATGAGAAGTTTTGGAAATCCCAATGGGGTGAACAATGTTGGTTTGCAAGTTTTTCTTCGAATAGTCGGGGTGTAGCAATACTAGTAAGAAACTCAGTTGTTTTTAAAGAAAATGCAGCATTTTATGACATTAATGGTAGATTCTTAATTTTAAACGCTGTTCTGAATGATATACCTGTGACATTAGTAAATATTTATGCCCCAAACAAAGATGACCCAGATTTTTTATTAGAAGTTTTTGCAGAAATTGATAAATTTGATAATTCTGTTTTAATTATAGGTGGAGATTTTAATGCGGTAGTAAGCCATTTAGATTATCAGGGTACTCGTCAGCAACATTCCAATGTTAGGGTTAGTAATATATTTTCTGATATTATTGAAGAATATAATTTGATTGATGTTTGGAGACATTTTCACCCAACACTAAGACAGTATACTAGGCACCAAAAGACACCTCAGGTGTTATCTAGATTGGACTATGTTTTGGTGTCAAGCAATTTCATTGGAAACTGTATTAAATCTAAAATTTCTCCAGGAATTCAGTCGGACCATTCAGTAGTCTCAATTCATTTTAATGATAATCTTCCTTCGAGGGGTAGAGGTTACTGGAAGCTTAATTGTCATTATTTACACCATGATGCAGATTATATTAAATTGATTAAAGAAAAAATAATTGAATTCAAACAAATTCATGAAGAGTCTGATTGTAACCCTAATACTCAATGGGATGCCCTGAAGTGTGTTATAACTGGAACTAGTATTGAGTATTTTGCTAGGAAAAAAAAAGAAAGGAATAAAGAAAAGGAACGTCTTATAAATGAAATTCATAAAATTAACTCGCAGTTAGGTGAGGATGTCTCAAAAAATAAACATTTGTTATTAGATTTAGAAAAATTAGAAGATAATTTAAATAAAATTTATGATTTTGAAACTAAAGGTTTGATTATAAGATCTCGGGTAAGGTGGTTAGAAGAAGGAGAAAAAAATTCAAAGTATTTTTGTAATTTAGAAAACAGATCTTGGCAAAAGAAAACGATTAGTAGAATGAAGGATGAAAAAGAAAACTTGATTTCTGACCCTGACAAGATTTTGCAAGAAATACATGCTTTTTATAATAAACTGTATTCCAACCCTGAGCATCAAGATATGGCTGATGAAAATGTACGTCAGGATTTGTTCAATGATTTGAATATTCCAAAATTGACTGATGATGAAAAACAAATTTTGGAAAAACCTTTATCTAAACAAGAAATATTTGATGTTATCAAATCGATGAAAATTAATAAAACTCCTGGATTTGATGGACTTCCTATTGAATTTTACATAGTATTTTGGCCTGACATAAGTGACATGTTGATGAACTCTTATAATTTTTCTTTACAAAATGGAATGATGTCTGTATCACAGAGAAATGGTGTTATTACTCTTCTTCCTAAAAAAGATAAGGACCAATTGTTGATAAAAAATTATCGTCCTATTACACTATTGACGGTTGATTATAAAATATTAGCAAAATGTCTCGCAGAACGTATTAAAATATTTATGCACTCTCTCATTCACTCAGATCAGTCTGGTTTTTTAAAAGGCAGAAATATAAGTCATAATGTTCGATTAATTTTTGATATTATTGAGTATACTCAGGTTAATGAAGTTCCTGGAGCTATAGTATTACTTGATATTGAAAAGGCATTTGATAGTGTTAATCATAACTTCCTTTTTCAGACATTAAAACAGTTTAATTTTGGAGATACATTTATTGAGTGGATAAAGACATTATATTCTGAACGGAAGTCTTACGTTCTAAACAATGGTTTTTTAACCAATCGTATATCCATGCAAAGAGGTATTTTTCAGGGCTGCCCCATATCTCCATATTTATTTTTGTTTGTTATTGAGGTCATGGCCTTATTAATAAGACAGAATGAGCAGTTGAATGGGATAAAGATAAATAATCATGAAGTGAAGATTTCTTTATTTGCTGACGATTCTGTTTGTTTTATAGATGGAACTAGAGATTCTTTTGGTGTATTGTTTGATATTTTGGATAGGTTTGGTAGATATTCTGGATGTAAGATTAATTTAACCAAAACAGAGGCACTTTGGATTGGGTCAAAGAGGGGATGTAAAGATTTTCCTTTGAGAAATCAAGGAATCACATGGAAAACTTCTGACTTTAAATCCTTGGGGGTTAATTTTTCTTTGGATTTGGGTTTGATATTTGATCTTAATTATAAAGAGAAGTTAAAAAGAATGGCACAGACTATAAACTGCTGGCGGATGAGGAATCTCTCTTTAATTGGTAAAGTATGCGTAATAAAGTCCCTTGTTTTGCCACAGTTAATTTATCTTTTTTCTGTGCTTAGTATAAAAATCCCTCAAAAATTTTTTAATGATTTGAATAGTCTCTTTTTTAAGTTTATTTGGAATGGTGGTAGGGATAGAGTTCAAAGAAAATGTTTGTATAATGACTATATTCAATGTGGTCTTAAAATGATTGATCCATGGGCTTTTGCACTTGCTCAAAAAATGACATGGGTTAAATGTTTGTTAGATGAAAATTATGAGTCTGTCTGGAAATCTATTGAATTATTGGCCCTAGAGAAATTTCATAGAGACCCCAAGATTCTGTGGAAAGCATATGCCCCAGAAACAATTTTGCGATCTTTGCAAAACTCACAAGTGGCTGAGTCATTACGTACTTGGTATATTTATAGAGAATATGCCACTTTAGAATCCTATGATTCTAAATTTTCTGAGATTGGGTCTTGTCAAGTGCTGTGGTTTAATAGATTGATTCGTTCAAAATCAAAAAAGTATTTCTATTATGAAACTTGGTACGAAAAAAATGTTTTGGGAATTTCCGACTTGTTGAACCCACCCCTCCCTGGTCATAAATTATTTGAAGAATTGATTTTAGATTTTGATATTCCCCATACAGACAGAAGAAAATTCAATTTCTTATTAAGGAATATTCCTAATGGATGGTTGGACGATACTGCATTGAATAATTTAGATATTTGTGATTCTTTGGTTATTGATTTGAATGCCCAGAAAAAAGTACCCAGACATGCTTACAAAATATTAAATGTGCTACATGTCCCTGAGAAAAGATATGAATATTGGAAAAGTCAAATAACAGTCCCTGATGATATCATTTGGGATAATGTACACAAGATTAATTTTACTTGTACTATTGATACTAGGTTACGCTCTTTTTATTTTAAAGTTTTTCACAAATCCATAGCTTTGAATGCTTTTTTGTATAAAATTAAAAGGAAAGACTCACCAAACTGTACATTTTGTGGGAAAATGGAAGAGACTATGGTTCATTTGTTTTGAGATTGTGAGAAGGTTGTACCAATTTGGAGATATGTAGTAAACATAATAGAAATCCACATTAATAATTTTAAGCTCTCCAATTTTGAAAAATTATTTGGTTTATTATCAGATCAGTTTTTAACATACCTTGTATTAGTTGTAAAATATTACCTTTATATTTGTAAATTTAGGAATGAAATACCAACTGTTGATTTTTTTAAGAGTTTCATTAAGAAGCAAAAAGAAACAGAGTATTATTTAGCTAAGAAAAGAAATAAGCTTACTTTACATTTCAAAAAATGGAGATTTGATTTATGATATGTTTAAATGTTACTTTAAAATTGTTTCATACCCCGTGGATTAAGTTTATTTCATATTGTGTATTGGTATGCTGAATACTTGTCATTGTATTTTGCTCATTGGAATCTCCATGATCTGTCGCTGATACAAAGTACAACCATGTGTAGTACTACATTGTAGTTAGTGAATTTGCCGGCCCTCTGTCTGGCCTTTGTTTTCTCCAACTTTGTTGGCGCGCCTTGGACATGAACTAATTGCTCAATGGTTTTGGAATTTTTTAGGCTCTAATTTTTTTTTTTTTATTTATTTATTTTTTTTTTTTTTTAACAGTCTGTAATGTAATCTTTTCCTGTCAGGGATTTCCAGGTCTGATTTAGGCTTTATGTAGTGGTTTGAATTACAATGCTAAAGATGTCTCGAGATGAGTTGAGAATGTGTAGTTTTGAGGGATGATTAGATGAGTAAATTTTGATTGTGTAGGATATGGTGTGACTTTTGTCGTTGAATGAGAGGGTATGGTCCTCATTCTCCATTCTCCCTGGGTGTGTTATGAGACGGGGGTCTTTGAGGAAGCTTTACCTTACTACTTATTGATGAATCATGGTGGTTCTCTTTTTATTTTATCTCTGAATTGCTCTTGTCACTTTTTCTTTTTTTTTCTTTTTCTCGTGTTTGCTGATTGATGATTATTTGTAAATATTGTGATTTTATGTGATTTCGAAATAAAACATATAAATTAAAAAAAAAAAAAAAAAAAAAAAAAAATGTTTTATACACTTTCATACGCTTCAATCCCAACCCACCCTTCCTCAAAGTATTTTTATTGATGATATAAACATTGCTGAGAAACCCTTCAACCAAGTTTCTAGGAGTGACCCTAGATAGCGATCTAACTTGGAATACTCATGTTCAGAATATTACAACAGCAATATCTAAAGCAACTGGTGTTTTAAGGAGAATAAAATATTCGATTAACGATCAAACTTTAATAATGTTACATACCACCTTATTTTTACCATATGTAATGTACTGCAATATTGTATGGGGCAACTGTAGCAAAACTAAATTGAACACATTTTTTTTTCTTCTCCAGAAAAAAGGCTCTTCGTATATGCACACATTCAAATTTCTTGGCTCACACTGATCCCATATTTTGTCGCCTACAAATTCTAAAGGCCCATGATATACATTTATACCTAACTGCCATATTTATGTATAAACACACTCGAAATTTATTACCATTTTTTCATAATGCCCTAGTAACTAATGACCATATTCACTCATACCCTACCCGTCGTTCCCATGATTTTAATTCAATTAATCCAAAGCTTTTACTTGCTCAAAAGTCGATCAGACATCACGGTCCGGATATTAACATGGAACACTCTTCCCGAGGAGTTGAAAAAAATGTGCCTCCTTGTTTTCATTCAAAGCAAACTTAAAGAAGCACATTTTATTACAGTATGCTTCAGATACAAACTAAAAACAAATAATTTATGACTTACACGAGGTGCGGGTCACCCAAGTATACTTAGAGATATTACGAACTCATACATACTCATAAGGCTCCACATAGTGTACTCACCTTTCCTCAGCAAACGAATGTCATATCGCTTGCCACACGCAAGGCTCCACTCTACGATAGATTCACATCAGTGGCTGATTTACATAGTCGAAAATTAATCAACATACGACATCATGACCTCGTACATATTCGCTGTTTCGAAGCATAACATTTCCTAAAATGTACGCACCATTAACGAACAAAAATATTCTGCGAAAAATATCATATCATGCCCGTGCGTATCAACAACGATGGACAGCTAAAAACATCAAGCTTTCATAGTCTTGTGGGAAGGATGCATTCATTTCCCCCTTATTAACGCTATGTAATCCTACCAGGAAATAATTACAAACATATTCATGCATGATACCATCTCATGCATATTCATTCTATGACGTCAAGGTGGACCTCCACCGGCTCCATCGGCTCCACCGTGGTGCAAACGGTTACATAGATATACTACTGCCGTATTTAAGCATATTACATAATATATACAATGTATATGTATATATATATATATATATATATATAAACAAAGAAAGGGAAAACTGACCAGAAACAAATGATAAATAGTGAAAACTTTGAGCAAACAAAATGAGAAGAGAAAAAGAAACAGATGGAAACCCATTTTTTGTGCTCAAAGTTGTCACTATTTTTTCATTTATTTGTCACAATCATTACTGCTATGTAGGGGATGTATGGAAGAGATGACAGATGGGACAAAATACAGGGGTACCAGTGAATTGCAGTTGAATGCTCACAGACGCCATTTCGAAAAATGCCCGAAATGCCTTGAATTGCAGAAATGATATTTAGAATCCCAATCTCTCTAACCCCGTAAACCCTTCCACATGTGATTCATTACTTTGATCACCCTTTTCAATTTGTAACTGCAGTTGACCTTTAACCCGGATGGCGGCCATATTGGATTTCACCAATATGGCGGCCCCAAGGGTTTTTAGTCTTGGCGCGCATTAAAAATCGAAAGAGTATGGTACAAGGGACCTATGAGCCAAATTTGGTGCTTTTGGAAGAATCTGAACCAAACAACCCATTTTGAAGTTTGAAGTTTGAAGTTTATTAGCAACAACATTTGAACATGTACATTTTCAATCATTGTACAATTGTATTTACATAAATATATGAAAAAATAATACTTATCTATTACTCCTTTACAATAACATAATTAAATAAAGACATTTGAGATTTAAATGTGATACAGGTAGCGTAATTCTGCAAAGTTGTTGTTAACAAGGAAACCAAAAGTTAGCACACGTGCTAGTCGAGATTGGTCACCTTGATCTTCATACTAAAAGCTAAACACAAACGAAAAATTATTACGTGGTTGGTTGAAATGGCTATTAATATTTAAATACAACGTACATCATATATTTTCTAACATAGAAAACTAATTATACTTGATACAATATCTATTAGAGAAGGAAATCTGCAAGGCATTTACGAAATGTAGATCTTTTGCTTTGTTCACGCATTTCTCGTGGCAATGTGTTCCAAAGTTTTGGTCCTAAGTAAGAAATTGAAAATTGTCCCTGTGTGGTTCTAAATTTTGGTAAGTACAACATTCTTTTTTCATTTGTTCTTGTCCTGTAAGTATGATGCACAATTTGGCAATAGTCATACAGAGGGTGCGGAATAGTTCCATTGCAGAGATCGTACATAAATGTTAAAACTGAGAACTTATGTAACCTAACAACATCTAGAAGTTTGAATCGTTGGAACAATGGTTCTGAATGTGTTCGTAAAGTCGAAAATGTTATAGCTCTCAGAGCCATTTTTTGAGAAATATGTATACAATTTAAGTGAGATTTATAAGTACTGCCCCATACTTCAATACCATATAATATGTGTGGTTGTATAAAAGATTTATACAAAAGCATAAGAATGCGCTGCGGAACATACTGTCTTAATTTATACAATACACCTACTTTCCTTCGAATACATTTATTTACCAATTGAATGTGAGGTTTCCAAGTGAGATGACAATCAATCTGAGTTCCGATAAAGGATGCAACACTCACTTCATCAATATCTGTGTCAGATAGTTTTATTGCACCCCTCATCGAAACTAACTGGCGTTTTCTTCTGATTACCATATAATTTGTTTTCTTTAAATTGATTGTAATCTTATTGGCATTACACCATGTTTGAACTTTGTGCAGGTTTTCATTTATTTCATTCACATCTATTTCTTTTTGGCGAGCAGCATAAGTATGAAAAATATTTGAATCGTCGGCAAACAATCTGAATTTAAAGAAAGAGCAAGAGCGTGGCAAATCATTTATAAATATCAAAAAGAGTGTTGGCCCCAAAACTGACCCTTGCGGGACACCACAAGTTATAATCTTCGGTGTCGAGACCATTCCTCTATAAGATAGCAGCTGAGATCTGTTGGACAGATAATCAGCAAACCATTGAAGTGGAATTCCACGAACACCATAATGAGCCAGTTTACATAGAAGAATATCATGATTTATCGTATCAAAAGCCTTTTTAAAATCTATAAAGATACCAAGTGTTACTTTTCCTTCATCAAGTGATGTCATTAGTGTATTTACAAGATCAATTAAAGACAATTTCGTACTGTATCTTTTACGAAAGCCATATTGGTGTTTATAAAAAATATCATCGGACTCAAAAAAATCGACCAGTCTATCATTTACAATTTTCTCTAAAACCTTTCCAATTATTGGCAGAACGGAGCACTGGCGTAGCCAGGGGGGGGCGATGGGGGCGGTCGCCCCCCCCCTAAGATTTGGACCGAGGAGTTGGGAGGCGGAAAAAAAAATGCGTGTATACTGTATGCATGCACATGAAGCGGGTCTCCTTTGCAACCTTTCATCAAATAAGATATATTTTTTTGAATATTTCACTCAAAGTGTGCACCAGATCGTTGAATTTCAATTCAAAATATGCAAAATCTCTCGTGCTTGGGAGGGGGATACCCCCTCCCAAACCCTCCCCCTCTTTGCCGCTTTCCCTAGCTAAGTACACTTTTTAGATTAAAAAAAAAAAAAATCTGAATAATTTTGAGTGCACAAGACTTTTCACTAATATTCCGAAAACTGAAGGTTCCCTCATGTATAAGGGGAATTTCCCCTTTTAATCGACCCTTTCCTCCCTCAGCCCCCCCCCCCATCATTTTTTTTTTGATTACCCAAATGTTGATTCCATCAAATATGCTTATTATGCGTATACGAGATATCTCAATTTCAGCCTTAAAAAGATACAAGCTCCATCGGAAGGGAAGAGTGGAGATAACACTCGCCAACGCCTTCTTCCTGTTCCCCCCCCCCCCCCCGCCATGCAAAGAAGTAGACTGTGGCTATACCAAGATCGCTTTATTTCAATTCTAAAAACGCAAAAGCTCCGCGAGCGGGAGGGGGAATCCCCCTTCCCCTAAGTTCTACCTCACTAGACTTTATACATAGGCACAGATGGTGCACATTCGGAATAAGAGCTAAATTCCGTGATTTTAACACTTCGATGAAAAAAGTGTTGCACCAAAAATTTGCACCAGATCGCTGAATTTCAGGTCTGAAAACGCAAAATCACCTTCGTGTGGGAGGGGATATGCCCCTATCTACACCCTCGTGTGCATGCTTTTTCTGTTTGATTGCTGAACAGACAGCGTTCATGATATTCAGTGTAAGAATTAATACAAGAAGACTAGTGTGTTTGAATTATACTGTTTTATAGGCAAATTGTTCAATAATAATCTACAATAAAATATACGGCAACCTTAAACAAGTGGGACTGTTTCAACTCGTTAAAACACGCAAAAACATGCATCAAATTGCACCATTTGCAACATCAAAATGCAAAAAGTTCTCACCGTAGGAGGGGGGACACCCCCTCCCACACCCTCCCCTACCCCCTCGCTCGCTCCGCTCGCTCGGGTTCAGTCGAGTTCGTGATATACAGTGAAAAGAATTAATACAAGAAGTGTATCTAAATTATACCATTTTATAGGCAAATTGTTCAATAATAATCTACACTAAAATATACTGCTATCTTAAACAAGTGGGACTGTTTCACGTCGATAAAACGCGCAAAAACATGCATCAAATTGCACCATTTGCAACATCAAAATGCAAAAAGTTCTTATCGTGGGAGGGGGGACACCCCCCTCCCACACCCTCCCCTCCCCCCTCGCTCGCTCCGCTCGCTCGGGTTCAGTCGCGTTCATGATATTCAGTGAAAAGAATTAATACAAGAAGTGTATCTAAATTATACCATTTTATAGGCAAATTGTTCAATAATAATCTACACTAAAATATACTGCTATCTTAAACAAGTGGGACTGTTTCACGTCGTTAAAACACGCAAATACATGCATCAAATTGCACCATTTGCAAAATCAAAATGTAAAAAGTTCTCACCGTGGGAGGGGGGAAACCCCCCTCCCACACCCTCCCCTACCCCCCTCGCTCCCTCCGCTCGCTCGGGTTCAGTCGCGTTCATGATATTCAGTGAAAAGAATATTTGAATTATACCATTTTATAGGCAAATTGTTCAATAATAATCTACACTAAAATATACTGCTACCATAAACAAGTGGGACTGTTTCACGTCGATAAAACGCGCAAAAACATGCATCAAATTGCACCATTTACAACATCCAAATGCAAAAAAGTTCTTACCGTGGGAGGGGGGACACCCCCCTCCCACACCCTCCCCCCCCTCGCTCGCTCCGCTCGCTCGGGCTCGGTCGCTTCGCTCCCTCGCAGACTAACCGCCCCCCCTAAGATGAAATCCTGGCTACGCCGTTGGAACGGAGATAGGTCGGTAATTTCCAGGGTCCGATTTTGGTCCTTTTTTATATATTGGTGTTACTTTGGCTATCTTTAAGGCTTGAGGATAAATTCCAGTTTCTAAGGACAAATTAAAAATGTAAAGCAATGGCTTACAAACAAAACTTGCTGCATCCTTTAATAATCTTACTGGTAAATTATCATATCCATGTGATTTCTTAGAGTCTAATGCGAATAAAATATCGAACACTTCTTTCTCTGTAACTGGCCTCCAAAATAACGATTTATTATTCTTTTCCCCCAAGAATTCTTTTAGATTAATTTGTGTTTCAGGAATCTTAGTGGCCAACTTTGGTCCTACAGTAACAAAATAGTCATTAAGCTCTTCTGCTATTTCTTTTGCAGAAAAAACAGATTTAACTTCATCAACTTTATTAACCTCCAACTCTTCAATTATTTCTAAACTTGCAGTATGTTCTTTACCAGGATTTAACAACTCATTGACTATTTTCCATGTTTTACCCGAATCTTGCTTATTATCATTAAATATACTACTATAATAAACCCGTTTGGCATTTTTATGCCTCCGCCACGAAGTGGTGCCGGAGGCATTATGTTTTCGGGTTGTCCGTACGTACGTCCGTACGTCCGTACGTCCGTCCGCTTTCGTTTACGCGATAACTTGAGTAATATTTACTGGAATTTTACCAAACTTGGTCCAAGTATGAAGTATGATGGGGCAACGATTTGATAAGATTTTGGGTGAAATCGGCTAAAGGTCAAAGGTCAAAGGTCAAGGTCAAATCATGAAATTGTATCCGTTTACGCGATAACTCAAAACTGTATGGAGCAAATTTCACCAAACTTTGTTGGAGGATGATGTATGATGGGACAATTACTTGATTAGTTTTTCAGTGAAATCGGACAGAGGTCAAAGGTCAAAGATCAAGGTCAAATCCTAAAATTTATCTGTTTATGTGATAACTCAAAACTGGATGAAGCAGCTTTCACCAAACTTGGTCCAAGGATGATGTATGATGGGAAAATTAGTTGAGTAGATTCTAGTGACATTGACAAGAGGTCAAAGGTCAAAAGGTCAAGGTCAAATGCTAAAAATGTTGCTATTTCCCCCATATCTATGCAATGCCCGCAGTTATTTTCTTGAAACTTAGTGTAGACATGTACTACTGCGTAAGGATTCTCCAGAGAGAGTTTCCTGTCATAAGGTCAAAGGTTAGGTGAAAATGTTGCAATATCACTTTTCTCGCAAATGGTTCAATGTATCTTCATGGAACATGGTACATATGCATGTACTGACTGGCAGGGATTATCTAGGGAATTTAGGGGTCATGGGTCAATAGTCAGGGGTTCAAAGGTCAAGGTCAACTCCTCAAAATGTTACTACTGTATTTCCCTCATACATGTATACTAGTATATGCAATGATTGCATTATTAGTTTTAAAAGTGTTTAATATATGTACATGTATTACTTGATGGAGATTCTCTTGGAAATTTCCAGCCAAAAGGTCAAAGGTCAAAGGTTAAGGGTCAAAGGTCAGGTTTAAATGAAAAAAAAATATTTTGTACTGTAATTACACTCTTTCTTCATACCTTGAAAATTATACTCAATGCATAAACTTATAATAAGGTCGGTCAGAAGTCAAGTAAAAATTTTCAATTCCCCAAATATGTGTACCTGCACTCTTTAATAGACAATTATAGCAAACCCAGTTCGTGGAAAGTGAACATTCAAGATATTTCTGACAAACCTGTTATTTCGATATTATGCCAGTTATGTGAAACTGTCATCACACATTGTCAAGACATTGTACTATACACCTATTGGGAGAATCATGCATTATGGCGGAGGCATCAGTCGCCGTAGCGACATTTCTAGTTCAAAACAGTAGTTAGAATATTTCGATATACCTTGTACTCCCTTTCATATTTTAGGCCCCCAACTAATATGATCGGTGCATGAAGTAGCTCTCTACGTTGCAAACTGTGCGGACGTAAAAATAGCCCAGTACGCGTAGTGAAAAACTCAGGCTAAAAATAGATCGACTTGACTGCGCTTCTGCGCATGCTCAGAACACGTTTTGTTTTGGTTTTTTTTTTCCCCTCTGAACGTCCGCGCGTCAAAATCTAAAGCTCCCTATTATCTGGAGAAAACGGTCAATAGAAGACATTATGTATGTAATATCCTTGGTCCTTGATCGTTTATTCTTTCTGCCATAATGTAACAAACTGAGATACCGCCTGTTCAGAGCAGGCCTGGTCGAAGATATTCCAAGAAAACCAGTCACAGAAAGCGATTGTCTGCCTGTGAAACTAGCGTATAAGTGCTCTTCCATATAACAAAAGGTGCAAAAGGCAAATTTAGCACAATAAAAAATATGAATGAAGTTGCAAAGATAAATCTTTGATCTTTATAATCATGTTTGAAGCCCAAAAGATCAAGGCTAAAATTAAGGACGAAAAATGAAGAATATTCTGCCAAATCCAATTTCAAATGAAATGAGAGATGAAGCAATTTTAAGAATATGGTAAGAATCTGAATTGATTTCTCAAGTTAGGAAAATTGTAGATAAAATTTGGTTCTCGAATTTGTCTCATGAATATTCTTGAATTACTAAATTAAAAGAATAAGATAAAGACAGTCTGTTCATCTAAGCATCCTTGTGCCCTTACTCCTCAGACGTTTGAGTTGATAGAAAATTCTTATTTTCCCCCTTTAGTTTCCCACTTTGATTTTGTTTGAGGTTATAAAGAGATAAGTAGAACGGAAACTTATTTTTGCTGTCATTCATGTCTCTCATTGTTTTAAACAATTGTTAAAACTTTTAGATTAGATTGTTTTAACTTTTGTTCTCAATGTTATCTTGAAGGGCATTTGCAAATGAAAAAGATCATGTCAATTTTTGCACTTTTTACCTTTGTGACTTGGAGGACGAAAACAAAATAATAATGTTTTCTTTTTATGCATAAAGTTTTCCTTTACATTGACCTATTAGGTTGAAAGCCATTAAAGTATATGTGATATGGTATATTATAATACATTGATTTTCATCAAAACCTTCGGTGAAAAATGTGAACTCGAAAAAGTGTTTACTTTCTTCTTTTTTGTTGTTGAATATATACTTATATTATGTGAAACGATTCAGCACTTTCCTGTGTGAATACGAATGATGCCAAGCTCGTGGTATTGTACGAAAATCGAGAACTCTGTATTCATGCCATGAGCCTGGGAAGGAACAATTGTGTCGAAATAGTGATAAGGAACACGCTGAACCGTTGAGTCTAGCTTCAACGGAAAGGGCCAAAATCCATAGAGATGTGTTTCCTCGCACAGCTGTATCGACTCATGAACAATTAGAAATCCTGCAGGGATGAAAAGAAAACAAACAACAACAAAGTAATCTTGGTTTTTCAGTTCACGTATCCGATTTTTTTTTCTGTCATAAATTTCACAAAACTATTATATGCTCAAACGTTATAAATAGCATTTAGGGCACATAGGCTGAAAAAGGGGTGCCATGTTGCAGAAATATTCACACACACCTTGCTCGCTACTTTGGAAGTGAATGTGTGTGTGTGTTTGTGTGTGTATATATGTTTACTGTGTGTGTGTGTGTGTGTGTGTGTGTATGTAAACTCAAACACGTCTTCCATTCATGAAAATACATTATGTAACCTTTTAAAAATTCGATTTCTTATCGACCGTCCATACTTTAAATCTGGCACTTTAACATAACTGCGCATCAGCTGTAACATCAGACTACTGACTTTTTCGTCGACTGGCACGGATGTCCGATTGTTAATAAACAGAGATAACTTACAAAGGGATAAGATACAAAACCTCCTCAATAAATATGCCAGGATTATATTGAATAAAGATTATCATACATCTCAAACTTCCTTGTTACTAACGCTAAAATGGCAGTCGGTTGAGCAACGTATAGAATATCAATATATTATTCCACATCACTAGTAAAGCTCAAGCCATTCTCTGGTTGCATAAAAACGTAGATTCGTTGACACTTTCACTTTAAGTAGACCATTTATGCTAGATAAACCGACACGAATGGAAACAAGGTTGTAATAAAAAAAATCAAATTGTGATTTATTTTTTTCTTAATAGACTGAAGGCTATCGTCTTTCCATGTCAACCTCAGAGCGTTTCACTAGGCATTATTGCATTATGAATGAAGTAAACACAATAATTACGATGGTCAGGCATCTTTACAAGGTAAGATCTGCAATTTCCATTATAAAAGTAGAAACATTTATTCAAACCATTTTCTTATTTTCATTAAACTGTTGTTATATCTCATAATATCTCACCTATCTGAGAATCTTGTACAAAATGTAGTTGGTATGGTAAACACTTTACAAAAGAAAAGAGCCATGAGAAACCATTGAAATTGTATCGCACGCCTGTTTTTTACAGATAGTTGGGTTTTTTTTAATCAAGCGTAAGTCTCTTTATGAAACAGATTTACGCTCAAAATTGAACGTACGCTCGATTTATCAAGTTACGCTCAATAAAAATCGAGTGTAAGATCAATCGCAAATCTTTACGAAACAGGACCCAGATATACAGGTAGGGTAATCGCTTGTCAAGCCATTGATTTTACACGGGATCTGGTTGTGATCAAGTAGTTTGAGGTACACTTGCGTCATCGAAGATAGTGACAATCAGCGTCGTGAACCCCCAAACATCATGATTTTCAAGATATTTCGTGATTTATAAAATAAAAAACAGTCAACAATATTCCTAAATAGAGTACGCTTGCAAATGGTAAAAACAGCCTATGATTATTTACATTAAATCACATTTTACATTAAATAACATGTTGGATTAAAGAATTCTTTAAAGAAAAAGAACTACACGTATATTAATAAAAAAAAAAATGCATAAATCCATAGGCAAGGATATAAGCATTATCAAGTATCTTAGCACCATGCTAACATTTGTATCTTTAATGATAATCACCTCAGTCATCATCAGGGGATTATTCACCGATTGATACAATGTTATTAAACAATAAACTAACTGCGTTACTTTCCAAAATATGTGCTTTAGGAAATGAAATTGCTTGCTGGAATAGAAGGACAAACCTGTTGAGGGTCTTTTGAGTGTCTTCATACTTTTCCAGTAATTCCACAAGTTGACAATTTCGCTTGGATGAGCAATGGTGAGCTTTGGATCAGTAAAGGTTCTGTGTTCCAGCGACTCAGCGCATGTGTTGAATGACTGTGCAGCCCCAAAGCATGTCATCATGATAATACCGCTGTACTGTCTCATATCGCTGTTAAATCTGTCCAAGTCATCCGTCTGTAATAAACTGTTATACCTGGGACGCAGGATTGTCAATAGGGGGTGATTACTTGTGGACAGTGGATGAAAAAAAAAAAATGATGTCAAAATGACACAAAGTTGACGTTGCTTCGTCATCATTATTTGTTTATCTCTGTCTGACCAGTCTATAATGAGTGGTCTTGTCGAACCAGTGTCGTTTTTTCAGGTATGATACTAGTATAATGCCATCTTAAATCACTTACGATCAATCAATCACGACAAAAGCCATTGGTCTATCTCATTTCAAATGTCCTTCAAAGCGAAAATATTGACTAAAGCCGAAGGGTGACGGAATATTTGTATGACAAAGCTTTGTTCAGGTTTCTAGTATTTAATTGATTTCTTTCAATGGAATTACTTTAGCCTATCGCTCCTAATTTAAGTTTGTTAGATCATTTCCGGATATCAACAAAGGAATGTTTACTTCACACAAATTTACGAACATAGCATATCAATACTCCACTGTGCGTCTCTACGTCTAAAAATGGAAAGGCAATTGTCGAAAAGCCTGAAAGTCAAATCCTTCTTGGGTCTCACATTCCTCGGTCAGTGATGGTCAAGAAAGCTTAGGTTTCTAGTTCAGGCTTCCAATTCATGTTTGTACAAGTTTAATTCTTTGAATTATATGAATTACGCTAAGCACTCCTACTTTGGAAAGATTATTTCAGGTATTAATCAGCGAAAGCTTACCTCACATCAATTTTACCGTCATTGCATAACGTAACTTCATTGTACGTCTCTACGTTTAGAACAGAAAATCAACTGCCGAAAGGCCTGAAAGTGAAACCCTTCTTTGGTGTTACATTCCTTGGTCAAGATAGCTTATCTCGGATTTTCCCCTTGATCGAGCTTAAAGAGAGTGAATGCTTTGCAATCAGCAATACCGCAATTCCCCTTTGAACTTTATTTTCAATGAAATAATGTTCTATCGTCGAAATAATAGTGTATTAATGACAAAAAGTCAAACAAATGTTAGTTGCAGAAGAAACGGTACTAGTCATTTTATTGCAAAAACAGTGCAAGTGTTAGAAACAATGTTTACCATGGGACAGACATTGATCCAAGAAAGTATCAACAAGATTAAACTAATATCTTGTGGGCTGTTGATTACATGTACATGTATTTGTCTCTTACCTGGTAACAAATATACTTGGGTTAAACGTTGTCAAGTTCGTTTTTCTCCCAGCGTCTTCAGCAAATTTTCCAATAGGGGCAGCATTACATCTGATGTCAAAGCATAATACGGAGAAAGTGTTGGTGAAGGGATATACAACATGGGCGTAAATCCCGGGGGGGGGGAGGGGATGGGGGGATATATCCCCCCCCCCCGAAATGGAGGAGGGGGGGGGGATGGCCTGTACAATCATCCCCCCTGAATTTTGAGGGGAGAAAATGGAGGAAGCAGAAATGTGATTGTATCAATGTTGGCATATTGCATGACGTTTGTACGCCGGCCTTCAGACAGGTAACAGAGCTGAACAGTATTATATCTTGTAGGAAAATGTAAAATTTTCTCAAGCGCTCACTCGCTTCGCTCGCTCGCGAAGAAAGTAACATCGACATACACTGTAAGGTATGGCTCGATCAGGCGTTGACAACGTCAAATAGTGTAGGTCTACATGTAAACATGCTTTGACGCGAGCAACCGGGGACCATCTGCAAAATATGTACGAAACATACAAACAAACAATAACAACAACTTTATCGCCATAATTGAATCCCCTCCATTTCCTGAATCATTCCTGAGAAACGACAGTGACTGATGACTCAGTCAGGATACATCTATGGGCATACCAAGGGAAGATCAGGGACGTCGAATCTATGGGGGGCAAAGGGGCATTTGCCCCGCCCCAAAGGAAGTGTTTAGACAGACAAATCATTTATCCCCCAAGCAATTCCCGAAATGAGGACAAATCTCGAACTTTCTTAATGGAAAATTGTCCAAATATCGCAAGAACTATGCACCAGATCGTTGTATTGCAATCATGAACATGCAAAAGGTCCGCTATACAGGATAGGGATAAACTTTGTACACTTTTGACCTAGACGTATATTCCCTAATTTATCAAAGAGTGTGCAGCAGATCTTTCACTTAACAAAAGCAACCTAATATGTATAGAGGCGTTGATGGGGGGGGGATGGTTCTCAAATAAAAGTGGGACAAACAAAAGCGAAAAATATAGCTACAAACGGCAGTTTTTGGAGTGTAAAATTTTAAGATTTTAAAGCTCGCTCGCTCCGCTCGCTCGCATTTAACCGCTATGCCATTCTCCTGATGTTGCTGCCAGTGATTGACAGCAGGTGCACCCGGTGCGCCCCCCTTAATTTCCAAAGCGAAAATATAGCTACAAACGACAGTTTTTAGGACTGGAAAATGTCATAATTTTCAAGCTCACTCGCTTCGCTCACTCGCATTTAATCGCTATGCCATTCTGATGTTGCTGCCCGATTGCCGGCAGTTGCGCCCGGTGTGCCCCCATAATTTCCAAAGCGAAAAAATACAGCCACAAACGGCAGTCTTTGGACTGTAAAATGTCAAAATTTTCAAGCTCGCTCGCCCCGCTCGCTCGCATTTAACTGCTATGCCATTCTCCTGATGTTGCTGCCAGTAATTGCCAGCAGTTGCGCCTGATGCGGCCCCCCTTAATTTCCAAAGCGAAAAAGTATAGCTACAAACGGCAGTTTTTAGACTGTAAAATGTTAAAATTTTCATGCTCGCTCGCTCCGCTCGCACGCATTTAATCGCTACGCCATTCTCCTGATGTTGCTGCCAGTGATTGACAGCAGTTGCGCACAGCAAGAGCTAAATTACCACGATTTTGTCATTGAATAATATATTGTGAATATTTCATTTTCTTATTGTTTTTTTAAAGAAAAAAAAAAGAATGCTTGATGGTAAAGCATATAAATAGGTGGACTTCCTTTTTCACCAAGTCTTTGACACGTTTCTGGCAGTTTTGCGTTGTCATCTTGATTTTAACCCCAGCTCCTACGCGAGCTGGGTGTATCATACAATTCATGGTACAATTATTGAATTCATGGCGCTGTCAGTATCAACTGTGTGTGAACGGTTTTTTATTTGTTTGTTTGTTTGTTTGTTTGTTTTTTGTTTGTTTCCTGCGCATCACACGATGCTTTTTACAATCCCGTCTGTAGGTTTGATAGAATAGAATAAAATCAATCTGTAACACACAAACACACACACACACACACACACACACACACATAAAAATTTCTGTCAATAAAAACATCTTCGTTTGTCACGATATGGTTACCAAATGAATAAATCTTACCTAAAGACCATGTCAAATGAATCAATTTCTTTCCCACAGCTGCTATTTCGAAGAATTCCACTGTTTCCAACTACAGCACATTTTCTGTACCTTTGTCCTTTAAATGGTGATACCTGACAGATAAAAATGTGAGTGCAAAAAGAAAAAAAAATCAAATCATTTGTGAAAACACATTGGATTTTATTACAATCATTTGTCTGAAAGATGACAGACACATACGCGATCAAATAAAGAAAATCATTTATTTACGTTCAATTTGAAAAGTGTTACAATGGAATCAAATAAAGCGTCTGACTGAGAAT
Organism: Diadema setosum; assembly: GCF_964275005.1. Lineage (NCBI taxonomy): Eukaryota > Metazoa > Echinodermata > Echinoidea > Diadematoida > Diadematidae > Diadema > Diadema setosum. Next base: position 2,095,141 of record NC_092701.1, read on the forward strand.
TACCTCGAATTCAACTCAACTTTCATCGCCTGTTTTAAAAAAAAAAAAAAAGATAGAGGAGTAATCATATCGCCAGCTCATTCAAACATCATTCGGGTTCTATGCAAGTTTTCATTCCTTCCAACGAGACTCAACATTTTCTAGATGGTTTTAAAACAAAATAAGTAAATCTAGTAGAGTAGCGATTCGCAACACCGTGGAATTGCAAAACATCTCGGTCCTACATCGAGCATTAAAAAGAGATTCAGTATGATGTAAATACTAATAAACCATGTATGAAAACAGGCTTACAATAAAAAAGGCATACCTTTGCCTTACTGAAAGTTGTTCATTTGACGTTACAAATAAACACACACACACACACACACACATATATATATATACTGTATATATATATATATATATATATATATATATATCTTGACATTTTTAACGTGTTGGACTTCGAATGTTATTATTATAAGAAGAAGGAGTCTCGATATATATATATATATATATATATATATATATATATATATATGGTAAGCGTATATACATGGTTACAGTTCGTTATTCTGATGGTTCGCATAAATATGATAATCCAGGAAACACTGGGTAACGGAACATCGTTTTGCGGAGTAACACAGTACGGATTTTATGGGAAGATTGTGCATTTGCCATATTCGCGTCTTCGTCCGGAGTGGCAGCTGCAGAATCATACTGGCCGCAGTCATACGCCAAACGAATTACTCTGTATATCATTTGAATGGGAAAAGCGCAGAACAAAGCTTCAGACCCTTCTCAATTCCATGTAGAAAGACCTACATGTGGAAGATGTCGTCTAAATGTTTCCGTCACATTGAAGTGTGGCACACGTCGCTTCGATTTGTTCACTACGACCTTTGTTGAAATGTAGAACGGGAGGGCAATATTTGGTGGAGTATTCTGACGTGTTGCCAGCAGGTTCTCTTCTGCATTCATTCCTATCCCTCTCAGCTCTTCCCTTTGGGAGGAAAACAATGGAAAGAAAGCTTAAAGGACAAGTCTACCTTCATAAACATGTGGATTGAATGAATGCAGCAATATTAGTAGAACTCATCAGTGAAAGTTTGGGAAAAATCGGACAATCCGTTCAGAAGTTATAATTTTTTAAAGTATCTGCACAGTTACTGCTGGATGAGACGACTATCACAGTGTATGATGTCACATGCGTACAACAATATATAAGGAAAATATAAAGAGAATTTCACAAAATTTTACTTTTTGAAAAAAGTGCGCATTTCCTCGACTCGTCACTGACGTATGTTAAGGGTAATATTATTCCCCTTGCCTCCTGAAAGAGGGAAGTCAAGTGTTCTTTTATCATGCGAGAAAAGTTAAAATATCTTGAATTTTCTTTATACTTTCTTTGTATCGCTGTACACATGTGACCTCACAAGCTGTAGTAGTATTTTCATCCAGCAGTGACTAAGCAGAAACTTCAACAATTCATAACTTTTTAATGGATTGTCCGATTTTCCTCAAACTCTCCCTGATGTGTTCTATCAATATTGCTGCATTCACTCAATCCACATGTCTATGAAGGTGAACTTGTCCTTTAAAGTACATAGATGTGAAAGATGTATATGTAAGTGGAACTGCAATACACCAGGCTCTTGAGAAGTTCACCTTCTTCTATTACATTGTATGTACTTGTATTTTCAGTCTTTTTGCTTTGATGTAAAGGATGAGGGATGAGCTGTATGATGCACGGTTCAAGTTAAACGGGAGAGACCAGTACAAAGGTCTGTTCATCAACGAGGACCTCACCCGATGCGGTTAGCTGTGCTTGCCAAGGCCAAGTAATCACAGAATGTGATGAAAACGAAAACCAAATCAGGAAACATCATCTGCAAACTGCATAATGATGAACATAAGATTTTACGCAACCCTGATGACTTGTTTGACATTGAAATCGACGACGTTGATTACGGTGACTTCAAACTTCATGTTCTTGCCTGAGATAGTGGACTAACACTGTATTATACTAAGAGCACACATTATGTTAACATGGCTGATAACCCTTCTAATGATCACGAAAGTAATCTGAATGTTAAATCATACCGTCTAAATCCTAATAATTTTGATAATGTTTTACAGGGACATATGGCAAAATCTTTTTCAGTAACACATGTTAATATTCCTTCTTTAAATAGAAATGTTGATGAGCTAAAAAAACTTGTATGAATAGTCTTAGTTCAAATTTTGATATTATTGGTTTATCGGAAGTGTGGAATGTGAGAAACACATCTTTACTGGGCATAAGGGGGTATCATCTTGAGACTGAATGCCGCCACGGAAATGTTAGGGGTGGGGGTGTAGGGGCTTACATTCACTCATCATTAAAATATAAACGGCTTGATTCCACTGCAATAGCACATGCAGAATCCCAGCCTGTGCGGTGGCTTGAGCTTTTATGTGATAAAAAGAAGGTCATTGTTGGTGTCGTTTATCGTAAACCCAATGCCAACATTATAGAATTCCACGAATCTTTCTTAAATGTATTACATTCTTTAACATTGGATAGACATAATTGTTTGATTATGGGTGATTTTAACATCGATCTTATTGATGGTGAAAATGATTCAGAAAACTTTCTGTCATGCATTGCATCGGATTGTCCAATTACTGATCTCTTTTCCAACTAGATTAACCCGAAGTTCTGCTTCCTTGATTGATCATTTGTATACAAATATGGACATGTTTAATATACATACAGGTGTTAATGAGGCTGATGTTTCAGACCATCTTCCAATCTTTACTGTCTTTGAAAGTATGTTTTATTTTAAAAATACCGTCCCGACTTTGGGGAAAGTTGTACGATCGTATAAACATTATGATGTTGATTTATATTGTTTAGACTTAGCCAATAGTGGTGCAGATATGTGAAAAAGATGCTCACATCCGGCGGAAAGTATGAAATTTTGCATACAGGGGTATTTTGGGGCGCTGATTTCAAAAAATGCCGGATCCAAGAGATCTGGCCACGGGATCAGCCGCCATTTTGAATTCCAATATGGCCGCCGTCAATGATCCCTATCTTCAGTTCTGAATGGCATAAGCCATTGGAATTTGATACATAAAAGCATGGTGATATGATGACTTCAATAACAGACTTATTTTATATGTCTGACAAGCTGCATGGCAGCCAATTTGAATTTTTATACAAAGTTGTCATGTTGGAGTGTTGAAAATCTCTATCTCGGGTTTGTAAGTTAGGCTACCTGATTGAGCGCGCGTTTGTAACTGATTGAGTGCGCGCTGCTGTATTTACATTGTGACGTCAGTGAAAGGTACATTATGCTTCCTTTTTGCTGCACTTTTTGACATGCCCGTGAATGTTAGTCGTGGTGTTTGTCTTCGTAGCCACATTGGAATTCAAAATAGCAGGCATTGCGTTTGTCAGACACATCACATCAGTTAATATTTTAACTCAGTATGTTAAAGTACTTGTTTACACCTAATTTCAGCGTCACTCACCACTTAGAAATCTAGATAGGGATTTTGAATATTTCGTCGAGGCGGCCATATTGGAATTCGAAATGGCGGCCATTCGATGTTTGTCAGGCACTTCAAATTAATCTGTCATCAAATTCAATATGTCAAAACGTTCATGTGTACCAAATTTTGGTGCCACAGGTCATTCAGAACTGAAGATAGGGATCTTTAGATTTGTTTTGTGATGGCGGCCATATTGGAATTCAAAATGGCGACCGACCCCGTGGTCAGATCTCTTGGATCCGGCAATATTTGAAATCAACGCCCCAAAATACACCTATATGCAAAATTTCATACTTTCCGCCGGATGTGAGCACCTCGACCAAATTTTGTTACATATCTGCCCTACTACAATGCAAGGTGGGATTATGTGTATAAGTGTAAAGATGTGAATGATGCATATTCTGTATTTTATGGTATATTTCGGAAAATATGTGACCCGCTACAACAAAATGGTCCTAAAGTCGCGCACGGTCAAAGATGTGAAAATCGAGTTTGAAGTCAGAGCATCAAAATTGGTCAAAACTTACGATTTTCTGAATTTGACATATTATTAGAGTCTGACATGTCTTCTATCGGTTCCATGACATTTGCTCCGGCGACATATGCTCCGACGACAATTGCTCCGAAAAATGCGACAAATGCTCCGCGACATTTGCTCCGCGAGAATTGCTCCGCCGACATTTGCTCCGCCGACAAATGCTTCGGCGACATTTGCTCCACCGACAAATGCTCCGGCGATATTTGCTCCGCCGACAAATGCTCCGCCGACATTTGCTCCGCCGACAAATGCTCCGGCGACATTTGCTCCAGCGACATTTGCTCCGGCGACATTTGCTCTAGCGACGTTTGCTCCGACGACATCTGCTCCTACGACAGATACTCCTCAGGTGCGACAATTGCTCCAGCGACATTTGCTCCGCCGACAAATGCTCCGGCGACATTTGCTCCGGCGATATTTGCTCCGCCGACATATTTTGCTCAAGCGACGTTTGCTCCGCCGACATCTGCTCCTACGACAAATACTCCTCAGGTGCGACAATTGCTCCGGTGACATTTGCTCCGGCGATATTTGCTCCGTCGACATTTGCTCCGACGGAGGTGGAGAATAAGGGATCGCCTGCGGCGTCTGTCCGTCCGTCGTCCGTCTTCTGTCTTCTGTGTTTCCTCTATTCATATTATAGTTCTGTGTTACCCAAAAACGTTATTGTTTTGATTCTGCAATTACTCTCCTGATTCTGATCAATAAAAGCAAATAATTCATTTCATCGCAACTTCTTACTCCGCTTCAGACTCGGAAGTATAAATCCAGCATGCTTTCTTTCTAGAAATCACCACAAAATAACTACATACCTAACAGACTTAGGCTGTATGCAGTATTTTAGCCTGTGTATGTGTTTTATTTATTTATTTCACATCTTTAAAAAGGGTAGCCCGAGTCAGCATTAGCTGGTTTTCATCGGGGCCCTTTAAAACACAATACATAAAAACAGTGCAGAATCACAGTTACTGTCATTTCAAAACATTTAAATACAAATCGATGGGCAAAGCATGATGATACTAGTATGGTAGTTAAAAAAATGAAATACTTAAACGATTCCTAGGTTAAACGAAGGGGGAAAAAATACATCAAAATTACATTCAAATTGGTACCCCGAATAAATTCATTTGATACAATGAGAATAGGTTTTAAGAATTGAAAGACATATGCTTACAACAATCCAGTGTACAATGGTAACTCCAGATATTGCATATAAAATCATATATAATAATATACCTACTCATATTTCATAATAAACCGTTTTATGAAAATGGCATAAGAACATGGGTTAAAGGGAAGATAAACCCCAAGAGCAATGTGGATTGAGTGAAAGCAGCAACATTAGTAAAACACATCAGTGAAAGTTTGAAGAAAATCGGACAATCGATGCAAAAGTTATGAATTTTTAAAGTTTTGGTGTTGGAACCGCTGGATGAGGAGACTACTAGAGGTTATGACGTATGAGTGGACAACAATACCAAGAAAATATAGAGAAAATTCTACAAAAATCCATTTTTCATGAAAATTACAAATTCCATCAACTTGATATTGACATATGTTAAGGGTAGCAATTATTCCCCCTGCTTTCTGAAAGAGGTTAGTCCATTGCTCTTTCATGATTCTAGAAAAGTGAATTTTTGTTGAATTTCCTCTATATTTTCTTTGTATTGTTGTCCACTCATACGTCATATCCTCTAGTAGTCTCCTCATCCAGCGGTTCCAACACCAAAACTTTAAAAATTCATAACTTTTGCATCGATTGTCCGATTTTCCTCAAACTTTCACTGATGTGTTCTACTAATGTTGCTGCTTTCACTCAATCCACATTGCTCTTGGGGTTTATCTTCCCTTTAAACAAATCATAATTGATAAAGACAGAAATGGATAAAATGGACTTTGTAACAGGTGACATAATTGATGTAAATATAACACATTCAAGTAGTATTATTGTTTTCTTGTAGAAAAAAAAAGGAATTCTTGCATTTGGTCATTTATTACTGGGAAGACTTTTTTTTTAAGTTGAATTGTGAAATTAATTGGGGAAAATGAACAATAACATTTATTACACAATTTAACCCTCTGGTATAATTTATCCTGTGTGGGTATTGACTATTGAGAAGGGGTCCTCCTGGTATGAAAAACATATATGTATATCATAATTTAATTTTAAACAATTCTAAATTAGGGGAGCAGCGTGTCTCTATGGGCAGATTATTCTAATCTGATATTGCTGAGCATACAAATGGTCGCTTGAAAAATTCAGTATTATACATCTAGGAGGGTCAAGTTTGAGTTGATGTGAATTACGTGTTATGCGTTACGCTACGTCATAGTGCAAAACAAATTTGTTTTGTGTGTGGGGGGTGTGTGGGGGTGTGGGGGTGTGGGTGTGTGTCAAGGAGGGGGGATTATCTACAATAATTCGATATACCTGCGCTATATATCGTATACTAGTAGTCTTTCCCAAACCGTTACGAATAATGTCGTACGTGAAACAAAAGCTTGACAAGCACACAGTTTGAATATCCAACGACGAGCAATAAGGGGGGAAATGTGTGACAAGATTGAATTATCATTTTACGCAGCTTATAACAATGCAATATACATGATCATGAGTAAAGGAGAATACAAAATACGAAGATTACATTCCTGCAATACCAATTATCAACATCAAGAAAATACGATCTAACATTTTTCTTGAAACATTGACCTTCAATTTATTGTCTCACTTTCAGGAAAGTTCAAGAGACTTGGATCAGTATGTGAAAGCGTATTAGTTAATGATATTGTGTATATTATGCAATAACCATGAATAAAACAATCAAAGAAACAAACACATGTATAATTCTTAAGAGAAGTCCAGGAAGATTTTTTTTTTTTTTCCGCCGGAGAAATTGTGAGGAGGGCATTTTTCAACCCTTGAAATTGTCTCATCTTCTAAACAAATTTCGTCTGATATAACTTCACCAGATCAATTATCGAACCGTTGCACAGTGGGCCAGAATGAGCTCAAAGTGCGCCAAAATTATATTCCGTGGTTTCTTTTTTACCCAAATTTGGTGTCTGAGGGTAATTGGGGGCGTAGAATTGATTGAACATAATTTCAAACTCATATGACGTCACTGTGATGCTGTTTTTTCATTGGCTACTAAAAATCTGTCTGTAAATAACGAATAAAGCAATGCAAATCTTAGACTGTTTTTTTTCTTTAAAGATTAATTCATCTTTTCACATTCACTGACACTGCTTATATACTACCATTGAATACACGATGCTTTATGTCATAGAAAGTGTATAAACATTCGAGTTTCGTCAAAAGAATCGAATTTATGCTGAAAGTTCCATATTACATACGTACTGCAAAATGATACTGTTGTCCGTGTAAACTAGTTAGAAAAGTTTATGATTACGCTGTACGTTTGGGTGAATTTATTCACTTTATTCTAGCAGGACATATCATACTGTGCGATATAAAATCAATCTCCGATATAGCTCTTATCTCTCTACTTCATAACCTTAGGCCTATGCCATATCAATTCATACAAGCGCAAAAAACATTTTGTCTAATTTTAATGGAAAGATAACAAATTGTGAAGTCAGTAATCAGGAAAATGAAAGGTTATGACTTAACAGCTAAGAATGAGTCTGCCGGGTATGAAAGTGTACTTGGAAAAGCTAAAATAAAAAGATATTTTTTTTTTGAATGAAAAATTTATCTGAATCACTATCATATGAAATTATAAATTCATCCACGTTCCACAATGATTTTTTTTTTTTCTCATCAGTCGTCGGAAGCAAAGTTTTTTGTTTTTTGTTTTTTTTTGCTTCCGACAACCCACAAAGTGTATGGGATCACAGTCTGATGAATCCGACTTGTATTGGTCGCCTATCAGGTCAATGTCAGACATGTCAGGCATGATCCGATGAGGCAAGATCGTCCGATGAGGATCACGCGAGCAATGTCTGACATTGACCTGCAATCGGATTCACAAACTGCGATCCTATACACTTTGCTGAGCGGCCGTAAAGCAACAGACTTTGCTTCCAACGAGTAACCCATGAGAATAAAATCTCTGTGTTTTGGTGTATAACGTTCTATCTGCATATGTCAAGAGTAGGATTGAAGTATTTAGGTGTCCATACAATAGTATCGCAGTGGGAATAGCTATGTTTACAGTATAAGTGGCTGTGACAATTATATGGTTATATGGCTTTGGCTATGTGCAATTATCTTCGGAGGAAGGGTCTTTTAGGTGCCGGACTAGCCCTATACATGTATTTTATTACTCTGTTTGCCTCTTATTCATGTTTCTGTGCCTTTAACGTGCGAGAAAAAAGTGCCGCCCTCATGCGGCCCCGTATGATATAACAGCATTCCTAAGCGGCTGCAAGGTCCAAAATAGACGTGTCGCGGAAATCGGCTCTAACACAAAAAGTGGCAAAAGGTGGCAGCCAAATCTGGTATCAGCTTAAAGCTGAGACATCAGGGAATGTGGTGGTAATAGAATTTAGTTGGAAATCCGTGGCAATCTAAACTTTTCATTAGGGTATATTAAAAAGACAAATAATTAGCCTCTTTTCCAGGATATTTAGCGTAAAATATTCATGAACATTAAGTTTCTTTGCATTTTTACTGCATCCATAACGTAAAATGAACTCTGAGAAATATGTGGGAGAAATTTCAGGTTGATATCTCAAAAACTACATGTTGAAATTACTTATTTATTCAAGAGGTTACAATTTGCTTTGAAACTCTTAAAATATTGTATTTTGCTACTTCAGAATGTACATACCTGATTTAAATATTTTAATGATATATTCTTCAAAGTATTGCCTCTCAAGAGCGTATGTCAAAAATTAAATAATCCCAAGTGCCCAAAGTGACTTTTGGCGCACTTTGGTATCTCTCTGGCCCACTGTGCGTTGGAACGAATTGGAACGAATCGGAGGACCGTCCGAGCAAATATCTCTGGAACATTCGTCGCCGGAGCAAATGTCCTACCTTTGTATAGGAAAGGTGGCACAAGAAGTTTTCGTAGGAGCAATTGTTGCTGGAGTAAATGTCGCCAGAGCAAATGTCGTACCTGTCTTTACCTTCAGACTTTTACATCATATGACGTCGGAGCAAATGTCGTTGGAGCAATTTTCACAGGAGCAAATGTCGTACCTGTCTGAAGGTGCAGACGTACCTTCAGACTTTTGCATTAGGCCTGTAAGACTTCGGAGCATTTGCTGTAGGAACAATTGTCGCCGGAGCAAATGTCGCCGGAGCATTTGACGCCAGAGCAATTGTCGCCGGAGCAAATGTCCCCGGAGCAATTGTCGCACATTAGGAGCAATTGCCGTAGGAGCAATTATCGCCGGAGCATTTGTCAGCGGAGCAAATATCGCCGGAGCATTTGTCGGCGGAGCAAATGTCGGCGGAGCATTTGTCGGCGGAGCAAATGTCGCCGGAGCATTTGTCGCGGAGCAAATGTCGCGGAGCATTTGTCGCATTTTTCGGAGTAATTGTCGTCGGAGCATTTGTCGCAGGAGCATTATATCGTGTCACCCTTCTATCATCTGCCGAAATTTTGAAGCAAAATGATGAAAAGAAAGACCAAAAAATAGCGTTTTTCTGGGCCATGTTTTTTGGCGTTTCAACGAAGCAGAAACTGGTTCGAACATTTGGATTGAGCGCCACAGATAGGTTCTGCCCCTAACAACGACCAGAGTGATCTCATTGGTCAGTTTGCTGCTTGCCGCTAACCGAAGCGTGAAGCTCTTACACTCCCCAGTCGACTGGTGTGTGGTGGCGGGGTGCGCTATGCCCAGCCGCTTCTCCTGGAATCCTGGTCACTGATTGGTCGGTGAGGAGACCGCCGACGCTGTGTTTGAATGAGCATTGCGGGGGTTGCTTAGTTTGCAGGCACAAACCCTTGTTGGTCGTATAGGAGTCTGCATGCGCCAAGACTAATACACGCACCACTACACTGCAGCCTCTCCCAACAAGGGTTTGTACAGACTTCTAAAAACAGTTTCTCACGGTGAAAATCAAACTCCACCCTCTACCCATGTGATTGGTTGCTTTCCAATGTCCATCACCATCTCTGGGGACTTGGCTGGCAGCACCCAATAACTGGATAATTAGGAAGACAGATTAGGCCGATATCACCAGTCCATGGGTGAAATAAAAACAACACTGGTCAGACAACCCTTCCTCCATGGATACCAGTACACCAGATTCCAAGGGGTGTATCAGGTGACCGTTTCTCCCTACTGTACACAGTACAGTAATCTTTTCCCCTTAAAATCTGGCTCTTCTGTAAACCATGGAGTAACATGCAGACCTATGCTATGTGGATTCATGTGTAAACCATGAAATGACTAAAATGTAATGAGATATTTTTAGGGGCATCATCTGCTTTTCTGAACAAGATTTCAAGGCATGTTTTAACTTTTTGCAACAATTAACGAGAATCCACTTTCTATGACTATCAAAAGAGCATAGGCCCCTACATATTATTCTACTTCTGAGAGGAATTAAAGGGATAGTACAGTTTTGGTTGAGATGAGAATAAGGCTTTTAAATTTTTGCAAGATACCAAGAAAACACTTATGATATAGTACAGAGCCTACCGTTTTAAGAGGAATTCAAAGTTTATTTGATGAAAATCGGGTTTGGAATAACATAAACATCCAAAAACAAAGTAAAACAAAGCGATCGTTACAAAGTGTGGGTCCCACACTTTACCAGAATCGTTCTTTTTTGGATATCTCGGCCAATTCAAAACCAATTTTTATCAAATAAACATTGAATTCCTCATAAAATTGCATGCTCTTTCATATTTCATATGAGATATCTCATTATCTCACCTAAAAATGTTAGAAACTTGAAATTAGGTCTCAACCAGAACTGTACGATCCCTTTAAAATATTGTTTGACGAAAATCAAATTTGAGATGGTTGAGATATCCCAAAACAAATTGGTCCTAATGAAATGTGGGAACTTTCTTTTATATGGACCACTTTGCTTTACTTTGTTTTTGGATATTTCCAAATCCGACTTTCATCAAATAGAATTTAAACTACTCTTTTAATATGTCAAGTAGTTTCTGTCATGCAAAAAGTTAAAAGCCGAATCACCATCTCAACCAACTTTTTTTTTTCTTTTTCTCGCTGGTATACTGTGTAGTCATGGGCCCACTAATTAAACACAAACCTAGGTTCATTGTAGTGTACCAACCTATGTGATAATTTAGAATTAATACCCTTGAATTTCATTATGTATAGGTTCTGAATAAAACCTTAACTTTGAGAAAATGAAGGTTGAAAAGTAAAGAACAGTTCTGGTGCCTATGTAGGAACCAGACCCAGAAAAACATTACTTCTAGGAGGTTTTCTACTTCCAAGAGTAATCTTTAATAAGTAGAGTCAGAGATGGTCTTCTGTATGCTAGTAACTTCTCTCCCTAGTTTGATCTCTCTCCTATTGCAAGTTCCGACAGTGTTTCAAATTCACTGTGAATTCCTCTCTATGTACTATTGGTCTGATAAAGCAATGCATTTCCTAGAGTGAATTTATACATGACCAGTTATACATCTTTTAAAACTTGTGATAGATATCAATGTAAAATCTCCTGGATGCTGCAGTTGATCATAACTTCCAATTGATTATAATTCTCTATTCTATACCAGTATAAATCAGTTGCTGGTTGCAATCAATTGTTTTCCATCTTTATTGATTGCATATGAAACACTGAAAGAGCTAATACTTACTTGTCATGTGTTCACTCAAAATGAGTTGAATCTGCTGTGTCGTAGCTGTAATAATCTAATTAAGTGCTTTTTTGAAATAAACCTGCAGTCTGTTGGCAACAGTGTAACATTTGTCACTGTTGACCAATGTTTTGCCATGATAACAACATTATTCATATTTTTAAAATCATTTACAATTTTGTGGATCAAGCTTTTTCAGTTTTTTTTTTAAACCATTTGAGTTGCAGTTTGGGAATCATGACCACTCTATAGTAATGTTATTTTGCACAACACTTAAATAATACATATATAGAATTTTCAATATGCCTCTTTCCATTGAACATTAATATTTTTATGGATAAATACAAAGTCACATGATTTGACCTAACTCCCTCGCTTTTTGAGCATTAGACTTGAAATTTGGCACATGTGACCACCATTGTAGGCCTATACTGTATACAAATTTTATCTTTCATCATTGTCGACAGTGTTTGCCATGGTAACAGCATTTTTATCAAAAACATTTGTGAAACAAACTGCCCACTTTTTGAACATTTGATTTGCAATTTTAGAGACTAATGATATCTACTCTTACTTACATGTAGGGCCTATGTCATTTAGCAAGACGTTTGTGTGTGTATGTGTGGTTTTCAGTCTGTCTGTTGCCATGACATGAATATTTTCTTACAATTACAAAATTATGTGGATTGATCAACTAACTCCCTCAGTTATTGAGCATTATATAGAATTGAAATTTCACATATTTGGCTGCTAAAATGTAAAGTGAAGATATGCATACTTCATCTCTTGTCATTGCTGACCGATGTATTTACGTGATAACATACAAATTACTAATTGATTTAGCTAAATCCAGCAGTTTGTAGGATTTGACATGAGATTTGACACATGTGACCAATACACATTTCAATTGCTCAAAGCATTTCTTTCCTCAATGTTGAACAATGCATTCCCATGGCAACATCTTTTTTGATAAAAGGTGTAAACAAATATTGTGGATAATAATATAGAGCTTACTCCCTCAGTCTTCGAACATTTGACTTGATATTTGGTACATGTGACCACTATAGCATGCTGTCTTTGGAGTATGGCAAATCTGTGTTGCCATTTTATAGGCATTTTTCATTAAAAAAATATTCACTTCTTTCATCATGGACGGACAGTATTTGCCACAAAAAATTATTAACTTTTTGAATAAAAATCAATCATACAAAAACATTATGGCTTATGCTATTTTCCTCAGTTTTTAGAATGTTGTTATAGCTTTTAATAGATTTTGGTACATTTTGGGGGACCATTATAGATTTATATTCATATTGAAAAACACATCTTTGTCAATGTTGAATAATGCATTGCCACGGTAGCAACCTGATAAAAAGCACACAAAAACATTGTGTACTGAGCTAACTCACTCAGGTTGAGGTCCATGGGGTATTAATCACATTTAGTGATAGTTCTTGTCTGGATTGCATGTATTGTTGCTGCCAGTCCTCGCCTGTGGTACATTCTCTTTATTTTCTGAGCAACACATTTTTGCTTGTTTGTTTGTTTCAATAAACCTTTTTTTTTTTAAAGAAGTGTAGGTAGGCTATTGTTCTTTAAACTGCAGAGACTCCATCTCCCACCGAATGCCCGTTTTTGCAAAATTTCCTGTTCTCCCGCTTGAGATTTAATTTCTCCCGCCCTGGCTCTATGTCTCCCACTTAAAATGATTTTTTACATTGTGTGTTCGTATGTTGAAAAATAAGCCTTAGATAGCACAAGAGAACATTAAGAACTCTAATCATTAGAGCTTCCAGAGCTCAAGCGGGCCCTGGACCCCGGCCGCAGAGAAGTTCGCGCGCATCAAGTTGGAGTCTCCCGTTTGCTAGGGGTTTCAGGCGGGAGAATCTCCAGATCAGAAGGTACTTGGGGTTGAAGTCTCTGAAACTGTAACCATTTCTCTCTCAAAAAAAAAAAAAAAAAAAAAAATGGGCATATATTCCTTGGTAATGTAGCCCACATTATGTGTGGGACCTTGATATTTTGACCAGGCTATAGAAACTTCAAAAATTCATAACTTTTTCTTTATCTAATTTTCCTCAAACTGTCACTGATATGTTCTAATAATGTTGCTGAACTCTCTCAATCCACATGTATGTCAACGTGAACTTGCACTGTACATATCACTTTTACGATATCATCAAAATATATATTATCTCTTTTCTTTTACTCCCCGAAAGCATTACAACATTACTTCAGTTATGCTTTCATGGCTTTATGACAATGCAACACTGTTTTATAGAAATATCAAACAATCGCAAGAAATATTTTGATGATATTGTAAAAGACAAATTCACATTGAAATACATGTGGATTGAGAGAATTCAGCGATTAGAACATATCAGTGACAGTTTGGGGAAAGTTAGATAAAGAAAAAGTTATAACTTTAAAAATTCATAACTTTGTTATTAAGCTCTATAATATTATCCACAATATTTGTAAGAAACAGTTTGAATGCATGACAATTACAAATTTGACTTTGGTGTCAGATTTTTACTTGAATGGATTGATCCAGGTTACCTAATTTTATATCTCAGCTCCTATGGGTCTGTTGGCAAGTATTTAGTTGAGAATTTGAAAACTTGAAATCATGTATATGTTGGTACATGTACCTCACATAATAGCAATAGCACGAGCAAGAAATTACGTAGGCCTGAAGGGAAAGGTCATCAAATCATAAAGTATAGTAATCTATTACTGTAGATGAATAAACCTTGGTACATTTATTATCAAAGTTCGAGTAGGCAAATGCATGATAAGCAGGCACTATGCATAAATAGGTGAATTAAGGTTTTATGTAGACTCGCATTAAATCAGAATGTCGCATACAAAGCTACTTATTTCTTTTTAAACAGATGAAGGTTAGGTTCGTAAAGACATATAGTTTGGTATAATCTTGATTAAGATTTAGGTATGTTTTTAGCTCTTCATGAAATAATAGAAATATGAAAGAAGGAGTTTAAATATGACACATTACATAAGTATGTATGCCAGAGGCCCCCCCCCCCCAAAAAAAAAAAAAAAATATATATATATATATATATACATGTTAGGTAGACTGATAAATTTAAAAAAAAAACTACAAACTTGCTCAGATATTTCATGCAAATGGGGAATGTGTTTTCAATGTACAAAAACAGAGAATGATTTATTTAGTATTTCTTTCACAAAGAGATTTGAGAGAAAGGTGAAAATAGAGGGAAAATCATGTTGGTCTTGACATGATTCGGTGATTATGAAGAGTAGACAGACAAAGAAAGAGTAAGATCTAGTGAGAGCTTAAAAAGTGAGAAAAGAAGAAACAAATCGAAAGCAGGGAGGTGGGAAGAGATTCCCACCTCCATGCAGAAAGGGAATGGCTGGAATTTGTGCCTTTCTAATGTGCAAGGAGGTGGTACATGTACATCCCAAGTCTTACATAACAGTTCAAACCACCATCTGGCTTTCTACTCAGGTTGACCTTTATCTCAGTGGGGGTCAGCCAGACAGCCCCCCATAGGACATGTCAATCACGGTTACCATGACAATCCTCTCAGAGTGAAGCTCCGCCCAATAAACATGAAAAGGTGTTTATGGACCCAAAGGTTGTACAAACCCTTGTTGGGAGAAGCTTCAACACAGGGCCTATGGGACAGTGCCAAAGTGGTGCATGTAGTAGTCTTGGCGCAGACTCCTTTACGACCAACAAGGGTTTGTGCCTGCAAACTAGGGGTTGCTAGGGCTTACCTTCTATTGTCCGGAGGTGAATACTGACTTGCGTGTCCCTTGGTCGTGATTGCATCGCAAGGAGAACTTTTAGGGCGCTTTTCTCGAAACAGTGATTTCCCAGACGCGTCGACATGCTCTCTTTTAAACATCGATATCTCCGCAGCCGATTATTTTCATAAGATGTGTTACATATCAATTGAAAGCAGAAAGATTAGGGAATTGTGTCATGCAATTTTCAAATAATTGATCTCGCCCGACTTTAGGATCATTTTGTTGTAGCGGGTCACATATGTGATAAACATGCTCCATTAAGAAAGAACAATAGTACTAGTCATTCAAAATGTTACCCTAAAAGTCCATGGGTAACAAAGGCGATTTTAAAATCAATCAAAAAGAAATACAAATTGTATAAAAAGTATAGATCATCAAATTTTGATCTAAAATATGAAAGGGAGTACAAGGTATATCGAAATACCTTAACTACTGTTTTGAAAAATGCCAAACGGATTTTATAGTAGTATGTTTCATGATAGTAAGCAAGATTCGGGTAAAACATGGAAAATAGTCAATGAGTTGTTAAATCCTGGTAAAGAACATACTGCAAGTGTATAGAAATTGAAGAGATGGTGGTTTTGTTTGTAAGCCATTGCTTTACGTTTTTAATTAATCCTTGGAAACTGGAATTTATCCTCAAGACTTAAAGATGGCCAAAGTAACACCAATATATAAAAAGGACCGAAATCGGACCCCGGAAACTACCGACCTATTTCGGTTCTGCCAATAATTGGAAAGGTTTTAGAGAAAATTGTAAATGATAGACTGGTTGATTTTTTGTTTAGTCCAATGATGTTTTTTTATAAACACCGGTATGGCTTTCGTAAAAGATACAGTACGAAATTGTCTTTAATTGATCTTGTAAATACACTAATGACATCACTTGATGAAGGAAAAATAACACTTGGTATTTTTATAGATTTTAAAAAGGCTTTTGACATGTTTGATACGATCAATCATGAAATTCTTGTATGTAAACTGGCTCATTATGGTATTCATTTCACACATGCATGTTCACATGCATGTTTTTTTATTTTATTTTCATTATATTCGTGGAATTCCACTTCAATGGTTTGCTGATTATCTGTCCAACAGATCTCAGCTGCTATCTTATAAAGGAATGGTCTCGACACCGAAGACTATAACTTGTGGTGTCCCGCAAGGGTCAGTTTTGGGGCCTACACTCTTTTTGATATCTATAAGTGACTTGCCACACACTTCTTCTTTCTTTAAATTCAGATTGTTTGCTGACGATTCAAATATTTTTCATACTTATACTGCTCGCCAAAAAGAAATTGATGTGAATGAAGTAAATGAAAACCTGCATAAAGTTCAAACATGGTCTAATGCCAATAAAATTACAATCAATTTAAAGAAAACAAATTATATGGTAATATAAAGAGGGAAACGCCAGTTATTTGCTATGAGGGGTGCAATGAAACTATCTGACACAGACATTGATGAGTTGAGTGTTGCCACCTTCATCGGAACTCAGATTGATTGTCATCTTGCTTGGAAACCTCACATTCAATTGGTAAATAAATGTGTTCGAAGGAAAGTAGGTGTATTGTATAAATTGAGACAGTATGTTCCGCAGCGCATTCTTGTGCTTTTGTATAAATCTTTTATACAGCCACATATATTATATGGTATTGAGGTATGGGGCAGTACTTATAACTCTCATTTAAATTGTATACATATTTCTCAAAAAATGGCTCTAAGAGCTATAACATTTTCGTCGTTACGAATACATTCAGAACCATTGTTCCAACGATTCAAACTTCTAGATGTTGTTAGGTTACATAAGTTCTCAGTTCTTACATTTATGTACGATCTCTGCAATGGAACAATATTCCGCACCCTCTGTATGATTATTGTCAAATTGTGCATCATACTTACAGGACGAGAACAAATGAAAAAAGAATGTTGTATTTACCAAAATTTAGAACCACACAGGGACAATTTTCGATTTCTTACTTAGGACCAAAACTTTGGAACACATTGCCAAGAGAAATGCGTGAACAAAGCAAAAGATCTACATTTCGTAAATGCCTTGCAGATTTCCTACTCTAATAGATATTTCTTTGTATCAAGTATTATTAGTTTTCTATGTTAGAAAATGAATGATGTGTAAATATTCACAGTCATTTCAACTAATCATGTAATGATTTTTCTTTGTATTTAGCTTTTAGTATGAAGATCAAGGTGACCAATCTCGACTAGCACTTCTGCTAACTTTTGGTTTCCTTGTTAACAACAGCAACTTTGTAAATTATGCTACATGTATCATATCTAACTCTCAAATATCATTGTTTAATCATGTTATTGTAAAGGAGTAACAGATAAGTATTTTTTCCAAATATGTATGTAGATACAATTTCGTTATGATTCTTATATTCTGTTCAAAATGTTGTTGCTAAATTAAAAACTTCAAACTTCAAACTTCAAAGCGCCTTGAGCATTTTTTAATCAGAGTGGAGAATGGCGCTAAAGAAATTGTATGTATGTATGTATTATTATTATCATTATTATTATTATTATCATTATTATTGAATAAGATTGAATAAAGGTATGCATGATGTCCATGATTTTAGTTAATTGCTCATGAGATCTTTATTCGTCATACATGAATTTATCTAAATTTGGTATGAAAAAAATTCTTCAGTGAAATTATACGTTTTCACGATCAAAATTGATTTCACACAGTCCGATGATCCGAAGTGGTCTTCAATGATACAATAATGTTTGTTCGGTTTTTTTTTTTTCTGTTCTTCAGAATATTAACTGTTTTGAAAGTATAGAGTGAAATTCTACATTTAAAAAAAAAAAAACGGATTTGCAATGTCATGCAATGGATATCGTCATAATCACTTTAATCTTTTTTTTTTTTTTTAATTCGCCATCATTTTCGTGGACAGTGTTATTAACAAATAAGGTGTAACCTTGATACAGCCTAAATCATTTTTCGGCGATGACCCGGAGTGCTACTTCAAACTGGGACTCAGTGATGCAGGTACGATGCCTGTTTTTTTTTTTAGTATTCAATGTTTTGAAAACATACATTTATAAGCATTTCATAATGGTATGTGAAAAATAATGTCTAATTACTTTCTTCTGTCTGTTTTGTAAGTCTCCATCATTTTCATGGAGAGTATTATTGACAAATGAACTGTAGGCATGAATGTTAGTCCAGGTTAAATCAATTACTAGCTATAACATGAGGATTCGACATATCATGGCGAAGTTTCAAGCTGTGAACTCACCGGAGACGTCTAGTGTTGGTGTTGTTCTGCTGCCAATTATGCTGAAATAGTTTCTCATACAAGAACAATCTCTCCGACGTTTGGTCTGCGAATTCCCACAGGTCGTCTGTAAGAATAAGGCTGGAACAAATTTTATGGACAAAAAGTATACAAACTTTAACGCGATGATGTTTATAGACCGAAGACGTAAGCATGGTTTCAGCCTCTTAGTGGTTCAAGACTAAGGTTTGTTCGTTTGTTTGTTGTTGCTTTTTGTTTGTAATTTCGTGATTACCACCGTTTTGTCTTCGTACCTGAGGCTGAAGCTTGTTGGCCTACTAGAGTCCGCCGAATGTTTACTTTTTAGTCCATGGGCCAAGACCCGAAAATGGGTTATTGGTACCACCTGAGGTGGCAAGTTCTAGTTGTGCATTTTGAAATGGCATATATCTAAGGATTATATTTTGCTATGATAGCATTTCCAGAGTAGTAGCTTATAGTCATAGATTTCAGCCATTAACCCGACCAATACCAAATAGTTTTTGACGCTCTGTGACCAAAGACAGGCAGAGTGTGACCTTTGATAATTTCAAGATTTTTCAACCAATTCCTCTGAAATTTGGCACATATTATATTCAGCATATGATGCTCTAAAAAAATCACACCATCAAAACTTCACCAAAACGCCGGATGGGGGTGCACTCAGTCAAAATACGCTGGAAACAAAGAAAAAAATTAATTTCAAAAAAATATTCAACTACTTTGTTCTAAATCATAAATTGGGTATGCGAGGTAAAACAGATCAAATTGTGCTGTTATTTCAAATCTATAGAGACAGGAGGACATAAGATTTGAACCTTATTTTGACAAATTTAGTGCGTTTAAAGGGCCAAATCTTGCAAGAAATGGGTGTTTACCACAAAGAAATAAAGACAAAATTATAGAGGGCGCTATAACTGTTTTGATAATTAATGATTATTTCCTTAAAATAACCTTTGTTGTGGTTCTGACTGTACATATGCATTGCTTTCAAGCAGATTAGCAGGCGCTATCACAATTGTTATGGAGACGCTGCTATAAAATAGTATTATTTAGGACAAATATTACCTCGGAGAATGTAAAAACAAAATGCACAGAAAAACAAAACTTATCCAACTCTTTATGTGCCATGGTGGAAAACCCCTGTGTGCCACATTAATCTGGGACACCAACGTAGTCATACTTTGAGAAAACATTTTGTTTTTCAAATCTGTATAACTTTTACAAATTAATTTCTGTTGAGCTGGACATGTAGTGCGCAAAGTTGTAGAGAAAATGCCAAGCTTTGCTTTGATGTTTGCATGTCAAATCTATGATTGATTTTCTTTCAAATGACCAGTGGCTACATTACTGTACAGGCCTGACTTTTGCACACAGAACTGTGGCAGAAACTTAGAATTTATACGCAAATCCAGTAGGGAACACCGATTACTAGTCAATCACCACATAAAATGCAAGCTAAATATGAGAGGAACGGAATCACGAGAAACGCTTTCACTGTAATTTGACATTTAGCGATTTATCAATCGGTTTGGGAGGGTTTGTGCGTTTTAGCAGAATATGCGAAATTGGCACGCCGTCGACTGAGTCGGGCGTGTGAACGTGACACATAAAGAGCTAATCATATTTCATATTTCATGAGAAGAAATTATATCGAGCCATGCCAGAGACTTTTCCCAATCATACATCTTTGGGAAAGCACTAATCATTATTCACAACTTAATTTTTTTTTATGTTAGTTGCAGTGATAACCAGAATGGGTCAACAGAAATAAATCATAATTGTTTGAAATTTGGAGATCATCGGATAAGAACCTGAGCAACGGATGTATAGTATAAAAAGGGAAAATGTTCGTCTCACCTCCCTAGCATGCCTAGCATGCCTAGGGAGCCCCTCATTTTGGGGTTTTTCAAGATCAACATAAAATATCAACGTACTTTAAGTGACATAATCTGACCCTAATAGTGGCATTCACATATAAATATAAATCTTAGCACACAAATCCATACGACATGCTGGCCCAGATATTTCGTATACACTTCCACTTGAGTTACGTAACACCAAGTCTATTTATTCATTTAAAAAAGCAGTAAAGAAAATGATGATCTCACAGTACCAGTGATACGTTATGTGGAAACCCTTAACAACTCATTCTTTATTCATTGTTGTATTTATCATGTTTATTTCTGAGTCTTTGCGGATGCATCTTCCTTCATGCCTTCTCTGTTGTTCATTGTTCGTTTCATATTGGGCAAATCATGGTTCTCTATGACGTCATGCTCTGAAAGGGCACACAGAATGTTATGCTTCGTAGACGATTGTTTTTGTTTTCTTTCTCTTTTCTCTCTCTCTCTCTCTCTCATTCAATGTGACTTTAATGTGACTTTTACATGATAAAAGCAACACTTATATGAATACATCACTGTAACATTAAGTATAAGCAATCATGCTGTATGCAAACTAGAAATGTCCATTGCGATTGTATCCCCCGGCACTAAATAGCAGCAACTTTTGCTTCATCTTCACGTTTGAGCGAGGGACAAAGATCCCCTCCCCTTCTTCAAACATAAAGATGAATATTGTGCAGACAAGGCGCAGCTTCACAAGCCTTTTTTTTTTTTTTAAGCAGATCTTTTTTTTTTTAAAGTCAGTATGTTCATTTACAATATTATCTATTATAATTCATTGTAGTGTACCGGTACATTGTATTTCTATTATCTCTCGTTGTTGGATGGGAATAAAACGACATTGGCGTGGCATTCGCGTTTTCACCGGAAAATGAATAATTGAAAAATATCAAAATACGGCAAAATGCACGATGAATTGCTTTTTTGTTGTTTTTAGATAAAGGGATATACACTGTATCATAACGTTTGGATATTCCCTTCGCTGTCTTGAATCAGGGAGGTGTAAGAAGAGATAACTCCTGCTCTCCTTTGAAGGATGCGCGGCACCGCCGAGAAGTTACGCGCTGAACTACAGGTGGAAATCAGGTGCTTTGACAAAAGAGAGCATCAATAATCGGGACTAGCGCTCTCACATCTAGAAATACTTGCCCCTTCTGCATTTCGCTCTCTCTCTCTTTCAAAATGATGGCAACAATGAATTTGTGTACCTTGAATTGGAGCAGCGAATCAAAATGCAGTGTAAAACTGACAGTTTTAACAGCAGATATTTTAAAAGCACGCTGGAGCACGCTTTAGCGGAGTATTTTATTTGAAAGATCAAAATATCCCAGATTAAAGGTTAAAAAACTAACATGCGGAAATGTGCGCATTATAGAAAAATATTTGGTTTTTAAGAGGGCCTAATTTACATTTCACTTCGATTTGCGCATTACGAAGAAATTAGAAATACATGTTTATAATATTGAATTCTTTCCTAAACTACTCTTAATCAATTCGAGTATTCATTTAAAATTTTACGGGGAAATAAAGCTTGTAATTCAACGAAAGGTGAAATGCGTTCTTCGTCTCCGAACTTCGCCTTGCAACTAGAGCGGCGCAGAGCATGACTTCTAAGCGTATAGTGGAACGCTAGACATCCCATTGTAACGCTTTGAAACCAAACATGTGTTTGAATGAATTAACGAAGAGTTGTCTCTCCTTTTCTTACACCTCGTCGTCTGCTTGAATAAAGACTAAGCGCACCACGTTTACAACAGAACACCTGTGGACATCATAACCTTAGGATATTCCCTTCGCTGTCTTGAATGAAGACTAAGCGCATTGCGTTTACAACAGAACACCTGTGGACATCATAACCTTTGATATTCCCTTCGCTGCCTTAAATAAAGACTAAGCGCACCGCGACTACAACAGAACACCTGTGGACATACAGAAGACAGGTCTTGGACTCTTCTTTGTGTAGCGATTAGTCTCGATTCAGAAGTATAGGGATATAAAAACGAGACCAAATTGTTTAAAAGTACATTTACTTTGACTAAGCTATTCATTTGGAAATGCTATCATCTGATCATAGCTTGATAAGCATATCTATGCCCGACAAACAAAATGACACCAAAAAGGTTTTGCCACCTCAGGTGGTACCAATATATGGCCTGGCCCATGGACTATTTACCCTATTTTGAATATGCTGAATCCGAATCTGAATGATGTAACTCTTGCATACTTGACATGCTTGAGGGTTTTGTGATATTCAAGACATTCCAGATATTCAGAATATTCCAATAGTGCAATTTGTGTGACCTGCTGATATAAACATTGTCGCATATTCTGATAAGGTAATAGAAATTTCTGCAACTATATGACTACTATTGTAAAAAATGCAAGTGATTTCATAAACATTCTGATTGATCATAACACTCGTGAGTACTGAACCACTAACTATACTTGTTGTTGTTGTGTTTTGTAACCGCGCGTTACTTGTAATTATTTTCTGCGAATATGTTCTTATAGAAATATTCAAGGACAAAGATCAGACATACAAATAAAAATACCTAACTGGTTTCTTAAGCAATGTCTATGAGATCATCAATATTAGCTGAATGACCAGTTTAGTGTTTGTTTGTTTGTTTGTTTGTTTTTGTATCGTAAAGACGATAAATCCTCCGTAATCTCATTACCCTCTCCTCATCCCTCATATCGATAAAATTGAGGTGAGCATGTCTGCATGATTATTAGTGTTTGGCACTACTGCATGCAGAGAAAACAGTAGGTATTAATCATGAAATCATTCAACCACATATGGCGGTCTTGCAAGGTTCATTGCTGGCGCACGTATTATCGTATCGTCTCCAAGATATCTGTTGGAGTTTTCAATTTCAAACTGGGGTTGAATACCTACAATACTCGTCTGTGTGCCTGCGGAGGAGAGTTAGGTATAAAGGTGGTCTTACTATCATAAAAGTTTTCATTTTTGAAGTGTTTCGAGCATACCAGCTCAGATTAGGACACGTCTGAATTTTTCTCCTTGTTCCTAGTTTACCCGCCAATAACATATATTGAACTGGCAACGTCGTGGTGCCTTCCCAAAACTATCTTGTATAACTCCCTAAACCCACTGTAGAAATTGGAACATATCACACTAAAACTGTATTCATTTGCAAAAACGTATCCTCCCAGCAAGGAGGTTTTATACATGGAGTTCCAACTGGCTGTAATTATTCAAACAGTTGTCAGATTTCTATTGATGTACAAAAGAATTCCACAGGTGCACTTGTGCCTTTGATGATCGATGTTCCAAGCCGCCGTCTTGCTGAGCAATCTGAAGATTCATTTTGAACTTATCATAATGTTGGCCATATTTTGCTTATTTATTTATTAAATGAAATGAAATTTCACTTAATAATAAAGCATGTAAAACAAAAGTCAATTCCGTTCAGAAATTTGCGCAAAAGTTTAAATCAGAGCTGTATTATGTGAAAATGTTTAAAACTGTACCATCCTGGAAAGCTGGTTTTATCACTTTTCCACTTAATTTGCCCAAATGAAACTAATATGTAATAATCTTCAAGTATAATTCTTTATTGATAGATATATCAGATTAGTGCCCGCGTATGCCCAGTCGAGTAATTTTCATCTTCATTTCAGCATTTTTTCCTCAATTTCTGTTCGCGCATCCTCTTGTCTGTACTACCTACCTTTTATAAGAAGGGATAGCGAAAAGTAATTACCTCACAAAGACATTATCTTCCTTTAAAAGTGGCTGGTGATTATGCAATGAGACACGAGTCAATTGTCTTCGTATCGGCGCGGCAGATCCTGTTTGCACATGCTTCAAATATTTTTGTGCGGCGGCTTCGAACATAGATCAAAGGGAATTTGACCCCGTTTACAGTGCGGGGCCGGGCTGGGCCGCGGCTCGGCCGCGGCCGAGCCTCGCAATAAGCCAGTTCGGGGTTAGCTCATGGGCACATCGGTACAAATGACCTTTCTTCTTTCTCAGTTGATTAGGCACTCCACGAGTTTTCGAGCGAGAGAAGGTATTTTAGCTTACCCCACGCAACAATTTATGGAATTCATCAGTCATGTTCAAACACTAAGAATGA
The DNA here is from genome assembly GCF_964275005.1 of Diadema setosum. Classification (NCBI taxonomy): domain Eukaryota; kingdom Metazoa; phylum Echinodermata; class Echinoidea; order Diadematoida; family Diadematidae; genus Diadema; species Diadema setosum. Next base: position 2,120,047 of record NC_092701.1, read on the forward strand.
ACTTGCGTAGACCAGGTGACCAGAATGATCCATCATTTAGCACTTTGGAAAGCATCCATTTCATTATTTTGCATTGAATGCATCAACAATCTTTTTCTATTGATATTGTCAAATACCACTTTTGCTGTCAGGTGGATGTGCTGGCAAGCACCACTCATAATGATCACTTGAATAATCATTACATCACAGATGCTTATCTCGGTGAATAAAAAACCAACATGCTCTGCGGGTACAGATGACCTTTTTCTGCTCATGCTCAAAGTGGAACCCCGAACTGGCTTATTTTGTCCGTTTACACTGCTGGGCTCGGCTGCGCTTTTAATTCAAACCTTTCAATATTTTGTCGTAGTGGCGCTCTGCTTGTAAACAAACGCAATTTCGTATAGTCTGGTTTTCAGACCCTTTGCCAACTGGATTCCGTTGCGACGAAGCCGCCGTTCGGGCAAAGGCCTTTGCCGAAGTAAAAATCCTTTGCCGGACAAAACCATCTTAGACTATACTAGTTTTCCACGTTCAGGGGGTTAATATCGTGAATAGCGAAATAGTACGGGCAGAGGGTCTGGAAGCCAGACTAAAATTGGCCGCGCATTTGGCCCAGTTTGCGTTTACACTAAGACCCCGTTTACAGTGCGAGGCTCGGCCGCGGCTCGGCCGCGGCCTTGCCCAGCCCCGCTTCAGTGTAAACGCGCAAAAGGCCAAATGCGAGGCCAAAATTGGCCTCGCATTTGGCCTCGCTCTGGAGGTGGTCTCGGCCGCGGCCGAGCCGCGGCCGAGCCGCGGCCGAGCCCGGCCTTTTCTTGGTGTAAACGCAAACTGGGCCAAATGCGCGGCCAATTGCGCGGCCACTTTTAGTCTGGCTTCCAAACCCTCTGCTTGTATATTTCGCTAATCAGGATATTAACCCCCTCAACGTCGAAAACTAGCATAGTTTAAGGTGGTTTTGTCCTGCAAAGGATGTTTTCCTTCGGCAAAGGCATTTGCCCGTACGGCGACTCTGTCGGCACGGAATTCAGTTGGCAAAGGGTCTGAAAACCAGACAATACGAAATTGCGTTTGTTTACAAGCAGAGCGCCACTACGACAAGATATTGAAAGGTTTGAATCAAAAGCGCGGCCGAGCCCAGCAGTGTAAACGGACAAAATTGCGAGGCTCGGCCGCGGCCGAGCCGCGGCCGAGCCCGGCCCCGCACTGTAAACGGGGTCTTAGAAGAGGCCGGGCTCGGCCGCGGCCGAGCCTCGCACTGTAAACGGGGTCTAACTCTGTTGTTACTCCATCTCTTCAATTTCCTTGCTCCCAGTAACATCTTTCATGTGCGATTTCGCATGGATAGATAGTTGTACACATTAGCTCTGTCGATGCATGCAAGCTGTGCAGCTGTTTCCTTGTTATGACTTCTGCATACATTACCATTAATTAGATCTGAAACCGACAAACATAGCAGTTTTAGAAAGCGGTCTCAAACTGCTATGTTTGTCATGTTATTTCATCATAATTATATAAGTGGAAGACGAATGTTTTATACCATGTATACCGGAGAGTTTATCTTTCGAAAGAACTGAAACAGTTTGAAATTACGTTTATACTTCAAATCCCTCTTTAACCTAGCGATGTTGTAATGGAATTACATTTCTGAAATATGTGAGCCTCCTATGTCATCATCCTTGTTCAGTGTGATTTGTTTTTGGATTTCAGAGTATTGTTTTTTATGCTAAAGGATAACAATAAATTCCACAAATCTATACATAGAGTTGTCAATTTATGTTGTACATTATAGTGGGATTCACACAAATAGCGGGACACAAATCTCGATATTTGCGTCGCAAAAAGAAAAAAAAAATCTCACCTATCAGCATCGCAACACAAATCCCGAGAAATATTGCGCTTGTCTCTGAATTATCGGGGTAATTCGTCCAGCGGTAACCGCGTGAACGCTGGATCAAATAATTTCGAGATTTTACATCCATGATTCAAAGCGCACATCACAACACCGTGTGCCGCACCACGCCACTGTGACACGCAAGAACAAAGGGCAAAGAGAAGCGTGTGTCCGTGTGAACGCTTTCATAAAAAAATAAAAAATAAAAAAAAATAAAAAAAAATCGAGATATGGATCATGATCGATACGCCGCCATTTTGTACTTGTGAATGCAACTGATGTGAAATTTTGAAAATTATCAATATACTTAATATATGTCAGTAAGAAGTATAAAGAATGTGTCCTTTTAAAAGAATGACATTTTGGGAATTGTCCTTTATATAGAGGCACCTTTTCATTTCTTGAAAATTCTTTGCACACTCTTCACTTTCAACTCTTTTTGGAAGAAAACGCTACTGCTTTGAAAATTTGTATTAATCATGGACAGAATGTGTCGACAGAGCATGTTTAATTTCAACATAATCTGATAACCGCTTTATTGTTATTGCTCCTGTGGTTTAATCCTGCTTTTTGTCCCATCCATCGCACAGTATGTGCGGCTTGTTAAAGATTAAGCGCTTGAATAGACCCTGTACTTCAGATCCTCTTTTCTAAGTTCACACTTTTCCAGAGTGTGTGCTTTCTTTCAAATGTTTAGATAGGTTAGAAGAGTCCATTTGTATTAAGTTATGCCTCATTTTGAAGCTTACAGTCTTTTTTTCAGAATCTGCACTTAACTAAAAAAAACCATGTGTGGTGACTTTTTTGTTGGTTTCGTGATGAACGGTCACATAATCGTATATATTATACATATTTACATATGATAGGGCGTATGAGTATATAGATGTCTGTTGTATGGTCAAAAGAGTAAATGAAATGGCCACTTCATTTCTTGTAAAAGCGAAAACACCACTGGATACAATGACATTAAGTAATGTAGCTGCCTCCGGATTTTGAGCTCAATCTTTAAGTACTGCGATTACATTTATTCTTTTTAATTTGTTTCCTCAAAGGTAATCTTAGCATTTCATTTCATTTCATTTATTTGGCAGAATATAAAACAATGTACAATATGCAACAAGAAACAAATACATGCCAGGACTCCTAAGAAGCAAATTTATGCTTGTGGCTGGAGCCCTCAATCCAAAAAGGATAAAATACTGTACATACAATCAACCAACACTTTTTTTTTTATATGGACCAATACACAGAGAAGATTGGTCCAAATTGAAATAACACAATGTGTACTTAAGTCATCTGTTATTGACACAAACACATATCTTTGCATTAATTTGTTGGCAGACATAGTACACACACGCACACGCACACACTCGCACATTCATCCTTAGTATACAGAGAAAAAGAGATGAGAAAAAGAAAGGTAGAGGAAGAAAGGAGGTCTAGTCAGTGATGGATACCATCTGTCTAAATACACTCTGTTTAGGAAGAAAGATTTGCGGTGACACCATGTGTATGTAGTCCTTAACCGGATCGTAGTTTGGAAGAAGAGCTTAGAAAGAGGAGAAACGAAGAGGGAAGCGACATATGGGGGTTGTGAGACAGCAAACTCATCACATCCATCAAAAACTGGAACACACGACGCATCAGAGAAGCCATAGAAATTCACACACACGACACTGTTACACAGGATACTGGACTCCACATCAACAACATCTGGCTTCCTCTCATCAACAAACAATCAAACAGCAACAATGACAACAACAACACACTCTCTCCACAGCACATTCCCCCCTCTACTTCTTCCTCTCATAACTCTTCCCCCACCTCTTCACAACAGCGCCCACGACGTCAACCGCGCCTTCCACTCACGACCACACCCATCGCGGCTGGTTCCAGAAGACACCCTCACCGACACAATTCATTCACACCACCGGCGTCCACCCCATCTACTAACCCGCACTCCAATCTCCGGCCACGACCTACTAACAGCCAAGTTAGCCCTCACAGATGTACTCCGCCACTAACACACTCCAAGAACAATAGAACGCATCAACGACCACAGCACTCCACCAACAGCCGACGCTCAGCCCGCCTGCGAGCCCGCCTCGACCGACCTCTTCCATCTAGGTCCGCATTCTCCATATATAGCCCGCCTCCTCTCAGATCACGCTTCACTTCTGACGAAGGACAGTCAACCTGCCCGAAACGTCAAGTTCCTCGGTTCTCCTAGTTATTCTTATAACTAGACTTCTTGCTCTACTTTCACTAGCTGTGTACTTTTACTCAGTGTTTCATTTCTCTTTTCTCTCTCTCTCTTACACTTTTGTCTGTTTCTACACTACTTATCTTTTCTTTTCTTTCTGTTCTGTTCTCTTCTTTCTTCTTTTCTTTTTTATTTCTTCCTTCCATACAACCCAACGGTCCTTTTCAGGACCACTACTTTTAATTTACACATTTCTTTACAGGTTATTTCTCTTGTCTTCTCTCCTCAGGTCTACACTTTCACCTTATCTTAATTTCTCATTTTTGCATTTCTCCCACAGGAACCTTTTCAGGATTTAACTGTCATCAATTTCCTCTCCATTTATTTTTCTTTTCCGCAGCAGCATTTAATTCTAGGATCTACACTAGCTCCCTCTAATCTACGTCTTGAATTTCAATTTGTTCTTTTCTTCTTCTTTTCATTGCCCCCCCCCCCTCTCTCTCTCTCACCTCTCCTCTACTTACCCCTCCTTATTTCTGTTAATCGTCCTTTCTCCATTCATTCGCATTCCATAGCCACACTGTTCGCCGACTTCGTTCTCCTCTTGGTTTCATGAATCTTCACTGCTCTCCCCTATCTCCATGATTCTCCAACATTCAACTCCTTCCTCTTCCTCTTCCCTTCTATTTCAACTTTCCTCTTCTAACGATGTCCGAACATCTTACTTGATTCTCACACTATTCTTCCTTACCACTTTCTGTGTTCCTTTCTCTACTGTCTCCACTAGTGCAACTTCAACTTCCAACCCATTACTGTCTCCCACTCTTCACTTTTTGCCCTCCTCACAACCCCCATATGTCGCTTCCCTCTTCGTTTCTCCTCTTTCTAAGCTCTTCTTCCAAACTACGATCCGGTTAAGGACTACATACACATGGTGTCACCGCAAATCTTTCTTCCTAATTAACTTCACCATGCAAACCTTCAAACAACACATACACTCTGTTTATATAATACTTTAAATCTGGAAACTGTAGTGCTAGATTTAAGGTCACCATCAATAGAATTCCATTCCTTGACACCTGTAAAACGTATGGATTGATAGCAGTTCGAACAAGTCAGAGGGTCCCTTTCTCGCCATTCCTGCGGATGCTCAAATGAGGGGCAAAAACCCTGTTTGGCCATAAAGCAAGTGAGTTTCTGAACTGCATTCTATTTTTTTTTTTGTCTTATCAATGAATGTGCACAAAAAAAAATGTAAGTGAAATAAAATTCCGTCTGAAGGAAAAAAAATATCTCAACTCTGATCTAGTATAAAAGAATGTTCAGATAATCTGTATGATTTTTATACAACAAAAATTGTTTAGCCATTAAAAAGGTCTTTACTATCGATTTGCCATCTTGATTATTATTTCCTCTTTTTCTGAAACATAAATTGCGATCAAAGGTAGACCTCAGCGCAACATTTTAAAGTTTGCATTTCATCTGGTACCTTATGGGGAAATACAATTGTGGACTCAGCCAATCGTGCTACTACTTCAGAACAACGTTCCTAGTCCAAAGGTCAAGGTCAAGTGGAAATACCCTCTGCATGACTTACTACACTTGTTTGATTACATATACGCGGACTCAAAGTATATGTTTTACGAACGAAAGGTAGAAATATTAATTAAACATAGTACCTTTTTGGACACAATAGTTCAGAGGTAGTGAATTTTTCTCAACGGGGTATATCTAGTTTGTACAATATGTTCTCTTTTAAATCACTTCGGCAGGAGTTGAAAAATTTTTACCGCTGGGAATAGAACTCGGGATATATATATATATATATATATATATATATATATATATGAAGACTTTGTTTGCAAAAACCGATAAGTCCATATTTGCCGAATAGAGATATTTGCGATTAAAGGTCAAGAAAAATAAAGAGAATACGTAAGAAAATTTTTGCTTCTTTTGACCATAACTTCAAAAATATTCCTTTATATGTAGTGACCAATATATCATTTAAAAAGTATTATTTTGTACTTTATGGCAGAGACCGTACTTCAAAATCTTCAAAAATGGACTTATCGGTTTTTGCGAACAAACTCTTCATATATATATATATATATATATATATATATATATATATATACATAAAGTATGTGACATCGAGGAAATTTGTTGTCACTAGAAAACTTTAAAATCTATTTTCTCGGTTTGTTTGTTTGTTTGTTTGTTTGTTGTTTTTACAGTTCTATGTTTGTATGTATGTGTGAGCGTTCTTCTTCTCACTTTTCCTTTGAATAAAAATGGAGTACTGCTGATGTCATACATCTCATTAACCCCTGTTTGCAGGAACCTTAAAGACATTAATCACTTTGTTTTGACTATTGCAGAAGGCTGTATAAAAACAATAGTGACCATGCGAATGAAAAGGTGCAAATACTGTTCTAGTAGATGTGTGGAATCAGAATGTAGATGATATAATAAATCATTATGTGTAGAAAGTTTCTTGTTACGTGGCAACGTGCAGCACAAGGCAATTACTTCAATCGTAAACTCTAGCCAGAGGGGAAGCCAAGGGTGATTTTTTTTTCTATAATTTCGATGTTTGTATATTATAGTTTACTCTTTTCAAGCACCACACTCGCCTTGATATTCGCCATATTTCCCATAATATTCAGTAAATATTTAAACATATTTTCAACCAAACTGTATGGCGCAAATATTAGGATTAGCAACTCAAATAGACACAATGAACATGCATTTCACGCCAGGCAATGAACAACATACTCGATATATATATACGTACGAGAAGTACGATAAAGTCATCTTCTCAATACTAAATGTTTCAAATCGAATTTTTAAACAATGTATGTAATTCATTTTTTTTCTTATTCTGAAAAAGATTCGCTCCTTCAAAGTCCTGATAAAAATAAACTCGATTATAAAATCATGACAAAGCATACATTTAGTTATGCTAACCCTAACTCTCTCAAACACACACACACACACACACACACACACACCAGATGTTACTGCATTGTAGACGTTGGATGAATGAAAATACCCCGCCTTACTGCTGAATCCTTCTTTTTTTCTCCATTTCTAATGTAGTTTAAGATGAACTGAACTGGCATATAATCTATGTAAGTATTAGGCTCATATATGTATCTACTAATCCCAATGCTTACGTCCTTCTACAAGATGTTTTTACCCACCATCTCCCTCTCGACCCTGGTGTATTATTGGGTACCTGGAAAAGCTGGGGTAATGATAATGGCAGAATATTCTAGAAGATCAGTGCATGGCAACATTGAAGATGCTACCCTGGATGAAGGAGACTTAGGTATTATTCTATTATTGTTATTATTATCATTATTATTATTATTATTATTATTATCTACTTATTTTGAATGCCTTCTCAATTTGATTGCCAATGGTAACGATGAATGAGAAAATAACATGTAAGAACGTGTCTTCTTGAAGGAGATTGCGCATGCGCCTGGTTTGCCTTATCGTATATTTGGATTTTCGTATTTCTTTCCTTGGTTGCTTTACTTGAGTTTTCTTTATCTTTTTTATGTGTGTGTGTGTGTGCCCTGAGTATGAATGTGGCGACTTGAAAGAAGAGTCTGACTTACCTATCACCATGCGAAGTGTTTGTGAGTTGCAGTTTAGCTGCTGTCAGGCTACGGTTGACTCCATACCATGACTTAATGTACAAGGCTTTCTCCATGTCCACTTCCCGGTTGTGCATCGTGCGCACGCCGACCACTTCTTCTCGAATGGTTTTTCCTCGACGCATGATCCTTCTAATTATCTTCACCTTCCTTGTGCTCAATGTTTCATTACGGCTTTCCTGCCCCTTGCTTTCTGGTAACTTGGCATGATTTCTTTTCAGAAAAGCACCATCTGGTGATTGGTTGTTTTTAGCGTGGGTCTGATTGGAATCTATTCCAGTTAAAGTATGATTCGCGGTATGTTCAAACAGTTGGGAATCATTGATTCCTAAAGTCAGCACTTTTCTTTCACTGTCCCGCTCTTTGTCAGACGGATTTTCGCGTGATACTCTGTTCTTCACATTGTTTTGGCTTCCCCTGTGTCTAGCTTCAACACCATCAACTGAGATTGCATGATATTCAGACACGTCCATCTCGTCACTATGGCATGAGCAAACAACATAACTTAAACATCATTAATGTTGCAAAAGCGGTACTTGGACATGGCACATACAGCGAACGCAAAAATGTATCTAATAGTAATTACACTCAAGTTCTATAACAGGCACGCAATGTGATACAAAGAACATGTCACATAGTAGAATACGAAGAAATAATTATGTGTAACAACGCTCTGTCAGGTACTCCTATTTTCAGCGAATCTTTATCATTATCATACGTGCATGTAGGCTATGATAATCAATAAATGCAAAGAGTAAATCAGGTGTTATTACAATATTGCTGTAACTATCGATGAGTAATCATTAGATATCATATATATTATTATTCATGTTCAAAAATCATTATAGAACAAGGAATTTTTCTTCCATGTTTGCTTGCAATTATTGAAAGTTGCAGAGTAAGCCTAACTGACCATCTCCTCATTGATGCAATGTGTTCGAATGAACCTGCAAGTAATTTCTTGTCCGAAGGACGACCATTGTGTTTTCACGTTACATGAAGTGTAAGTTACAGTTCGTTATTCCGAAGGTTCGTTAGTCTCTCAATAAAATAGGTTTCATGTCTCCTAAAATTAAGTGGGTTTTCTTATTCCAAAAATCTGTCAGTCCGAAAATAAAAATGAAGGTATTTTAATCCGAAGGTTCATCGAACTGAAAATGAAAGGGTTATTGTGATTCCGAATGTTCGTTGATCAGGAATTGAAATAAGATTCATGATTCCGAAAATGGCATTTCTTTTCATTTCAAAATACGATGTTGTAGTAAAGAAAAAAAATGATAGGATATTACACAATGAAAAGTGGAAATGATGTCATGGGAGGATGATACAAAATCCGAACAAAGTGCGTGATGCGGAAAGAAGTGGCGTAGATCAAAAATCTTTTCATGCCTGAATAGATTTAGATATTGACAAAATACATATACTAGTGATAAAGTCTGCTGATGAAAAGCAGTGTAGGGGCTGATAGTGATCCGAACCGTGGTATGGGTTTGAAGACTTCTTCACGCGCCGCTGGCGTCTTGATCGTCTGACGATTGTGTCTCCAGAATTTGGAATGCCTTGCGGCAGCAAACTCACTTGGCGTATTAACGTTCATCCATTGTATCATAGTAATCAGCAATGACAGAAGGACAACCAAGCAGCAGTACTTCACCAGTGATACGCGTCGCAGTAGAAAAAGCCCCTTCAGTTTAGAACCTAAATCAACAGCAAAGGTCATGATATACAACCAAAACAATGGAGGCAAACTTTCTTTATCAAAAAACAACAACATACAAACACTGCTATCATCTTATCACGTACTACAGGACAATATGAATTTCTATCTATGCCCTTTGAGTTTTCAGCAAGTGCCATGCAGCTTTTTAATATGCCAGAGGCAGATCAATATTAAAATTATGAAAAGAAGATAACAAGTGCCACTAAATGATTTCTGAACAGACAAAATAGGGAACATGGCACACTCATAACTAACTATTGGAATAGACGATAGAGTTAATGTAGGTCCTAGTCAAGCTTCAAAAATCGATTACACACAGACAGATTTCTCGCAGTATTTAGGCATGTCAAATAATAATTCATTATTTTTCAAACCAACAGATTTTAGTGAGATCCTTGATATTACACATTCTTTAAAATCAAGTTATACAATAATTGGGGGTGATGAAATGAGCACGTCTCTTTCAAAACAAATTTTTTTGGGTATATTGACACCTTTAGCACATGATGACTCCTCTCTTGTCCTATTTGTATTCTTCCTAGTCTTTCTAAAGTCATAGAAAGGCTTGTTTATGACAGACTTTATGATTTTTTGATACAAAATGAAATACTGAATCAAGACCAATATGGTTTCAGGAAATTTCATTCTACATATATGGCACTGGCCTAATTGTACGACAGAGTGTCGACTGCCTTAGCTGAACAAAAACATGTCATCGGTGTGTTCATGGACTAAGAAAGGCATTCGACACTCTTGACCACATTATCCTTTTATGCAAATAACATAGTTATGGAGTTCGTGGCATTCCACTGGAATGCAACTGATTGACAAATTGCCCTACATCGACGTAAATAAGCACTGAATCGATCAGTTTTTTAGTAGTAGCCATGATAAAAAAAAAAATCATTGGCGTACATACTCGAGCAGGATTTGAACCTACGACCTCCTGATCACCGGACAGACGTCATCTCTACTAGACCACCGAGCTTTCGCCCGACAGCAAGTGTTGGTTCTAATCCTTATAGCATGCAGTGGGTACGGCTTTATTATTCAAATTCATGAAAATTCTTCCGTCGAGTTTGAGTTTGAGTTTATTTATTCTACCACGGTAAAAAGCTTACTATCAGCTAAAGGCTGTTTTTCAGCAAGGCCGTGAAATGATAACAAAAATATAGAAATCATACAATGAAGAGAAATATAAAAAAGCCATAATAATTACAAACGAACGCAAAAAAGGAAAGTGAAAAAAGTCACAAAGTATGCAAAGTGTAACATAAAAATTATATACAATTAACACAAGAAATCAAAATGAGAATTGAGGAAAAGAAATTATACAGAAATACACAAAGGTTTGAAGAAATTGACAATCATAACATCACATTGCAAACACATTCAAACGTTTGAAAATAACAGACGAGCTTCTAACGAAAGGGGGGGGGCAAATGAATTGACACACCTGTTCTGTGAGCAAATATTTGATTATACAAAATTAACACTTGGATATAAGTTGAATATAAATTGCTTCAATTATGCAAATCTTTTCTTTATTTCTGTTATAAATAATTTGATGTCATTAATTGTCCTGAGACTCAAAGGGAGATCGTTAAAGACCTTAGAAGCTGAATATAGTGCGCTTTTTCTTAAAAATTGGTTCGTGGTTTTGGGAGAACAACAGTGGTGTTATCGTTTCGGAGATTGTAATAAGACTGAGATCTAAACTGAATCCTGGAAGACAGTGAATCAGGGGCGAGGTTATGGAGCAATTTAAAGACGATCGTCAAAGCCTGAATCTCCCGTCGATTTTTCAATGGTTTAACATCGGTGATACTATACAGAGCTTCCCTATTGAAACGACCATCAACTCTTAGGATTAAGCGGAGACACCTGTTTTGTAAAGTTTGAAGCTTTGCAAGTTGGGAAGCATGACCATTCATCCAAACCATACTACAATAGTCCAGCTGTGGCTGAATCAATGTTTGGTAAAGTATTAATGAGGTTCTCTGGTCGAAGTATTGACGGACACGTTTTACCGCGTGAAATGTTTTCAAAGTCTTTTTCTTCACTTCTTAACTATTTGGGGTGTCCACGTTAAACTGCTGTCAAGGATAACGCCAAGATATTTGCACTTGGAAACTCTTTGCAATTTACTGTTTTGAATGGAAAGATGAACATTTTGAAACTTGCGTAACAATCCCTTTGAACCGACCAACATAAAATGACATTTTTCTATATTAAGGAGGAAATGATTATCTAAGAACCATTTTGACATCGACTTTAAATCATAATTCATAACCTTTTCTAATACTCTTGGGTCTTTGGCGGCAAAATATAAACAAATGTCGTCCGCGTAGAGTGAAAGGGAACAATTCTTAACAGATTTATATATGTCATTTAGTGTAAGGATGAACAACAACGGCCCGAGAATGCTGCCCTGGGGCACGCCACTGAGAACTGCTTGGCTGGTAGAGTTATTGCCATTTAGCACAGTCAGTTGCTCTCTTTTATAGAAATAATTTTCGAACCAATTCACAACAGTGGAGTCAAATCCAAAGAAAGTCAACTTTTCTAAGAGTATGTCAAAGGATATCAGGTCAAACGCCTTTTGTAAATCGAGTGTGACAATCGCTACGACATAACCTTTATCCACATATTTCGAAATGTCATCGGTCAATGAAAGAAGTGCAGTTTGAGTGGAATGGCCTGGGCGAAATCCGTGCTGATGTTTATTTAGGAGGTTATTCTCAGAGAGATAAGCATATACTTGATTGAAAACAACTTTCTCCATAACTTTAGAGAGAACAGGTAGGACGGAGATAGGTCTGTAATTAGATGGGTTTGAGGTATCTCCACCTTTATGTAATGGGGTGACACGAGCTCGTTTCCAAATATTTGGGATTTTGCCTGCCTTCAGCGACAGGTTGATGATATGGGTGATAGGTTCGACAATGTACTCTATTGAATCTTTCAAAATACCAGTTGGGATCTCGTTCAGACCAGTCGCTTTGTTTCTAGGAATACCGTTAACACACTTGTAAACATCGTCTTGTGATATTTCCTTAAAGCAAAACGTCGATTTAACCCGGGACAAGTATTTCTTCATATTGTTGCCAAATTTTCTACTTTCCTTATATTTCGTAGCTAAACTGACAAAATGATTGTTGAGACTTGATGCTATGTTTGTTAAACCTGTGATTTCATTTCCATCAATGATTAATTTTTTAATAGAGCTTGCATGAACTTTCTTTGGTAAGATACGTCTTATGGATTTCCACATTGCATTCGAATTTCTTTTATTAGACGAAATGTTTTCTGATACATACAAACGTTTTGCTTTTCGTACCGCATCCGTGACACAATTTCTCATTTTTGTGTACAATTTCCAATCATCTTCAGATGTATTCAATGCAACTGATTGACAAATTGCCCTACATCGACGTAAATAAGCACTGGAATGGTTTGAAGATTACTTTATCAAATAGAAAGCAGAAGGTATACTATGAATCTGTAAACTCTGAAGTTTTACTTATACAATGTGGCGTCCCACAAGGGTCTATATTAATACCGCTTCTATTTCTAGTGTATATAAATGATATTACAAATTCCTCTATAAGTTACTGCAATATATTCTGTTTCCCGATGACAACAATGTATTTTGTTCCAATTCTGATTTTCAATCGCTTCTAAGAACTCTAATACTGAATTACCGAAATTATCTATATGGTTTAAGAGCAATAGATTATCACTCAACTTTCATAATAAAGACACGTTTCATTTATTTTCATAATAGGAAACATAAAAATGAAACGCACCATTTAAATTTTATGGTGGATGATATATTATTGGAACAAACAGAAAGTGTCAATTTTTTTTGAATATATGTAAATGAAAATGTGAAATGGAACTCTCATGTGCAATACATCTCTGATTAAGTGTCTCGTAACGTTGGTATACTCCATAAGCTTAAAGGGATAGTACAGTATTGGTAGAGATGAGAATTGGGCTTTTAATTTTTTGGGAGATACCAAGAGAACACTTATGATATAGTACAGAGCATACCATTTTAAGAGGAATTCGAAGTTTATTTGATGAAAATCGTGTTTGGAATGACTGATGCATCCAAAAACAAAGTAAAACAAAGCGATCGTAATAAAGTGTGGGTCCCACACTTTATCAAAATCGCTCTCATTTGGATTTCTCAGCCATTTCAAAACCAATTTTCATCAAATAAACGTTGAATTCCTCATAGAATTACATGTTCTTTCATATTTCATAAGAAGTTTCTCATTATCTCACCAAAAAATGTTAGAGACCTGAAATTAGGTCTCAACCAAAACTATACGATCCCTATTATGTCTCAAAGAGTGTTTTATGCATGCTTTATAACTCGGTGATATTATCGTACATCTCATATTGTAACATTCTTTGGGCAACTTCAAAAAGTCACATTGGCAGTTTATTGCTTCTACAAAAAAGGCTATATATTCCAGGCTAGAAGGCACCCAACATTGTTTTTTTTTTATATATACAATGTTTTTTGATGGTTTCTTGTCAATTCGAGGGTGCTGATTCCAAATCCGATTGATGCCACTCGCGTAACCTTGAGCATTTTCGGCAAAATGCAAAAATTTAAAATGGCCGCCAGATACGCTAATTCGGCCGTGATAAACACAATAATGTGCATTATATGACCATTATTCCACCAAACTTTGTACATTTCTGTTCCTAGAGTTACTCCATCTGCATTTGCAAGAGAATTTTCATTTCATATAGGTTTATTCAGTATTTAAAGCTCATTTATCATTCAAAATGGTCGCCTGTCCTATGCTTATGTACTATGTGAATGGCAAAACATATGCATGGAAATATAGAACAAATTTACTGTATTTCCAGTTCCGTACCTATGCTGTCATGAAGTGTTGCATGTGTAATACAAATATGTTGGGTGTCACTTACAATATAGAGGGCCTAAATGTATATTTGAGCATTTAATATTCATAAACCTTACGATGTTAACACAATTTCTTATATATTTCATTTTGTCTCAACAACGAATATAGTACGTTCACTAAACGTCTCGCAAGAAATCAATATACCATCATATTCTACATGCAGGTTGAGTATAAAAATGTAATACTAACACAATATATCAAGAAGCCTAGATGCATGGTATTTATCAGACAATGTTGAAAATCGAGAGGAAGCTAGAAAGCGAAGCTTCTAATATGCATTCCCCTTGAACCATATTAACAAAATACAGCAAAATCCTATACAGTAAGTGCAAAGATACATGGTTGCAGACAAAAACACATCAGACATTGATGACACAACTAAAAACCCTTTATATTGTAGTTTTTTTTTTTCCAGCAAGGAGTTGGGGGGGGGGGGGGCGGGAAGGAGGAGTCCTGAAGCGAGTTTGAAATGGATCATAACCTCCACCACTTTGATATGATATAATTTAGAAGTACCGCCTTGATATTATCGAGCAAACTTGATTTTCTTCTTCAATTAAAGCAACAACAAAAACTGGCGAAGGATAAACGAAACTGTCCAAACGCAATACCATACAAACTATTCATTAAACATTAACCAAGGAGCAGTGTGAGATACCTCTTTCAGTTCTCTCACAGTTCCCAGGTGTTGATAATATACACTTGGACATCATGATCTCATACAGTCTTGTCTTAAAACTAAAACTGTCATTTCTATTGTCTTTAAAGAACCCTTTAATTGGATGTTTGGCAGCAGGCGACGTCACCCCCAAATTTGCAGAATTCTCAGGCTAAAGATGCATATTAGTCCTGCAATTGCTTTAATTGCAACCACATCTGGTGATGTTCAGCACTTCCTCAGGGGACAGAGGCGATTATTTGCCATAGAAACAGAATGAAGACATGAAGACTTGCTTGATCACCACCCGTTGAAGCCCTATGGCTTTGTTGCCAGGCCAGAGACAGTGTTGTAGGTAATTTGGGTGGTATCAGAGATGACATCAGACCAGCATCTGCACCAACCTGTTTTGGGGTCAAAGCTTTCAAGTTACGGGAGGGAAATCTAGACAAAATGCTTCATGAAATGCCCCCATGCTATCGTGTTTGGATTGTCAGGGTATGCATTGACGGCACTGGTGACACTTGCCATCCTTTCCTTCCAGCGTGAGGGAGAGTAATCGAGTGCCAGTGGAGGAGGGTAGAGTTCCTTAGCCTATGCTTGGAAGGCTTGCCACAGAGGGCTACCTTGAACATAGCTTTGGCAAGATGGTTACTAAGATGGAAGGTATGGGTGTGATGATAATCTTATAAAGGTTGGGGCAAAGTCTCCAGAAGGTGAATTACTCCTCTATTGTCTTGAGATGGGTCAATACTCGGCTCATGTCATCCAAGGACTTTCTATGAGACGTAAAGGCAAGATCGTCTGCAAACTTCCTACGAGAAGTGAATGTTATGTCACCATGTATATGTTAAAAAGACCTCTAGTGGAGTTAGTTTACAGCCACCCTTAAGGAGGCCATCATTCAGAGTCGTAACACAGCTGGTCAGGTTACCTAGAGCAATCCTGAATCTGCTAGTGCTGATGATTAAAGACAAGCTGTGTGAAATTGTTATAACACTGCTTTCAGAATGAGGCAGCACTGTACAGATCTCAGAATCTCCCTAAACATCATATACGCAAACACATTCACTCCGAAAAAACAAAGAAACTGGTGGTAAAATAATCATCTACCATATATAATTCATCTGGGTTAATATGTCACAAATGTACACACAAGTAGTTATGTACATGTATCGAGGCTGTATGCATGGTTGTTTTAATGTGTATGTACACGGGGTGACCAGATTAATGGAGTACATTCTGTGTGATATATATAGATATAGTACATACAGGCTGACCAGATCAGTGGAGAATTTTCTACGTGGTATACAATGTAGCTACAGTACCAGGTACATGCATGTGACAGGAAATACATTATAGCTCACTCAATCTAGAATGATTTAACCTATTCCAGAAAATTCTAGGAAGTGCTTACATATTTAGATGAGTGAGGCACTGTCCCTGTAGCCCAATGTGATTGGTAGTTAATTTTGGCAATGATGTTATGCACATAGTTAGGCAGTGAGTCATCCAGGATTCCTGGAATTTGGATTTGCTAGTATGTTCAGGTATGTAGCCCCAGGTTGGAGAAAATTACAGAATGTACTAGAAAGGGGTGAATGGATAGTATATAAGCCGGAGAAATTCTGAGGTAGGCAGAGTACCCAACACCTCTGCTCTGAGAGTTACGTCACTTCTAGCTCTGAAGCGACTTGTTATAGTCAGTCCTATGTTACCTGCTGACCTGCTATACAACCTGTGTTTGTGGAGATAAGGCCTGGGAGACATTTTTGCCTGCAGAGAATTAATTTGCCTACGTTGGAGATATACTCCATATTTTAGTGTCAACGGACATTATTACGACAAAGCTGTGACGGGCTGGATTCCTTGCTGGACATTATAAAGTGAATCATCATTCAACGCATTAACTGGACGTGGTCGTCATAACGTTTGGATTTTGCACGTTTCGCCGTGGACATATATCGTGGACTTTACCCCGGATTTATAACGTGGATTATTGCAACCAGCGCCTCTGGATTTACGTCGGAGGAATCGTTCATCGGTGCGTCGCGGATCATTCATCTGTGCATCGAACACCGTATCTGGACACTACCAGGGAACTGTAGGGACTTTGTTCTTTAAGATTTGGAGGCATGTAAGTGATTCCATGACCGATTTGTCATTGTTTCTATTGATCATTATTGTACTGATGTGAGAACCGATTACGAGTCTGTACCCACAATATCACTGTTAATAAACCGCCTGAACATTAGTTGATTGTTTCTTTTGTGCGATCATTCTCAGAGTGATTTTGGTCGTAACAAATATGAAAAACTTTTGGGCATTGTTTTCCTTACAGAGATTTGACGACAGGAAGTGAGGTGGTCCCTTGTTTTCCACTTTCCCCTGCCTCATGTTCTTTCTCGGATGAGGGGACTAAAAAGTTTGTATACTATAACTTTTAGATAATGTAGAACAGGACAGGTAATTGAAAATTTCATTTGTGTCATCATCTAGAATTCAGCCTTTTAATTTGGTAAATCAAAGTGAATATAATGATGTTGAACATCTCAAGGCAAGTAAGCATTAAATGTCCATATAAACGATCTTGATGTTGGCGTCAATTCAAGCTTGGGTGGATTTTTCCAAATTCCTAGGGAAAAATTCAGATTGACCTAGCAAATTTGGATGTTTGCATAAAAAAATAAAACAGCTTTTGTTACTGACTACCTTCTGATTTATAATCAGCACACAAATTGATAAACAGTGTACCTGAGTGACCGAAAAAAATAGAAATTTTGCTTATTTCCATGTACACTTTACCGTTCGTATTGAGCAGGGGTATATGAGTGGCATCCTTTTTGAAGTTTTGTATTAAGAAGAATCATAATAGGCCTAAAACAATAAATTTTCTGTTTGTTTGCTTGTTTTGCTGGTGGCACTCATCAGATTTGCATTGCACATGCAAAACTTGATAGAAGCGTAGGTATGTGACTGAAAATTCGTCTTCTATTTCTATGCATATTTTTTGCTATTCATATAGTACATGAGTATAGGAGTGGCGGTCATTTTGAATTGAAAATAAGCTTAAAATACTAAATGTACCTCTTCAAATGAAAAATTTCTTGCATGTGCAAGTAGAATCACTCAAGGAACAAAAATTTAAAAAATTTGGATGGAATAATTGGTCATAAAATTGACATAACTGGGATTATCATGGCCAAATTAGCATATCTGGCGGCCATTTTGGATTTTTGCATTTTGCCGAAAATGCTCAAGGTTACGCGAGTAGCATCAATCGGATTTGGAATCAGCACCCTTGAATTGACAAGAAACCATCAAAAAACATTGTATATATCAAACTAGAAATGTCGCTTCAAATGGCGACTGGTATGCCTCCGCCATAATGCATGATTTTCCCAATAGGTCTAGATAGTACATGTGGACACTGTGTGATTACATTTCCACAAAATTGGCAA
The DNA here is from genome assembly GCF_964275005.1 of Diadema setosum. Classification (NCBI taxonomy): domain Eukaryota; kingdom Metazoa; phylum Echinodermata; class Echinoidea; order Diadematoida; family Diadematidae; genus Diadema; species Diadema setosum. Next base: position 2,138,582 of record NC_092701.1, read on the forward strand.
AATATTGGAATGACAAGTTTGTCACAAATGTGTTGAATGTTCACCTTCCTTGACGTAGGTTTAATTGGATGAATAAGAGAGCATGTATCTAGGGATTTAAGGACTTTAACTTGACTTTGACCCATTCATACATTTAGGCATTTGAGTAATTTTCAAGGTACAGGTGTGGAGAAAAAGTGCAATTTCTGAATTGAATAGTAAATTGTTACCATTTTCATCTGGCCCTTGACCCTAAAATTCATAAGATAATTACTTTCAGGTAGAACATGCATAATATGTACTAAGTTTCAAGGTAACTTGAGCCACTTCCGAGATATGGAGGAAAAAGTTAGTTCAGCACTTTCACTTGATCTTTGACCTTTTGACCTTTGAGGCAAAAAGAGAAAAAAAAAACTTTGCAGAGAATTTCTATTAGGTTACACACGCATACACCAAGTGTAAAAAAATAACCCTGCTGGCATTGCATAAATATGAGGGTAATAGTAAAATTTTGAAGTCTTGCACTTGACCTTTGACCCCTGACCTTTGACCCCATGAACCCTACATTCTCTAGATAATCACTTCCAGTCAGTACATGTATATACTATGTTCCATCAAGATACCTTGAACAATTTTCCAAGGTACGGAGAAAGAAAAGAAGTTTTAATATTTTTACTTGACCGTTTGACCTTTTGAACTTTTGACCTTTGACCTTTGACCTCATGACCCAAACTTTCACCAGAGAATCTTAATTGGGTAATACATGTATACACTAAGTTTCAAGAAAATATCTTCAGGCATTCAATAGATATGATGGAAATAGTGAAATTTTATGTATTTGACCCTGACCTTTTGACCTTTGACCTTTGACCTCATGACCCAAACTTTCACCAGAGAATCTTTATTGGGTAATACATGTATACACTAAGTTTCAAGAAAATATCTTCAGGCATTCAATAGATATGGTGGAAATAGTGAAATTTTATGTATTTGACCTTGACCTTTTGACCTTTGACCTTGAGCATGTGCACCCAAAAGTTGATAGGCACGACTTCACCCCCTAATACACATACATGCCAAGTTTCATTAGGATACCTCAACAGGTTTCGATAGTTACCTTGTCCACAAAATTCATTACGGACGGACGGACGGACGGACGGACGGACAACCCGAAAACATAATGCCTCCGGCACCACTTCGTGGCGGAGGCATAAAAACAAGGTTAGGTGCACTTTCTATGGAGCCTAGCCTGGACTATATACGTATATGCACCAACTCAGGTTATCGGGGCCATTCAGATCCTTTGTTTGCAGAATTAAAAACACTCAAGGTAAACGACATTATTATTCTTTCTTTTTTTTGGGGGGGGGGGGGCAAAACTCACTCTTTATGTTTCGCTTATATAACGATCAGTTGCCATCTTCTTTTTTTCTCATTATTTCAGGTAAACAAGGACATACATTCTTATCCCACAAGACAATCTGATAAATTTCATTTACATAATCCTAAATCTGTGATGGCTCTGAAATCTGTCAGACACACCGGACCCGGTATTTGAAAATCTCTATCTTCTGAAATTCGAACTTTAAAGTCCATGTATTCTTTTAAGAAAGCTGTAAAAACAATGCTGCTCTCTGGATATCAGTGATCTCAGAATGTCATTGTACTTGTATTGTATATGAAATTCCCTCGTTAAGATATCCCTGTTCTTAATTTATTACATAATGTTATGTAACCGACCATGCCCTATAACCGTTCACCTGATACCTCGGTGAGAAATACTTTGTCATGCTTTACTGATCAGCGATCCAGGTGATCTAACTTTGTGGTCATACCCCTCCCTTCTATTTTTCCTATATGCTATGTATTATCTACGAGGGCTGCATGCAAATCAAGCAACGCTTAAGCTGTAGCCCTCCTTAGTCCAAGAGCATTAGGGTTTAACCTGGACATTTTTGGTAACAAGCTGATTTTTTCAGGAAAGGTCCAGGAATGTGTGTAAAATAACATACTAAAAGTCCTCATAAATCCTCCTTGAGCGTTTTCCGCAATCCAAGATGGCGTCCAAAATGGCCGCCATTTCATGTTTTTCTCATAACTTTGCAAGTAGGTTTCCCAAAAACACACTTTAGATGTCTAATTATATGTTTTGAAGTACAAGGAACTCAATAGAATACATTATAAGAGATGTAGAAGCACACAAGTACCAATATATCCGCTTGAGCTCTTCCGCAATCCAAGATGGCGTCCAAAATGACCGTCATATCATGTTTTTCTCATAACTTTGTTCTAGGTTTCCTAAAAACACACTTTAAATGTCTAAACATTATGTTTTGAAGTATCCCTAGGAACTCATTAGAATACATGTTAAGAGACGTTGAAGCACGCAAGTACCAATAAGACCGCTTGAGCTCTCCCAAAAATCCAAAATGGCGTCCAAAATGGCCGACATTTCCTCTTTTTCTCATAACTTTGCTAGTAGGTTTACCTATAACACATTTTAAATGTCTAAACATATGTTTTGAAGCATAAGGAACTAAATACAATACATATCGGAAGATTTTGAAACACACAAAAACAAATAAAACTGCTTAAGCTCTTTAAAATGGCGTCTGAAATTGTTGCCGTTTCTGTTTTTACACCAAGGTACTACAACACGCACTTTAAATGTCTTAATATATGTTTTGCGACTCAATGAAATGAATCATATACTTATTGGGAATTTTTCAAAAACACGCATTTACCAATAAAACCACTTGAGGTAATCCTGAGATTCAAAATGGCGCCCGAAATGCCCCTTTCTCTATTGTTGTTTTCTCATAACCCTGCAACAAAGTAACCCAATTATGCACACTAAAATGTCTTTATGTTATGGGAGTCAAGGAATCTAGATAAATTCTTATTCGCAAATTTGAGACATGCATATCTATACCAATAAAACCACTTGAACTCGTCCCAAAATCCCAAATGGCGCCAAAGATGGTTGCAATTTCCTGTTTTTCTCATGACCCTGCGACTAAGTTACCTCAATATGCACTTTAAATCTCTAAATATATTATGTCTTGAGAAAGACACTATGGAACATTTTAATGTGTAATTCTTGCGACAAACAGCATAGATTCGTAGTGGTGTTGCATTCTGAAACATCTCATGGAAGCCATCACCACGTTCTAAACTTGACATCACAAGTGTCCTCCGCCCCTTCTCCCCAATTTCAACTGTAGCAGGTGATGTTTCTTTGCAAATGATGCAAACCACATCCATTATCTGTAATAACAGAAATATGTCATGGACATTGTTTTCTTTTTGAATGTGAAACGTACTTCACATAGCTGCTTGGAAATGATTCATGGACATGATTCAGCAATTTCAATAACACATCACAATCACAGTACTGTAGCATGTTTACATATTGATACCTGTGAAGTTAAATTACGGATGAATCAACTCATTGCGGGGTGCCAGAATGTCTGGTAGGAATTGTATTGGGCAGAGAAAATCTCGCAAGGAAACCCGAGAGGAAAATGATGATGATAGCGGCTACTCCACAGAAATTCACTGTCATGTAATATGTGACTTGAAGACTTACTTATTTTGTTATCCCTAGATGTGCACTGCACTTGTACTGTCGCAGCCTGGTGATATATTTTATCTCCTATGACAACCAGGGACGACATCTCATAGCACTTTGTATCCAATGGAAAAAGCACTATGAAATGTCCACCATTATTAATAATGAATGTATACTAGCATATCACAACATAGGAATGACATGATACACAATAAATGCATCTTTTATACAAATACAGCATACATGTACCAATAGGTACGAGTGTCATACACTCTCTGATTTCTATTATACTATAATTCATTTCATCTACATGAAACAAATAAAATGATGCAATACAATGTTTTAGGTATAACGATAGACTACTCCACAGAAATTCCCTGTCAAGTGATATTACACAGTGCTGTGTAGTACACAAATTTTGATCATGTATTTAGTATGTGTACCAAAAATAATAGTTTTACTTCCTTAATGATAACTGAATGTTTCAAATAGAACTCACCTCATGGTAGACATCAACTGCATCCTGTTGGTAAAAAAGGCTAGCACAAAGTTTTCAATTTCCGAGCTTTAGGTGACGAAAATGGACCATATGGCAAAATATGTCGCACTGTCTGTTTCGCATTAAACTGATGGTAAAATGTTTCCCTCGTAATGTCATAAGCGATTATAAGGACACACTTTTAGACTTTAACATTCAAATTGATTTGAATACTGTATGGACAGCAACCACATTTTTAATTGAAATGTTTGTTGAATATTTTCAGGATGACATATCACGGTTTATTAATGAATTATATATTTTTAAACAATTTTGAGATAAAATTGTTAATGACGGCCATTTTGGACACCATTTTGGATTTTTGGAAGAGCTCAAGCAGTTTTATTGGTACTTGCGTGCTTCAACATCTCTTAAAATGTATTCTATCGAGTTTCTTATACTTCAAAACATATATATATTTAGACATTTAATGTGTGGTTTGGGGAAACCTACTTGCAAAGTTATAAGAAAAAACAGGAAATGGCCGCCATTTTGGACGCCATTTTGGATTTTTGGAAGAGCTCAAGCGGTTTTATTGGTACTTGCATGCTTCAACATCTCTTGAGATGTATTCTAATGAGTTCCTCATACTTCAAAACATATGTTTAGACATTTAAAGTGTGTTTGGGGGAAACCTACTTGCAAAGTTATAAGAAAAAAACAGGAAATGGCGGCCATTTTGGACGCCATTTTGGATTTTTGGAAGAGCTCAAGCGGTCTTATTGGTACTTGCATGCTTTAACATCTCTTAAGATGTATTCTAGTGAGTTCCTCATACTTCAAAACATATGTGTAGACTTTTAAAGTGTGTTTTGGGGAAACCTATACTTGCAAATATATGAGAAAAACATGAAATGGCGGCCATTTTGGACGCCATTTTGGATTTTTGGAAGAACTCAAGCGGTCTTATTGGTACTTGCGTGCTTCAGCATCTCTTAAGATGTATTCTAATGAGTTCCTCATACTTCAAAACATATGTGTAGACATTTAAAGTGTGTTTTGGGGAAACCTACTTGCAAAGTTATGAGAAAAACAGAAGAGGCGGCCATTTTGGACGCCATCTTGGATTGCGGAAAACGCTCAAGGAGGATTTATGAGAACTTTTAGTATGTTATTCTAGACATATTCCTGGACCTATCCTGAAAAAATCAGCTTGTTACCAAAAATGTCCAGGTTAAGGCCTATTTTGACCTAATGCTCTTGGACTACCTCTTTTATTCATTGTATCGTTTTGTTGTACATTGTAAAGGCAATGAAGAAATATACTTTGTTAACAAGTAATGTTTATGTATATGTATGGCACCAAAAATATATACAGTACATGACTTGTGTACGTATCTGCATATTATGCAATGATAATGCAGAAACCAATAAATCAAATCAAATCAAATCAAATCAAATCAAAATAGTACTATCAAACGTCCCTTTAAAATCCTATATGTTCATTATAGACATGTATGAATAGCCTGATAATTATGATTTGTGAATTCAAACCGCAGATATGATAACTGCCCTATAATGTCATGACTTCCCTGATGGTCACCTGTTTGCGCAAGATGTTTGATATTGATATTTGATTATATTACTGAGCATTGCCTATATACCTTTCCAGATTAATATTGTAATTCAAGCCACAGTATTATCTTGATATTGCGAGAAACTATTACCACCAGAACGCACTTGAGCAAGGTAGTACAGGAAATCAGTTTGATACACGAATTCTAAATATACTTTTGGAATATCTAGACACGGAATCCTAATAAAGAAGGGTCACCTCGCCAATATGGGTTTGGGCACCGTGGGTTCCATAGTATCATAAAAAATAATGCGACTACTATTTTTTTTTTCATTGGTTACCTATACAGACGAAATGAAACTTTTACCTTTCCATTGCTGTCACAGTCAATCAGGTTATGATTTTTAGAACACTTCTTTTACACAATATTTTTTTTCTAAATACAGCGTGCTTCCAAAAGATTCAAAAAAGATATCATAAGGAATTAATTATTCAAAGGCCACTTGACTACAAAACCTTTGGACTTTGTCGTCTCTGAAATTGTCTCTCTACATCAAGGGCCCCTTTGAGTTGCACCTTTTTATTACGTGTTGACTTAGTTTTTACGATTTGTAAATGCTCTCCGTTCCCCCGCTTGTCCAGTTTCTGAGTAAGTACACGCCCATGGAACACAATATAGATATTGCTAAGTTCAGGAAAAACATTGACTTTACACAAACAGCTGTCTTCATTACTTTGAAACCTCTGATCAGGGGGTTTTACTCTCCGCACGCAACAGAAAAAAAAAAAGAATAAAACTGCTGAACAAGGATTTTAACGATGCATGAACAGCCAGAAATTGCCTACCAGTGATCAGGATGTTTTCATTTTGTATCAGGAGAGTAGAAACCCCTTACTATCATGTAATGCACAATGCAAAACAAAATTCCTAATGATCAACCGTTTTAACTCTGCACTAGCAAACACATTCCTCTACTGATTACTGGTTTCTAATCTGCAAGCACAATGTAAAACCACTAATTATTATAGGTTTTCCCGGCCAATTTCGCACTTTTGTCAGTCCATTTGATAAAAGATTCATTCAATTTAGCGAAAATCCTCGTCACTGCACATTCTGTCATTCAAAATTGCAACTTGTTCGTTCAATTTAGCATTTCGGTCAATGAAATTCGCACATGTGCCTTTCGAATTCGTAAAACGGGCATTCAAATTGGCACGTGCTCTTCAGTCATTCAAATTCGCCAGCACTGGCGGAAAATGGTATTTCAGTCATTCAATTTCGCGTATGGGCAGTCAAATTCCAAACATGTTCATTCAAATTGGCGTAATCGTAATGTTATTTCTGTTTTGAAAAGGTGAGAACCGTGATTTATGCGTATTTAAATGTGAATTTTTGTTTCATCCACACACTGTTAAGTATATATAAAGGTATCTTTGACCCTAAATAACTCAAGTTTGTTGTTTTGTAACTCCCCTCTTCTTCCATCAGAACTATACATGCCATGCTTGCACCAGTACCATAGATTCACTTCACTTTCTTATGTCCAGTCATGGCAGCACGAGTTAGATACAGGCGTATCTCTCAAGAAAACAGGGAAAGAATCATAGATGCATTTGAGGGTAATAACCTTGACTTATTGATGGCTAGAGCTGATCCAAGAACTTTCATTTATTCCTAATGATAATTAACGCAATCTAGCACCCACCAAATGAAAATAATGAAACAAAGAAATAATCATGTAAATTGAAACCTCCTTCTCCCAATTATTGACAAAACAAACTTAAGATCAATGTATCTGTGAATGAAATAATGCTATCGAACATAATAAACACATACACTTATTTTGAAAGTACTGTTGCAAAGGTGATATCAAAATAAAAGCATAAACGTGTCTGCTAAATTGACTGCAGTAAATGCGAAATTGGATGCCCAAGAATGAATTCGAATGAACGAGCGCAGCGTTTACGTGATCACGTGACTATATCGTGCTAAATTGAACGAACGATTTGCGAAATGGTGCTTGTCTTACGAATTTAAACTGAAAAAGTGCTGATTCGAATGATGTAAAAGGTAATTTGAATGCTCCAAAATGAATTTGAATGTAAAGATTATAAAATTGAAATACCGAACATGCCGTCTAGGCTAAATTGTGCTAAATTGAATGCAGCAATTAGGAATTGGACTGAAAAAAGTGCGATATTAGCCGGGAAAACCTATACTACTTTTTAAAGGGTGTGTACAGTTCTGGTTGAGGTGAGGATTTATAGCTTTTAAAGGACAAGTTCACCTTCATTAACATAAGGATTGAGAGAATGCAGCAATATTAGTAGAACACATCATTGAAAGTTTGAGGAAAATCGGACAATCCGTTCAAAAGTTATGAATTTTTGAAGTCTTTGTGCAGTCACCGCTGGATGAGAAGACTACTGCAGTGTATGATGTCACATGCGTACAACAATATATGGAAAATATAAAGAGAATTTCACAAAATTTCATCTTTTGAAAAAAGTACACATTCCCTTGACTCATTACTGACATATGTTATGGGTAATATTATTCCCATTGCCTTTAGAAAGAGGCAAGTCAGGTGCCCTTTATTGTGCGAAAAAGGTGAAAATATGTTGAATTTTCTTTACATTTTCTTTATACTGTTGTACTCATATGACATCATGAGCCTTAGTAGTCTTCTCATCCAGCGGTTCCAACACAAAAAATTTAAAAATTCGTAACTTTTGCATCGATTGTCCAATTTTCCTCAAACTTTCACTGATGTGTTCTACTAATATTGCTGCATTCTCTCAATCCTTATGTTTATGAAGGTGAACTTGTCCTTTAACGCTTTGCGAGATATTCAGAAACCACTCCATGAGATGTCAAAGAGCATGCAATTCTAAGGGGTATCAAAAGTTTATTTGATGAAAATCGGTTTTGAAATGGCTGAGATATCCAAAAACAAGGTGAAACAAAGAGATCCTAATAAAAGGCATGGCCTGTCGCCTTTTATTATCATCACTTTTTTGGATATCTCAGCTATTTGAAAACCAATTTTCATCAAATGTTGAATCCTTCTTAAAATTACATGCTCTTTCATATTTCATAAGAGGTTTCTCATTATCTCACTTAGGAATGTACAGTACAGTACTGTACAGTCCCTTTAAGCTGCACAGAAAATAAACAAACAAACTCCAATTAAAATAACTCTAGTAAATCGAGTAAAACAAAGTCACGTTTCTTCAGGTTGAACGAGAGCTATCATTCTAATCTTTATGCTTTACAATCTCTAGAGACTGAAAGTCACCGATAAAAAAAAAAAAAATCACTTTCCTTTTTCGAAGGTGATATTTTCAGCTGAAGGCACGTGTATGTAGCGCGTACGGAATGAGCACAGTCGTTAGGCGATCATTGTATATAGTTAAAGAAAAAGAAGACACGAGAGGGAAAGCAAATCAAAACAATTCATCGTCTTTTAAGGCAACAGCGACTGTATTTTGTAAAGGACGGCCCGTTTGATTGATTATGACTTTGATTATGAAGGTAAGAAATTCCAATGTAGCCGTGTTTGATAGGAACATATCGTGCAGATAAAGACGAAATGATAATTCCTTACCAGTTTAGGAATCTATATTTCTGAAGATCTCGAAACAAAAAAAAAATGCATGTATATTATGCAGAGCAAGGAGGTTCAAGAGAATGGAGTCACAACCGTCTTATTTCATTTGCTAGATGTTCGATGCCCCCACTCGAAAATGTTTGAAGCATGAGCCAAACTGGATCTGCCGAGCAGATAGGAAGACAACCCTAAATTTTGATTGTAAGACAGTATGCTTAGTGGATGCGTCGTGTAATGTTATTTATGTATGTATTCGTTTGTTATGTGTGACTCTGATTAAAAAAAAAAAAACAGTAATAAAACCAAACCAAACCAAACCAAACAACTGACTCGTGTCTTATTGCAAAATCACCAGCCACTTTCTAAGGAAGATATGTCTTTGTGATGGTTATTACTTTTCGCTATCCCTTCTTATAAAAGGTAGGTGAAATATAATGGTAAAGACACGGGGATGCGCGAATAGAAATTGCTCAACAAAAAATGATGAAATAAAAACAAAAATTACTCAACTTGGGATGCCCGGGCAGTAATCTTTATGTATCAATAAAGAATTATACTTGAAGATTATTCCATATCAGGTTTATTTGCGGGCATTAAGTGGAAAAATGATTAAACCGGCTTTCCAGGATGGAACAGCTTTAAACACTTTCACATGATACAGCTCTGGTATACACTTTTGCACAATTTTCTGGACGAGATTGACTTATGTGATACATGTAGGCCTTTATGCTTTGTCACTATGCTAGATTTCATCTCATTTTAGTAAATAAACAAGCAAAATATAGCCAACATTATGTTAAAGGGATCGTACAGTTTTGGTTGAGGCCTAACTTCAGGTTTCTAACATTTTTTGGGTGAGATAATGAGAAACCTCTTATGAAATATGAAGGAGTACGTAATTCCATGAGAAATTCAACGTTCATTTGATGAAAATTTGTTTTGAAATGGCTGATATACCCAAAACAGAGCAATACTAATCAAAGGTGGAACCCACCTTTTATTCTGACTGCTTTGCGTTACTTTGTTTTGGATGTCTCGGCCATTCCAAAACAGATTTTCATCAAATAAACTTTTAATTCCTCTTAGAATGGTATGCTCTGTACTATTTCACGAATGGTTTCTTAATATCTCGCATAAAGTTAAAAGCCATTTCTCATCTTCACCAATACTATACCATCCCTTTAACGTTCAAAATGAATCTTCAGATTGCTCAGCAAGACGGCGGAATTGAACATCCATCATCGACGGCACATGATGCACCTGTGGAATTCTTTTGTACACCAATAGTAAACTGACAACCGTTTGATAATTACGGCTGGTTTGAACGACCAACGCAAAGTGTGTTGAAAGCGGCGTACACGAATGGCGCGTCAAATAAACAATGCGAGAGGCGTGCCTAGTAACGAAGCGGGGATTGCAGTTTGTAACAGGCATGAGGAAATGACATTTTCTGTACCCGAATGTCAATAGAGTACCGAAGTGTGACGTCGTAGCTATTCATCACCATGGAAACTGGTTCTACACATCCCCACACAGCCAACGAGTCTGTGGACTCAACGGTTGCTAACAATAAACGTACCCAGTTCCAGTCCGTCGCCTGAACCCTTGTGCAACACGTGCAAGGAGCTCTTGTGTAGAACACTTCGGTACTCTATACTGCTACAGGCGACAAATGTTGATTTATTCCGTGCAACAGTTTTCTATGGCATGAATTGTAATAATGTACAGCGCAGCTTACATCTATTGTTCGCTTATAATTAAAAAAAAAAAACCACCAAAAGAACCAAACAAAAAAACATGAACACACTAATTCGGGTATACGATACGGAACGTTGGATATTGCTGGCAAACTAAGGTCGTGCAGCAAGAGATGACGCCAGTGCGACTGTGATTATCAGCTCCAGCCTACTAACATTAACCAGTGATTTAAGAATCGCTGCCTTTGAAAACAAGATTGAGCGACCAACGCAAAGTGTGTTGAAAGCGGCGTACACGAATGGTGCGTTAAATAATGCGAGAGGCGTTCCTATATAGTAACGAAGCGGGGATTGCAGTGTGCAACAGGCATGAGGAAGTGACATTTTCTGTACCCGAATGTCAATACCGCAGGCGACAAAGGTTGATTTATTCCGTGCAACAGTTTTCTGTGGCATGAATTGTAATTGGAACGTTGGATATTGCTGGCAAACTAAGGTCGTGCAGCAAGAGATGACGCCATAGTCCAGTCAATCTAGCGCTTTTTAGGGGGTAACCCACCACTAATTGCAACAGTAGGAATTTCACTGCAGTGCAAGTCGTTGAGGCCTCCTGAACACCATGCTAAAAAAAAAAATCCAGTGGGGCAAAATAGTAAAATTTGCATAATATGCAAATTAGCATCTGTAATGAGAGAAAATTGACAGATCTCAGCTTCCCGTTATCCATTTATTATTTCAAAGATTTAAATGTATAAACTTATATTTTGTAGGCCAATGAACACAATGGATGCCTTTCCGAATTGGTCATACAGCAATAATTTACATAAAATGCAAATTAGAGGTAACTGTAAGAGTACGTTCATAACAACAGTACTCACGTTGGCATAGTGCACGTTTTGCATAGGACGCGGGATTGAGGGGGTAACTTTGGGAGCCTCCCAAGGGGCCGCTTTAAATGTGCACCCCATTTTACTATATAAGTATTATAAAGCAATGTCTCCTGTATTGATTACATTGCATTACTTCAAAAGTACCCTTGCTATAAGGCACGATCGAATTTTGACAGCATGTACTTTTGGAACATATATATTCGCGTTATATGATATTACATGAAGAGTTTGTTTGCAAAAACCGATAAGTCCATTTTTGAAGATTTTGCAGTACAATCTCTGTCATAAAGTACAAAATAATACCTTTTAAATAATATATTGGTCACCACATATAAAGGTACATTTTTGAAGTTATGGTCAAAAGAAGCCAATTTTTCTTATTATTCTCTTTATTGTTCTTGACCTTTAATCGCAAATATCTCCATTTGGCAAATATGGACTTATCGGTTTTTGCAAACAAACTCTTCATATGTTTTCTATATTGCCGAAAGGATAAAGGGCATTTTGGGGGCACACGCAACAGGATCGCCCTCCAATAACCACCCTCTTTATTGTGTAGATCTTGCAAAGCAAATCTTCTTCTATTATTTTCATGACTTTTTATTTATATAGGAGTGTATTTGCTGTGTTGCCGGACCTACTTTTAAAACCATTCACGCTAGAACAACTGTATTTGCGTTGCTAATATCTGTATTTTGTAGTAAAGGGCGTGAGCGTAAGTGTAGATTTAGACACCTCCCCAGAGATTACCTTTGAATGTTCACCTTTTTGACAATGTAGTTATTGTAGAGCAATGTTCCTTTGTTAATTAGTTACATTTTTGGGAAGCAAAAGTGCCTTTGCTATACGGCAAGATGGAATTTTGAAAACATGTACGTTTGGAACATATATATATTCGCGTTATATGATATTATATGTTTTCTATATTGCCGTGAGGGTGGAATATTCTTTGGCACATCCCACAGGGTTGCCATTTAATGTGCATCCTCTTCACTGTATATATCTGGTAAAGTTAAGCCTCTTCTATCATTTCCATGACTTTCCATTGAAAAAAAAAAAAAAGGTGTATTTGCTGTATTGCCGGGACTACCTTTAAAACCATCCGAGAACAACGGTGTTTTCGTTGCTAATATCTGTGTTTTGTCTTAAGGGGGCGTGAGCGTAGGTCTAACTTTGGATCATTCCCAAGGGAATGTCTTGGTGTTTACCCTTTTGACAATATGAATATTATAGAGCGATGTCTCTTCTATTAACTACAATGTATTTTTGAAAACAAAAGTGCCCTTGATGTATGGCACGATCGAAGTTTGAAAGCATGTACGTTTGGAACATATAGTATATTCGCGCGTTAATGATATTCAATGTTTTCTATATTTCCAAGGTTGGTGTACTTTGGGGCACATCCCACAGGATTGACATTTAATGTGCGTCCTCTCACTGAATAGATATTGTGAAGTGAAGAACGACATTCATTGATATAAAAGTGTGTAGCTGTATTGCCGGAACTACTTCTAAAACCGTGCACGAAAGAACGTCGGTATTTGCGTTTATATATAGTATCCGTGTGTTGTAATTACGGGGCTTGAGCGGAGGTGTAATTTTGAAGACTTCCTAGGGGATTGCTTTTGAATGTTCACCCTTTTGACAATATAGTTAATGTAAAGCAATATTTCTTCTTGTAATTATATTGCATTTCTTGAACACAAAAGGGCAATTGCTGTACAACCGTAACAACTATGACTATTGTGAAGGCATGGAAAATTGGAACATATTCGTGCTAAAAGGTAGTGCATGTTTCCTATATTGCCCTGGGGGTTGGATGATTTTGAACACATCCCGCTCGGTTGCCTTTGAATGTGCACCCCTTTGACTATAATGATTATTGTAAAGCAGTGTCTCTACCATTTAAAATCATGAAAAGTAATGTGTCTTTATTCACCACCCGGCAAAACCACTTTCTACGTGCATGTGCAACTGAATTTGCTTTGGCATACAATGCATGTTTTGTTAAGTTGTTTTGGGACCACGACAGTCAGGGTAGGGGTGATCTTGGCACTTCCCATGGGCTTGTCTTTGAATATCAACCTTTTTGACAAGATAGATATTGTAAAGGAATGACTCGTATATTACCTTAATTGCATTTTACGAAAATTAAAGCGTATGTGCTAGACAGGCGGAAGAACTTTGCAGAGGCATGTACCAAATGAACATTTTTCGCGGTTGTATTATACTGCATGTCTCTCATTGCCTTTAGGATGCATGGGGTTATTTCGAGCACCTCCCACAAGGTGGTCTCTGCAAGTGAACCATTTGGACTGCATAGATATTGTAAATCAATGTTGTTATTTTATCTCTGTCCCGGCAAATTTTATAGAAAAAAAAGGTGTCTTGATATGGGAGGAATCCAATTCAAGTCATTTTTTATTTCATTTTTCGACAAGAACAGATAGACATCACTTTTTTTTGTAACAAAAAATAAGGTGCGTAAAACTATGTGGGATGAAAAGAATGCACAATGATTGTAGCACCTTACGATAATACATAGTCATAAAACTCAAGTGATAGTCATAAAACTCAAGGAACGACCTTTTTTGAGACATGCACTTTTGTAACGACTGTAATTGCGTTGGTATTTGCGTTATAAGGGTCATGTTCCCATATACTGTATACGCCGAATATTCCGTGAGGTTATATGCCAATGTAAGTCAGAATTGCAGAGCAATACTATAATTATCTTCTGTTAACCCCATTAAATTTCATTGAAGTTTCTTTGCTAGAGGACCAGAAGGACTGTATAAAGGCATGTACCCATAGAACAGAATTACATATTTGCGTTGGTACATGATTATTGCATGTCTTAGACTGCCTTTGGGTGGGGTAATTTTGGGCATCCTCCACGTAGTTGCCTTCGTATAATTCTTCTATAACTTCCACTGAATTTCAATGGAAATGAAACGAAAAGGACATTATATATAGAGGTGTTTTTGTTTTGTTTTGTTTTGTTTTGTTTTTAATAATAATAAACCATTTTTATAGAGCGCAAATTACATTCAAGTCTCTAAGCGCTTTTAGAAATGAGAAAAGACAGATTTTGTCTTGTTTTTTGTTTTGTTTTTGTTTGTTTGTTTGTTTGTTTGTTTGTTTGTTTGTTGTTGTTGTTGTTTGTGTTTTTTTTTTGTTTGTTTTTTTTTTTTTTTTGGGGGGGGGGGGCTTCAAACAGCTTTATTCACAGCATAAATTCGGGTACCTCCCTGCGAGTCACTTTCACTGTGCACCACTTTTTAAAGATATAAACATTGTAGAAAAATGTCTCCGCTGTCAATGTCAATTCTATTTCACGGAAATAAAAGAGTCTTTGCTAGACGGCCAAACGACTTTAAAAAAACACACACCTTGTACGTTTAGAACAATGGAAATCGCGTTGGATGATGCATGTTTTGTAAATGGTCGTGGGATAATATAATCGATAGGGGTAACTTTGAGCACTACCCACAGGGTTTCCTTTGACTGTGCCATATGCAATATCTCAACACCCTCAAGGATGCAAGAGCTGAATCGTCCAGATTCGAATAAACCACCCTCCAAATAGAGTTCATTCATTACAAAATTGGACAAGTTATAGATGTTGACACTTGTTTAATTTCGTACTTTGATTCTACGTAATCAATGGATATAAGTTATCATTATCTATCGATCTGATAACAAACTCTAATTTGCATAATATTATTCATGTTAGGTTACTAATGCTGTAAAGTTTGTTTTTGGTGAAGAGAAACTGAAATATCATATTTGAACACTCTTGGTATGCTCATATCGTGCAATTTGATGCATTTGAATATTCCGTTGGATCGGTACCTTTGCATATTATGCAAATGAGGCCCATATTGTGTACATAGAAATGTTTCCATCGCACTAACTGACATTGTAAACATAGGTTTCACTACTTTCGGTGTTCAAATCTGAAACCTAGAAACCTATCGTTTTCCTGGAAACACTATCATCATGACAGCTAACTTGCATATTATGCAAATTTAGCCACTTTGCCCCCACTGGATTTCTTGGGACTTTTAGTATGGTGTTTAGGAGCCCATAACAAGTTGAAATGCAGTGGAATTCCTACTGTTGCAATTAGTGGTGGGTCAAACCCTATTTTGACTGGACTACCAGTGCGACTGTGATATCATCTCCAGCCTACTAACATTAACCAGTGATTTAAGAATCGCTGGAACATGGAAATGTTTGCATCGCACTAACTGACATTTTAAACATAGGTTTCAACACTTTTGGTGTTCCAATCTGAAACCTAGAAGCCTAGATTTCATGGAAACATTGTATTTTTATCGTTTTGGCAGCTAATTTGCATATTATGCAAATGAGACCCAGATTATGTACATTGAAATATTTGCATCGCACTAACTGACATTTTAAACATAGGTTTCAACACTTTTCGTGTTCCAATCTGAAACCTAGAAGCCTAGTTTTCATGGAAACACTGTATTTTTATCATTATGGCAGCTAATTTGCATATTATGCAAATTTAGCCACTTTGCCCCACTGGATTTCTTGGGACTTTTAGCATGGTGTTTAGGAGCCCATAACAAGTTGAAATGCAGTGGAATTCCTACTGTTGCAATTAGTGGTGGGTCAAACCCTATTTTGACTGGACTACCAGTGCGACTGTGATATCAGCTCCAGCCTACTAACATTAACCAGTGATTTAAGAATCGCTGCCTTTTAAGACAAGATTGAGCGACCAACGCAAAGTGTGTTGAAAGCCCCCTGCGGCGTACATGAATGGTGCGTCAAATAAACAATGAGAGAGGCGTGCCTAGTAACGAAGCAGGGATTGCAGTTTGTAACAGTTTTCTATGGCATGAATTGTAATAATGTACAGCGCAGCTTACATCTATTGTTCGCTTATTAAAAAAAAAAAAAAAAAAAAAAAAAAAACACCAAAAGAACCAAACAAAAAAACATGAACACATTAATCCGGGTATACGATACGGAACGTTGGATATTGCTGGCAAACTAAGGTCGTGCAGCAAGAGATGACGCCAGTGCGACTGTGATTATCAGCTCCAGCCTACTAACATTTACCAGTGATTTAAGAATCGCTGCCTTTTAAAATTGCTAATGAACTGTGATACATGTATCTGCCTATCAATGTCAAGCAATATCCCCTTTCCCTTATTTTTGAAGGATTTTCAACGCCCTACTCATCATACTGGTGACAATTGGCAAAACTGCTCGCAGACGAAGTACTTCTGTCACACATGAAAAATAGATTAATAAATATATAAATAAAAAACTTTTTCTATCATGTAGAATACAGAATTTTGCCTATTGCATTTTATACTCTCGCAGAGAGCAGACGCGTTATTACTAATCCTATCCACATAGCCTCTCTTTGACAGCGCGGACTACAAGGACAGGTTTAAAGAAATTCGGGACCTCACCAAGGATTCAGTTAGGTCTTGTCCTAAATTAAGTTATCTGATTCGACCAATATCTGTACTTCGCAGCTAGCAGGCCTACATGCGTTTATCGATGTGTTTGTACGGCTCTAACTTTCATCAAGCGACCTTTTATTATCTCATGACAGTCTCTAGACAGACTTAAATAATCATCCGTATCAAGATTTCAGATACTAGCGTAGAAAATAGTTAATAGGTGCCGCCACTCTGTTTCTTATACTTTTGTTACTCTATTTTTTTTTTGGGGGGGGGGGGATTGATGGAAAATTGAATACGTGATTTTATCATTATAATCATGCATTCATGATATACACGTTAGTTTAAGCAGAGCAAGTTTGTGTTACAAAGAAAGCTGAAAAGCAGAGAGAAATCAAAGTAATCTTGCAGTCTGGGATTTCGGCGCAGAGAGACGGAATTTTGTATGGTTTAAGGTGCGATCACACATCGCCGGTTTAGATGGCGGTTCATGGCGGTTCTCAAACCGCCGTGAACCGTGTCCCAATGATGGCGGAAAGCACTTTGACTACGTTCTCAACACGTTTTGAACACGGAGCAAACGCGGATTGACGCGGTAGTAACACGTATCGTCCCGGAAGGTGGAGGAGTCCATACCAAGCCCATGTAGTTGGATGCAATCAGAGCCCTTTCACTTGTCCTCAATGGGTTTCAACAAGGAGCGTTTTGCTTTATTAGGTATATAAACACAATTTGAGTGATGCAACAAGCAATTATCTTCAAGTTTCAACGTGACTTTTCTCTTTCTCTTTTAATTTTTAAAATATCCGTATTAACTGTCATTAAAAAGACATACATATCAAAGCAGAATCCAAAATATTTTCCAAAGTTTCCTGATCATTTGTAGGTTTATTTATCAAGTGATGTACAAGTACTTGCTTGTTTCAACATCTCTCTTTTTTTAATTCTTTCTTAATCAAGTTTTCACATAATTATTTCGCGTGTTGAATTTAAGATCTTGTTGCTTGTTTATCCATGTTTTCACAAAATTGCTCCTTCTTATCTTTCACAGCTTCTTGTGAAATATGAGCCTAGGAGAGTTCCTAAATTGTAAGGGGAATCTTTATGTGATACCCTCGATCCATTACGACAAACTAATATGGCAAACGTGGTCTATGCCGCCCCAGAACTGTGGACAGCATCCCAAGTGATAGAACATGCAAGTTCCATCAATAAGTCAAAAATGTTTTTAAATACTTAACTGTTAAAATAGTAACATAGTGATTGTAGATGATGATTTATGCAGCATGTTACTGTTTCTGAAATTACCTTTTCCTGTTTATCTTTTTGTTCCCCCTCTAAAGCGCATAGAGACCATGCCAAAGGTATTATGCGCTATATAAGAACGGTAATGATGATAATATAATAATAATATCTTTAATAACAGTCAATAAAAAGACATATTATGTACATTATACATTATCAAAGAAGCATATATAGTATTATGTGTATAGTTTCCTCTTTACTTACAGGTTCATGTAACATAATAATGGTGTTTTTTTTTTTCAAGTTTCAACATTGCTTTTCCCTCTACTCTCTTAAGTTTCAACATATCTGTATCAACATGCAGTCTTACAAAAATGGCATACATAATCACGAAAGCAGAACCCAACATATTTACATAAGTCTTCTGTGTGTAACACGTTGCTGGCCATCTTAAAAGCTGTTAAGTTTTGACTGAACTTACCTTTTAATGTAAATGATGTACTATTCAACATACCTAACAACTTTTTGAACATTAAACTTTATTTGTTACTGTATAAGTGTTAAAGAAGTAAGGAAACTGTAGCATTCAATATATTTGCCCGATCTTGCATTATGGGTTCATCTTTGCGTTTATCTCCATTTTTTATTGCTCCGCCACGAAGTGTCGCCGGAGCCATTATTCTCTTTTAAGTTCATTGTTTCTTTTCGCTTGAAAATTATGGCGGTGTTAACACGGTATTATCACGGATCTTGCGGTGCAAAGACGGAGGATGCCGTTCTTAACACGATGAACGGCGATGTGAACACGGTCCATTTCAAACCGCCTAGACCGCCACGAAAAATTAAACATGTTTAATTTTTCTGGCGGTTCCCCGCGGTTCCCGGCGGTTCTCGGGGTTCATGGCGGATGGGTGACGGATGACCACGGTTTGTGTACGGTGTAAACACGGTCTTTGGCGGAGCACGGCGATTTGCTGAACCGCCATGAACCGCCATCTAAACCGGCGATGTGTGATTGCACCTTTACCGAACAATGAAATCCAAAAGTTGCAGAGAATACAAAACTCTGCTGCTAGGTTGGTTACACGTGCTCGACTCAATGAACAATCCAATCCAACAAGTCCAATCTTAAGACAACTGCACTGGCTGCCAGTAAAGCAACGGATTGACTTCAAGATCTTAATCATGGTATTTATGTGTTTGCAAGAACTAGACCCTATTTATCTTCAACAGCTCATAACAAAATATCGCCCAGTAAGAAATATTCGCTCTCAGTCCAAACTTCTGTTGTACACCCCCACAATATCAACACAGTTTTATGGCGCAAGATCTTTTCAACTGGCAGCAGCAGAGTAATTTATGGAACAAATTACCCACGTATCTCAAGCAAACCAAACAAATTACCCACGTATCTCAAGCAAACCAATTACACAGTAGATTATTATTTCAGCATTTGTTGAAAACATATCTCTTTAACATGTCCGTGGATAAGGTTTAATACTATACAATGTTTGTCACAGCTCTGTCACTTTTCATCTTGTTTTGCCTCCTCTCACTCTCTCTCTCTCATGTCTATTTTCCTATTTTCTGTTAGTTTCTTCCTTCAATGTGCATAGAGACATTACTCTATTTTTGTGATATGCGCTATATAAATACGGTTTATTATTATTATTATTAATAGCTGGCGTATTTTTCGATGTGGACGAGCGCACATATCTTCCTTAATACTCTACTATACCTGTATACAATTCAATTTCAATGCAATTCAAACTTAACGCTATTTCACTTTTCGAAAAGAACCTAAACATTTCACTTTCTTTGGTAACAGAGAATAAGGTTGCATAATCAAAACAAAGTAAATTGAGAAAAATGTAACTGTAGAACCTTGGAGTTACAAATACGTTGTCATGAAAATTGACTGAAGTGATATAGACAATATAACAATACGCAAACATCGAAAAATGGAGGGACCCACTAAAAAGACAAAGCTTGTAGAATGTGGGTCCCTCAGGTACAGAATGTTTAAGAGAAAAAATAATAAACTGATGCAAAAAGAGGAAAAAGGCTGGGGAAAAAAGTCAGAAACAAAATCTGGAAGCCCACTAAGAAGACAGAGTTACAAACAGATGCACACACACACACGAATAAACATTAAACGAGACTGGGACGACAAAACTGATAAAGGAAGACTAAAAAACAAGACAGAATGAGACAAGACTAAACATAACACGAAGAAAATACAACGGACAGAAAGACATAACAGATCCAGCGATCCTCGACAGAATTATAGGGGAAAATGGGATGGGTGAAAAGGATACAGAATTATAGAGAAATACATGCACTGTAGGGAGAAATAGATGCAGAAGTAATAAAATCAAATCTACTCTGTGAGTGTCTCAGGACAACAAGGACGAAAAAATACATAACAGTATAGTAATCCAAGTTCTTCGAAAAGGAATTACAATAAGCCACCAAGCTAATTCAATTCTGTGGGATCATTGAATTGTAATAGAAAGGACCTTAATCTCCTTTTAAATGAATATATAGAGGGGGCATTTTTTATATCATTCAGAAAATAAGTTGGGCTAGTATATATTAGTGTGTTCTTAACAAAAATCGTTCGTAAAAGAAGTAAATGAAATTCATTGGGACGTCTAATGGGATACTCATGGAATGACTGATTTCTTAGAAACGTAGAATCGAAAACAGACGTAGTGAGTTGTTGCTGTACATATACATAGATTTCCCAAAATTAAATAAAAACAAATCTTTCATTTTTAGCATCTTGTTAGAGGCAAATAATAAATTTGAGTGGGATTTGAGTACTAACGCACTTAATAAAAAAATCCATAACTAAATTACGATTTGAAATAATATGGTGAGCAGTGGGGAAGTCATCGCGACAAATGTTCGAACAACTTGTGTCATTTGTCGCTATTGGTATGTAGCATTGGAATTGTGGAGGCCATAGTAATCCTTTCCTTTTCATGGTCTTCATGTCAAAACACAATATCAAAACCTGTTCTTGAGTTTTACATTCTAGCTTTACACTCACACCGTGACATCCTTCATTCATTAAACTTGTTCTTGTGTGTATTATTGCTCGCTGATTTTATATTCGCTATCAAAACCTGTAAATGCCTCTTTGCTTCTTTGTTTGTTTTTCATTTGCAGAAAAATCACTCGTAAATATTCACTATTCAAGAGAAATATTCCAAATAATATTGTGGAACTAAACTCACGTCCTTAAGGTTACTCAATATAGGTTTGAAGTTTTCACAGATCTTCAAGCTGCATTTCCGGAACGCCATATTGGATTAGGTGCCTCATCAATCAGAGAAACCCTGCTTGATTTGTGCAACTGTACACTGCTGCATGCTAGCCAGTTGCTTAACCATCAGAAAAATTTACACAATGTCTACAGGGAAAATTCCTGTACTTACCCATATTTATTTAAGTTCTTCGAAAGAGCTTGCTTCCAGTACCTCCTTAATTTCTGATAACGGAATGACGAATAACGAATCTATTGGTGAAATTTACTTCCTATCTACATGCCTCTTCACGATTGACTCTCTTGAGCGTTTAGTTGCTGGTGCAATCGTTACGAAAATTAATCTGTGTGAAGAGTATCCTCGGTTCTAGTCGTTTTGCATTGTTTCAACATTTCGGGATGATAAGCTTCTGCTGAAGCCGAGCGACTCATACTGTCGAGGACGCCTGTTAAGGTCGTGTACTGCGACCTTTTTTTAACATCAAAGCTTCTGAAAGTAGACTTCAGACGTGCGCGTCGATTACGTTCGCCATTTGACGAGTATTGCTACGCACGCACGCTGGCAATGCTGTTACCTCTTGTTGTCGCCAGTCACTGGCAAGATACAGGTATTGTCAATTCGATTTCATGTCAGCATCTTTTGGCTAAAATTCCACTTTTCCAAATTTGGAAATCAAACGCCAGAATCTCTGGTTCCATCACGTGACTAGTCAATCGGGGTTTTCTTTTGCCCATATCCATTCAACAACAACAACAGCAACGACGACGACAACTACAATAACAACAACAAAAATCATACTTGATATCTTGTATAAGATTATATCTAGTAATGTCTAGTTATGTCAGTGTTTTTATTAGTTTTGTTTTCTTTTGTTTTCTTTTGTTTTGTTTTTGTTTGTTTGTTTGTTTGTTTGTTTGTTTGTGTGTTTTTTTTTATTTTTGTTTTTTTTGTTTTTTTTTTTTGTTTTTTTTTTTTTTTTTTGGGGGGGGGGCTCTGCGTGTGAGACCATGCAAGCCATTCTGTTAATTCAATATCACTAAACTTAAAGTAAAGAGCATTCATGACTCGTGCCAGTTACTCAGTATTTCATATTCCACTAATGCAGTTATTTTATACACCAAAATTTTCTTTGAATAACGTGAATAAACTGTTTGCTGCAATTTTTGACTAACATGGGTTTTAGTGCCAATCTCTGTGGAGTATAAATGGGTCTAGCTGATTAGTACATGCAGATTTATGTATACGCATGTATATCACACAAGGCTTTACGCTACTTTGTGTGTGTGTGTGTGTGCGTGTGTGTGTACCCGCATCATAAAGGAAATAATTAAAAAAATAAGGACAATTAAATGTAATTTCAACATAGTGCAATGAAACATGCTTATTATGTAAAAAAATTGTCAGGTATGATAAAATGCTTAAATTACCACGTGTACTGTAAACTAAAAAGTATATTGAGCGCTTCCATAATTTTACAGCGGTATGAATAGGACAATGACGGTTGCAACTGAGTATATGAGGGGGCTAATTGGAATGCCTTCTGAATCATTTCAGCGCGCAATATCCCGTCGTATGTTTGCAGCCTTGATAGGCTCCAGTGAAATCCTACTCAAAGCTAAAAACTCACATTTTGGTAATAATCATTAGTTAATCAAACATTTATTTTGCAACATGGGCCTGCCAGAAAGCGTTAATTGCACACGTCCTGAGGAAGTATAGCTGTGCTCTATTTTCACATAGATAAAATTTGGTCTTGGCAAATTCATTGTTCAGCCGAATTTGGCCGTAAAGACTAGTGGCTATCAACTGGCAACCCTGGTTGCGGCAGCTATGAAATGCATGCAGTTTGCAACACTGGTATCAAGCCATGAGTTATTCTTCCCTTTTCTAAATGAGGATATAGGTATACAAAAATTACACGCACGTACAAACTTTTCGAGTGGGGCCATCGAAACATTATATTTCTTAAAAAACTTGTGGCCGACATCTATACCTGGTTGCACCAAGCAAATGGACCACCGTTATTATCGAGCTTTGTATGTACAGCGGTATGCATGTATGAATGTATGTAATACATAAATATGATTTATTGTCCATGCAGGTTCATGGCGTCAATTCATGCAAGCAATTAGATACCACTTCAAATAAAACTGAAGCTCAAAATTATGATTCTCTGTTTCAGTCTTACTTGGAACTAGCCAACATTGGCTTCTGTCTTGTAAATATTGTTCGCTTAACTGATTTTAATTCCACGATTGGCGATTGCATTCGAAAGTTGTATCCTTTGATTTAAAATGTTGGGTTTTTTTTTCCAACTTAGAAAATTATCGTAATAATAATCATGAAAAAAAAATCAATTTTCATGGGCCCTGTAATGACAACTTTTGTTTGATCATATACACATAGAACAATGAGAATTTGTTTCGGTTCTAATAGATGTGTTAGTTAGCTAAGTTTTACCATTTATACGGCAACTGGCAGTAAGTTATAAATTCCCGTCAGATCTGCAGCATTATTGTCCAATAAGTCTTGTGAACACGGAATATAACCGAAATGATGAAAGATTATCTTACCACAGTGTTGACAAATTACAAGCTAGTGATCAATAGCAGCTTTGCTGTGCTTCTCAGAATAAGGGCCAATCCGCAAATATTAGACCATCGGCCTTGTAAGGAGTATTGGGGGGGGGGGGGGGGTTGGAGGCAAAATATGTTCAATATTTTGGGAACATGCAAGTGAGGTAGCGCGGCGACCGAGTGGGGCGGCAGGGAATGTAAAATGGGTATCCCCCACTCACACGAGTAGGGAGGTTCCGCACCTTTAGGACTGATATTCTACGATCTAGCGTTTAGTTTTAGGTGGCATGTTTGGAAGATTGTGAATTAGAAAATACGAGAATTGAATATTCAAGGGCAATGTGAATTGCTTCATTGTGGTATCTGTCGCTTGCTTTTCCGAGTCTTCTGAGACTTCACTGTGTACTAGATCTATGACTATAGACATTCCCCCCTTCTACATGAGTGAGCTTTCCCATTTCTTGAGCTGAAATTCAATGATGTGGAACACTTTTAGGAGAAAATTGGGAGAAGTACAAAAAAAAATGATAATAATTGTGACCGTGCATCACAAAACCAACAAAAGTCGCACGCCTGGATTTTACGTTAGGACTAGTCAATCTGGAATTTTTCACATTTTCTGAAAGGGCGATCCTCCTTCATTATTCTTAATGTTCTGACAATAAAACAAATAGGAAATTATGTTTGTATCAGGGTTTTTTTCTGCAACACTTCTCTTTTGTAGAATAGTGTGATTAGGTATGTCTTAGAGGACCCTTGAAAATCCATTACACATTCTTTACTTTCAATTCCAATAACTTTTGAGGATGACGCTACTGCTTGAAAAGTTAGTATTGGTAATAGGTAGAGCGTGTTGATATTATAGCACGCTTGATCTCAGCTTAGTCTGATAATCCCTTCATTGTTGTTGCTATGGTGTTAAACATATCTTCTTCTTTTTTTCATTCATTGCACAGCTAGCACGGCGTGGTATTATAAGGCATTTGAATACACCAATACTTCGGAGCCTCTTTTCACTTGTACAGAGTGTATGCTTTGTTTCCAATATTTAGGTAGGTTAGGAGAGTCCATTTGAATTGAGTTATATATAATAGCTTGAAGTCTGCTCTTTCATAATCTGCTTTTAACCCAAAATCTATCCCTAGAGACTTTTTGGTTGGTTTTGCGATGCAGGATCACAATTAATATGTAAAGGGCATTGTGAATTTCTAAATAAATGCATCTGTTACCTCCTTTTCTGCGTGTGCGTCTCCACTGCGTATTAAAGTCTATGGAAATGGAGGATGGGGGATTCTCAATCCCACACGAGGAAACCTTCGCATTTTGAGATTTGAAATTCAATGATCTTGCTGCACACATGGGGAATAATATCAATATTTTATTTAAATGAAACATAAATATTCGTAACAATGTGATGGCGAAATAGTGGTATTTCTGAGTGTGCGTCTTTCACTGTGTAAGTTCATGGAAGTGGAACGAGCAGGGGTAAGGTATTCCCCACGCACACGAGGGAGCGTTTGCATTTTTTAGAATTGAAATTCAGTGATCTGGTGCACACCTTTGAGAGAATATCAAGAAAATTTACGAAAGAAAAGTGAGGAACAATTTGAACGCCTAAATCATGGTATTTGTGACACTTTATTTTTGTTCTTGATTTTGTCTTTGTTTTGGTTTGTTTTTCGCGTGCTTGTCTTCACTAAAGATTATGTACGTGTATAGCAATCGCCGGCAATGACATTATGAAGAGCCCTGAATAAGATGGTCACAGATGATTATCACGATGTGACCACAAAAAAAAAAAACTAACAAACAACAAAACAAAAACAAAACAAAACATAATATAACAAAAACAAAAACTGTGAGTATGACGACATTGATAATGTTCTTTTGAAAAATATTGGAATTATATTGTTGATACGCTGGTACATGTGTTCTAACTATCCTCAAGTAATGGTATTGTCTCGTTGGTAATCTATGTTTTCAAGGTAATTCCAGTTGATGATAAAGAAGATAGGGAAATTAACATTATTAATACCCCAGTATTGCCAGGTACCCTTTTATACACCTTGGTCGAGAGGGACATTGTGGGCAAAAACATCTTGTCCAAGGACGTAAGCACTGGACAGGATTCGAACTCGGGTCCTCCGATTGGGAGTTGAGAGTCTTATCCACTATGCCACAGCGCCCCCACTATTATGCCATTATAGGTTCTCTAAGAAATACATATGTAATCATTATACTCATGACTTATTTCAATATCTATTTTTTTTTCTTATCAGACGCATCCATCTATAGAAATCCTTACCTTAACCATGAGTGAAAGGAAGTGCTGCGGGAAGTACATCTTTTGTGGTATATTCAGCATGAAAACGTCCCTACATAATTAGATTCCTGTCCGTGCAGGTGCTGAAATTGTGGACATTCTTCACCTCGGCACTCTTCCTTCATTCATGGGGTGATTCTACTAGCTTCCCTTTCAAAAACATGTGGGGGGCAATTTTGCTGGAATCCCTTCCAAAAACCCTGAAATAGGAGGGTAATCTTGATGGCTTCCCTCCCAAATAGGGAACAAAATCCTAACCCTTTTTCCATTCTTAAAGGAGGTATCTCTAGGAATCTGGGACAACCTAGATGGTTGACCGCCTGAGTGTGTGTGTGTGTGGGGGGGGGGATATGTTTCACAGACCACATACAATCAATGATAATTATCTCAATCACTGGCATCGAGTCCATCAGAACTGCTACAGTTTCTGTTGATAGCAAGGGCACAACTACAAGTATCTCATTAGTCCTACTTAAAACCATGCCTTCGTACTAACGTTTGTTTGGTCTTCTTGTTTTTCGTTTCTCTTCGTCACTGCAAAGAAAATTAATGTAGTTTAATGAAACTTCCTTAATCAATTGAAAGTTTAATGAATTTTAAGACAAAGTATTTTGTAACTTTCATTGCCACATTACTTCGACATTATCTATCTTCCAATATTTTTACAAGTAAATGTGAGCAGTTATGTCTTTCATATCAGAACAAATCCAACAAACAGTATTTAAGGGCAGTAAACTTTCGCAATTTCAGGTTTATATTGCATTGTCCCATTCTTGTTACATTACACATTTTATTGATACGAAACTTGAAACATCAGGTCTATGATGGAGTATCGATTATAGCAAGGTTAATTGTCGGCCCGGTCTACCTCGCTTTAGTGGGTTTCCCCCCTATATTATATAATTTTTCTTTCCCAGCCATATCATGAGGTAATCTCGGCTGTCCCGACGACCTCCCTAAAAGTGATTTCTTAAATAGAATCTATTATTTCGGAAAGAAAATTATCAGCTGTTAAATAAATCTGCAACATTTTTGAGGATCACACATACGGTGTAAAATTCGTATATTATACTAATATCATATCTAACTTATATGAAGAGTTTGAATCTGATTTATTTTTAATAAGGGATAAAATCTTGTCAATGATACTGCAAGAAATCAACAAGAAATTCTTTTAAGATATCAAAATTACAATGCGTCATACTACGAATTGATTATTTCCTGTTTTCAGCGGATTAAATATCTCAAATTTAGCTCTTTATGTGCCACGTCCACACACCTGATTCATTCAACGGCATGCCAAGTTCGCATATTCTGCTCAAACGCACAAACCCACCCAAACCGATCGATAAATCACCAAATGCCACAGTAAAACGAAAGGACGATTCCATCCTCCTGTCACAGGTAGCTTGATCTCAGTGTGGTGATTGACTATCAATTAGTGTTCGCTACTGGATTTACAAGTAAATTGTAAGTTTCCGTCTCTGTTTTGTGTGAAAAAGTAATGCCTCTAATTAGAATTTAGAATTAGAATTTAGAATTTAGATTTAGACCATTAGAATTTGATTTGTAGATATAGACATAGATATGTCATACTATGTACATTAAAGCATAGCTTGGCATTTTCTCTGCAGCTTTGATCATTACATGCCCGGGTTATTATACAGAAATGTATTAAAGTTACATAGATTTGAAAAACAGAATGTTTCCCCAAAGCATGACTATGTTGCGGTCTCAGCACAAAGAGGGTTTACACCATGGCACATAAAGAGTTTATAAAATGGCTGCATCTGATTTTGCATTTAAACTCTGTATTTAAATATATATATATATATATATATATATATATATACATATATATATATATATATATATATATAGATATAGATATAGATATAAAGAGAGAGAGAAAGAGAGAGAGAGAATAGAAATCTTTGCTCAAAGTTTTCACTATATGTATATATATATATATATATATATATATATATATATATATATTACATGTATACATATACAAATGTATATATATACATATATTTATATATATACGGGCAAAAAGTTGTAATGCTTTATGACATGATTACTAAACTAGTTCACAATAGGCGCAATTGAAATATAAAATATGTGTTCATAACACAAGTTGAAAGTTTGAATAAAGTAACAAAAGTGTGTACAATTTCTTACAATTTATGATTATGATCATAAAGTTTACTTTTTTAGACGTGGACAACGACCAGCTTTGACCTCGCTTTCATTTTCTTTCAGAATAAATCTTGATTATTATTATTTTTTTTAGCATGCACAAGACTTTTGCAAGTAACGGTATGCTGCACACCTACACACCCAAAACACACAAGTACATAAACACACAAACACATAAACACACAACACCCACACGAACACACACACACACGCACACACATAAACACATAGACACACACACCAAGTGCATGGAAGATGCAATCAATGCGCAGTTGCTGTCAGGCGCCCGTCAAGTTATCGGCACAAAGAAAATACTCCCCCACCCCCCCCCCCAAAAAAAATAATAATAATAAAACAAAAAAGTAAAAAAAAACAACTGCAACATTGCTCATGTAATATTCCGTACTTTTGTCCAGGCTTGGTATGGAGCTAGAACACTATGGCTAAAATATCATCATTCAAACGTGCAATGATATATCATGTCAGTTTCCTATGAATGCGTCTTATAAAACTCGTCAGTAGCGTTTGTAACTCTGATGTGATGCTCGATGTTCCATCTAAATGAAAAGATCTTTGATTTGGTTAATATCGGGTAAAGTAGCTTTCTTTTGATTATTTACCATTACGGCCTAAAAATGAAGTTGTCTTTCTCCAAATGACAACACATAATAAAACGATCTTTTCACATCGCTTCAACAAATGTGTATATTACTTGAGAATCGGAGTTGTGGGTTGATTTTTTTCCTCTCTCTCTCTCAAGGTAGACATATGGTTCTGCTGATATGATAAAGTTCATATGGGTGAAGTGCTATCATAGCTCCATTTCCTCATCACTTTCTATTCTTTTGTGTGTGTTTATACGATATTGCACGACTTCGAAACAAGAAATCATGAATGACTTCTTTGAGTGTAAATCGACGACAAATGGTTTGTACACATTTAACCCGTTGAGGACGAGTCCCGAGTATACTCGGGCAGGGTTCTATGGGAAATGCGTGTTGTAGCAAAATCAGTCCGTCCTCAGCGGGTTAAACTCATGAACCTAACCGGAAATCTGATATCAATAAAGGCTATAGTTGGAACTTGGCTTCTGATGGTTTCTATATCGATCATGAATTTTCATAAAAAGGGACGAGTATATGCAATTATCGTGTATGATATTTCTTAAATGTATCTTGATTTATAGGA
The DNA here is from genome assembly GCF_964275005.1 of Diadema setosum. Taxonomy (NCBI): domain Eukaryota; kingdom Metazoa; phylum Echinodermata; class Echinoidea; order Diadematoida; family Diadematidae; genus Diadema; species Diadema setosum. The sequence continues at coordinate 2,168,640 of NC_092701.1, forward strand.
ATTAAAAACATTGATTATAGTCCCAATATTTTTTTTTTTGTATTGATGTTTGAAATATCGCGCAGCTAGAAACCAATAACGACATTCTCAATTTGTAATCGAGTATGAATGATGGAATCGAAATGATTTTTTTTAGCAACATAAAAGAGAATCTATAATTTGGAAAATATTGGAAATAGAAAAAAGACATCAAAATACCTTTAAAGTTACAATTGATATGTTACAGTTGTTAGATCAAATTTTATAATTATATGGATATGACATGACTTTTTACCAGTCTTAATGCTTGTGACTGGTCGTAACGACGTCATAACGACGTCATACGATTCGCTACTGTGTCGATCATGAATATTCATGAGATTGAATTTAATATGCAAAAACTAGTGAAAAGAAGGAAAACATTGATAATTACAGTATTTGCGCGGGTTTAAACTTTAAACTGTGTCAGAAATTGTAAATTTTATTGTTATCTTATTCGAACTAATACAACCTTGTGTTATGGAGACATATTTTCATATTTTATGTGACGTCTTTTTGACGTCTAAGATCACAAAGCAATACGATGATCATAATAATTAGAAATAAAGATGTCAAATGAGATATACATATTGTAATTATGATGGTTTTAACAAAAATAAAAAGATGTAAATTAGAGATAACTAATTCCATGTGATGACATGACGAAATGAGGATTCTATATGGAAGTTTAGGTAACACGTTTAGCAAAATAATATAAAATTGGATGTTCAAATAAACAAATGCTGTTCCTCTACGCGAAATTGAATGTTCAATTGTGAAAATCTCTTGCTCAAAAACGTTATTGAAAGTGCTTACTAACTCTAAGTTAAGTGCTTATCGAGCCCATTCCCCGGGCCCATTCCGCACTGATTTAAATACACATACTTGGAAATCCACGCCTAAACACGGAATGAATGCTTAAACCCTACTTTACTTATGACCATTCTTTGATTGAGGTGCCTAAAAAGAATTTGAAAGCATAATATGAAATCGTTTGACCAGATACATGCATTGTTTCAAACATTCAAACATTTAAATGCACATAGAATAAAATAATTCAAACTCATAAGGAAACAGCTCTCTAGTGAGTGGGACTCCACAGACACCAGGAAACACACAGGTACACTTCCTACCGCCTTTAGCCGTGAAGAAGACCTGTATAAGAGTCGAAAGCTTGGCAGCAATGAAACGCAATAAGTGAACCACTGCAACGTCTGCTAGCAGCGGTCCTTCTACGTCCGTCACGAAAATACTTACAATGCAGCACCCATCATGGACGAGGCCGATCCCACTTCACGATATATATTATATATATTATAATATATATATACAATGTTTGTGTGTGTGTGTGTAGGGCTATAGGTGCCTAAAGTAACTCCCGCAGAGTTCGTTTTGTTCGTTTTGTTCATTTTCTTCTTCTTCTTCATTATGCTATAAAGGGCGGCGTGACACTCTCAATGATAAAATACATCATTTAACAAAAAAAAAAAAAATTGGTATGCGATGTGATATCAATATTCAAGTCTTTACCTGTCGTGTTTGCAAGCTGACATTTATGATGATTGCACTCACTATCATGATTACATAAAAGATAAATATTGTATAGTGATTATGTGCAATTATTATAATATTCTTGGAATTCAGGAAGATGATGCAATTATTGTTATTATTGACGCAGGTGCTAAATTTGTTTGTGTCGTTGTTTCTTGGTATAGTTTGCTACAGTCTATCGTAGGTTAAGGGGGTGACTTGGAATGGGAAATGTTTTTTTGATTACAATGCCAATTGAGTCGGTTTACATTAATATCACGCTTTTATACGATTTTTTGAATATGATTTTGTATGATTGTACAGATATTTATCTTTTATGTACTATTTCGTGTTCTTTTTAACATTATTTGTGTGTGTAAAACTCTCGCACTGAATTTTCTGTAATGTTTTAATGGGACGATTAAACTAAATTGAATTGAATTGAATTGAATTGAATTGAATTGAATTGAATTGAATTGAATTGAATTGAATTGAAGTGAATTGAAGTGAATTGAAGTGAATTGAAGTGAATTGAAGTGAATTGAAGTGAATTGAAGTGAACTGAAGTGAACTGAATTGAATTGAATTGAATTGAATCCTGGTCCAGGGTACATTATAAAGATTAATGTTATAGTATGCTACGCAATATACATATTACAAAATACTCAGGCACAGACATACATATCAGGCGTATACACAGAATGATGAACCATTTTTGCTGAGTGAGTATAGGAGTACTATTGCGTTCTAAGTTTGCCATTCTTCGTTTATTCATAGCGTATTTAAAAATCACTTCAGTTGCCAATGTGTGTTTATCATCTGCAACATATTTTTTACCTGTGACGTATGTACATAACTACCTACAGTTATGGTACCTCAATTTTGTAAAGATTTTTCTTATACACAAAAATAAGTAATGAAGAATTGTTAGGTCAAAATTCTTAGTTCCAAGAACCGCACATGTGGTTCTTGATCGGGCAATCATTGTACAGTACACAGTATGCAATTACAAATGTATGTGAAAGTACAAACTTAAACATGAACAACACAATAAATGACATTATCCATTGATGCCGTGAATAAAGTCAATTTAAGTTCCCTAGTTTGAAAAACACACACACACACCGTATCATATCGTATTTTTGCAAGACCTATTCAAATTTTGGTCTTGACAATATTGACATCAGTTTACATCGTTGGACGATCAACACAATTGTCAAGTGATTCCTTTTGCCTTTACACTTATAGCGATGGCAATAGAAGCCACATACACCCCAGATTGCAAGTTTAGAAATGTTTTACCTCATACTTGAAATTCACCGCTCACTGATATTGCTTTATACAACTATGATGGAAATTTCTTTTGATATATATATATATATATATATATATATATATATATATATATATATATATATATATAATTATATATATATATATATATATATATATATATATATATATATATATATATATATGTCGTCCCTGACAGAGAGTGTGTGTGAGTGAATGTGTGTGTGTGTGTGTGTGTGTGTGTGTGTGTGTGAGCTGGAAGAAGCATGAGAGAGGGTAAGGGAGGAAAAGGAATGAGATGGAAAGAGAAAAGTGTGACATAAATCGGAAAGTAGACGAACATTCATTGCTCTGATACTTGACACCCTCTTCTGCCCACAGTACAAAGATTTCGATTGAAAGACGAGGAGCGGCGGAGGGAGGTGGAATGGACGAAATTCGAAAAAAAAAATAAAAGTTATACTCTGCTATGCACATAATATAATCTTAAATCATTTCATGATTTTATTAGACTTAATGTGTATCATTCGTTTTCAAACCATTTCTTGAAAATGACAAGGTATTCATACTATCATTTTTCCCACTATGAACAAAATGATGCTTTCCAACAGTTTTTCTGATTCGATGAATTTATTTAGGATGAGCGAAATCAGACGTCCGAGGAGCAGAGCTAATCACCCTACGCTTCTTCCGTCTTTAGAGGGCGGTATCCCACAGGTCCTTGACGACGTCCTCTCCATTTCCTGACAGACACCATGGCAACCATAGCAATAAAGAATCCAGCTGTTCCAACTAGCATCATGTTGACGGGCTGAGACAGCCAAGAAGAATCTGAAGGTGCACATAGATGATAGAATACTCTTAATGATGCTGCATCTCATAAGTGGGTTACGAATAAAATTGCCTCTATCCTGCATGCCTAACGGAAAAGGAAAGAGGGGGACACAAGGCTTTAACCATAACTTTACGAAGAGTATGCTCATAACTTATGAACTTATTTTCCTATTTTCATCAATTCAGTTGATGTGTTCTATACAACAATATTTCTGCATTCATTGAATCCAAGTATAAGTTTTTGGCAGGTTTCCTTCTAAGCTGAGGTGGCCCCTGCCGTGAAGAAACATCATTTCTATGAAACATTATTTTAGAATTCCGGTTATTGGCTAAAGGATATATACTGTCCTTGTAGCTACGATTCAATTTGAGAGAAGGACTTTAACTATCATGGCAAGCAGGCGATGCAAAATAACGTACATTTTTTTTTCTTTGCAGGCAACATGGCACATGGATGTTGCCGAGAGAGTGAAATATAAAAAGTAAAGATACATTGATTTATTGTTCTGTATTGTGTTAACCTCTGTCAACGAGATTATGCGTTTGGCAGCGTTTACTTGTTTATTTGTCTACCAGCCACCAAATATAACTCGAATTGCATAAATCGGATTTGAATAGAATTTTTGAGACATGATTGTCATGTTGCAAAAGAATAATAATAATAGTAATAATAATGATAATAATGATAATAATAATAATAACAATAATAATAACAATGATAATTAAAATCCACAATTCTTTGGTCGTAATCTTGATCACGATCCGCATCCAGGATACAGGATGCGTGAACAGTTCTAAGTTATATGAGGGCACTTGTGACCCTGTGGACTTCCAGCAGGTTGATTCTTCGAGTGCTTTTGTCTTTTACCCGTATCTTTCATTAATGCGTAATGGAGCCTACCTCTGTCACGTGATTCCATGTCCTGCTGATTTGACAGTGGTCCGTTGGAGATGGTATGAGGCTTGGAACTCGTCCCTCTAGATCCAGAGGCACTGCGACGTGACCGATGGACACATCCTTGTGCACACCGCGAGTTGGGATCGGTGTTGTCACACACCAGAATATCGCAGTGCAGATAAACCTGCAAACGTCATACATCGACCAAATGTGTATAATCTCTTGTTTTGCATTTAAAACGAGTCTCTGCTGTCTAATGTATAGTTGTTGTAACATTCGAAATTAAATGGGTGTCGTAGATTTAATTGGTTGACAAAGAGTATTGTATGCCACAGCAGGAAATGGTTCTGATGAACTTTCTACATGAGGACAGCAGTGACCTACGAACAACCTGACGTGGCCAAATCGCGTTTAAACAGGACTCTTCAATGATACTGGTACATGTATGTTTCTACGTACCTGACTGAGCAATCTATACATCGTTTTCCTGTTTGCTAAGACATTCTGCTGTTTGAATTACAATATTTTTCACCATTAAATGAAATCAGCTGTTGTGACTCTTGCTGGAATTTTCACGGAGTGACTGTCATTTCTGTATGCGTACGTACTTACGGTGCTGTTGGTGTGTTTCTAAGGATTCGATATTGGCATAAATCTATTGACTCGAAAGAAGTTACTTCTGCCCGTCGCCGAACGATTACCAAAGTAATTGATGATGGCTTAAGTAAGGGTTAGAAATGAAGTGGTTGGAATGTGATTTATACAAATTAAACAGAGACGGAAAGCTCTGAATAATGAAATAGGTATCAGTCACAAGCCCCTGGGAGCCGGGGGTGCTGCAGCACCCCTGACTTTTTGGAGTAGGGGGGCGTAGCACCCTTGTGGAAAATTATGAATTGGGGGAGTGCGGAAGCACCCCCAATTTTTATTTTTCACAGAGAAGATTGCTTGCTTTTTTTTATTGGAAATTGTCCAAAGATTTCACCCAAAATATGTAGCAGATCGTTGAATTTCAGTTCTGAAAATGCAAAACCTCCCTTGCGTGGTAGGGTGACATCCCCTCCCACACCCTTCCCCGCTTGGTCCCTTTTCATAGACCTGTGGTGCACTTTTGAGTTTCGAAAATCCCGAATATTTCATCAGTACTTCGCTGTATATACCAAATCTGTCACTTCAATTTTTAAAAAAAGCAAAAGTTTCCTTTGTGTGAAAGGGGATATCCCGTTCTGATTAACCATTCCCTCACTCTGTTCCCCTCCACATGTTTAGTTTATTTTTTGATTGACAATTTTCAAATTATTCCATCAAAAAGCGTATTTCCATTGTATTTCTAAAATGCAATTTTTAAGCCCCCTCGCATCATGCGCATGCATGGGAGGGGTCGGAAAAACCCTTAACCGCCCATGTACCCTCCCCCTGCTCTGCTCGACTCCATGCATTGACTATAGCTACACTTTGGAGATGACAATTGTCCAAATATTCCATTAAATGTGCATGTGCACCAGATCGTTAAATTGCAATCAAAGAAATGCAAAGGCTCCGTTCTGTCTCTGAGGGTATCTCCTTCCCACAGACTCCCCTTCCCTTCTATAGATTTCAGTATTTTCATGTAGGGCCTACACAGTAATGATGCACACGCGAGACAACAACTGATGAGATACCGTAATTTAGCCATTTTCATTTTTCTGAATATTCATTTATTTGCTTACTATTTTGATTCAAAAAGTGCGCACCAGATCGCTGAAGTGCAGGTCTGAAAATGATCATCATGGAGATCCATGATTCTCCAACATTCAACTCCTTCCTCTTCCTCTTCCCTTCTATTTCATCTTTCCTCTTCTAACGATGTCCGAACATCCTACTTGATTCTCACACTATTCTTCCTTACCACTCTCTGTGTTCCTTTCTCTACCGTCTCCACTAGTGCAACTTCAACCTCTAGCCCAATACTGTCTCCCACTCTTCACTTTCTGCCCGCCTCACAACCCCCATATGTCGCTTCCCTCTTCGTTTCTCCTCTTTCTAGGCTCTTCTGCCAAACAGCGATCCGATTAAGGACTACATACACATGGTGTCACCGCAAATCTTTCTTCCTCATTTACTTCACCATGCAAACCTTCAAACAACACATAATGTAAGGTTAGCCAGTGTGAAAATTCACATGACATTTTATTGTGATATCTGCCACCACTCCATACATTTGCTCGTGATCGGTGTAACGAATTTCAGTTTCAGAAATGTCATGAATGTAGAGGTTCTCTGGCGTGGGAGGAGGATCCACCTCCTCCACCTATTCAATCCACATGCATCTAGAGACTAAGTACGCCTTCACAATGAAAAGATTTACACACAAAAGAAGAGGTGAGATTCCACTTTTAGCCATTCGCATTTTACGAGGAATATTTACTTTCGTCCTTTTTGGTATTGCAACTTAAATTGTACACTAAATCATACAATTTCAAATCTAAAAATGCAAGAGCTTACTTGTGTGTGTGTGTGTGTGTGTGTGTGTGTGTGTGCGGGCGAAGGGGGGAGGGATCCTCCTTCTAAATACGCCACCTTATTTGTGCACTATAGATTGCTGGATTTCACTAAAGTGCAGAAGTTCCCACACCCTCCATCCTTTGTTACACCTCTAATGAACCGAGTACAAAGTGAAGGACACACAAGTGGAACAAGAAATGACAGATAACACGATCAGTCATTCACATGGCCCTGGATATTCATTGCCCCCCCCCCCCCCCCAATCCACTGGTTAAAAAAAAAAAAAGGTAACTCAAGGGTTAGTAAACTTTTTAGTGGGTCCCTCCATTTTTCGCATTTAAAACAACGGTATACATGTATTTCGCTTTGATCACTTATGTTTCTTTCTTGCAATACAATGTATGATTACTTTAGGTCCTCAATTGTTATAATCTTTTTATTTCAATAAGTTCTACTTACCTTATTTTCTGTTACAAAATGAAGTGAAACATATGTTTTTTGTTGAAAAATGAAATAAACTTTGAACTTTGTACTTTGAAACTGCTTTGTTTTAATCGACATGAAAGGGTGATCAAGAAATAAGATATTTTTCTAAGATTTCTTTTAACCATAATTAAAGAGGTATATAGTGTGAAACATTAAAAAGCCCGGAGACGACAAAAGATTGTGATTCAGCGTGATTCCTGGTTGGCATTCTGAATATAAGCAGGATGTGCGCAGTGTATTCCGAACGGCAAAAAGAGTCGCTGCAATGTTGCGCAATGTGATGTAGAATGTACACCTTTGTACCTTACGCTTCGCTATATCAAAGCTAGATCATTGGTTTTGCAGTGTTGCTTTACATACTAGTCTTTATTAAAATTCTTTACATTGCCAATTATAACATGTGACCTGGGCTATTTCCTAATTTTTCCATGTATATAAAACACACACACACACACACACACACACACACACATAAGTTAGGGGATGCTCTAAAGTGCAGATTTTGGACATCCTTCCCCCGCTTGGTCACTTCGACGCCCCCTCGCTGGTCATACCTCCCCAAACCATGAACATAAACTGACACCCTTGACTACCAGTGGTGGATCAATAGGGGGGAGGCACATCGGGCGCCCCCCCCCCCCCCACTGGCGTAGCCAGGGGGGGGGGCGATGGGGGCGGTCGCCCCCCCTAAGATTTGGACCGGGGATTTGGGAGGCGGAAAAAAAAATGCGTGTATACTGTATGCATGCACATGAAGCCGGTCTCCTTTGCAACCTTTCATCAATAAGATATTTTTTTTGAATATTTCACTCAAAGTGTGCACCAAATCGTTGAATTTCAATTCAAAATATGCAAAATCTCTCGTGCTTGGGAGGGGGTATCCCCCTCCCAAACCCTCCCCCTCTGTGCCTCTTTCCCTATCTTAGTAGTACACTTTTTAGATTTACCAAAAAATTATGAATAATTCTGAGTGCACAAGACTTATCACTAGGTTCCCTCATGTATAAGGGGAATTTCCCCTTTTAATCGACCCTTTCCTCCCTCAGTCCCCCTCCCCATCATTTTTTTTTTTGTGTGTGTGTGTGATTTCCCAAATGTTGATTCCATCAAATATGCGTATACGAGATATCTCAATTTCAACCTTAAAAAGGCAAAAGCTCCATCGGAAGGGAAGGGTGGAGATAACACTCTCCCACGCCTTCTCCCTGCTCGCACGCCCCTCCCCCCCCCCCCTTCCGCCATGCATAGAAGTAGACTGTGGCTATACCCAGATCGCTTTATTTCAATTCTAAAAATGGGGGAATCCCCCTTCCCCTAAGCTCTACCTCACTAGACTTTATATATACACACAGATGGTGCACATTCGGAATAAAAGCTAAATTCCGTGATTTTAACACTTCGATGAAAAATATTGCACCAAAAATTTGCACCAGATCGCTGAATTTCAGGTCTGAAAACGCAAAATCAACTTCGTGTGGGAGGGGATATGCCCCTATCTACACCCTCGTGTGCATGCTTTTTCTGTTTGATTGCTGAACAGACAGCGTTCATGATATTCAGCGTAAGAATAAATACAAGAAGATTATTTAAATGATACCATTTTATAGGCAAATTGTTCAATGATAATCTACATCAGAATATACTGCTACCTTAAACAAGTGTTACTGTTTCACGTCGATAAAACGCGCAAAAACATGCATCAAATTGCACCATTTGCAACATCAAAATGCAAAAAGTTCTTACCGTGGGAGGGGGGACACCCCCCTCCCACACCCTCCCCTCCCCCCTCGCTCGCTCCGCTCACTCGGGTTCAGTCGCGTTCATGATATTCAATGAAAAGAATTAATACAAGAAGATTATTTAAATGATACCATTTTATAGGCAAATTGTTCAATGATAATCTACATCAAAATATACTGCTACCTTAAACAAGTGTTACTGTTTCACGTCGATAAAACGCGCAAAAACATGCATCAAAATGCACCATTTGCAACATCAAAATGCAAAAAGTTCTTACAGTGGGAGGGGGGACACCCCCTTCCACACCCTCCCCTCCCCCTTCGCTCGGCCCGCTCGCTCGGGTTCAGTCGCGTTCATGATATTCAGTGAAAAGAATTAATACAAGAAGTGTATTTAAATGATACCATTTTATAGGCAAATTGTTCAATGATAATCTACATCAAAATATACTGCTACCTTAAACAAGTGTTACTGTTTCACGTCGATAAAACGCGCAAAAACATGCATCAAAATGCACCATTTGCAACATCAAAATGCAAAAAGTTCTTACAGTGGGAGGGGGGACACCCCCCTCCCACACCCTCCCCTCCCCCTTCGCTCGGCCCGCTCGCTCGGGTTCAGTCGCGTTCATGATATTCAGTGAAAAGAATTAATACAAGAAGTGTATTTAAATGATACCATTTTATAGGCAAATTGTTCGATAATCCCTAAAATATATTGCAACTTTAAACAAGTGGGACTGTTTCAACTCGTTAAAACACGCAAAAACATGCATCAAATTGCACCATTTGCAACATCAAAATGCAAAAAGTTCTCATCGTGGGAGGGGGAACACCCCCCTCCAACACCCTCCCCTCCCCCTTCGCTCGGCCCGCTCGCTCGGGTTCAGTCGCGTTCATGATATTCAGTGAAAAGAATTAATACAAGAAGTGTATTTAAATGATACCATTTTATAGGCAAATTGTTCAATGATAATCTACATCAAAATATACTGCTACCTTAAACAAGTGTTACTGTTTCACGTCGATAAAACGCGCAAAAACATGCATCAAATTGCACCATTTGCAACATCAAAATGCAAAATGTTCTTACCGTGGGAGGGGGGACACCCCCCTCCCACACCCTCCCCTCTCCCCCCCCCCCCCTCGCTCGCTCCGCTCGCTCGGGTTCAGTCGCGTTCATGATATTCAGTGAAAAGAATTAATACAAGAAGTGTATTTAAATCATACCATTATAGGCAAATTGTTCAATGATAATCTACATCAAAATATACTGCTACCTTAAACAAGTGGGACTGTTTCAACTCGTTAAAACACGCAAATAACATGCATCAAATTGCACCATTTGCAACATCATAATGCAAAAAGTTCTCACCGTGGGAGGGGGAACACCCCCCCCCCCTCCCACACCCTCCCCTCCCACCTCGCTCGCTCCGCTCGCTCGGGTTCAGTCGCGTTCATGATATTCAGTGAAAAGAATCAATACAAGAAGTGTATTTAAATTATACCATTTTATAGGCAAATTGTTCAATAATAATCTACATCAAAATAAACTGCTACCTTAAACAAGTGGGACTGTTTCACGTCGATAAAACGCGCAAAAACATGCATCAAATTGCACCATTTACAACATCAAAATGCAAAAAGTTCTCACCGTGGGAGGGGGGACACCCCCCTCCCACACCCTCCCCCCCCCCTCGCTCGCTCCGCTCGCTCGGGCTCGGTCGCTTCGCTCCCTCGCAGACTAACCGCCCCCCCTAAGATGAAATCCTGGCTACGCCCCCCCCCCCTTACTTTCGAAAGTGAAGAATAAAGCTACAAACCGCAGTTTTTGGACTGTAAGGTGTCAAAATTTTCAAGCTCGCTCGCTCCGCTTGCTCGCATTTAATCGTTACGCATTCTCGTGATGTTGCTGCCAGTAATTGCCAGCAATTGCGCCCGGTGCGCCCCTCCCCCTTAATTTCAAAAGCGAAAAAATATAGCTACAAACGGCAGTTTTGGGACTGTAAAATGTCAAAATTTTCAAGCTCGCTCGCTCCGCTCGTTCCCATTTAATCGTTATGCCATTCTCCTGATGTTGCTGCCAGTAATTGCCAGCAGTTGCACCCGGTGCACCACCCCCCCCCCTTAATTTCCAAAGCGAAAAGATTTAGCTACAAACGGCAGTTTTTGGACTGTAAAATGTCAAAATTTTCAAGCTCACTCGCTCGCTTCGCTCGCTCGCATTTAATCGCTAGGCCATTCTCCTGATGTTGCTGCCAGTAATTGCCAGCAGTTGCAACCGGTGCACCCCCCCCCCTTAATTTCCAAAGCGAAAAGATTTAGCTACAAACGGCAGTTTTTGGACTGTAAAATGTCAAAATTTTCAAGCTCACTCGCTCGCTTCGCTCGCTCGCATTTAATCGTTAGGCCATTCTCCTGATGTTGCTGCCAGTAATTGCCAGTATTTGCACCCGGTGCACCCCTCCCCCTTAATTTCCAAAGCGAAAAAAAAAATATAGCTACAAACGGTAGTTTTTGGACTGTAAAATGTCAAAATTTTCAAGCTCGTTCGCTCCGCTAGCTCGCATTATGCCATTCTCCTGATGTTGCTGCCAGTAAGTGCCAGCAGTTGCGCAGTTTTTTGACTGAAAAATATCAAAATTTTCAAGCTCCCTCGCTCGCATGTAATCGTTAGGCCTTTCTACTGATGTTGCTGCCAGTAATTGCCAGCAGATGCCCTCGGTGCACTCCTCCCCCCTTAATTTCCAAAGCGAAAAAATATAGCGACAAACGTCAGTTTTTGGACTGTAAAATGTCAACATTTTCAAGCTCGCTCGCATTTAATCGTTATGCCAAACTCCTGATGTTGCTTCCAGTAACTGCCAGCAGTTGCGAAGTTGTTTTTTTTTACTGAAAAATGTCAAAATTTTCAAGCTCGCTCGCTCGCATGTAATTGTTATGCAATTCTCCTGATGTTACTGCCATTAATTTGTCGTTTCACACCATCATTCCATAATCCATGTAAGGAAAAATTTACAATGTTGCTCACATTCCGTCATGTATTGTAGTCCCCAGTAAGTTTGCAGACTGACAGCGCACGCACATACACACATACACACATACGCACGCACGCACAAGCATACACACCCTCAAAAATTTCCCCTCCCCTCCTCTGCTCCCTCCCCCCTCCCCCGAATAATTTCTATATATGGACATGCATTAAATGGATCTTCGGGTGCTAGTTCCTCGCGCGAGGGTAATATCGGTAGAATGTGTTTTATTTCGCCTTCACTGCCCCCCCCCCCCATTCGTAGCATGAAATAATTGCCGCCACTGTTTGCATGGCTTATGCTAACATATCCCCTCTCTCATACATCATGTACGACAATATCAACGCTGCATAATATGGTCCGGCAACCTAGCGGGCGGCTCAGGGGTTCAGCACTCCTGTGAAAAAAGTTGCTCCCAGGGGCCTGATCAGTCATGTTCTTCACGATATAAATGGAGGGGTTGTGGACACACTTCGTCAAGTTGATACAGTAGGCCTAGTTATTCTGTATCCCATTGTGATACGTGATAATGAAATGATGCCATATTATACCAAATAACATGCTGGTATCAATAAAGCTATCTTGTCTAATATAATGTAGCGAACTTCACACATAAAACGATGATAAAATTCGGTTTTCAGGAAAGGATTTGGGTTTAGGTTAGGTATTTTTGGCACCTTCGACAGGTTGTAACAAATGGTTATGAATAGTAGTTAGCTTACCTCTGGGTACTCGCCGATGAAGGCAAACGCTTCAATGGAGAAACCCTTGAATAGTGCCCCCATTGAGTTGTAGAAGTCCACTGTCGAGTCTTCGGCACAGCTATTCAAATACACATACAGACAAACAAATAAGGAAACACAGTTGATTATACACGGGAAGTCGAAATTTCAGAATAGCTTCTAGCAATCCCAATTGCGTTATTCTAACTCATCATTTCTTTCTTTCTTTTTTCTTGTGTCTTAAATCATGCTATTTATTGCTCGTTATGTTAGTATCCCACATATGATTGCTATCATGTGCCTATTCTATAGCAGGGGCGGATCCAGGAATTCAGTAAAGCTGAGGCGCCTTAACAAAATTAAAGGGGGCGCTTGCCTCCCCCAATTTTTTTTCGATTTATTTCTTTCGTTTTAATGAAAAAAAAAAAGAGGGAGAGCGCGCCCGGTGCGCTCCCATCTGGGACCCGCACTGCTATAGTCAACGTTTAACATCAACGTAAATCGGACGAAACATTTGAGTTTGTACATACCCATCCTTGATGAAGGTGTATGCTGTTGGGTTCATCGGGTAGACATCTGGTGTCGCCCAGCAGCGGTCTGTCATAAGAGTAATGTCCGTCACCGCTGTCAGATTAACTGCAAAATAAAGCTTCTCTCCCAGCAAAACCAGTGCCTCCAGGTCTGAGGATGGAGCGCTGAAGGAGTCATCAGAAAAGCGACTGAGACTCAAAGAAAAGTTGCCGTAGCCAATCTCTGTAAACTTCACAACGCCGAGCTTTGGTTTGAAGGAACTCCCCAACAGACTTCGACGGTTCAGCTCACATGTCACAGGGATCTTCAGGCGGAAGTCTCGAGTGATCAAAGATCCATTCTCTCCAGTTGGCTTGAAGTAGGTCACCACGTTGGAATACTTGATAACGGCATCAGTTTGCTGTAGAAATTCAAACCAATAAAATACAAACATAGTAATTTCTAGATACATTTTGGGGTACGCCAAAGTCAAAAAGTATAAAAAGTCTTAGCAATGTCTCGACAAGGATCTGACTGTTGCCGCGTTTTTACTTCATAGCTATCTTATTTTCCTTCAAGATATATTCCACTATATGACCAGTTAGTGATTTTTTTTTTTTTGTTCGGCCAGGTCTGCATTCAATAAGGTTAATGTTCTCGAACCTGAGATTAAAGGTCATAATTGCTAAACTGTTCCATGCGCTCAACATCGTAAAGCACCCCACCTACCTTGATACATAGAATGTGATAGCACACACAATTATAATTCTATTGACACTTCAATAGACTTCTTGTCATAAGGACTTGCAAAGGCATCTGATTCTGTCATGGTTTGTCTGAATCCAGCAAAGATGTGTACGTGAAAATCATTCCTTCATACTGAATAAGGTGATTTTTTTTTCTGACCTCAGACTGTGTGTCGCAATCGTTGTACCTAGTGGTTACAGCAACATATTGGCTGCTGTAGTCGTAGCCATTACAGCTCTGGTCTTCGAAGTGGACGTCGCTTGCGACACCGTGATTTTCAAGGAGAGATTTGTCGAGGAATACCGTCATTGAAGTGCTGTCACATGAGACACTAGCTCCTGAATCACAGATCAAATAGAATATGAAACATCGAAAGATCGTACCTAGGTTGCGCATACAAAGTTATATGAAAGAGCCCTGTAGTGGGAGCTATACTGACCATCACATAGCAACCACCCCCCCCCCCCTCCATCCCTATACCCACCGTGTAGTGCTGTCAGGTGTCAGGTGCAGCGAATACTGGCAAACTGGTATTTCTTCTCCTCTGACTTTTGTGCATTACTTTGTCTTGTAATTGTAATTTCAATCGAAAAAGAGTACAAAAAATTAGCACATGATAATTCCTGCAAAGACCATATTTTTCTAACCTCAAAAGTGCGAATCTTGCTTGAAAAGAAACCACTTAAACGATATTTGATCTCTGTGTGTGATCTACTATGGATTCATTATGTCTTTATGTAATGGAGTAAGTATATTAGCTACAGACTCTAATGGTTCTTTCCCCTTCAGATCTGCAATGACTTTTGGCTGATTATCCGTTGGAAGAAGACAAGCGTCTTGAGACAAGGTGTAGTATAGCGCCGGCATCCAGCTCTGTCGATGACTATAACGAGCTGGAATCTGAAAACCAGTCAACATATCACCAGCAGATTGGGTCTACCGTCTGCAGCAGCCTCTTATTCCGGCCTGGATGCAGAGAAACGGAAAGGCTGCAATGCGGCACTCGCTCATCTTAGCACAGGAGTGTTGGAGAACACCAAAGGCTATCCAGATGATGACGGCAGCCTACAATGTCTCTGTCCTTGTAGGACACCAGGAGTGAGACATGCACAACTTCATGCAAACAAGAACGATAGAGATTGAACAGCACCTTCCATTGAGGTTCATCCGCCGTATATTGGACATCTTTTGGAAAGACAACGAGCCGAAGATCGAAGTTCTTTCTCGTGTCGGCATATATAAAGCATGTTCACGCTCCTCAGGCAATGTAGGTTTCGCTGGCTAGCCATGTCCAACGTATGGAAGCCTGATGGCCGAATCCCTGCAAAAACATCTTCTATGGACATCTGGTAACTGGCAAGAGAGACACTGCCCGACCGTTGCTGGGCTCCAGAGATATGGTCAAGAGGGACTTGAAGGCTCTGAGATGAATACAGAGCACCATGGGAGGAACACGCCGCTCATCACTCGAGCTGACGAAGTGCCTGGTTGTGCAGCTGAGCCGAAGACAGGCCAGGAAAGAGTGCAGCGGAAGAGAAGCGGACCCGCAGAAACGAGCACTCTACTTCTCACACAGCACAGAAACAATCCACAACTGCGACTTGTATGACAGAGAATGCCTGTTCATCCATGGAGAGCTCTGTTCAGAACCTTTCTAGTATGATGAAAAATACTTGACCAACTTCTTTCAGAAAAAAGCAGAGATCATAACAGCGTTACCCTATAAACATACTACGTCAGGATACTATAAAAAAGAAAAGACATTTTCTGAAATTACCTTATTTTCGTTATGATTATCTTTATCCTGCAGTGACATTTACATAGCCTTCTCAACCAGCGATGGTGGCACCAAAATTTTGAAGATACATAATTCTTAAAATGATTGTCCAATTTTCTTAAAACTTCCGTGATGTGTTATACTAATATTGTTGTATACTATAGTCCACATGTACATAAATATTGGTGTCATTCCCCTATAAGAGATGTACTTTTCTTACCATCTGCATTCGGAGCTGCAGTTGTACCTGAAATGACAAAGAGCATATACAAAGATATTTATGTTCAGTAGAATGCTCCAAACAAACCCGGATTACTGCCTAAGATATAGGAGAGACAATATGCATGAGTGAAACAAGACCATTACACTTTCAAATACATGTAATGCAGTGTGTGCAGTTTGAAGAACCAAACAGATATAATAGGTGAACTCGCCTAGTACCTCCCTGGAAGAGCCTGCTCTGTGCATCATACACTACTTTCTACTAAGGAAAACGATCTTTATCGTTTGTCGAGTATAGTAGAACTGCCGACAAAGAAACTAATTAAACGTACATATGTATTACATTTTGTATATTTTGATATACTTTTAATGTATTTAATCAGCCTGGACCAGTAAAGATGAATGGTGAAAATCTTGCATGTATACACTCCCTCCATATGGGTTTAAAGAATTGCTTTGTAAACTCGTCGAATTCTTTCTGTAACCGTTCTTGTGCAAAAGATATTTCAAAATTCTTAGTGCGAAAACGTTCCTTCAACTTCCAGAAAGTGAAGTCTTGGGAGAGAGAAACGGGCTCCTTGTTACGGCTTAGTGCGCCCTGTCTTTTCATTTTAAGCACGAAAGAAAACAACTTTATAACCGCGAGGCAGAGTACTCAATCATTCCTCTTAACTATTTTAACCATAGAAGCGAGAGTGTGCAGGGCCGGCGGAGCGTTTACAAATTTTTTTTGGGGGGCCCACTTCCGAGTTTCATAAGCTAACAAGCAAAAAAAAAAAGAAAAGAAAAAAAAAACGGCCTTAAGCGCAACTTCTGGTGCCACTTCCGGGTTTCTTCAGCTGACAAGCAAAAAAAAAAAAAACCAAACAAACAAACAAACAAAACAAACCTTACCGCGCTCACACTTCAAGATCTCTATCTATTTCTTTCTAGTGCCACTTACGCACTTCCGGGGTTAAAAAAAAAAAGAAAAAGAAAAAAGGTGGGGGGTTCAAAGTGGTATCACCTTATGTATTCCTTTGTATGGTGCAAAAAACTGGGGGCCGAGCTCCCCCCGTTCCGCCGGCCATGGTGAGATGCGTGTGAGGTATCATGACCATATTAAAAACTATCGATTCCGGTTATCAGAACTTGAATAATAATAATATTGCGCTTGCAGAGTGCAGAGACCTACCCTATAGGTCCTTTACAATACGGTAACTTGGCACACGTCAGTAGTTGCCTTTCCTTTTCTTATGGAGCCAACACTCCAACGAAGACAACAAAAAAGGGGGTCTTATTTCAAATAGTGTGAATAAACGGAAGCCGTAAAGTCTTACCTAGGGATAGGGGGGTTTGCCAGTCTCTGGTTGTTTCTGAACAAAGCAGATGAGAAAAATATGCCGTGATACAGCGGAGCTATAAAAAGTTATAAATTTTCAGCAAAGACAAGGAGCCCGTCACATCTACAAACAGCTTTCAACATACTAAGGGTAATAATCTGGAAAATGGCCAACATAACGAGATTGCAAGAACTTCTGAAACTGGCAAAATAACGAAATCGTCTTGTTATTATTATTATTATTATTATTATTTATTTATTTATTTATTTATTCAGCAATTGCAAAACAATACAAGTGACAACAGAGAAACAACTAAAACAAGCAAAACACAAGAAAACAAAGTGTCAGGCTTTCCCTGTTGAGCTTCCCGTAGGAAGCTCAACAGGTACATGTGGACATGCACCAATCAAAAAGGAGCCCAGTCTAAAGCAGGAGTTTATAGAAGGACAATTCCGTCATCCGGAAAGAAAGTCTGGCATGATCAAACAGCATTTGAGATGTGCCAAGTTGTGTAGGGTGAATGTGGAAGACTATACCCAGATCCCCCCCCCCCCCCCGCCCCAAAACACACACACCACCACCACCACTACCACCACCACCGCGTACTGGCAAAAGAATATAGTGCACAAAACTCTAGAATTTTGTTTTCATTGCGATGTAGATGAAGATAATTTAAATGCGTTGATTGGGTGTAAGTGAAATGAAAAATGATAGTTATAATGAGATTATGAAAAACGTTGATTTTAAGATAACAGGAATGCATTTAAGATTGAATTAGACTTACTTTAGACAATGCCTTTTAGTTAATTTACAAATACTGTTCAGAAATAAAACAATAAAAAATTAGATGATTTGCAATATTTGTTTGAAAGAGAAATCTGTAAAAGAAATGATATCAAAATTTACCAAAAGCGAATGATGACATTCTGTAAATGGTTTGTGTTTGTTTTTTTCTGTCAAAAATGTTTTCAAGGAATTTCCTTTTCTACTTTTTGTAATGTGATATAGAATGTTGAATCATGGAGAAAAAAGATAACATGGTGGGGTTAAAAAAAAAAAAATCAATCAAATAACCTATGCCCGTCAACCCTGGAAGGCATGCCAACAAAAGAGTTGAAGGGATGGAATAATTTCGTTTGAGACCTGGCTTCAGGTTTCTAACTTTTAGTGATGAGATAATGAGAAACCTTCCATGAAAATGAAAGGCCACGTAATTCCAAGAGGAATTCATCCTTTATTTGACTGAAGTTGGTTTTGAAATGTCCGAGATATCCAAAACAAGGCGATCCGAATAAAAGGCGATACACATTTTTTATTATAGGATCGCTTTGTTTACTTTGTTTTTGGATATCTCAGCCATTTCAAAAGTGATTTTCATCAAATAAAGTTTTAATTCATATTAGAAAGGTATGCTCTGTAACATTTCACAAGTTTGCAAGTGGTTTCTTAGTAGCCGGCAAAAAGTTAAAAGCTACATCCTCATCTTTACCAATACTATACCATCCCTTTAAAACTCGAGAAGAAACCTGCTGATATGATAAAAAAAAAAAGGTTCCGTCATTTTGATAATAGAAAACATCTATCAATCAGTGTTATCAGATATGACAATACATAAATTCTAATAAATCAATCGGTAGGCCTAATAAATTTAACTGAACTGATTTTTTTTTTCTCGGCAATTTTAGTGGAATTGGGCTCGTAGGACAATACTTTTCCAAATAAATGTCAATTTTAATGGTATTTCTTGGAACTTTTAAAAGAGTGTGCGAAAATGGTCAATGTGACACCCCGAAAAAAAAAAGAAAAATGATAGTCATCAATGGTCATGTTCCAAATGATGTATAGAGAATAGATGACATACAGAACAAATCGAATGAATATTACATAGGTGAAATAGCAAAACGAATTATTCTTACCAAACTGAGCAACGTCGAAACCATCGCCTGAAAAACAGAAGATAGAAATGTGACTTTTGTTAAATACACATCTCATTTCCAACGTGATGTATACCGTAACTTCCTCCTTTCTAATGGCAAGCATCCAAAGCATTTTCTTTTTGTCCGAGATGGTAACTTGTATACCATTAACTTCATGACAATGACTATATGAATAAATCATTAAAAACCAGACAGTTCGTCAATCATATTTTCTTCTTGAATATAAAGACTCAAACTGTTTAGCGTGAGAAATGAAAATCCCGAGAAATCGGACAATACAGTGGTTCAACACTTTCATAATTTCTGCAGACTTTTACGATGAAATTTGGCCTGCATGTTTAGTCTCAGGTCAACTATATACTTGAAGCTTGATTTTATGAACATGTTCATCTCTGATAATAAAAAAAAAAAAAAAAAAAAGAAATCGCGATAAAACCTTAACTTTAACGTCCGGGGGAACGGAACCATTGGCCCTACCCCACCCCCATACACACACACGTACACCCACACACTCACGCATGCACACACACAAGAACTACTACAAATAATCTGACATGAAATGCCTAAGCTCATATCAAACTGCATCTTTAATTCTCTATCATCCATGGTTGCAGTGGTCAATTCCGAAGTTATTTGCAACTTGTTTCATGCAACCAGACCGAAATGACAATAACATCAACAAGAAAAATAACGATAATGATGATAATAACAGTAATAATGATAATGAGAATAAAAGTGTGATACATTGTACTAGTACACGGGATAGATTCTTGAACAGTGCTAGCACTGTTCTTCCAAAGAGCCCTGCAATTATTACTGATGGACATAATATTATGTTGAAAGAGCCACTCTTGGCGCATAATGACAGACAACCATGAATCCATTACAAATTACTAGATGTAGACTGATAAACTGAATGGGAATAACAGAAGTAATTTTGAATATATTGCAAACATTTACCAAAGAAAATTATTCAATGCTAAAAAACAAGAACAAAACATGATGTGGGCGGACTCTTTCGTGGACAGTCTGCAATGATAACCTTTTTCTCTGGAGTGTCATAAACTTACCATTGACGCCATGATTGTTGATGCTCGACACAAGAAGAACACAAACGAACACAAACATCTGCGCCATTATCAGGGTTATGCTGCATAGGCCTATCGACTCTGAAATATGTTAGTAGCTCTCTGACAAGGCATACTTTGCTGATACTTTTATATAGGTGTTTCGTCGGATTTCTAAAATATATTCTCATTGATCGCAAGCATAACATGTTTATCAAAAAGTAGGATGTCAGCGCATGCCCCGTAGGAAGACCAATCGCGTCATTTTCTGACGTAATTGAACACTTATCTTATCATCGTTTCTCTAAAGTGCGGAATTGATTTAATCCAAATCTGCAATGCACCAGTAAACATTTCATGATAAAAGTCATAGTTTCAGGTAACCAGTGCAAATATGGTTTGCTTGTGCCAACTAAATTAAAGAAAAATAGTTGAGGAAGGTCGACAAACCTTGACTTAAAAAAAAAGAAGAAAAAAAGCAACAATTACTTCATTGTCTCGTCTTCTTACGAAACATAAAAAAGTAGGCCTAATCATCAATGTTGACAAACAGAACGATAATTTAAATGAAGAGATATTAGAACGTGCCCTGTTTCCGAGAGTCTCAAGCTTTTCTCGCCAAAAGTAAATATCTTTTGATGACTGTAAACTATTATCTGGAAATTATCGCCACTGAAACCCGCTGAGTGCTATCTTAGTGCAAACGCGGATGTTGGTCGAGTAAACGAATTAATTGTGGTTTGCACTCGTCTTATTGTGAATCAGTGTTTTTTGTTTAAACTTCAGATAAATATCATTTGCGAAAAAAAAGTCAAGGTATTCAGCATGCTTATCACAGAAGTCTGTTCAAATGTTGTGATTCCTCAGGAAGCCCAGTTTGTGTTTGGCGCTATTGTCGGGTAATGAATTAGACCATACTTGATGCTGGATTGTCACAGATCATTCCAAGATGAAGAAGAAAGTCGTCTGTGTTATGGTGTTCATCGTCATGGCAGTCCATGGTAAGTTTGTTGGTTCCTTCAGTTTTACGTGTGTTTCTCAGATACAGTGTGTGTCCGCTGCCGGGCAGTGAAAGTGTGTCTGTCAGATGTAAATTGTGTTCGTGTGCTTCAAACTTACAGCCGTATAAAACAATGTGATAAAAATGAGAGTGAACTGCATGGCCCAGCTACTAAGCAGCTTAGTTGAGCTTTACGCTGAAAAGAACCTTATCGCACTTTCGTGTTAATTTCGTGATTTCCATCAAATGATTAAAATGATACCTTTACACTTTATTCCACCCTTCGAAATTGGTTTTGTCATCTAGATATAAGATATCTTTAACATGTTTCTTGACCAGTTGCGCGTCTCCTGATACAATATCTGATTATAGGTTCAATTAAATACTCAGTAATTATTCAATTAAACTATAACGATCGGATACCTCAGAGAACATTTTTCGATCAAAACATATGCATAAAACAACAAACAGCGCATGAATCTCAATGAAATTGATTAACGACAATACTGGAAATTGTTTAAAGCTGTTTGCATTGCAAGACATTCCACTGTATAATCATAAAGCACACATTCCACATGTATACGCATATTGTTTATGCTCTTCTATTTCTGTAGGCACCTATTCCAAGATTCGAGTCTTTAAAAATGAATTTGAGTTCGATATTCTGAAGGTTCTGTCTTTGATTTCCAAACTGAAATATGGTTCATTTATCTAAAAATGACAAATGACTTGTTTCTCCAAAACGAAAATAATTAAGTGAAAAGAATATAGGCCCTATATATGTAGTACAGTTGTAATTCATGACGCATTTATGATTTTGCGTAAAGTCGCAGGAAGAACGGTAGTACATGTTGAGTATTTTCGGGCGATGCATAATTGCCTCAAGCAATATGGCGCACAAGAGTTCCTAAGATGGATACAGAGGGGATGTTGATTCTTTTCTAATCTAAGCAACTGTCGTCTAAACGAACAGTTTAAACAGTGGCGGGAACTGCGAGTCATTCGTTAACCTACTCTCTAAAAAAAATCAAGTGAAAATATCCACTCTTAAAGGAGTGAATACAAAAAAAAAATGAAATTAGAGTGAAATTGGAGTGAATTTTGAGTGAAAATGTTCATTTTCACTCATTTTGGAGTGACCTCAGGGATCACTCGAAGATTTTGGAGTGATCCCTGACGTCACTCTAAAAAGAGTGAAAATGAACATTTTCTCTCAAAATTCACTCCAATTTCACTCTAATTTCACTCTTTTTTTGTATTCACTCCTTTAAGAGTGAATATTTTCACTCAATTTTTTAGAGAGTAATTTGAAAAGACCATCCAAAGTCACAAAAGCCACATTGTTTGTGCAACGAGGATAAAACATAAACAAACAAAATAGAACATCAACATAATTATATTGAACAGCATATCAACATAATAATTATGACCTCTTTTATTCACCTTTGCCAATAATGCAAGAAAATATGAGTGAAATGAATCACATCATGATAGCTATCCCGTAACAGCTCATTTTGGCCAAGGATATGATATAACCAACGAAATTTGTGTAATATGCGGATGTACGAACCTTATTCAATTTTTGGAAGAACAAACCCTATAAAAATAACAACTATGTTTCAGAATAACGAAACGTCGGAATTATAAACCTTATAAATAAAGAAAAATCAACACCCAAAACTGCGACAAAAAATGTTTGAATCAAGGTACTCCATTTCATTTTCGAATGAACGAGACAGAAATATGCATCCTCCCATAGTCAATGGTCGCGGAACGGCGCCCCCCCCCCCCCCTTGTTTTTTTCTCTTCAAGAAAATAAAAATAAAAATAGCAAAAACAAAGTTGGGAGGGGTGCCTTTGACTTTGACTGGGCTGATTTGAGCCAAAATCGGAAAATGTGTATGGAAGCGGGTCAAACAGACTCTCCAAAACAGTACACCTCCTAACGAGCCATGGAGCAACTTCCTGCTCTGCAGTTGTCAGTGATGCAAAGCCTATGAATCTTTACAGTTTTGGTGCTGCTATCACTGGGTGAGAAGTCTACAATATTTTCTGACGTCACCCATGGAAAACGACGTGAAGAAAATAGTTTTAAAAATCGACATATTTTCACTTTTCTGTCATTTAAAAACCAATTTATTTACCACAATCAGAAAAAAAAGGGAGGTTTAAATATTCCCTTAGCACATCTTAGTAACAAGTAGAGGGAATGTATTATTTCACAAAAAAAAAAGATTAAATTTTATAGAATTTGTTACATTGTTTTTCATACATGGCGTTACAAAATGCTGTGGTCTCCTTATTCAGCAATAACAGCAAAAATTCATAACTTGCGAACGAATTGCCAGATTTTCATCAAACTTTCACTGATATGTTCTGCTAATATTGCTGCATTCGCTCCATCTATATGTATACTCAAATAAGATTCTTTCCCCTTTAAAACGCTGAATTGGACTGGCTCGTCGACTCCCAGAGGTGGTCTTTGCCTTGAGTCCGTTACTTATCTTATTCTTTCTTTGACCAATTTTCACAATTAGGATCTTGATGAAGCCTTGTAGCTACTGCCCCTTTCACACTTTGCCGGACCATGGCAAACGCATTAAAAACGAATGTCGATTTCTGGCATCCGTTGATATCCGTTAAAATGCGTTTCATGTCGTTTTTTATTCTTTCGAGGGACGTTTGTCTTCCGCTGATTTCCGTCAGAGCGGCCAGAAAACTTTGTGCATGCACACAGTTTTTTCTCGCCAAAAACGGATAGCGCGATCTGACCTTTGTCCGATAGTTGTACGTTTTATCCTGTATCTGTACTGTGCTTTGTCGTTTTCCACGAGTTTCCATCTGCTAGGCCTCCTGTAGAGTCCGTTGCTGCAAGAAATGGAACGGGTGGAACGGCTATGTACAGCACATTAAACGCGTACGCACGGTTCTCTGACGTTAGATGTACGTCTCATGCGTCACCCATTTGTTCCTGTCCTGTGTGCATGCGGTTCTTATTCGTTTCTCATGCATTTGCGCGCGTTCCACTGTCCTGTACACAATCGCCCTAGGTGCGTTTTGTTCGGCCGCTAGACCGTGTATGTACGCTCCTCTAAAACGGAAAATTTACACTTTGCCCACCGGATTGACGATTTGAACAACGGATGAGCAAAATCTCGCCCGTTTCTTTTACGGTGGACCTATCCGGCAAAGTGTGACAGGGGCTTATTGTTTGATGAAAGTCTAGCGGTCGCCAGTGTTGGCTGACACAGGGATCACCCATCTTTTATAGACCACTTGCCATCACATGTTAGGTTTATACGATGAGTGTCAGGTGAAACTTCAATTGATGAGTTATTAACCGTTCGCTCTCAAAACAGATAGTAGGTGGACGATGCAGAATGCAGGTGCAGTTTATACACTCTCTCCCTCTCCCTCTCTCTCTCTCTCTCTCTCTCTCTCTCTCTCATCGGTCACTCGTTGGAAGCAAAGTTTGTTGCTTCTGGTCACACACCGAAATATATTGGGTCGCAATCTAATGAATCCGAATGTGTTGGTCGACTATCGGGTCATTGTCAGACATGTCGGGTGGTGATCCCAAGAGATAAGATCGCCTGATGTCTGACACTGACTGATAGTCGACCAACTCAAGTCAGATTCATAAAACTGTGATCAGATACACTTCGGAAGCAACAAAGTTTGCTTCCAACGGACGACGAGTGACCTATGAGGGAAAAAAAAAATCTCTGTGGAATGTGGGTATTTCCCTGAGTGTTGAATTGTGTTGGATGGATGTTGAATGAGTGTTGAATTTGTCATGAGTGACTCTCGAACACATCGAGCAGACCGCAGATTGAAATCAGATGAGCCTCCGATTACGGTTAATCACCGGACATTCCACAGATTTTCATCGGACGTCGACCAGATATGCCCGATAGCTGCACAACATAAATTTGACACACATCAGGCTGACTCGACACTCATCCGACACTTAAGCCAGTTCGCAGTTCCACTTTGCGCAGAAGAGCAGCAGAAAGGTCATTCCTACAAATAAGCATGCTAGTTTTTTAATTCACTGGGATAAGCATCTGTGATGTAATGATTATTCATGTAATCCTTATGAATAATGCTGCTTGCCAGCACATCCACCTGACTGCAAAAGTGGTATTTGGCAACATTTGGCAACATCAATAGAAAGAGATTGTTAATACATTCAAAGCAAAATAATGAAATGGATGCTTTCCCAGGTGTTATCTGACGGATTATTCTAGTCATCTGGTCTAAGTTTATTCTTTGGTTGGACTGGTTCAATGAATTCCATAATATTATGTGTTACGTAAAGTTTACGCGTTATGTCGCTCAAAAATGAGTGAAGTGTCCCTAACCGACTGAAAAAAATAGGTCATTCGGACCAATATGCCCATGCATGAAGTAACTCCGAACTGGCTTATTCGACCTGCTACCGGAAAGGGCGTCCAATGGCGAACTAAGAGCTTAGCAAATACCACTGACCATCGGAGGCTCACCTGATTCCCGAAATGCCAAAATTTCGGCGTTCCAATGAATTCCGATGAAATCTGAGCCAACAAGCGGAATTTGGGGGCCCTGATTTCTAGCAAATCCAATAAAGATCTGGCATTGGTGGGGGTAATCGGATCGAAGGCTTGTAGCCGCCAGATGTCTGTCATCTATTTATCAGATATTGATTGGAGGGTAATCTGTCACTGACCCAACACTTCCGTCAATCGCAGGACACCAGTCCGACTAATTGGTCAGTACCGTGGTAATCAGACTCTAGACCAGATACTGGGCTGATTTGCGCCAAAATCGGGAATTGTGTATGGAAGCAAGTCAAACAGACTCTCCCAAACAGCACACCTCCTGACGATCATGACGATAGTTAAAGTAAAATGCCAATTTCATGTATCTCTGAAGTCTTTAGATAAAAAGGAAGCTGAACAATTGAAAACAAAAATGTTTGTATCAAAAACAGATACTTATTTTATTACTTTTTATTTTAGTTTCGTAAACTCAACTGTGCTTCCCAATTATGAGAGAGCCCTGGGTCTCAACAGTAGCGTTAGGGGTGACAGGGACCAGAGTATCCTCCGTTGTTGAATCCTCTGGAGCCGTAGGTGTATAGAAGTGTATAAGTATGATAGTCCACTGGTATTTTAGGTAAGGGCACAGCTGGCGAATCTGCTGGCACTAGAGGAATAAATTCAAATGTACGCGTGGATTAAGTAGATGCAGCAATATTAGGGTAGAACGTTAGTGAAATGATTTTGAGGAAAATCGGTCAATCAGTTGAAAAGTTATGAATTCTATGGTTTCGGTTTGATGAGAAGTCTACGTCATTTTGTGACGTCGCCTATGGAAATCGAAGTTAGGAAATCATAAGAAAAAATATCGTTTTCTATACGTGACGTCCCAAAATGCTGTAGTCCCCTTATCCAACAGTAGCGGCAGCGAAACTTTAACTTATTAATAACTTGTGAATGGATCGTCCGATTTTCCTTAAGCTTTCACTGATGTATTTAACTAATATTGCTACATTAATTTCATTCATTCCACATTAGAACACGGAAGGGGAAATTCCCCGTTTATACTGCGAGCGGGTTTTCATCGACTCCCAATCTTCACAATCAGGATGTAGCTAACAGTTTTTGTCCAGTAAAAGTCTGCCAAGGCGCCCGTGTTGGCTGACCGTGGGATCACCCACCTTCAATAGACCGTTTGCCATCGGATGTCACTAGGTTTATACGATAGAGTGTATACGATGAGTGTCAGGTGACAGTTGAGTTGATGAGCTATATCAACCCTTCGATCTCATAACTGATAGTAATCGGACGGTGCAGAATATCGTTTACCCTCTGATGAGTGTTGCACTTGTGCAGGGCTACTCTCAAACTCGTCGGGCAGACCGCAGATTGGAATCAGATGAGCGTCCGATAACTGTTAATCATCGGACACTCCACAGATTGTTGCCGGACGTCGACCAGACACGCCCGATACCTGCGCAATATAAATCTGAGACATAACAGACTGACTCGACACCCATCCGACACTAATTCGTGAAAAGCGTCCTTTATCAGACGATCTTGCCTCATTGGAACACGCCCGACATGTCTGACACTGACCTGATAGTTGACCATCACAAGTCGGATTCATCAGACTGTGATCCGATACACTTCGATGGGTGACCGGAAGCAACAAACTTTGCTTCCGAGTGACCGATGAGAAAAAAAAAGGAGATGTCTATGTGGAATGGGGGCATTAGTTCCTTCATCGGATGATTTCGCCTCATCGAAACACGAACGACATGGTGGTGTCTGACACTGACCTGACGGTCGACCAACTAATAACAGGATTCATCAGATTGCAATCCGATACACTTCCCTCGGTCACCTGAAGCAACAACAACAACAACAGCAAAATCGCTTTCGAAGAGTGACGGATGAATGAAAGTTCCCGACGATTAAACAGTCATCGGGGAGGTTAACTTGAATCCTATTTCTGGGGCTTTCTTTCCGCCATTGGTGTCACCCTCTGTGAGCCTTGGTGCGAGTCTCTTGAACTTGTCTAGTCAGATTTCATCGGAACACTGAAATTTGAGCATTTTGGGAATCAGATGAGCCTCCGATAGTCAGTGGAATGGGGGCCCCACATGCATGTCTTATTTCTTATCTTTAATCTTACGCTCTCCCCTTTTCCCCTTTGTATGTTTATTTATTTATTTTTTTTTTTTGGTAATACTCCAATTCGTTTTCATGTTATCATAGTAAACGGCGTCATTTCTTTATAACGTGGTCATGTCCTACAATAATAGGTGTTTTGGACTCTCATTGCATAACAATCGATTCAATACTGCTAAGAGGCTTTTCAAACACTGCAATGATGTACATGTAAAAATTATAAAAGGAAACGTCAGAACAAAGAAAAAGTGAGGTGTGGTCTCGGCTGAATGCCAACTAGGGAGAGAAAAGGACAGTTCACTGGATCACTGACACACTTGCAATCTAAGTATCACGGATGTGTACTTATCTTGTTTAAGTTAAATCATTATTTGTCGTCCGTATCGTGTCTAATTTACTTAACGATAGCTGCACCTGCAGACTGGGGGGCAAATCAGGTGCTTGATCCACTTGATTCTAATGTTTGATGTGTGAAAAGGACAAACGCGATCCCTTTGTCTACACATGATTATCTACAGTCTGTATAAGGGAAAATTACCGAAACATCTCTCAATCGACCTTTTATTCTTATTCTTTTTAAGAGTGTAGAGAATAAGATGAAGAGAAGAGAAGCTTTAAGATAAAGGAAATAATAATCATATATGTTATGCATGTATGTATGTATATAGGTCCTACATACATATGAAGAGTTCTAATGTAAACGACATACGCCATTTGTATTTATTTTAAGTAAAGATCACCATCTTGATAAAGATGATTAATTTTCCAATGAAAAACTGTTCTCGTTACATTACTGTGGGGATCAATTGAGTATTCCGCTTGAGTCATTTGTAGAAGAGACATGTGAACATCATCTTCATTCATGATAACGAATAAGTTTCATAAATTCATTATACTGTTCATGTATTCATCTTTTCTTTTAAAATAGTGCGTTTCTCCACGTTGTAGTGCTAGGAAGTACCTTGAGTGAGTACTGAAAGGACCAAGGTCACCATGGTAACCGTTTCTGCCGGTCCCCGCAGTGCCTCTGTGGGGAGCTGCGACTATTCATTGACAAACACAATCATGCCAAATCCCAACACTAATAAGCTACTGTAACATACTCGTTACACAGACCTCAGTAGAGAGGATCATTATGGGTAAAGTGCAATAAATTACAAATAACATGAACATAGAAAACAGTTCATATTTTGATGAATTCATAACAGAGAAAATGTGAGATCAAAAGAAAAGAAAACTATAGATAGGAATAAGAGAAGAAATGAAGACGAAACAAATGAAACGCTATGAAATCACTTAGTAATTTATCGTCTTGTTGTAACAAAATGAAGGCAATATCAGGTTATGCGCTAACATGGCAAATGATTTTGCTGTAACGATTCTCATTTTATGGAGTAAAACTGTAAATCCACAGTGTAGCTTCAAAGGTCTGTAATCATCTGCGTCTTGAGATAACATAAACATTTCCAAGGGCAAATTAAAACAACTAAAGAAGAACGTATTTCTGATTTCCACATGTATTGGTAAAGTTGTGCGAGTTTACTCTATTAAAGATTGATCAATCTCGACAATGAACACGAGCTAGAGATAATGGTCATGATGGCTGCCACTTTGTAATTTTTCCTGCACGTTTTGTTTGGTTTTATTATGCTGAAGTGTTTGTTATTTACAAGTATTCAAGTATTTAGATTTGAAACAAAACAAATATGATAAGCCGTAGATAATTGATGTTGACTTTATACTTCAGGGATGTGGTCTGCTAGATTTGTTACCCATACACGCATCGCATGAACTTGTGAGTATTATCAGAGTCGGCTGAAATGACCTCCATAAAGAGAAATACAATAATTTCCAAGGTTGAAAAGCACATACGTATGATGAGGCACTTAGAATTAACTCTTAATAACAGATCACATTTATGGGTGTTAAAGGGATGGTACAGTATTGGTAGAGATGAGAATTGGGCTTTTAACTTTTTGCGAGATACCAAGAAAACACTTATGATATAGTACAGAATATACCATTTTAAGAGGAATTCGAAGTTTATTTGATTAATATCAGGTTTGGAATGACTGAAATATCCAAAAACAAAGTAAAACAAAGCGATCGTAATAAAGTGTGAACATGGGTCCCACACTTTATTAGAATCGCTCTTTTTTTATATCTCAGCCATTTCAAAACCAATTTTCATCAAATAAACGTTGAATTCCTCGTAGAATTACATGCTCTTTCATGTTTCATAAGAGGTTTCTCATTATCTCACCTAAAAATGCTAGAAACCTGAAATTAGGTCCCAACCAAAACTATGCGATCCCTTTAACGTGGACTAAGGTTCCCTATAAAAACATTGGAAAAGATTTAAAGATAACAAAGTCCAAGATTATGATAAAGTTTTCAGGAACTGAATACCTAAACATGCAACGATGCGTGTGGCAAAGCGCCATTTTTTTTTTCTTATTTTCCATACAATCTATCTTTTTCTTTTAATATTTGATGCTGGTCAAACATTTAAAACCGCATTTTCTAACAAAGCAGCCGACGAGATGAAGTTTGTTTGAGATTACAATTTGTGTACACATATCACGCTCACTATTGTTTTAACGCTGCACTTAGTTCGAAATTTCTAGTCAATATCCATCATCATCCATTTTATGAAGTAAAGGAAGTAAAAATTGGGGGGAGAGATAAGAAACTTGTAACAACAAGAACAAAAATTGTAATGATCATTTTCATACAAAGTCATCGTATGATTCTAAACCATAACCTGTCTTTTTAGTGTGTCCTTATGAGATCCACGGACATTCAGAATAGATGATAGATTCCAGTAAATGCAAGAACATTCATACCTTTTGCCCCGTTCTTCACCCGTCTCCCTCCTTCCCTCGCCCTTCTCTCTCTCTCTCTCTCTCTCTCTTGTAATTAAATTTTCTTTGTCCTGTCGTTCCAGGTATTCTATCCATTACGTGGCTTATGGAGAGAAATTCTAATTAAAAAAACTCAATATTTCACTTGACACCGGGTTAAATTTCTTCATAAAGGTTCTTTATAAAATAAAACTCACACAATAGTCATATCGAAATAAAGTGTATACAAGTGCATTATCACACTCTGGCAGATATCGTACAAATTCTCATTGTCAGTGATTGTTGTATATTTTGCGATAATTTTGTATGATTTTGACATGGAAAATGAATGAAAGAAAGAATGAATGAATGAATGAATTGATTGATTAATGAGTGAGTGCATTAATTCATTAACTAATCAATTGATTAATTAATTTTACATGAACACTAAAAACAAAGGGGATTCTATTTTTTTTCTTGATGCCTAATACGTTACCCAACAATTTTGTGCTCGTCGCACTTGATCATTTCTTATGTTGTTTCAGATCGGATAGTAAGGACGATCGTTGTAAGTAAAAATGCACCTAATTTGTTCACATAAAAGTCTTACTTTGAGATTGTCTGAAGTTTTCTCTTCCTCTGTTTCTGTCCACACACAGTCTGTCATGCAGTGGACGTCGGTGATACCATTCCCACCCCATACTGCGGTGGGTTCCTCCTTCTTCATACACAGACTCCATCATATCGACTCCAAGCCCCCAAAGTCCCCATTGGCTTCGCTGAAGCTGATGGAAGCTGTACATGGCATTTCCACGCTGTACCAGGTGCCGTGATCAAGGTGGACATCATTGACCTGGATCTTCGCAAGAACGAATCGCTTCGACTTTATGATGGCCACAGAAGCCTTCTTGGTGTGGGAGTGGATGCAAAGTACCTCGACAACGGAGAATTCATCAGCAAGTCAAACTCACTCTCACTTCGACTAAGCAGTGGGCCAGTCTTTGAAGGAATGGCCATTTTTCTAGTTTCCCTTCAGACCGTGACTACCGGTAAGTACGGACAGAATTTCACCAATATATGACCTTGTGATATATCTGATTTTACGTCTCTTTGATAGCAATGTTTGGTATGGTTATATATGACATGATCATTCCAAGAAAATGTAATTTCTTTTAGTATCGATTTCTAAGAATATCGATTAGTACCTTTAGCAAAAGGAAATAAAAATATAGCGAAAGCTTGCGATATGAACGACTATAGTTTTACAGTATGCAGGAAAGCGAAACACTCAAGAAACATGCTCACAGTCAAGTGAAGAAGTCGGACATTTCAAATAACCCATGGGTTCAAACTATTTAAAACAACAAAAGTCTGTCATCGCAAATTCCTTTCAAAATTGTTTTCATCTCTATGCTTCACTGTTTTAACCAGGCTGAAACTGAACCTACAGTGTGTAGGTCTTTCATCAGTGCGTATAGCCTAGCCGAAACATTTACATTTTATATTTTTATCTCAAAGTTTTCTCTATCTAGTTATTTGCTGTAGAGGTAGGCTTGGTAGAGATTTCTGAGAATAAAAGGGAAACCGGTTTCGGCCTGTGCTATAGACGAATGCTTGGACACACTTTTTGTTTTCGAGGGTGATAATCTTATACTTTGGGCTAGCATACTTCAGTTACTTATGATGGAAGCACTCATGCAGTCCGGGGCGTCAGAATGAAGAACCCCCAAACCCATTTAGAGGAAAAGGGAGAGAGAAAAAAACAAACAAACGAGCAGAGCAAGACAAAATGCAGCCTAAACAATGACACAAGATCGACATAATTATACTATTTAAACAAAAAGACGTTTTAACACATGACCTAAATTCTCTTTTCAGCAGGAAAGGTAAACCTCTTGTCGGCCGACCCGTCACAATGCGGGGGTACGATCACACTGGACTATGGTACACAGACGAAGAGATTTCAAGCAAACAACCATCAACCCGGTGGCAACCCCGCCTATTGCATGTGGCATATTGTAGCCCCCTCGTCTATGGTGGTAAAGCTCCATTTCGTGCAGATGATTCTGGAGCTATACGACAACTTCGTAGTGGTGGACGCTACCGGAGCACGTCTAGCCGAGTTTTATCATGTTGACGCCACACCACATGATGTAATTTCAGACTCGAACCAAATGACGTGTTTGTTCGCTGCAAGTGCAGTGCAGAGCTCATCTTCAATTGACATCGAAGTCACTTTTCAAGGTATCTCTGTTTATAGTCATCGTTTTGTTTTTCTCTTTGTGCTTAGTTATGCAATATTACTTTCTATGAAGATCTAGAGCCATGACTTTGACAAGTTGCTTTGTGTAGATTGTAGTGTATTAACAGCACGCATATCATATATACAAACAAACATGAAAAAGTATCGTCAAAAAGCGCAGAGTATATGTAAATATACAGAGTTAACCAGGGGTAAAATACGTCATTGCATATAAAGCATTTTAATGCCATGAGAGAGCAATGCATTGTTGGAATTAGTCTGCTAACCACAAGATACTCAGTTTGAACCAGTAATCTATCTTTCCTTGCCCTTGGTTCACAGAGATGATATCAACGTTTGACCCGAATGTCACTCACGCTTTAAGTGGTGGTCACATCAACCTGACTGCCAGTACGCCAAGCTTCACATTTCTTTCCAACAACTTTTCAACCTTGACGAGTGTCTACGTCGGGAGCTATTGGTATGTCACCAGTCCTCCTGGTACGAGGATCAAGATCGAGTTCTTGAGTGTAGACACGGGGTCTGGAGTCTTCTTGGACATTCGCAGTGGGTTTAACACCCCTCTGACAAGTCTGTCCGGCACTCTGTCCTTAGACCCCGTCATCACCTTGGACAATAGTCTGGTGGTCTGGCTTTATTCTCAGTGGAGGAACCCGGGGAGAGGCGTGACAATCAAAGTCAGCTTAGCAGGTGAGGGTACGTGAGGGGTCAAGGGTGGACGAGCTACATGATTGAGCTTAGCAAGGGAGAAGCTAAAAGTGTACACTGGTATATAGGGGATAGAGCCAACAGTTGGAGAGTAGTATAGGGAGCATTTGCCTAATAGCGGGGGGGGGGGCTTGTATGCTGGGGAAGGATCCATGAAAAAATATTTTTAAAAAGAGCAGCAACAGGTGTAGAGTGGTGGAGAGAAGCAACAGTAGAAGACTTAGAGGAGGAGTTCCCATAGAGGTGAAACTGAAAAGGGATGTGCCACAGCAGAGACATTGGTTCCGGGGGTGCCACAGAAGGGAGATTGGTATAAAGGGAGGTGCAACAGCGTGGAGATTAATTGGCACGGGAGGAGCCACACCAGAAAGAGATTGGTAGGGGAGGAGCCGCATCAGGGAGATAATTAAGGGAGCAAGGTGCCACAAAAATAAATTGCTAGGATAGCAGTCACAGGGGCAGAAGGTAGGGCCTACATTGTATAAAGGGAGTCACAGGGGCGCCATAGACTGGAAGAAGCAACAAAGGGGAGTGTGTGTAGACGAGGAGCTCCCACGAGGAACAATTGGTAGGGTATAATAGGAGTCAGAGTACGAGAGTGAGCAGTAGGGAAGGAGTTGCATAAAGGGGTTCAGACTGGTAGAAACAGGAGCCGGTACCGGTAAAGAAGCAGCCATATCTTCAGACATATAGGATGGCGAGTGAAAGGGAGAGAGTTACAGAACGGAAGAGAGATTGTAGCCACTGGTCATATTCTGGTAGAAAAGATTTGGAGACGGCCAATTGTCAGGAGTATAGAAGGAAAAATGACTTTTACCGCTCAACAGATCTGTACGTTTCCCTGAATATTCTAGAACTTTATTCATGGGTGACTTATTCTTTTGTTTTCCTGCATTATGATGCATGTACCGACAAACCATTCTGTGACAGTAGCGAGAGCAGAATCTTCGAACCAGCAGATTACAGCTCACCAGCCTTTTTCTGTAAAAAAAAAAAAAAAAATGAATAAATGAATAAAAATAATATGCTGTATGTGTATGAATACGATGCAAATCTATGGATGGGATTTTACACAAAGTCTGAGCTACATCATAGTCTCTTTAATTAGCAAGTATCATGACAACTGCATTGATTCGTGCTGTTTCAGCATAAATTTTACATTAATTTTTTTCTAAATGCTTAACTTCGAGAATTTTAGCACTCTTCACCATGATTTTCCTCTTCTATTCACATCCATCGGGTACGATTCACATATTTCTTTCTGCTGTTCATCCTCTCGGCAGGTAGAAATATAATTAATTGACAGAGTTTCTTAGCGAAAATTGTCCTTGGTCAGGTTTGTCAATGATTTTTGTCGTTGCTGTTGTTGTTGTTGTTGTTGTTGCTAGAACATGAGACGTTGGATCCTACATCAGTCCTGTCTTCGTGTGGAGGCTCTGTTTCTCTCGACCTTGGCAACTATCAATCGATACCTTTCTCATCTCCAAACTACGGGAGCACTCTCCGACAATACACTGTCTGTTATTGGTACTTTACCAGCCCGTCAAATACCCGCATCGAACTGCAATATGACGACATCCAAACAGAGAATGGCTATGTATATATCTTTGACAGCCTCAACTCACCCTCGGTTACCGTTTCTAGCATCTCTGGGGAGGGCGTCCTTCAGCCCTTCCACTCGTCGACCAATGGCTTAACTATACTTTACAACGATTTAGCAGATTCCCAGAACGGACGCGGATTGCTTGCAAGAGCCACAGTCATTGCTGGTACATTGTGATATATATATTATTTTGATTCTTTTGCTTAAAAAGTGCATAATTATATCTTATATATACAGATTGATTTAAATGTACATAACCGACATAATTATATCTCCTTTTAACATCAACTTGTAGTTTTGATAAAAAATGATGGTGTTAATGATATGTTACGATTTAATACATTTTTATCATTGTGGTGTGCAATATGTGTATTTACCCCTCAACAGACTTTATGCAAGCAAATAAGTTGACGAAATTTGAGAAAAAAATTACTCAGTTCCACCAGAAGAACACATGTTTGATGTCGACAATGAACATGACTTGGGTCAAACGATGAAGTCATGATAGACTCTGACTACGAAGAAATTAGAGACAAGTGATAAGAAAGATTGTTCATTGATTTTGGGTACTGAAATGTATATCCAACTCATTCTTGGTATATGTATCTCTCATCAGCTCTGCCACAGGTGCCATAATATTTCGGTGACAGAAACTTTCTGTCACCAGATGTTGCTCAAATCACATTAATAGGGGATGACAAATGATTCATAAAGAAACTCGTGTCATGATTCGCTATTCACAGCTGACACCCCTCGTCCAGAATCCTCCTGTGGAGGTCTCCTCACCCTGGACAACATGACGTCATCTAGTGCTTTAAAGACTCCATGGTACGATACGCCCGTTGGTATAATGGCCCACACCACTTGTTACTGGTATATAACGTCGCTCACAGATGAACAAGTGTCTCTTGAATTCTTCGACTTGCAGACAGTTGACGCAGTAGTAGAAGTGTTTGACTCTGGAACCTCCTTGCACAATCAGCTGGCCACACTGAAGGGTGACTCGGCCTCAAATCAATTTCTCTCGTCCGCAAATGGGCTTACGATAGTCTTCACTGATTTCCCTTCGACCAGCTACACAGAGCGCGGTTTTTCTGCTTCTGTGAATTTGGAAGGTAGGAGACAGCATTCATAATCAATGTGAATATTTCACCCTTACGTTCATTCAGCTGTCGCAATGTTAAAACCAAATGGTTTTATTCTAGCTAGATCGACTGAATTTAATCCACATTCAGATTAAAAAAAACACAAAGATGATAAAAGATATGTAGGGGGAAAAAGGGAGCAAGCAACAAAAAGACATAGATGATTTAGCAGCTGGAAGAAAAATGGGATCAAAGCAATACGCCGTCAAGTGACTTATTGAAATAATCTTCCTTCATCCTAACTCTCTTCCTCTCTTCTAGACAAGTTTAGCTGGGACGAAACAACGGTCATGTCGTCTTGCGGAGTGACGGTCACCTTTGAACCTTCATCGACCAGTTTGACTTTCTCAACCCCGTTTTACCCGAACAATTCACCCGATGGATATTTCGACTGCCGATGGTCATTCAGTGGACCTCATGACATGACATTTGTTCTCGAGGTCGAAGATTTTGACACGAGCCAAGCAACCTACTTCTTCGTCTACGACAGCGAGGCTGTTACAACGAGCAAACTAATTTCTGAACTTTCCGGAAGTGACATCACCACCACGATGATGTCATCAGAGGGCGCTCTATCAGCTAGATTCTATGACTCTTCCATGACTGATTCTGCTAGAGGAATCCGAGCAAAGATCGCTCTTGCAGGTAAATTCTTCGTCAGCGTTCTTTACATTGGTTTATATGACTTAGTCCATTCAAGGACAAGAGCAGGAAAAGAGTAGACTTTTGATAAAGAGAATCGATAAAATCTCAAAAAAGAATAAAGAATGATTATAAATTATATATGTCAAAACGAGGTTATTAAAATCACTCAACGACTTTTAATTTTCGCGTTCCTCTGATTTCCAACTCCTCATAGGAGATTCTATAAGATATCATAAGCAATATTGCTTGAATTTGCAATCCAAATTCAGTCCTACGATTGCAAGTATTCGTAACTTTGGTATCAAAATTAGAGGTCCGAAAGTCATGTTTGACTGAACTTTTTCTGATGACAAAACCCTGGTGACCAAATTAGATCCACCTTCCTGGAGTGACACGGGAGCCTTGGACAGCTGTGGGGGTGGTGTTGGGCTGAACTTTGACACACGAAGCTTCTTGTTCACTACTCCTGACTACCCATCCACATTGGGTAACCACTACGACTGCCGCTGGTTCGTCACCAGTCCTTCCGACACCGTGATCTCAGTCGAGTTCATTGACTTCGAAACGGACCCAAATTCCTACTTCATTGTGCACGATGGGAACAGCCTCTCCGATCGGGAAATTCTACGAGCTTCAGGAACGACCTTACCAACCGCTGCCAACTCGTCTGCAAACGCAATGACACTGCAATTCTATTCAAATCGGGCCTCCAGCGGCCGTGGAGCGTCACTCGTAGTCACGGTGGTTGGTGGTAAGATCTAAAGATGTTTGTTTCATTTTTACTTCAGGTGAGAAGAAACATTGTAACTACACTCTTTCCGCAACACCAATTCTCCCCATTCTTATTGTGTAATTCTGCATGAGTATGTATATCCTCTTGGAGAATAAAGAATGATAGATAAGACCAATTAATGAGAATAAGTTATAGATGAGGCATTGCTACATACATGTAGGTTTTTGTTCCAACTAGTGCCACTTGCCGGTGCCTATATAAGCAGAAACTGACGGGTTCATATACTCCGCTGGTTTCTTCTTATGCTCTCGGTGTTCAACAATAAGCCAGATCCATCTGCCATGTTTTAAACTACACTCTCTCCGCAAAACCACTTTTCTTCTTTCTTTACTTTGAGTTTTGTTTTGAATTGGCCCGTCATTTTTCCACCTATTATCCTTATATTTATACGAGCGATCTAGAAATCAGACGCCCCCCCCTCAAAAAAAAAAAATAAAAATAAAAATAAAAATAAAGAAAGAAAGAAAGAAAATAAAATAAAGGACATAACCGATCTCTAATATCAACCGCTTACTTCCTATTTAAGATTTTATAAAGCATACTGAGAAAAAAATTGTCTAAAAAGATTACTTCTGCTCATGCTCACAGGTGACAAACCAACCAGTGATGTGCGGTTGGTCGGGGGAAGCGGGCCCCATGAAGGACGTGTAGAGGTGTATTATAATCATGTCTGGGGAACTGTCTGTGATGACCAGTGGGGAGTTGAGGATGCAGCGGTTGTCTGCAGCTATAGGCCTACCACATCTTTTATATCATCCCTTCTAGCTGTCTTAGCTTACAAGAGACTGACAAGATTTTAACTCACTTGCTATCAATGATTTTACACTACAAAGAAAATTACAAGAGCCTAATCAGCTGGGAGATTCGATTAGGATAGCTCTAGAAATTGAATCGAAATTGGTTACTCTGATCTTTTCACTTTGTGTCTTGTTTGTTTTCGGATTGTTTACTTTAGTGAATGGAATGTGAACTAGAGTGTCACTTATTTCTAAAAACATGTGCATTGTCATGACAATATAACTATCACTCATTAAAGGGGATGGCTAGTAACTGATCAGTGGGAATCAGTGGGAATGCTGGAGGATGATTGTTCTAATCCTTGTGGGATTCATTTAAGAGTACAATATATATCTATTGTTGTGTGAAAATTATTTGCTTCAGAATGGTCCCACATTCAAGTAATGTGCAGTTTAATGTTTCCAGGTTAGCGTGCCTGGTCAGTGACGGGGCATTAATCTGCACATTACTTGAATATGAGACCGTTCTGAAGCAAATAATTTTCACACAACAGTAGATATATAATGTACTCTTAAATGAATCCCACAGGGATTGGAACAATTATCCCCCAGCATTTCCACTGATTCCCACTGATTGGTTACTAGCCATCCCCTTTAAGCATGTAGGTCTGTGTGAATTTAAAAAGCGAATTACATCAAACTTGTATATCCTATTCTTGCATTGGAAGAAAAATCATCCGAGCTTCCTTGATGTAATAATTACCCACCACGTTTGATTCTGATTTGAATTATTGTTCAAACTTTCTGATTGTAGGATGCTAGGATACCGGACAGTAATCGCGGCTTGGTCCCATGCACACTTCGGACCAGGTACAGGTCAAATCTGGTTGGATGATCTACAGTGTACTGGTGATGAAGATCACATCACGTCTTGTACGCATCGTATGCCGACAGGAAGTAATAACTGCGGTCATTCGGAAGATGCCGGGGTCACTTGTGGCGAAGGTATACATTCATGATGACACAAACACATGAATATGCGACCAAGATGAATAAAAGCTTATGAATCAAGTTTGCATAATGCCAATGAAAGTCTACATTTTGTGGAATAATGAAAACGTGTCCCTCCAAACAGTGCTAACAGAAAGATGTATAGAAGTGGTTAAGAGATGTATACGAGAATTAATGACGACCAGTCCATCTCTACGATCGAGGAGTATATGGCTCCCCTAGCCTGTCAAACAATCTTGTCTCGCTCCGTTATTGCCTCCTACAATTTTCACTTGTAAGAAGGCTATATAACAAACACTGCTGTCACGTATTAATCTTTCTATATCTATGGATAACTATAGGAGCTCAGATCATTTGTGACAGTAACTCCATGACTGTCCTCGTCGACCGAGTTCTGCTGGCCCCGGGAGATGGAGCAGGGGATGTGTACCTCGTGGATGAATCCTGTCGTGGCTACGACCATGATAGCGTCAAAGTTGCCGTGTCAACCACATTCGATCGCTGCGGGACCAAAATGGAGGTACCACATTAAAATTTTACATCATTCGTCTTTGCATAATTTTGCTTTCACTGTTGCTCCCCATCACCTGTCTTTTTAAGCGCTAACTATTATGCAACAATGTGCTTAGCCGATATTGCCAGCTTAGCCGATATTGCCAGCGACATTTTTATGTTGAGCAAAGGACACCATGTCTTATGGTATCATGGTATTAAGTTACACTCAGAGAGTGGATCTATTGAATGGAACCCATCTTTCCTTTGCAGTGTATTCTTCTGTTCATTGATTTTCAGTGTCGACTGCATGGAAACAACAATGAAAGATGTATATAAAGAACACCCACACACCATGAGATGTTGAGTTATTACA
This sequence comes from Diadema setosum, assembly GCF_964275005.1. Taxonomy (NCBI): domain Eukaryota; kingdom Metazoa; phylum Echinodermata; class Echinoidea; order Diadematoida; family Diadematidae; genus Diadema; species Diadema setosum. The sequence goes on from NC_092701.1 coordinate 2,209,548, forward strand.
AGGCTTGTTCCCCTGTGCTATGGTCTTATGATATGCAAAGATGCATTCTTTCCTCTGTATTATGATGTCAATAAAGCTACGGTCACAAAGGTCGTACGAATGTCACTGTTCGTACGAATTCTGGAGTTCGTAGGGATTCGTAGATGGGGCACAGATTCTTACGGCCTTAACGAATTTCGTACGAACGCTGTTTAATTCGCAAGAACAAATTGTGTACCTACGCCTTACGAGTCCCTTACGAACGCCTTACAAACTCGAAGAGTTGTTCGTAAGAACGCCGTACGAATCTCTGTTCGTAAGGCATTCTTACGAAAGACGTAAGAGTCCTCTATGAACAACTTAAGGCGTTCTTACAATCATCGTAAGAATTTACGGCTTCAAAAATCGTCTCTCGACACTGCAAAATCTTGCGTAGCTGTTACGATGTTTGTACGACTCCTTACGAAGATAGGGTTTCGTACTAAGTTTAAAAAAAAATCTTGGACAAGACCATCGACCAGGCTACGAACTTACGAACGGTCTACGAACGGTCTACAAATGTTGGTTTCGTACGGCCTTCTTAAGAGATCTTACGAAATTGTCTACAAATCGTTCGTACGGCGTTCGTAGCAGTTCTTAATGGTATTTGTAACCGAGCCTTAACCCTAACTAGGCCGGGGGGGGGGGGTTGGCCTCCGAGACCCCCCCCCCCTCGACGTTTCGCGCGATGTATCGCTATCGCGTGAAGCTATCGCCGCGACGTTTCATGACTTTTTTCTTTCGAGTCTCCCGCATCTTATGACACCAAATTTGCGATGCCCGGGTGCGCGGTTCCGAAGTTGCGCATAAATATGCACGTGCATGTCAGACCCAAAATTGCTCAAAAACGTGAATTTATGAACAATTGCAAACTGTGTTTACAGGCAAATTTCATAGAAGCATGATTATTTTGGGGGTTTATTGATCAAAATCAATTAATAACGCATTTTCTTGTTCGGAACAATGTCACGGACAAATTTCATCGAAAAAACAATGAAAAACATAAAGTCGAAAAAACAATGAAATACATAAGAAATTAAAAAAACAATAAAATACTTAGGAATTTTTTGTTCTGATTGTGCAATTTTTTTCTCTTACATATGCTAGACACTAAAAAGAATATTTACACCCAAAATGTGCCTGTTTTGAGCTTTATTTAGTGATTTATACCAAATTGTCTGATTTCATGCATCATTATGCATAAATTAGCATAATTTAGTGTAAATGATAATTTTTGAAAAAATTAACTTCATGGTACTTTAGATTACATCATAGGCAGTGCGTGTGCCAATTTTCGTCGCGATCGCGCGGTCGACGGCCGAGATCCGGAGGGGGGGGGGGGGGGGGGGCTGGGAGGCCCCACCCCGCTCTATCATCTACATAAATAGCCCGGCCTAGTTAGGGTTACGACTACGAAAGGCCCGGTAAAGCAGTCTGCCCAGCTGCTCTTTACATTCGATAGACATTTCATGTGAGAATGATACGATTGGATATCATGGTGCAAGGTTCTTGCGTGATGAGATAAAGTGGTTATAGAATGGTCATCAGGGCCATGTGGAGTAAATCTTTGACATTAAATAAACTGATTTTCATTGAAGATTTTAATGTCTGCATCAGGATGAAAGTTATTGCGTCAGTCGGTGATTTGATAGAGTGGAATCAAAAGCATGTTAAAACCATCACTCAGTAAGCACGTTAAGCCAATGTATTTAGTCTTGTAATATTCGTGAAATCATTGAAGTACCATCTTGAATTCCGAAACGATAATCATTGGAGAAAAGTGAAATGTTTCCACGCTGTCATATCGACTCTCCTTACGACTTGTTTTGTTTATCTCTCTGCACGTCTTGTTACAGGAAACTGAGAGCACGTTTACGTTCTCAAATGTGGTGACTTACTTTGTGCCCAAGTCACTTGGCGGAGAAACGATCACTAGAGAAGAAATCGCCCATGTTCCAGTCTCCTGCACCTTTAATCGACATACCATTCTTGGAGGTAGTTCGTTCCAACCACAAGTAGGCGTGGTTTCCTTTAGTGAGACGGGATATGGAAACTTCTCCCTAGAACTCGCCCTCTACGCTGATGAATCTTTCGACTCCCAGAACCAACCTGCTGAAGACACCAAAATTCCTCTTGGCGAGTCCGTCTTCTTCGGCGTTAACCTAACTGCAGTAACCGATCTGACATTGCTCATCGAATCTTGCTGGGCCACACCTCACCCTTATCCATTTGACCGCAGCAAATATCTCATTATTGATAATGGGTAAGAAGGATTTCACGTAAAAACTACTTAAAAACACTGGATCTATTGTCAGTATCATAAGCTTCATTGCCTTTTTAGATTTCATGTAGTAACGTCAAACCACTCTTCTTCTCCTACAACTAGTTTGACTACAGCTCATTTTAACACATTTATAAAAGAAAACCAAATAATTTATAGTAAGCATTACTCTAACAAAAACGGACTTGTTTGACGCATAGGATAACGTATAAATCCCTATTATAAATTTATTTTGACATTTCGGTACACATTGATTATAAGGGGTCATACCCCATCGACTTGTAAAAGGTTTGATTCTGTTATAGAGTCATGAATTTAGCCAGAGATCTCTCCCAGGCTAATGTTGACAGGAATCTAAAACTTCACACCCACGGGGCCACATTTAAGTTTTAAGGCCTACACTCATGCACGCTACTTTACTTCTCTGATACCTCACAATTTCTTGTTTGTATTCCATTTGTTATCGGCCAACTTAATAATCGAATATCCCTATTAACTTCCCGTTGGGTTGATTCTTATTTTAAATCTGATCGTAACAGATGTGCAGTGGACTCTACAGTGCAGTTTTACGATGACGTCATAAGGAATCCTCTCTTTTCGTCCTTCTCCGTGGCTTCATTTTCCTTCGTAGGGGACAATGAGCAGGTATTGCCCGCCGCTTTTTTTTAAGTTGATACAATATACTTTGTAACAAAACTCATTTCCTTTCATTTTTTTAATCATTTAAAATTTTCATGTGAAAATTCAATTTGATTCACTTTCTCCTCCTCCCCCACACGCACAGATTAATAAATTAAAATGTTCTTGTTGATAGCATTGGCTAAAATTCTTTAACTTGTGTTTATCTTATTTCCATTCCTTATTTATGAAGATGAATTGTGGCATAAACATAGCATAGGGCCTATCTGTGTAGATTTGTCATAAACTAAGTATATACTACGAACAGCTGACGAAGGCAAGTATTGCAGGTTATATCTTGAATATTTTTCGCATTCATTCGAGTGTTTAAGTACTGTCTCCTGTAAGTAGAAGACCTTTTGTTTGTTTATTCACAAATTGATTCACCATTGTTTGCAGTAAGTGCCAAAAGATGTCTTTCGATCACACAAGCACCACTCTTTCGACCACCATGAGCAGCTCACAGTAATAAATATTATTGGCATAATAGATCTGTAACTAAAAGCTCTACGAAAAAAAAAAAACACGAAAAACTAGCAAAACTTCCATAAACTCTGAAAAATCACAGAACTTATATATTTGATCCAAAATCCTCTTAGCCTGTTAAGAAGAAAATATAATCAAAAATGTTTATGTAATTAAAGCTGAAATGGAGAGGGCATTGAAATCCCCCCAAAAAGAATGTCAGTTTAATCACCGTAAACCCACTCTATTTGAAATCTTTGTTTCTTCTTTTTCTGCTTCTTTTTCTTCTTTTTCTTCTTTTTTGGGAAACATTGAAAAAATTAGGCCTTCTCTTCTCTCCAAAGACCCTGGCTAGGACACACATTACAATGTATTGTTTTTCTTTTGTTTTCCGTTATGATAAGTTTTTAGCATACATATAGGCCTACATTCCAGGTGTACCATCACAGAATATCATGCCTATTACACGGCGAGTATAATAGTTATTTCCCTTGGGGCAATGTCTGATAATGTCACATGTTGGCAGCTAATCAAAACGGTCGTATCATTGTTTCTCAGTGTTCACTACCGGGTGTACCCCTCCCTTTCTTCCCCTCTGTCTCAATAGGTATTCATGCACTGCCAAGTTGTGGTATGTGACAACGAAGATCCGGGCTCCCGGTGCGAGCAGGGGTGTGTGGGTACAGTAGGGCGTGGCAAGAGAGCTTTGGGGGCAGGTTCCAGGGGAGCCAGTTCGCTACCACACACCATATCAAATGGACCTCTTACCCCTGAGGGCTCTTCAAGGAAACAAGAACATGGACTTACATCTTCCGAAGCTCATTCTGGTAATCCATGATTTCAACACTACTAGTAATTATATTTCCGTCTGTATAACACCTGTAATAGATTATTGTAATTCGTTTGGTTGTTTGATATTAGTCATTTATCCAATTTAACTACACTGTACTGAATGTACGTCATCATTCGTGTAGTAATTATTGTAGCTCATATATCGTGCAATCTTGGCTCTATACGATTTGCTCCATTGCAAGTAAGCCGACTCAGAGCCAGGCCGGCACACTAATATATTTTCCTACGTAAAACGCTTGCGTTTGCAGTGTGTATGCGATCTTTATTGACGGACAGCGCGCTGGCGTCTAGCGCCCAACACTTTCTCTATCTCCGATCTCACACTTTATCTCTTTGTTTCTGAATTCATAAAACATCAAATGACAAAGATATATTTTAGGTGTTATGTAAAACAAATGATTAATGCTTTTCATTCGTCAAAGGGACAGATATTTCATTCGGTAAAAGATGAAATTAGTGATCCATTCAACTCGGATGCGCCTCGTTGAATGGATCATTTTCATCTTTCACCTCATGAAATATTCTTTCCTGTCCATTTCACTCATAACCATTCTATTAAATTGTACAAAGTCGAACTTTCGCTCTTTATTACTCCCTCCCCCCCCCCCCGCCCTCTTCATATGCATCACACATGATGTAATTATGGTATATTAGGCCTATGTACACACATACTACACGGGTGTATATAGTATAAATGACATGGAAAGGGGAAGACAGCATTGATCAGCGGTAGCTTGGATTCAACTCCGGTCTATTTCACCAGGTTTTCGATGTTCTACAGACCTTCATTTGGGCTACACAAAAATGATACATAATTTATGACTCATTGATAAAGTGTACATGATGATAATGGAAAAACAAACATTTGATGAATTTCTATTAGAAGTTTGATATAATATATCTTTATACATGTAGGTCCTACATTAATACACTGTATACGAATCAAAACTGATCACAGATTTTCATAAAAGCTTTCCAAAATCAAGAGAGTATTCCTATATGAATAGTAAAACACAAATCATGATGTATACAACTTGATAAATATCATCATAAAATCATGCATAAAATCCAAAGGGTATAACAGGCGTGTTTGCGTTACATTTTAGCAAATAAGTCCTTTCAAACTCGAAAGATCGTGACTAAAGACAGCTCATACAAGCGAAGATTAACCAGGCTATAGATCACGCGGGTCTCACAATTGAATTGATTGATCTCGTCTGTTTCTTATAGTGTGTGTGTGTGTGTTTTTTTTTTTCTGTCTTACTGCTCGTTACCGGGATGGTGAAGGCCTCAGTATGTTATGAACATCACATCCTATATGCCGGATCATAAATCCTATTTTACTACAGTATCTACCTCGTTATGACCAAGAGGTGGAAGATCGCTCTTTCCATCTCCCTGTTGTTTACACTAACCGATCTAAAACTCTTTATCTACCGACGGTGGACACTAAAATATGTCCGCAGGCTACCGTGTTTTTTTTTTTTTTAAGTTATCTTTTAATGGCCTAATCGGGAACTAAGATTCAAAATGGACTCTTTAAAGGGATGGTACAGTATTAGTGGAGATGAGAATTGGGTTTTTAAGTTTTTGCGAGATACCAAGAAAACACTTATGAAATAGTACAGAGCGTACCATTTTAAGATGAATTCAAAGTTTATTTGATGAAAATCGGGTTTAGAATGGCTGAAACATCCAAAAACAAAGTAAAACAAAGCGATCGTAATAAAATATGGGTCCCACACTTGTTTTGGATATCTCAGCCATTTCAAAAATCAATTTTTCATCAAATAAGTATTGAATTCTTAATGGAATTACATTCTCTTTCATATTTCTATTTCATAAGAGGTTTCTCATTATCTCAGCAAAAAAACAAAACGTTAGAAACCTGAAATTAGGTCCCAACCAAAACTATTGTATACAATCCCTTTAACGTTTCCTTTTATTTCGATCTTATATTATATTATTTTATCTTATAATAATATTACCAGAAAAAAAAAGAATATAATGTCGAGCCCTGCATACCGATAAGCGACCAACTTCTTCTCCTTCTTCTTACATAACGATACTGTCCATCACCCGAATTCAGAGGCAACCGAACAGGGGGTATGGCGATATTAATGGTGTATCTAGTTCTAAGCTCAAAGTTAATAACTTTGCTCTTCAGTCCTGAATGTGGGGAACTATACAATATACCCTCTAAAAAAATCGAGTGAAAATTTTCACTCTTAAAGGAGTGAATACAAAAAAAAAGAGTGAATTTAGAGTGAAATTGTAGTGAATTTCGAGTGAAAATGTTCATTTTCACTCATTTTGGAGTGACCTCAGGGATCACTCGAAGATTTTGGAGTGATCCCTGACGTCACTCTAAAACGAGTGAAAATGAACATTTTCACTCAAAATTCACTCCAATTTCACTCAAAATTCACTCTTTTTTGTATTCACTCCTTTAAGAGTGAACATTTTCACTCGATCTTTTTTAGAGAGTAGTGGCTGTATGATTATTTTAGGCGAATTTCTGTACGATAGGTACATGTAGCCTGAGAGTAGTTTTTCACTCAAATTGCTCTTCTTATGTGTCATTAAATGTTTTGGATGGTATATTCATATCTTTTTTTATACATGTACCTCTCCATAATTTCTTGTGTTTCTTCTAGCATTCTACTGTCAGTGTTTTCTCTTCTGTTGTCAGAGAACAGTGGGGACGTAAGACAGATGTTCCTTGTTGGAATATCCGGCATCTTACTTGCAGCTGGGTCGATGATGGCATACATTACTCTGAAGAAAGATCGACGATCTGCGGGATATCGGCGCCTGCCCACGAAAGAGCTGGATGAAGGAGTTTAAACGAGTCATACACGAGTTGTTATCTCTTCCTTCCCGAGAGGGAGAGAGAGATAGGCCGTCATTATCCATAGCGAAATGTTGCACGTCATTATATAGATTCTCTTTTAGGTACCACTTATAGTTTGAGCACATTTTCTTACAATGTCGGAATGTATGGCTTAAACAGTTAGACTAAGAGCAGAAGAATGGAACGGAATTGTTTTTTTCATTTAAACAGGACTGCAATAAAGAACTGGATCTTTAAATTGTCATAGGTTTTATCAAATATATAGATAGTGGTTGCAATCACACATCCAGATAAGCTGAGGAGACTATGACATGTATGACATCAACTCTGTCGACTTGGTATTATGATTCAAAACCTTTCCCCCTCCAACGTCATTACACACATCATAAACAGACACGCACACGCGCGCACACACACACACACACAATAATGTATGCATCGTACTGTGACACCATCAAAATTCATGTATAAGATGCTAATTTTCAATAATGTGAGCCAAAGTTCGTATCAGCTGCTGCAACTCATTGGCCGTTGAACGTTTTTTAGTTTGTATCTGATGCGTGGGGGGATGGGGCGGAGTGCTCGTTGTGACTGTTTGGGCAAGGGTCATTCCCCCCCCCCCTTCTTGGAAATGGAAGAATTTCTGATGGAACCCTATGAAGTCGTGAGTTCTTTTCTTGTGCGCATGTGTGTGTGTGTGTTAATTCTTTATTTCTTCTTACCCAAAAGTTTGGGCGCCATGCTCCCCCACTCCCCGTTTCGAAATCCCTGTTACTCACAGGAACTTTCAACGCTTTGATTTTAGGTCCGGTTTTCTTGAAATCTACCATAACGGTTTGTAGTAAAGACAAACTTGAGCATGGCGAGTGACTGCACCGAGTACAGTCAATGAAAAAAAAAAAATACATCGCCTATATATTATGAGCATAGAGTGCGAATCTTCATTTCTTTTAGCGTATAGTTGACTTCGAGGATCTTATTTTCTTAGCATTCATAGCTTAGGTTACATTTGCTTCATGAAACAACATTCCACAAACGGAAGACTTACGGAAATTGTTAATTACCGTCTAAAACATAATGCATTGCAGTCAGCACGTGTTTACTGCTCTCCTTTGCTCTGCTCTGCGATGTGTGTGGGTTCTTTTTTACATTGTCATATAGAAAAACATATTAAAATGATGTGCCCATTTTAATCAAACCTATTGGAATAAGAGAACGATGAGAGTAATTATTTTACCAAATAATTTTCGTTACAAAGGAGTCTTACGTAAACTGAAATTAATATTTTGCACGGTATGTATAGCACACTCTTTTGGGGTGTATGCAGCCTAAATCGAACATTCTTTTGGAGGTCTAAAAAAAAAATTCACCAAATTCGAAATAAGCTGGTTTACATGGGAGAGAGAGAATTACTTTGAGGATAAGCACTCGTGTGAAAAATTGTGGATTTGTAACACTTGCCGATTTGCCCATACAGACACAATGTACCCGATGGAAACGGGGATTGACGGCTCTCCACCATAATAGAGTGATTCTTTCGAAAAGAAAAATAAGAAGAAGAAGAAGAAGAAAACGATTATAATTATGTTCATTTTCTACACACTCATAGAAAAATATTATTTCATGATGGATTGTAAGTAGTGCATGTTTATCAAGCAAACTAATGTTCATATCCATTTTGCTTGGAATAAAAGTTATAGAATGGAAGTTGCAATAGTTGACGTGGGAGCACAAGCATGATAATATGTGTTTCCTTTATTTACCAGTGATGAGTGGAGCATTGTGTATTTAGGGATGATATCCTTCCTGATTATGCTATTTCTCAGAGTAAAATCAGTTAGCTCTTTAGACTGGACATAACTTTACTCGGGTCTAAGCAAGCTTCCATCAGAAAATTACGCCACGTCTTGTAAGGCTTGTGAGGCTCATTCTGTTACATTCAGTGACCAAGATTCTGTGCATGTCATTTTTTTTTTCTTTGTAATAAAGATAATCACTTGCTATTGGGTATGTGATTACAAATGGATATTGCAGCATACCTGTGTACAAAAAATTTACATATTTCTAGGTGGTGAATTTTTGTGTGCAGCCTTTGACAGAAGTGGGTACTTTCTTTTGCTATCCAGTGTATAAGTATTATATACATTGTACATGCATATGTAATTGTATATACATTATAAATCAGGGATCGAGACTTACATTTTTTTTCTCTCTCTCTCTTGGCGGCCAGTATGGGCCACAAAACTCTTTGACTTTTAAATTTTGGTGGCTCAAATTAAAAGCAAATCTAAAATGGAATTTTGAATTTTAGCTACCCAATCGCCCAAATCGGCCCAGAAAAGATATTCTTTTTAACTTTAGTGGCCAAAACTCGATTTTAGTGGCCCCGCAGGCCAACGCCAATGTCGAGCCCTGCATAAACAAGACTCGACAAAAGCTGGGTGGTCCGGCGGCCCTGGGTCACCAGAAAGAGATCTCGGCCACCACTTTAAGATATGATACGAATGTTTTTGTATGATACATTTTGATGGTCTGATATTGGGCCATCGAAAACTGTGTTTGCATTACAGTGTATTTTCATGTGTTTGTATCACACAGCAAAGAATAACTCGCGGCTCAGTGCTTAATAACTGCACGTAGTTAAGTTACTATAGAATATTGAATAAATTCCTCACGATCGAACTCAGTATATTTTATATTTTACAGAAAAATTCGGCTAAACTTTGTTTTTGACTGCCAAATATAGGTTTTCCCATCCATTTTCGCACTTTTGTCATTCAATTTCAAAGATGTATTATTCAATTTCATCCCGAGAAGCACGTGGAACGCAAATCCTAACTTCAATTTCGTCAATTGTCATTGCAATTTGTTATTCGTCAAAAATACAATTTACGAGAGAAACTAAAAATATGTCGGCTTAAAGTTGGTTCACCATCAAAATAAAGAATCGACAACATCTGACTAATTTGAATGAAAAATTCATGAAATTGTGTGAACAAAGACGAATTTGATCTTCACATTCTGCGATCCGTCAGCGGGAGGGACGAATTTGAATGACAATCGACGATTCTGAATGCTATGTCTTCGAAAATGTTTGACGAAAAACGAATTACAATGACAATTGACGAAATTGAAGTTAGGATTTGCGTTCCACGTGCTTCTCGGGACGAAATTGAATAATAAATCTTTGAAATTGAATGACAAAAGTGCGAAAATGGACGGGAAAACCTATATTATACTCGGATTGCTTGTGTGTGTGTCTGTATCTGTGGTTTTGTGTGTGTGTGGGGGGGGGGGACACTTGTGTGTATGTTACCTCCTGAATGTAAAATATGAACGGTTACAGAACAAAATGAATAAATGACTGGAAAATCACACCGGATAGAGATATCCTCAGTATAACATTGACTTACCCCATAATTACATCCCTGCTAGATCTCTACGCTCATCCAACTCCGGTTCTCTGATATGGGCACACGTGCCTTTAGCCATGCTGCTCCCACCTTATGGAATAATTTACCTTCAGCCGTAAAAAAAAAAAAAAAAAAAAAAAAAAAAAAAAAATTGTTCGTCATCAGACTCCTTTAAAAGCAGTCAAAAACTCACTTGTTTAAAGCCTCAATTTGATTACTCATTACATGTATTTGATATTTGTATGTCCTTTATCTCCTTCACTTTCTCTTCCTTCCGCGCCTAGAGCACTCTGCAGAGTGGATTTGGCGCTATATAAATCATATCAATTATTATTATTGATTATTATATGAGACGAATATGAATGAAAATTTAACGAAAATGATTGACAAAAGACGACATCGATCCTGCTGTTTTGAGTGCTGCGAGTGAGACTGACGAATTTGAACTGTAAATGACATAAATGTATGCCAAATGACTACATTGAATGGACTTTATCTGAAAATGAACGGCGAAAGACGAATTTGAAAGTAAGATTGGCCTATTCCCGACATCCTGCGACGAAATTGAAGTAAAAATTTGTGAAATTGAATCAAAAAAGTTTGAAAATGAATGGGAAAACCTATATTATCTTTACAGTTGCACGTATGTATGAATACCCTATGTTGAACCATAGGCCTAAATCACTCAGTATTATTTTTTGAATATGCGGTGTCATGGGACGTTATGTTTATGTTTTATCAAGTTATTTCACTCATAATTTCTTTTTACTTCTTAGCCGAAGTAATACATAATAATAAGTACATTGCATTTGAAGCACTTTATTACACCTGCGATTTTTTACAAACTGAAATCTATATGGATAATTTAATTGGTTAAATATTTGGTTAAGATTTACTTTTGGGCCACTTTATCTCATTGTCAGACCACCAGAAATCAAAATTTGATGATTCCGATGGCCCGAACGAGCTACCACAAGAAAGAAAGAAAATGTATAGTGACAAACCGTAATGTAATTTACAAGGAGGTACAAGAGATGAAGCTAGGAGTCACAATTGTTTTATTCTCTCTGACCATTTGTTCGATGCAGCCAATAATTATGTATATATATATATATATATATATATATATATATATATATATATATGAATCATGCGTCAAACTAGATTGGTCTCACAAATATGGAAATTGATGAAATAAGAATGAAAAAATTCTCGACTGGGCATGTCCGGGGACCCCAGGTGATTTATAAAGAACTATATTAGAAGATTATACGTGTACTCTCTAAAAAAAATCGAGTGAAAATTTTCACTCTTGAAGGAGTGAATACAAAAAAGAGTGAATTTCGAGTTCAATTGGAGTGAATTTCGAGTGAACATATTCATTTTCTCTCGTTTTAGAGTGACGTCAGGGATCACTCCAAAATCTTCTAGTGATCCCTGAGGTCACTCCAAAATGAGTGAAAATGAACGTTTCCACTCGAAATTCACTCCAATTTCACTCTAAATTCACTCTTCTTTTGTATTCACTCCTTTTTAAGGAGTGAATACAAAAGAAGAGTGAAATAAATTTACTATTCAAAAATTATGTCACCGACGGGACAAGTAGGCGTCCACTCGGTATTTAAGTAAATACAAAAGAAATATAAATATCAAAGTGGGAGAGCAATTTTCTAAATCTGTTGTTCAAATTAGAAGACTGGGGGAGAAAGAACGACGCATTATTAGCGATTCTTTTAAATTGAATAGTAAATTTATTTATTTATTTATTTTTTAGATCTGAATAAAATTACAAAACAATATATTTTGGAATACAAGAATACAAAGAATGAAATTAAAATTTAAACCTAAAACAACGCAACACTGTGTTCAAGGTAGAGAGCTAAACCATCTCCATCGTGATCCAGGCGTTAAAACAGGAGACAGACAACAAAGTCCCTCTGACAAACTCCGTGATGGCGAGAGTATGCCTCAGCCACCGATATTAACTGGTGTTAAATGTGGTTTAATTATCCACAAAACAAACGAGAGTGCGGGGTGTCCGTTAACGTTGGACTCGGATCAGCTCAGTGGATGAAAGCGTTCTTTTGTTATGATTTCTTCTATGACAACAACAAACAATTGCGCATGCGCATTAACAAAAATACACAGAAATAAGCAGTAGTAAAGGGGGCATACGTGTTGAAATATTTTGTATCATAACATATATATACATGTATTTGTAGTTATTCATTTCCATATTCTAGCATTAAAAAGCAGAGTAATACAAGGCCAGTGTATAAAAATTCTTAAGATATGGGCTGTATAAAACAGAGAGAGAGAGCAGTACTTTAAAGACAACAGATATACAGTGTATACATGTATACATGAATACTGAGGGATTTCCCATTCAGCTGTATCAACAAGGACACTGCTGTTCTTCCATGGATTCCAAGAGAATACAATTCACATGAATAATCAACTCAGTAAGATGCACATATAAAATGACTCAATAAGAGTCAGTATGCGATATATGAAATTGAGAATTACAAGAAATCAGAACAAATATTCAACTTAAAAATGGTCTAAAGGATAAAAACTTTTAGACAACATAAGAGGGACCGGTCATGTCATACTTGTACATATGCCAAATATACCAAAGAAAGAATGCGTGGTGCACCGTTAAGCCTCTTACTAACCACACTTTGACATATCTTCACCATGAGAAAACATGATTTAACTTCAAAACAATTACGATTCCTCAGACCCTCACAGAATACAACATAATCATTTTCATAGAGTTGAGAGTTTTACTTTCTCAAAATACATTATACACACTGTATTAGAATCCATATCATCGCACAATTTGAAGACGTAATTCTCCTCATTGTAGTCGTAATGAAAGTTTCAGATCGGACAAAATCAAAAAGTCTTTGTGCGCACAGGAAACATGGATGATTTAATAGAATACATTACAATGCTATCAACAGTCCTGTCTCTGTTCATGATGGCTATATAAGACAACTACAGAGAGTGATGCATATACACATAGATGTACATAAAAAATGGCGAGTTCTGACACTGCTTTACAAAATTCTATTATAGAATATGTATCTGAAACTACTTCTCTTTTAATAAAACATTTCTAAAATAGTGCAATGGTTCCGGCTGCAATGTTTTCATTTAAACCTTCAAGAGATTTATTTATTTTTCATCGCAGACCGTATCTATTGCCCTCCTCTTTTGAACGTTATATCCTCATTAGCTCTTTGCACAGGCTGTTGCAGATCAGACAAGGAACAACGCTAGTGCAGAATCCTAGTCTGTCTTACAAATTTGCATCAAGACATCTTCACAGTTTCGGCTCTGGGTAACCTGAATAAAAATCTCATATATCACGCACTGCAAACTCATGCTTCAATGAAATTGGTATCTTATTACAGGTGTATTTCAGTTTCCTTCATCATAAAATCCTAGGTTGGACCATGAATGTCTACGTATCAAATCAGGGAAAACAGGAGCATGCAACAGTGAACCCATCTTACCTCGTTTGCACATGTTTGTACCACATGTAGGCTAAATCCTTGTCACACAGCCTCTGATAAAAGATGCGCAACAAGTATGTTTGATGAGGAGAAACAGCACAGACAGGCATGGATGGCTGCAGTTAATGACATTCTAATATCGTCGGTTGAGAATGATAAGGGCGTTAAGTTGCCTCTAAACCCATAGTGTTCGGGACAACTTAAGGCCCTTCTCATTCTCAACAGACGATATATGCACTGTTACAGAAATAGACATACCAGCGATGTGGTCTTTCTGCCATGCAGCCGAATACTGTTAGACAACCAGGGAAAAAAAGCATCGAAGCCCTCGAGCCCCTTTTCCATGAAAAGGCTGTCACTCCAAGAATGATTCAACATGGAGTGAAACTAGTGAAAGCAAGGACTAAGCACCTCAATTCACACTAAGTCCCTGTGTTTGTAGTGGGCCAACCACTCTATGACCTTGCAAAAAACAACAACAACAACAAACATAAATATGTGGTTATGCTATATGGGCTCCACATTGTACAGCGTAATGATTTTATGTTGCTGCATGGGTCAGGATGGCCTGGAGCCCTGGAAAAAACCCTGATTGTTAAGACAGAATCGGCAGCCACAGCTCTTCTAAGATCATCCAATGCAAAGAGAACAAGGCATGCACATCAAGCTACCCTTGTACATTGTAGTGCTTCACAGCCTTCTGATGCGAGCCTATGAACACAGTGGAACAAAGGTTACTCTTGAGGATTAGGTCATGGTAGCTTCCCAAGAGAGTCCATTATTCAAATTCTGCCTACCCGTACACAAGTATCAACAGATCATATTTATGTTCATACGGACACAAGAGGAGCAAAATTTGGAACTAATGGTTACTACCCTGGGGAAGCTGGTGCCACTGTACTTTGCTGTATATCGCCAGGAATATGGTAGGTGGATACCAATATTTGTCCGAGACCTGTAAGGTCAACTAGATAGCATCCAGAAAGAGTTTAATAAGGGGCATTGGCCAATAACTCAAAACAATCAACTCAAAACAATCATGGGTATTCATTATTTCCCATCGATCAAGCACACAAGCGAGCCAAAAAATGGGTGAAAGGAGTTGGTGGCATTATTGGTGCCACAGAGAACCCCCATATGCTGGAACGCTGGATCATGACTGGGCCAGAAATTACCCATGTTGTTGAAAAGTTCATGAGTGAGAATAATTTTAATGATGATGAGCTCCCCCATCATAAGGAAGGATATTTCCATCTAAGAATTGATTTCTACACCATGCCAAAGATCTGATGGAGGTGTTGCTGAGCAGTGGAAACCCTTTTGATGAGCACAGTGGATTTCTGGTTATATTAGACAACTTAGACAACAAGGTGTAAGTCTCCGCCTGCTGCAGAATCTGTCCACAAAGTTGAGTCTACTGAACAAGATCCGTACAACAACTTCAGTGAGCATGTGCCTGCCTTACCAATGACACACTTCTCACAGCATCGATCAAATGAAACAACTTGCTGTTGTTCCATTAGAATTTCAGGAAATTGGCAGAAGTTCTGGCAAACGACAACATGAACGAACTATTCTCATTCCTGTCCAATTAGATCATAGCAGAGTATTTCCCTGATGACAAGAGTGTCTATGTCACATCAGGTCATCAATTGCTCCATGCTGAGAACAGTTCACCTATGAATCAGTGCAACCATGAAGAAGCTGGCAAACGTGTTGTAGACATCTGCTCCATGCCCTCTAATCTTTGTCACTTGGAATGGTGTATAATGGAGACACTGATGCTGTCGTAATCACTCTGAGTAATTTCCATACATCAAAGCTCTGAATCCGGCTACTGAAATCTGGATCTCGATCAAAGTGATAAAGACATCTAAAATGATCTCCCTGAACAGTATCGCCACAAACCTGTGTACAACAACGTGTAAGACCATGGCCCCTTTACACGCATTCTTAAGGAGGACAGTACAATGTACATGTACTTCTTCCTTCAAGTTCGAGGGTAAGCGATCTTGCTGCATATTGATGCATGAAGTGCCGTCCCTAATGGAACAATTTGGAAGTATTGTTGACAATCCATTTGAGATATCGCCTAGATTGACAGAAGTGGCAACGAACTTTGTATACTGACAGTAGGCCCTACTTGAAGGAATCACATGAGGACATTCTCACAGAAGACTAGGGACATGGAGAGAATTCCTCCAAGCAGAGATGTCTTGTATCAACATCTGAAGAGAAGTGTCTTTCAATTGAGCATCTGGGCAACAGCCCACATGTCTATGATGCCTGTCAACAACCCAACGGACCATGGATAGAAGGAAGAGGATGGCAAGCTGCTTCCCGTTTGGACCACGCTGCCCCTTGCCAACGATGTTTTCCACCTGGATGTGAAGTGCACCTGCCTACATGCCTGCTCTTGTGCAAATGTGTTAAAACAAAGCTGAAGTGCACATGCCAGAATTAAGTAGCTGGACTAGAACAATTGCTGATTTCAGCACAAAAATAGGTATTATAGTGTACGGTATCTTCAAATTAAGCGAAGCTGTGAGAATCATGTTTGTTTACCCCGACTGTTTTGACAGTCAGGAATGGATCATAAAATTTTCTGATTTTCTTTGCTCTCCTCAAGTTTTTAATCAACACAGTTATTTACAAAATGCAGGAAATGGGCATTTACTGCACGAGAGGAAAACCCCGGGCAAAAGTGTTCAAGAACTATCGAAAGAAAAGGACAGTGCCAAAGATAGAGTGTAATGGATGTCAGAACACTAATATTCACAGACAAGGAATTGACAGTAACCTTCAGACATAAAACTGCCCTACACATCAGAGATAAGGTCAAGAGCATGTTTCCTATAAAGTATAGCATCTGTACGGGTTAAGTCTCCCCTTGTAGGCTGAAAGCATCAGGCCAAATTACTAGCAGGCTTAAACCAAGATATACTTTAATAACAACATGATTTCTTTTTGAGAATAGGTCCGGAAATGGGTCTATATTAACATACCTAAAGCCCTCATAAATCCTCTTGAGCATTATCGAAAATTCAAGATGTGGTCCAAAATTGCTGCCTTAATAAGCTTATTCACAGATTTTGAAACACAAAGCTACCAATCAAAATATTTGGGGTCTTCTTGAAAACCGACCTGGCCACAATTCTTATTGTGTTTCCCATACCTTTGAAAGTACACAACCAGAATACAATATCTAAATGCCAAAATACATGTTTTGAAGCATATGGAACTCAAAAGAACATGTATTCATGGATTTCAAAGCACAAAAGAACTAATAAATTGTTTAACCTCTGCTAGAAATCCAAAATGGTCCCGAAAATCGTGCTTAAAATTACCCCCATTTCCAGATTTCCTGAACATTTTCAACTAGGCAACCCCAATATACACTTTACATAATCACAGAATTCGAAGAATTATCAGATATTTTAAAATATTACGAGGCATGTTTATCTAGTTCTCTCCAAAATACGCAACTTAACACACAACTTATTTCAGTATCATTTTTTTTTCTTTATTAGACGTGTCCATCTGTACAAATCCTAAGCTGGATCCTGAGAGAAGAAAAGTGCTGCAGGAAGTACATCTTCTCTGTAGTACTCAGCATGAGAAAGTTCCTAAATCATTCCTGTCCATGCAGGTGATGAAATTGTGTACGCTCTTCAACTCGGCACTCTTCATTCATTTAGAGGGTAATTTTCCTAGCTTCCCTTCCAAAACCTTGTCTTCCAAAAGCCTGTATAGGCGATCAAAATCTTAACCAATTTCCCTGGGGGTGTCTCTAGGAATCGACAACAAGCACCACCTTGGGGGGGGGGGGATCTCTCAGTGACTAGGGGGTTGATGAGTTGTATAAATTAGACTAGGTTCTTACAGTGTAACTGTAATAGACTAGTACTAAGTACTCTAGCTAGGCCTAGGGTTACTTTAATTTACTGTTACTTGAGATGGATATAACCTGAACTGTCAATAGCAAGGAGTTAGCTATAGAAGTCACGCCAATATTTAAGTTGCAAGTCGAGATGAAAATAATAAAGGTCCACCCTTTGTGCAAATTTAGTGCAGCATGACAGATACAGTACATGTAATAAGGGCAAGATCTGTGCCAAGATGCAATCAGCATTGAGCATTATACATGAATTCCTCCCTGTACTACACTTTGGAGAAGAAAAGTATAAAAGCAAGCTTGAATACATTATCTTCTGTATATACACAGACTCGAGGCAGTCTCAGATCAGCTCTTCTGCATCTTTGAAGATATTGAAATGAACTGCAATAGCCTGCTAGCACTGAAGAGCTAACATGTAACCCCCACAGAGTTGAGTATCATAGTGTTGAAATATGATAACTACTGGTAGTTGCATGTAGTGGTTTTATTTTTGTAATAATGGTTGCTAAAAGGTGTATACACATTGTGTAGTACAGATGTACTACAATTATTATGATATGGTTCCAATACTAGCAAATGCCTGTATCAATGCCCTTTTGGCCTCTCCCTTTCTTAATTTGACTACACGTGTACTACTCTTTTAGATTGTTTTAGACTTTGACATTTGAGCAAATCTACAAATTGGTTATGATAGACAGATGGTCTTAGAAGTAATAGTGATTGCGATGAGGAATAAGAATATTTTCAAAATTCAAGAAATCACAATAAACAAGGTTGATGGCATAGCCAAGGAAGCAAAAGAAAAGAAGAAAGCATACAGTCTACACATGTGAAGTTACAGGCAAAGTGGTACCATAGACTCCACTCTCATTATAAAGAAGTCCTTGGGACCAGCAGTTTTCTTTCATTAAATCGAAATTTTGTTATATCCGAACAAACAAACATTAAAAACCGTAAAGCATATAATGGTGGGGCCTAAATTTTTACTCTATTGTAACGGGAATTTTGTTATAACCATGTTCGTTATAACGGAAATGCACTGTACTGGATTACATTGCTACATTCTTACTAGAATATGTGAGCCTTTTATGTCATCATCCTTGTTCAGTGTAATTTCCTTTGGGTTTTTTAGAGTATTGGTTTATCTGCTCAAGCACCACAATAAATTCCACAAATCTATATTATGGCTTCATTGATTTAGGTACTGCATGATGTGAAATTATGAAAACAGTCTGAAATTCCCTTTCAAGAGCATGGATAGAATATTCCTTTTTTTATTGATTTTCAAAAACAAATCATATATAACATTAAAACAATCAAAGCAAAAAATAAAAATAAAAATAGAAATAATACAAAACAAAACAAAACAAAAAAAGCAGCCATTCCAAGTATTTCACAAATAGCAGTTGTCACCCATTTTCACAAATCATCTTAAAGCAAAATAATGTAGGATTACGAGAGATGTCCCAAGCAAACCATAACCATCAGCCATAATTTTGAATTATACATAATACAAAATTATGGCTGATTCTGCAAAAACATGTAAAATACATACACATTGTATACCATCAAAACATGCCAAGGTTAAAACTACTCATACAGACCAATGTGAGATGTCGTCTGCAAAACTAGAAATACTATTTACAGATCAAATCTCCATTTCCTGAAATGAATCGAAAGTTTGTTATTTCTTTTAGCAATATTATACTCATGCTCCTTGTTGGCTGTGACATACGATTTATAACCTTTAAAGCTTGGTGGTTTATTTTGAAATTTACAAATATAAACATAATATTTAAGTAAAAGAAAAAGATATGTCAAAAATTTATCAGAATCAAAACCAAACATTTGTTCAAATAATGAAACATTTAGTGGCTTATTGATTTTCTGAGAGATAGCTTTAAGAGTGTCCTCCCAAATGGGTTGAACTGAAGGACATTGAACAAAAATATGAATATAGGTTTCAGGGGCATTCTTACAAAATGAGCAATTGGGAGAATCTTTTCTTTTAATTTTATATAGAAAGTTATTCAAACCTATAGCTCTGTGAAATAGCTTAAAATAAAAAGATCGAATACGTGTATTTATGGTACATAAAAAGTTGTTCACATGAACCTTTTCCCAATTGATTTCTTCGGACTCTTGGAGGTCACTCCAAAATACAGTCTGTCTTTCTGGATAACATGTTTCTTGTATTATACTGTAAGCGAACTTTGGATTTTTTGAGTCTTTAAAAGTTTTGCTTTAATTTCCTCAAATATTTTGTCTGGAGTTAAATCAGAGGAAACAAACCAATCTTTTGGAATATTTTTCAATAAAAAATTGTATTTCCGCCTGTCCTTTTTGCTAATATCGTAATCCAAAATCAGTTCTTCAAATAATTTATAACCTGGATGGGGAGGGTTGAGTAGATCACTTATAAAGACAATACCTTTGTCTAACCAATCTTCATACAAGAAGTATTGTTTGGATTTTGAACGAATACTTCTGTTAAACCAAATGCATTGACAAGAACCAATTGCAGAAAAAGCTGTATTAAATTCATCTTTAACAATTTTTTCTCTAAAAATGTACCATGTTTGAAGAGATTCGGCTAATTGACTTGAGCCTAATTTGTTCAAAATACATGCAGGGGGGATGTGCTTTCCACAATATGTGACCCGCTACAACAAAATGGTCCTAAAGTCGCGCACGGTCGAAGCCGTAAAAATCGAGTTTGAAGTTAGAGCATCAAAATTGGTCAAAACTTACGATTTTCTGAATTTGACATATTATTAGAGTCTGACATGTCTTCTATCATCTGTCGAAATTTTGAAGCAAAATGATGAAAGGAAAGACCAAAAAATAGCGTTTTTCTGGGCCATGTTTTTTGGCGTTTCAACGAAACAGAAACTGGTTCGAACATTTGGATTGAGCGCCACACATAGGCTCCGCCCCTAACAACGACCAGAGTGATCTCATTGGTCAGCTTGCTGCTTGCCGCTAACCGAAGCGTGAAGCTCGCACACTGCCCAGTCGACTAGTGCGTGCGGGCGGGTTGCGCTATGCCTGAGCATTTCGGAGGTCGCTAGGGCTTAACTTCTATTGTCCGGAGATGAATACTGACTTGCGTGTCTCTTGATTGTGATTGCGTCGCAAGGAGAACTTTTAGGGCGCTTTTCTCGAAACAGTGATTTCCCAGACGTCTTGATATGCTCTCATTTAAACATCGATATCTCCGCAGCCGATTATTTTTATAAGACGTGTTATATATCAATTTAAAGCAGAAAGATTAGGAAATTGTGTCATGCAATTTTCAAATAATCGACCTCACCCGACTTTAGGATCATTTTGTTGTAGCGGGTCACATATATCTTTTCTACCACTAAAATCATCTAAAATACATAATTCAATAAATTTCCATATACTTTGATAGTTATCATCAAGAAGCATTTTGACCCATGTCATTTTTTGTGCAATAGAAAACATGTATGGATCAATCATTTTTAAACCACCCAAAGAGTAATCATTACACAAGAGGTGTCTTTTGACCCTATCACTTCCACCACTCCATATAAATTTATATAGTATTGTGTTTATTTGTCTAAAAATTTCTTTGGTATTTTTATACATAATACCTAAAAATAATACAGAAGTTGAGGCAGCAATAGGGTCTTTATAACACAGATCTTCCCGACCAGAGATAAATTTCTTACACGCCAACAATTCAAAATATTTTCAATGGATTTAAGCTTTGTCTTGTGGTTAAGATCATACAGAATACTTATGTTCAAAGAAAAATGAATACCCAGAGTTTTAAAAGTAGACTTATTCCATTTAAGACCTTTCTCCGAAAATGGAAATTTTTGAGAACCCTTTAAAGAACCAATCCAAATTGCTTCTGATTTAGAGATGTTAAGCTTACAGCCAGAACTCTCAGAAAATGAACCAATAGTATCAAAAAGTGATTTAAACGAGTTTTGTGAACCGTCAATGAAACAAGTAGAGTCATCTGCTAGCAAAGAAATTTTCAAATCATTTTCGCCCACTGGGATACCTTTAATATTTAGGTTTTGTCTAATAGCAAGAGCCATAGACTCGATAACCAACAAAAACAGGTATGGGGATATAGGACACCCTTGGAAAATACCTCGTTCCATATTTATTGGTGAAGTCAAATGTCCATAATTTGAAACATAGCTTTTCCTACCTGAGTAAAATACCTTTATCCAATCAATAAATTTATCACTAAACTTAAACTTTCTCATTACCCGATACAAGTAATCATGCGAAACACTGTCAAAAGCTTTCTGAATATCAAGGAGAAGAATTGCTCCAGGAATTTGCTTTAAATCTGTATATTCTATTATATCAATAATTAAGGGAATGTTATTTCCAATATTCCTTCCTTTTAAAAAACCAGATTGATCTGGATGGATCAAATCCGAGAGACATTTTTTTAAACGATTTGCTAAAGTTTTGGCTAAAATTTTATAGTCTACTGTTAAAAGAGAAATTGGTCTGAAGTTTTTCAAAAAGGAATGATCTTTATCTTTTTTGGGAATCAAAGTAATGACTCCATTTCTTTGTGAACTAGACATTAGTCCATTCTGCAGGGAAAAATCAAACGAATCTAAAAGTAAATCAGAAATGTCTTTCCAAAACACGATATAAAATTCTATGGGTAGCCCATCCAAACCTGGTGACCTGTTATGTTTCATTGAGGTAATTGTATCATACAATTCCTTCTTTGAAAGTGGTTTATCAAGAAAATCCTTATCAACTTCATTTTATTGGGGAATTTCAATAGAATTTTAAAAAACATCTTTTTCATCACCTAAATTGTTATCACATTG
Organism: Diadema setosum; assembly: GCF_964275005.1. NCBI lineage: Eukaryota > Metazoa > Echinodermata > Echinoidea > Diadematoida > Diadematidae > Diadema > Diadema setosum. The sequence goes on from NC_092701.1 coordinate 2,232,363, forward strand.
TTTTGAGTATAAGAGCTGATCTGATAAAATGAATAAATTTCTTCCAATATAGTGTCCTGCTTAACAATCTCATCATCATCATTCTTTAATTTAAAAATACTTTTCTTCTCTCCAGACCTCTTTTCTAAATTACAAAAATATTTTGAACTTTTTTCCCCTTCTTCAATCCAACGAATGCGCGAGCGAATAATTAAACCTTTGGTTTCTTCATCCAAAATGTCATTTAAGGCCTGGGTTAAAAAATCCTTCTCATTAAGAAGCTCATCATCATTTAAGTCAACACTCAATTTTTTTCTACCTCCTCTATTTCCCGCAGAAGTTCTCTTTTTACGAAATTCTTTTCTTTCTTTTTACGTGCACAGTATTCTATACAAATACCGGTAATGGTACATTTAAGCGCATCCCATAAAATATTTGGATTACAATTACTTTTAAAATTAATAAGTTTAAATTCTTCAATGTTGTCCCTAATGATTGTACAAAAATCTGAATCTTTGTGTAAATACTGACAGTTCAATTTCAAAAAATCCTGGACCCCTTAGTGATTGGGCACCTTTAAAATTTAATGTAACGAGGGAATGGTCAGATTGAATACCTGGACTTATTTTTGATTGCGAACAATTAGTAACAAAGTTATCAGAAACAAGAATATAATCAATCCTGGATAACACTTTAGGATTTTTTTGATGTCTGGTGTATTGTTTAAGGTTTGGATTAAAAGTACGCCAAATATCACAAAGATTAAATTCTTCCATAAGTGTTGTTAACATTTCACTTGATTTGACATTAGAGTGGGTGTCCCTACCCCCTTGATAGTCCAAATGGCCCAAAACAGCATTAAAATCCCCAGCACATATAATAGAAGCGTATTTAAATTGGTCTACTTTGTTAAAGACTTCAAGAAAAAATTGGGGTCATCATTATTTGGACCGTACAAATTTACTAAAACTAAAGGAACTTCATTAATACTAGCAGATATAATCAGGTATCTTCCATTAGGGTCAATGTAAGAAGAGTCAAGGACCAATGAAACCCTATTTCGAATTAGAATGGCTACACCTCTACTGTTTGAAGAATGGCTGGAAAACCATGATTTTTCACCCCATTGTTGCATCCAAAATTGTTCATCCGATTTTGAAGAGTGGGTTTCCTGAAGAAAAATTATATCACTCTCAATGGATCTTAAATAATGAAAAATTTTGCGTCTTTTTACATGATCTTGAATTCCCCTGCAATTAAATGTTGCAAGTTTTAAATCCATATTTGTAATGTGGGGAAAACAGTCCATTTCTTATTACCTTTATACAGGACTTTCAATAAGTTTGAGAGTAAGAGCACCTGAGACAAAATAACTGCCAACAAAATAAAATTATGAGATACAAACACATACTGAATAATAATACTTGCGGCTGCTGTGAGATTAGAAAAAAGTGGTATGATTAAAAAAAAAGAAAAAACAATTGGGAAAAAAAAAACAACAAAAGGATGGGTGCACAAGATAGGGTGGCACCGGGCCTCAAATTGTGAAACGGCCCGGGCCAAAAGTGCAACTTTTGGAGTGGCCTCAATGGCCACCGGCGCATGGGGGCGTAAACACATATCATAATCGTGCCCTTCATATTACATATGAATTGGTACAAAATAAAAATGAAATACAAAATATATCATATGAACAGTCAGTACTACAACCATTCAGGTCCCCCCTCAAAGAAAAAAAAAAATCTTTCCTTTTTTTTTCTGCTAACAATATAATGGAATCCACATAAGTTATATTAATTAAATGTAATTACTATTCCAAATAAAATAAAAATAAGTTTACCTTATTTAGTTTTCCACAGTAAAGATATCAACGGAAGAAAAAAAGGGGTATTTCACTTTAAAATACACCAATAAAATCTTTTACAACAAACTTGCATTATGAAGATCTTAATCTTAAAGATCAAAAATTTGAAAAAAAAATATTAAAATGATAATAACATTTGAAAAAATAATAAGAATCTATTATGAGTGTAATGTATAATCAATTGTATTGACTTCTTCTCTTTAACCAGTACTAAACTAAAATAACAACAAAACACACCCATTATACAAGTTACTGACTACTGTACCACTAATTCTACTTTGTATACAGTGAAACAAACGATATCAATTAGAACTCGATCAGAATGAAATAAAAAGCTTGCAAACAATAATACAGCCAAGTGCAGACAACATTACCAGAAAATGGAATAAAGTCTTGGAGTTTTCAAATCGGCTTCCTCCTTTTTTTCTCTCAAGAAGTAACATTGGTTCAGTATATTCTGCAACAGTATATCAGTTATCAGTAGTTAATGTTGATATTCTTCTTGTGTACCAGATCTTCCACATGTCTCTAACTGGACTTCCATCCTGAGATGCCTTTATAATCACGAAAAACAGTTTAAAAAGCATACAACAGCGAATATGAAAAAAAAAAATCCGATCTGGTGCTCCTGAAGCATGAAACAAGACACCTTGTTTAACTTCCTCTGGGAACGTCGGTATTTGCCGTTGGTGTTACGATCCTGCCCGAAGAATCTCTCGCCTTCAGAATGGCTGGGTAGATAAAAAAAGGCTTGAAACCTTTTTCCTTGAGAGCTTTGAATTTGGTCAGCTGAGCCTTTCTTTGGTCCAACACCCGCTTAGACATATCATCGTTGACAAAAATCTTTCTGCATCTCTGGTCTGGGCCTGAAACAAACTTTATCAGCTCCTTCTTGACTCGTTCTTTTACACGATAAGTGTTGAACCCGATATGAATAGGGCGAGGGCGAGAGTTCTTCTGGTTGCTACGGTATGTAGGTGTGCGATGGATTCTGGAGGTCTCATCTTCAATGTTTATGTTGATCTTGGCCTCAGCAAGTAGGAGCTTAACTGATTTCAAACTCGCGCTAGCCTCAGGGGCATCATCTCCTTCCGTTTCTGGCAGGTTGAAAATAACAATGTTAGATCTCCGCGAGCGGTTTTCTAGGTCGTCGATTTTTTCTTCTGCCTTAGCTAATGCAATTTCCAGTTTGCTTACTTTGTCAGATACCTCGCCAATCTCATGCTCGAGAAGGCCGTGGCTGTTTCGGCAATCCGCAGCCAGCTGCTCAAATCTAGCGTGCATACGGGCTTCAAACGCCCGGGCCCATGCCGGGGCTTGTTCTTCATCGTCCGGCATCGCTGTAGGTACACTCAAGTTTTCGTTTGGAATCACAGAAACATCAGAAAGTGTGCCTGTTTTTACCTTTTTCTTCGCCGGGCTGGAGGTTGGGTCCATTCTTGCGTTCACAACTGTCCATACGATGTAAAAAATAGCAAATTGAAATAAATTCAGGGCACGACTCTGGAAAATCCACACGTGTTCACGCATTAGTGTGCGCCGCCATCTTTTGGATAGAATATTCTTTGCACAGGAAGAGTATTCTGTGAAAAGTTTCCTTTAAAGACATCTATAGACTGTTCTATTGAAGTGCTATTGCTAAAACTGGATTGCTAAAACTGGATTCCATTCCAGTACAAGGTGTAAGTGAAATGACAGATATGAATATAATCTATACAATCTATTATGTACTGAACTTACCATCTAACGGTCTTTGCTGAACTTGTTGTATGTTTGAGGGCTGCTGACAACCCACTGATTTTTAACGCACTGAAGTTGACGCTTTAGGGCGTCATGATACCCGCGCAGATCGTCAAGGATGTTGTTGAGTTGACTGTGAACAGCCTCCCCTCCCTGTTCTCCTAGGAGCCCAGCTGGAGCTTTCCACTGACTCAGGAAGGGAACAACATGCTCCTCTAGGAGATGCTGTTTTGGAGTAACCGTCTCATTAGGGAAGGTGTGTCTACAAAATGTCATGTATGCCTTGATGTTCCCATCTGTAGAGGAAATAATTACATTTTAACATTATGCCAAAGCTGTTACTTTCATTAGTCTTCCCGTCAAAATCAGAAACAGGTTCTCATTCCAGATAATACAAATGTGTGGAAACAAAGGAGTTTATACTCTGTGCATAGTGATTTTTTTTTTGTCTTTTCCACCATTATTGGCTTATAAGAAGATACATCTACAATGTATACGATTTCTCTTATTTTTTTTTTAGACAGAGTAAATGCTAATGCCCAAAAAAAAAGACACTTTCTCTCACCTAGTTGATGTATTTCTTCTTCATTCATGAAGCCAGCCCTGTTCATGGCCTTGTGACATTGGCCATAGAGCTTGAAGACCTTGTTGTACTTGCACTCGACATCAAAGGCTTCTTGATGGAGAGACTGGTCATGTGGACAAGCTTCTTGTACAGTCTCAGTGATTGAAGCGGTAAGCAAATCCACGTTTTGGGGCTGTTGTATATATACAATAGGAGAGGAAATGCAGCTTCAGAGATTATAAGACAGTGCTAGGTGAACTAGGATTTAATATAATGCTGTGTTGTTGTTTGTTACGAGATAGTAGGAAATCAATCGAGGTCAAAATATGAACCAAACAAAATTACAGCTGCTTCTTCAGACAGAGAAATTACAAGAATACATGAAGTATTTACTGTAGTAAATCACAATATCATGGAGGATAGTAGTAGAGTTGCCAATAGATGAATGACTGTATAAACTTTAACAAAGGAAATGATAAGACAGTATCATTATTGCACATATTTTTGGCGAAGTTGACTCTGGACTTGCATTATTTCTTGGACTTGTGAAATAGCTCTTGTTAAGTGTACCAATACCCTGGAAATCAAATTTGTGTACAGCCCATTTGTTTTTTATATGCATTAGGACTCAATGAATGAAAGAGAGGATATAGATTAAAAGATACTATTCACGGTGCATATCACTTACAAAGCTTACTAATGCCAATGATACTTAACCCTATTCTAACTGGGCTATTTGAGACCAAGTTTTTACTAGGGGGGGGGGGGTCAATTTGACCCCCCCCCCCTTCAGATCTCGGCCGCCGATCGCGCGATCGCCGCAAAATTTTGCCTGTACATAGAGCCGGATGTCAACTACAAGATTATATGGTCATACAATAGAAAAAATTTGATTTTATATTCGTTAATACATTAATTATGCAAATTAACGCATGAAATCATAATTTCCACCTATTACTCAATTAAAAAGATTGAAGGATTGCTAAATTTTTGTGTCAGAGTTCCTCAAGACATATCGAACAATTTTCTTATAAAAAAATATCGCAATCAAAGTCAGTTTCTTTTGTTTTGTATTGTTTTGTTAATTTCTTATGTATTTTATTGTTTTTTCGACCATTTGTTTTCTATTTTTTTTTTTTTTTTGCCAAAATTGTTGCAGGCACTTTTCCAAGCTGATCTACATTAGAATTGATTAATTTCAATGGTTAAAAGTTGAAATAATCTAATTCATATCAATTAAACAAAAAACACAATTTGCATTGGATTTGCACACAAAATCATGGATTTAAGCTGTTTTGGGGTTGACATGCATATGCAAAACATTGCGTAACTTCAGAACGGTGTACCCGGACGTCGCAAATTTGGTCTCAAAATATGAGGGAGACTTCAATGAAAAAAGTCACAAAACGCCGCGGCAAAATCTTTGCGCGTTGCGGAATTGTGGCGCGAAATGTCTAGGGGGGCAATTTGACCCCCCCCCCCCCACTTAGAATAGGGTTAAGGAACAGAAGCCCTGACATTGAGTTTAATTAGGTGATACGCTATCAGCGTATCACCTATTGTGATTGTCAAAATTTCTCTTTTTAGGTGATACGCTTTCAGCGTATCACCTATTGTGTTTGTCAAAATCTTCCTTTCTTTCTTTTTAGGTGATACGCTATCAGCGTATCACCTATTGTAATTGTCAAAATTTCTCTTTTTTTTTATTCTTCTTTCTTTCTGCCACATTTTGTGTCGTCAATATCTCAACAATGACATCACGGAATGACATGACATTTTCAGTCAACATGTCTCATAACAATATCTAGCCACAATAAGGTTTTCATGACAGTAACATATCTATGACGTCATCTAGGCGCCATTTTGTGATTTTCGGACCTTGTCACATGATCAATCATAACTTCATAACTAGATGTCATTTCTGTATCATTTTCGCTGGACATAAAGTTCAGGTCACGCTCTATCTTACTTTCTAACGCTAGTTACCCAGATCATCATTAGGCGCGCGTAAGCGCGCGTCAAAATTTTAAAAGGCTCAAAACGACTTCCCAATGGGAAATCTCGAAGTTTCAGACAATTATAAGCGTTTCAAACATTTTCTCGCGTGCGCGTCCGTCCGCGCAATTTCGCGCGCAGAGCGCTTAAGAAACATGGAAATGCAATTTTTTTGACTGATTTGGATTCCTGATACTTTGAGTAACAGTATCCATTGATTTCCGATCGATTTCGACCCATAACAAAGGAATGCACAGGCGTCAAAGTTGAAACTCCGCACGCGCGTCTTTCTGCAAATATAGTGAAAAAACATGTCTTTGTTTATTTCGTCATAGCTCTTTAAATCGTCCGTTGACCCTATATTTCTATTGCATATTACAAAAGCATATGAATTGTAAATAACATTCCAAGTATCAATATTGCCAGAGAAACGCGATGACGTCATCAAATCGTCATTTTATATAAAAAAAGTGGAATTGATTTTTTTGAGGTATTGTTTCTGACATTCATTTGCTCGTATCTCTGTTGTTTAAGCTCAATATTATCCCAAATTCAGATATGTTGTACTTTGAACATTTGCCTCTCAAGTCCATGTGATGGTTTTGATATATGATGACGTCATCATACTAGAAATTGTGATTAAAGGTAAAGACTCAAAATCAGACAAGTTTACGTGTTATGTCTATGGGAGGTGATTTTTTTTCAAACCATGCATTGACTTGACAACGTTTAAGCACCTTTACCTCATCTGATTTTGCTCCATTTCCTCTGAAACATAAATATGTTGTAGCTGAGACAATAAGCTGCAGTCATCATGCATTTTATATTTTCAAATCTCCTCATCAGGTCGACAATTTTGTAGTTAAAAACTGAAAATGAGAATGCAATCTGTACGGAATGATTCCCGATTGTTCTTTGCAACTGTATATTGGTCGAATCCACGCGGCCACTTGTGGGAAGTTGAATAGCGCCATCTCAGTCAGCACTGTCACGACAGTATAATCATACATTTAAGTTTCGCATAGAATCTCCAGGACAGCCATATGGCGTAATCGCTTAGCGCGCTGGGTGTTCATAACGCCATACCGGAAGGCGAGAAGTTCGACTCCCGCGGAAGTTTTCTCTTTCTTTTTTTTTTTTTTTTTTTTCCGGCAATTCAGCTTTACTCCGATGTCATTTATCGTATTATTTTACCAAGTATACGTAACCCGTGAACACGGCTGCTCTATTTCCCTCGTTTTGTATTGGAGTTTGGAGATTGGGTTTGCTTCATTAATTTTGTCACACTTAATGTTGTAAATTGCCCCTTGTTACAGTGTCCCGCTTGCCACCTTTCGTTTGCTCTTTCCTTTTCTCTTCATTGGTTCTTGTAATATTGTAACAGGATAGGTAGGAACATGTACGTTTAGATAACTGGCAGGAATGGGAGCTGAATTGATTAACTCTAGTCCAGGTGTATGGCGTCTCGCTCGTCTCTTTGAAATTCCAGGTTGTTATTGTTTGACCCAATAACGGAGTTGTAGACAGGTTTTATGTTGCTATAGAGGTATCTTGTGCCACATGAATGGAAGGCATCACTGTTTAGTAGTAGTAATGAACTTTTTCATGTTGTAAATGATATAAAGATATGAATTTCACATCCAATCTTCGGGACAGCCGTGTGGCTTTATAGTCGCTTAGCGCGCTGCATGGTCATTATGCACTACCTTAGGACGAGATGTTCGGGACCCGCAGGACGCTATTATTTTTTTTTCTCTCTCTCTCTCTTTCTTTGTTTTTCTTTTGGCAGTTCAGCCTCATTCCGATGTCATTACCCCACGACACACAGTCACTCAAGTTCCCTTTTTTTTCTTTTTGTCGGAGGCTGGAGGTTGGATTTGCTTCATTTATCATACGTAATGTTGTAAATTGCCCTTGATATACAGTGCCCCGCTTGCCACCTTTCGTTTTCTCTTTCCTTTTCTCTACGTTTGTTCCTGTTACACTGCACAAGACAGGTCGGAAAATAATTTACATAACTCAACTGGAGCAGGAATGGCAACTGAATAAATTAACTCTAGGACAGGTGTATGGCGTCTCGCTCGTCTCTTTGAAATTCCAGGTTGCTATTGTTTGACCCAATAACGGAATTGTAGACAGGTTTTATGCTGCTATAGAGGTATCTTGTGCCACATGAGTAGAAGGCATCACTGTTTAGTAGTAGTAATGAACTTTTTCATGTCCCTCCATGTCAATTATAGTGTGTTCAAAGAGGTTGTGTGTCTATCTGCCAAAGAAAAGGAAAACCTTATTTTCGCCATGGCTATTTCTCTATACGTAACCGTAGGTGATGAGTGTTGTTGGTATCTGAGCAGTGAATAACACAACATCAGGCTAAAATCCCCCTTTTATACGCGCTAAGCGTTCAATTTGATATATCTTTATTTATGTAGTCAATCACTGCTAATGGCGTTACAGAATTATGTTATAACACCTTTCACTGAAAGTTTATAAAGCAAAGTTTATGGACAAGGCAAGCAATTGTACATGAATAATACCAATGATTTCAGAGGGAAATTATGGTATACCTAAATGTAAGGGTATCATTGCTTTGGAATTGCTGAAACAATATCTTGGCACGAGGTCTTCCACCTCTAATAACTGATCCCTTTAAAGATGTGTCGGTCACGGGTGATCGTCATGATTCATCTTTCACGTAGAAACTTCCGTTCCACACTCTTAGTTCGAGAAGACTTACCATCATACTTCAAATTGTGATTAAAGGTAAAGACTCAAAATCAGACAAGTTGACGTGTTATGTCTAAGGGAGGTGATTTTTTTTTTTAAACCATGCATTGACTTGACAACGTTTCACCACCTTTATTTCAGCTGATTTTGCTCCATTTCCTCTGAAACTTAAGTATGTGGTAGCTCAGACAATAAGCTGCAGTAATCATGCATTTTATTTTTTCAAATCTCCTCATCAGGTTGATAATTTTGCAGCTAAAAACTGAAAATGCGAATGGAATGTGGACGAAACGATTCCTGATTCATCTTTCACATACATAAGTTTACATTCCTCATATTTTCTCGTCGAGACGTATGGCCGAGAGGATAAGGCGACGTCACAAGATACGTGAGGTTGCACACGTACGGGTTCGAACCCCATAAGAACACGAAACAAAATACTTACATCTTTTGCTTTTTTTCTTTTATGGAGTATTCACCTTCGTCCATGTAGAAATCACGTTTTCATGTAAACGTACACACACACACACACACACACACACACACACACACACACACACACAATATCCCTTTGTTTTGTGTTGGAGACCACATTGCTTTGACTGGCAACTTGGACTTGAAATTACAAATGTTAAAGTGAAGATGGCTCTTAAAACACGGCATGGCCATGTTTGATTTTTTTTTTTACAATATAAAGACCTATTGGTAAATATTCATTCACATATCCTTTCCAATCAACTTACTTGGACACGCCGACACCACACGAAATTTTCAATTGGTTGCATGACAGAAACAATTTCATCTGAATTATGTAGGACTGCATAAAGAATTGGACTTCACGAATATTTCTCAATATTATATTATACTTCAAGTCGCTACTTAACATTATTTTCGTTGTCGATCACTGAAAATGAGAATGGAATCTGGTCGAAACGATTCCCGATTTATTTTGTAACTGTATATTGATCGAATCCACGCGGCCACTCGTGGGAAGTTGAACAGCGCTATCAGTCACTTGACGTATATCGCCAAAAAACTGAATATCAATGTAAATTTGTGTTGTGTATAGCATACATAGATAGATTTAAGTTTCGCACAGGATCTTCGTATCTTCCGTGTGGCAGAATCGCTTAGCACGCTGCGTGTTTATAATGCCCGACCGGAAGGAGAGAAGTTAATCGAGTCCCGCAGGACTTTTTCCTTTTATTTCTTTTTTCTTTTCTTTTTTTCAGCAGTTCAGATTCACTCTGATGTCATGAACACAGCTACTCTATTTCCCTTGTTTTGTATTGGAGTTTGGAGGTTGGGTTTGCTTCATTAATTTTGTCACGCGTAATGTTGTAAATTGCCCCTTGAAACAGTGCCACGCTTGCTACCATTCTTTTTCTCTTTCCTTTTCTCTTCATTTAGATTTTGTTCTTGTTATACTGTAGCAGGATATTTAGGAACGTGTACGTTTACATAACTAACAGGAATGGGAACTGAATTAATTAACTCTAGTCCAGGTGTATGGCGTCTCGCTTATCTGTTTAGAATTCCAGGTTGTTATTGTTTGACAAAAACGGAGTTAAAGACAGGCAGGGAAGGAAGTGACTTGATATTGCTTCATATTATATGAGGAATTTCGGGCAATACCTTTCCAATTAGTGTAGTGATTTTGACAGGGTTCTCTGTCGTTTATTTTCGTCATGGCTGTTTCACTAGTTTAGCCATAGGTGATATGTGTTGTTGGCATCTGGGAGAATAGAACAGATCAGTACCAAACTGGAATAGCCCTATAAGCAATGTGGTAAGCATTCAATTTGTTGCATTATCTTTCTTCTTTAAAGTCAATCACTACTGATCGAATTACACCATATAATATGGCACGTTTCACTGGTAGTTTAGGAAAAGGGAGCTAATTCAGTGCAAGATACAATGATATGTGCTACCATTGATTTTAGAGACGTCATTGTGGTGTGGTGCTGGTGGTGGTAAGGGAATCATTGCTTTTAAATTAATGAGACAATCCTTGGAACTTTGCATCAAGAATATAATGCATGTTCGTGCAGCGTTTTTTTTTTTTTTTTAATCCTGACGTGGACATTATTTTTCTTTTTCTTGTTTTTAATTCAAGAATGTTATATCTGAATATGTTCGATTTAGTTACGGTTTCAATGCATCTTGTTTACCATCTTCTCTGACATTAAATTGATGGTTTTTAAATTTGACATTGTCTGTCTATTTGTCTGTTTATGCTCATAAAACACTGCTATAACAACTAAAACATTTGTTTCACTTGTCACACGCAATGCTATGGATTGCAGTTGTGCATGCAGTTTTCCTTTTGCCACCTCTCGTTTTTCTCTCCCCTTTTCCCTCACTTTGGTTTTGTTATACTGCATATGGGAATGATTACAATAACATAACCCAACTTGAAGTAGGAATGAGAACTGAATAAATTAACTCTAGGCCAGGTGTATATAGCGTCTCGCTCATCTCTTTGAAATTTCAGGTTGTCATTGTTCTATCAACGGAGTTGAAGACAGGCTTTATGTTGCTATAGAGGTATCTAGCTCCACATGAATGGAATGCATACGCTGTTTAGTATTAGTAATGAACTTTTTCATGTCCATCCCTGCCAAGAAAAGTGTGTTTGACGGGGTTCTGTGTCATTGTGCCTATGAGAAAGCAAAGTTTTATTTTCGCCATGGCTGTTTCTCTATGCGTAGCCGTGAGTGATGGATGTTGTTGGCATCTAGCTGGGCAGTAAAAAACCGAGTATCATGCTATAATACCCCCCCCCCCCCCGTTAGGTTCTAAGCGTTCAATGTGATATATATTTCTTCTTCATTATGTCAATCCAACGAATTCCATCTTCCATTCATGAGAACAGTACATGCCCAAAATACATTTCTGTATACCGGACCCAGACTTTGGAATAATCTAGATAATAGCTTAAAAGACTCACCCTCATTCCTCACATTTAAATACAAATTCAGAAAACATTTGTTATCTACTTATAATTCTAGATAATCTGAATTAATTGTTTTAATTTATGCTTGAGGTTTCACCTGTCCTGATGTCGCAGCACTTGGCGTGTTCTGTATGCAGACCTCTCTTCTCTCTTTATTCTTCTTTCCTCTTCCTTCCTGTCTTTGTCCCTCGTAGACTTGTATTGTCACCGTCTTCTCTCTTCTCGGTACTGTCTCGCGTCGTATATGGGTGTGGGTAACTGAATGTCTGTACGAGTGTGTCGTCCTTCTTATATTTTCCCGGTACACCAGTTCAATGAACACCGTCTGGGCATTAGCATTGATACTTATTTCCTATTATTGTCGAAGCCAGCGTATAGCTATATTTTTACAAACGACTTAAGTAATCTATATTTAATATAAATGCTGTAAGAAAATAATAAAACAAACTTGAATAATATATTGCTTACTCATCAATTATCTAGGGATCCACGTCCTACAAGCTTTGCTTTTTTGTGGATCGCTATTTTCCAAAATTGAAGTTATTTTCTGAAAGCTCGCGAAGTATACATGTATACGCATCGTTCCTTCTGATTATTGTACATATGTTGATGTATATAATTTATTTCGTATATTACATGAACCTTTTGTAAAAGTGTAGACAATATCATTTTATGATATGTATACTTTGCATTACGTTTTGATTTTCTTTGATTGGAAATAAACTATGATTGAACTTGAAATTGAACTTGAATCACTGCTGATGGAATTACAGAATTATGCTATGACACGTTTCACTCAAAGCTTAAAAAGCAAAGTTTATGCACTATACAAGTAATGGTGCATGAATCCTATAGACCATTGATTTTAGATGAGAAATTATGATATGCCTATAGTAGGGATGTCATTGACTGGGAATTAATGACACGATTAAGCATTTTCATAATCCTTATCCTTCACTCTAACCTCCGTGAAAATATCATATTTGAATTCAACCAATAAGATGGTAAAAAATGCATGCATTCATGTTTTATCAATATACAATGTATGGACTTTCCAAACATTCAACAGCGATTATCTCAAAATGAACATTGTGTGGGTTAGCACTATATTGCATCGACCCCTTCAATTGTCTATCAAGTTCATGTCGATGTTTCCTAATTTGATGACGTCATCAAACTAGAAGTTGTGATTAAAGGCAAGATATCAAAATCAGCGAAGATTACTAATCGCTGCCTCATGTTCCTGTGTTTGATCGTCCAGTCAATACCAAACTGACGACATACGTTGAATATGTTATACTTTGAACAATTGTCTATCAAGTCCATGTCGATGTTTTCTAATTTGATGACGTCATCATACTAGAAGTTGTGATTAAAGGCAAGATATCAAAATCAGCGAAGATTATGTGTTATGTCTATGGGGGGATTTTTTTTTTTAACCATGCATAGACGATAACGCTCAAGCACTTTTACCTCACTTGATTTTGCTTCATTTCCTCTGAAACTTAAGTATGTTGTAGCTGAGACAATAAGCTGCAGTAATCATACATTTTATTTTTTTTCAAATCTTCTCATCAGGTTGACAATTTTGCAGCTTAAAACTGAAAATGAGAATGGAAGGTGGACGAAACGATTCCTGATTCATCTTTCACATACATAAGTTTACGTTCCTCATATTTTCTCGTCGAGACGTATGGCCGAGTGGTTAAAGGCGACGTCTCAGAGACGTGAGGTTGCACACATTCATTCATTCATTCATTTTCATTTTCATTTCATTTATTTCATTCCTTCTTTCTTTTTCGTCAAACATAACACGAAATGTATCAGAAGATATAACATAGGCATGTATTCGACTTTACATGGTAGATAATGGTTAACAAATACGAAATTATACATGCATACCGGCAAAATACAAAGTTATGTTTGGAGGATAAAAAAAAAGAAAGAACTGAGAGGTTCACTGAAAAGCATGCTTGTAAATTGTGAACCACTCAAAAGGATTCTTGTGAATACATTAAACTTTTTTTTTTTTTTTTTTTTTTACAAAGACAGGAGAGAACAAGACAGTAGAAACACAACGACATTACATGACTTTACAGTAGGGTATACCATGACACATGCGGGTTCGAACCCCACAAGATCACGAAACAAAATACTTAGCCATTTTACTTTTTTTTTTCTTCAGTGGTGTATTACATATTCGTCCATGTAGAAATCACGTTCGTATAGAAACGCACCTATACACACACACACACAATATCCCTCTTTCTTGTGTTGGAGACCACATTGCTTCGATTGCTGCAAAATTTTGCAGGCTGACTTTATCAAACCGATTATAGTATAAGTAATGACGACTACGGAGGTGTTGTACTTTGAACAATTGTCTTTCAAGACCATGTCATTGTTTTGTACTTTGATGACGTCATCACACTGAAAATTGTGATTAGAGGTAAAGACGCAAAATCGGACAAGTTTACGTGTTATGTCTATGGGAGGTGATTTTTCTTTTAAACCATGCATTGACTTGACAACGTTTGAGCACCTTTATCTCAGCTGATTTTGCTTCGTTTCCTCTGAAACTAAAGTATGTTGTAGCTGAGACAATAAGCTGCAGTAATCATGCATTTTATTCTTTGAAATCTCCTCATCAGGTTGACAATTTTGCAGTTTAAAACTGAAAATGAGAATGGAATGTGGACGAAACGATTCCTGATTCATCTTTCACACACATAAGTTTACGTTCGTCATATTTTCTCGTCGAGACGTATGGCCGAGTGATTAAAGGCGACGTCTCAGAGAAGTGAGGTTGCATACGTGCGGGTTCGAACCCCACAAGATCACGAAACAAAATACTTTGCTATTTTACTTTTTTTTCTTCAATGGTGTATTACATATTCGTCCATGTAGAAGTCAAGTTCGTATATAAACGCACCTACACACACACACACACACACACACACACACACACACACAATATCCCTCTTTTTTGTGTTGGAGACCACATTGCTTCGACTGCTGCAAACTTTTGCAGGCTGACTTTGTCAAACCGATCATAGTATGTAATGACGACGACGGAGGTGTTGTACTTTGAAAAATTGTCTTTCAAGACCATGTCAATAAGCCAGTTCGGGGTTAGCTCATGGGCACATGGGTACAAATGACCTTTCTTCTTTCTCAGTTGATTAGGCACTCCACTAGTTTCAAGCGACAGAAGGCATGAGCTTGCCCAACGTAACAATTTATGGAATTCATCAGTCATGTTCAAACAAAGGATGAACTTGCATAGACCAGGTGACCAGAATGATCCTTCCATTGACATTTTGGAAAGCATCCATTTCATTATTTTGCATTGAATGTATTAACAATCTCTTTCTATTGATATTGTCAGACACTGCTTTTGCTGTCATGTGGATGTGCTGGCAAGCACCACTTATAGGGATCAGTTGAATAATCATTACATTACAGATGCTTATCTCAGTGAATTTAAAAAACCACCATGCTCTGCTGGTACAGATGACCTTTTTCTGCTCATGCTCAAAGTGGAACCCCGAACTGGCTTATTGTTTCGTACTTTGATGACGTCATCACACTGAAAATTGTGATTAAAGGCAAGGTATCAAAACCAGCCGATTATAGGTTTTATGTCTACGGCACGTATTTTTCCCAAGTCGCCAGAAATGGCATAGCGACATCAGTCGTTACAAGGCCGCATTTCCGTCTAGCAATGCAATACATGTTCACGCGGCCCCGTTTGTTGAGTGGGCATTGACTTTTTCCCCCTGTAATATCTATACATTTTTTTTTTGCCTAACCATTTCCGTGGATGTCCCGTGGCCGAGTGGTTAGAGAAACGGATTTGCATGCACGCTGAATAATTTCAAGGTGCCTATATCACATTCTTTTCTTTGTCGATCACGGATGACCGACATCTGATGACCCCAAGCGTATCACCTAACTCGTCCTTAGTGTGACGAGTTTCATATCTCGTTTTTTATTCTTCTTTCTTTCTGCCACAATTTGTGTCGTCAATATCTCAAGAATGACATTACGAAATAACATGACATTTTCAGTCAACATGTCTCATGACAAAATCTAGCCACAATAAGGTTTTCATGACAGTAACATATCTATGACGTCATCTAGGCGCCATTTTGTGATTTTCGGACTTTGTCACATGATCGATCATAACTTCATAACTAGATGTCATTTCTGTATCATTTTCGGTGGACATGAAGTTCAGGTCACGCTCTATCTTACTTTTTAACGCTAGTTACACAGGTCATCATTACGCGCGCGTAAGCGCGCGTCAAAATTTTAAAAGGCTCAAAACGACTTCCCAATGGGAAATCTCGAAGTTTCAGACAATTTTAAGCGTTTCAAACATTTTCTCGCGTGCGCGTCCGTCCGCGCAATTTCGCGCGCAGAGCCCGTAAGCAACATGAAAATGCAATTTTTTTGACTGATTTGGATTCCTTATACTCTGAGTAACAATATCCATTGATTTCCGATCGATTTCGACCTATAACAAAGGAATGCACTGGCGTCAAAGTTGAAATTCCGCGTGCGCGTCTTTCTGCAAATATAGTGAAAAAACATGTCTTTGTTTATTTCGCCATAGCTCTTTAAATTGTCCGTTGACCCTATATTTCTATTGCATATTACAAAAGTATATGAATTGTAAATAACATTCCAAGTATCAATATTGCCAGGAACACGCGATGACGTCATCATATCGTCATTTTAAATAAAAAAAGTGGAATTGATTTTTTTGAGGTACTGTTTCAGACATTCATTTGCTCGTATCTCTGTTGTTTAAGCTCAATATTATCCCAAATTCAGATATGTTGTACTTTGAACATTTGCCTCTCAAGTCCATGTGATGATTTTGAAATATGACGTCATCATACTAGAAATTGTTATTAAAGGTAAAGACTCAAAATCAGACAAGTTTACGTGTTATGTCTATGGGAGGTGATTTTTTTTCAAACCATGCATTGACTTGACAACGTTTAAGCACCTTTACCTCATCTGTTTTTGCTCCATTTCCTCTGAAACATACGTATGTTGTAGCTGAGACAATAAGCTTTAGTAATCGTGCATTTTATGTTTTCAAATCTCCTCATTAGGTTGATAATTTTGTAGTTTAAAACTGAAAATGAGAATGCAATCTGTACAGAACGATTCCCAATTTTTCTTTGCAACTGTATATTGATCGAATCCACGCTGCCACTTGTGAGAAGTTGAATAGCGCCATCACAAGTCAACTAGTCACGATAGTATTATTATATATTTAAGTTTCGCATTCACTCTTCAGGATATCCGTGTGGCGTAATCGCTTAGCGCTGGGTGTTCATAACGCCATACCGGAAGGTGAGAAGTTCGACTCCCGCAGGACTTTTCCCGTTCTTTTTGTTTTTCTTTTCTTTCTTTTTTCGGCAGGTCAGCTTTACTCCGATGTCATTTATCATATTATTTTATCAAGTGTACGTAACCCGTGAACACGGCTGCTCTATTTCCCTTGTTTTGTATTGGAGTTTGGAGATTGGGTTTGCTTCATTAATTTTGTCACACTTAATGTTGTAAATTGCCCCTTGTTACAGTGTCCCGCTTGCCACCTTTCGTTTGCTCTTTCCTTTTCTCTTCATTGGTTATTGTTATACTGTAACAGGATAGGTAGGAACATGTACGTTTGAATAACTTGCAGGAATGGGAGCTGAATTGATTAACTCTAGTCCAGGTGTATGGCGTCTCGCTCATCTCTTTGAAATTCCAGATTGTTATTGTTTGACCCAATAACGGAGATGTAGACAGGTTTTATGTTGCTATAGAGGTATCTTGTGCCACATGAATTGAAGGCATCACTGTTTAGTAGTAGTAATGAACTTTTTCATGTTGTAAATGATATAAAGATATGAATTTCACATCCAGTCTTCGGGACAGCCGTGTGGCTTTATAGTCGCTTAGCGCGCTGCATGGTCATTATGCACTACCTTAGGACGAGATGTTCGAGACCCGCAGGACGCTATTATTTTTTTTCTCCGTCTTTCTTTGTTTTTCTTTTGGCAGTTCAGCTTCATTCCGATGTCATTACCCCACGACACACAGTCACTCAAGTTCCCTTTTTTTTGTCGGAGGCTGGAGGTTGGATTTGCTTCATTTATCATACGTAATGTAAATTGCCCTTGGTATACAGTGCCCCGCTTGCCACCTTTCGTTTTCTCTTTCCTTTTCTCTACGTTTGTTCCTGTTACACTGCACAAGACAGGTCGGGAAATAATTTACATAATTCAACTGGAGCAGGAATGGCAACTGAATAAATTAACTCTAGGCCAGGTGTATGGCGTCTAGCTCATCTTTTTGAAATTCCAGATTGTTATTGTTTGACCCAATAGCGGAATTGTAGACAGGTTTTATGTTGCTATAGAGGTATCTTGTGCCACATGAGTAGAAGGCATCACTGTTTAGTAGTAGTAATGAACTTTTTCATGTCCCTCCATGTCAGTTATAGGGGCTATAGGGGTTGTGTGTCTATCTGCCAAAGAAAAGGAAAACTTATTTTCGTCATGGCTGTTTCTCTATACGTAGCCGTAGGTGATGAGTGTTGTTGGTATCTGAGCAGTAAATAACACAACATCAGACTGAAATCCCCCTTAGTTATACGCGCTAAGCGTTCAATTGATATTTATCATCTTGATTTATGTAGTCAATCACTGCTAATGGACGGTTACAGAATTATGTTATGACACCTTTTACTGAAAGTTTGTAAAGCAAAGTTTGTGGACAAGGCAAGCAATTGTACATGAATAATACCATTGATTTCAGAGGGAAATTATGGTATACCTAAATGTAAGGGTATCATTGCTTTGGAATTGCTGAGACAATATTATCTTGGCACGAGGGCTTCCACTTCTAATAACAGATCCCTTTGAAGATGTGTCAGTCACGGGTGATCGTCATGATTCACCTTTCACGTAGAAGGTATACGTTCCACACTCTTAGTTCGAGAAGACTTACCATCATACTTCAAATTGTGATTAAAGGTAAAGACTCAAAATCAGACAAGTTGACGTGTTATGTCTATGGAAGGTGATTTTTTTTTAACCATGCATTGACTTGACAACGTTTAAGCACCTTTATCTCAACTGATTTTGCTCCATTTCCTCTGAAACTTAAGTATGTGGTAGCTCAGACAATAAGCTGCAGTAATCATGCATTTTATTTTTTCAAATCTCCTCATCAGGTTGATAATTTTGCAGCTAAAAACTGAAAATGAGAATGGAATGTGGACAAAACGATTCCTGAATCATCTTTCACGTATAAGCTTACGTTCCTCATATTTTCTCGTCAAGACGTACTGTCATGGCCGAGAGGATAAAGGCGACGTCACAAGAGACGTGAGGTTGCACACGTACGGGTTCGAACCCCATAAGAGCACGAAACAAAATACTTATATCTTTTGCTTTTTTCCTTTTATGGAGTATTCACCTTCGTCCATGTAGAAATCACGTTTTCATGTAAACGTACACACACACACACACACACACACACACACACACACACAATATCCCTTTGTTTTTTGTTGGAGACCACATTGCTTTGACAGGCAACTTGGACTTGAAATTACAAATGTTAAAGTGAAGATGACTTTTAAAAGACCGCATGGCCATGTTTGATTTTTTTTTTTACAATATAAAGACCTATTGGTAAATATTCATTCACATATCCTTTCCAATCAACTTACTTGGACACGCCGACACCACTACACGAAATTTTCAATTAGTTGCATGACAGAAACAATTTCATCTGAATTATTTAGGACTGTATAAAGAATTGGACTTCACGAACATTTCTCAATATTACTTCAAGTCGCTACTTTACATTATTTTCGTTGTCGATCACTGAAAATGAGAATGGAATCTGGTTGAAACGATTCAAGATTTATCTTTGTAACTGTATATTGATCGAATCCACACGGCCACTCGTGGGAAGTTGAATAGCGCTATCAGTCACTTTACGTATATAGCCAAAAATCTGAATATAAATGTATAGCATACATAGATATATTTAAGTTTCGCACAAGATCTTCGGATCTTCCATGTGGCAGAATTGCTTAGCACGCTGCGTGTTTATAATGCCCGACCGGAAGGAGAGAAGTTAATCGAGTCCCGTAGGACTTTTTCCTTTTATTTCTTTTTTCTTTCTTGTTTTCTGCAGTTCAGCTTCACTCTGATGTCATGAACACAGCTACTCTATTTCCCTTGTTTTGTATTGGAGTTTGGAGGTTGGGTTTGCTTCTTTAATTTTGTCACACGTAATGTTGTAAATTGCCCCTTGAATTAAAACAGTACCCCGCTTGCCACCATTCGTTTTCTCTTTCCTTTTCTCTTCATTTGTTCTTGTTATACTGTAGCAGGATATTTAGGAACGTGTACGTTTATATAATTAACAGGAATGGGAACTGAATTAATTAACTCTAGTCCAGGTGCATGGCGTCTCGCTTATCTCTTTGGAATTCCAGGTTGTTATTGTTTGACCAAATGACGGAGTTAAAGACAGGCAGGGAAGGAAGTGACGTGATATTGCTTCATAATGAGGAATTTCGGGCAACACCTTTCCAAGTGTAGTGATTATGACGGCGTTCTCTGTCGTTTATTTTCGTCATGGTTGTTTCACTAGTTCAGCCATAGGTGACATATGTTGTTGGCATCTGGGAGAATAGAACAGATCTGTACCAAACTGGAATAGCCCTATAAGCAATGTGGTAAGCGTTCAATTTTTTGCATTATCTTCCTTCTTTAAAGTCAGTCATTACTGATCGAAACACACAATATAATATGACACGTTCTACTGGTAGTTTAGGAAAAGGGAGTTACTGCACGATGCAATGATAAATGTGCTACCATTGATTTTAGAGACGTCATTGTGGTGTGGTACTGGTGATGGTAAGGGAACCATAGATTGCTTTTAAAGTAATGAGACAATCATTGGACCTTTGCATCAAGACCGTATTCCCATCTAGAATATAATGCATGTTCTTGCAGCGTTTTTTTTTAATCCTGACGTGGGCATTTTCTTTTTCTTGTTTTCAATTCAAGAATGTTATATCTAAATTTGTTTCTTTCCCCTAATTTTTTTTTTGTTATGCCTCCGCCACGAAGTGGTGCCGGAGGCATTATGTTTTCGGGTTGTCCGTCCGTCCGTCCGTCCGTCCGTCCGTCCGTCCGTCCGTCCGTCCTTCCGTCCGTCCGTCCGTCCGTCCTTCCGTCCGTCCGTCCGTCCTTCCGTCCGTCCGTCCGTCCTTCCGTCCGTCCGTAATGAATTTTGTGGACAAGGTAACTATCGAAACCTGTTGAGGTATCCTAATGAAACTTGGCATGTATGTGTATTAGGGGGTGAAGTTGTGCCTATCAACTTTTGGGTGCACATGCTCAAGGTCAAAGGTCAAAAGGTCAAGGTCAAATACATAAAATTTCACTATTTCCACCATATCTATTGAATGCCTGAAGATATTTTCTTGTAACTTAGTGTATACATGTATTACCCAATTAAGATTCTCTGGTGAAAGTTTGGGTCATGAGGTCAAAGGTCAAAGGTCAAAAGGTCAGGGTCAAATACATAAAATTTCACTATTTCCACCATATCTATTGAATGCCTGAAGAGATTTTCTTGAAACTTAGTGTATACATGTATTACCCAATTAAAATTCTCTGGTGAAAGTTTGGGTCATGAGGTCAAAGGTCAAAAGGTCAGGGTCAAATACATAAAATTTCACTATTTCCACCATATCTATTGAATGCTGAAGATATTTTCTTGAAACTTAGTGTATACATGTATTACCCAATTAAGATTCTCTGGTGAAAGTTTGGGTCATGAGGTCAAAGGTCAAAAGGTCAAGTAAAAATATTACAACTTCTTTTTTTTTCTCAGTACCTTGGAAAATTGTTCAAGGTATCTTCATGGAACATAGTATATACATGTACTGACTGGAAGTGATTATCTAGAGAATGTAGGGTTCATGGGGTCAAAGGTCAGGGGTCACAGGTCAAGTGCAAGACTTCAAAATTTTACTATTACCCTCATATTTATGCAATGCCAGCAGGGTTATTTTTTTTACACTTGGTGTATGCGTGTGTAACCTAACAGAATCTCTCTGGAAAGTTTTTTTTTTCTTCTTTTTTTGCCTCAAAGGTCAAAAGGTCAAAGATCAAGTGAAAGTGCTGAACTAACTTTTTCCTCCATATCGCGGAAGTGGCTCAAGTTATCTTGAAACTTAGTACATATTATGCGTTTTCTACCTGAAAGTAATTATTTTATGAATTTTAGGGTCAAGGGCCAGATGAAAATGGTAACAATTTACTATTCAATTCAGATATTGCACTTTTTCTCCACACCTGTACCTTGAAAATTACTCAATGCCTAAATGTATGAATGGGTCAAAGTCAAGTTAAAGTCCTTAAATCCCTAGATACATGCTCTCCTATTCATCCAATTAAACCTAGGTCAAGGAAGGTGAACATTTAACACATTTGTGACAAACTTGTCATTTCAATATTTTGCCAATTTTGTGAAAATGTAATCACACATTGTCCACATGTACTATCTAGACCTATTGGGAAAAACCATGCATTATGGCGGAGGCATACCAGTCGCCAAAGCGACATTTCTAGTTGAATATAAAGTTGGACGTTCCGTGACCGAGTAGAAAAGCAGCGATTTAGTTACAGTTTCAATGCATCTTGTTTACCATCTTCTCTTACATTAAATTGATGGTTTTTATATTTGACATGGTCTGTCTATTTGCCAGTTTATGCTCATAAAACACTGCTATAACAACTAATACATTTGCTTCACTTGTCACACGCAATGATATGGATTGCAGTTGTGCATGCAGTTTTCCTTTTGCCACCTCTCGTTTTTCTCTCCCCCTTTCCCTCACTTTGGTTTTGTTATACTGCAGATGGGAATGATTACAATAACATAACCCAACTTGAGGTAGGAATGAGAACTGAATAAATTAACTCTAGGCCAGGTGTATATAGCGTCTCGCTCATATCTTTCAAATTTCAGGTTGTCATTGTTCGACCAACGGAGTTGAAGACAGGCTTTATGTTGCTATAGAGGTATCTCGCGCCACATGAATGGAATGCATACGCTGTTTAGTATTAGTAATGAACTTTTTCATGTCCATCCCTGCCAATAAAAGTGTGTTTGACGAGGTTCTGTGTCATTCTGCCTACGAGAAAACAAAGTTTTATTTTCGCCATGGCTGTTTCGCTATGCGTAGCCGTGGGTAATGGATGTTGTTGGCATGTGGGCAGTAAAGAACCGAGTATCATGCTATAATACCCCACCCCCCCCCCCCGTTAGGTTCTAAGCGTTCAATACGGTGATATATCTTTCTTCTTTATTATATCAATCACTGCCGATGGAATTACAGAATTATGTTATGACACGTTTCACTGAAAGCTTAAAAAACAAAGTTTATGCACGATACAAGTAATGGTGCATGAGTCCTATAGACCATTGATTTTAGGTGAGAAATTATGATATGCCTATAGTAGGGGTGTCATTGATTAGGAATTAATGAAACGATTAAGCACTCCTTCCACTTCTAACTGTCCCCTTTGAATGTGTGTCGATCACGTGAGATCGTCATAAATTATCATTCACGTAAAAGCTTACGTTCAAAGTGTACTCTTAGTTAGAGGAGACCTATAGTTACATGGTTAAAGGCGATGTCTCTTTCGCTGGAGCCGTACGTTTGGCCCATTTTTCTTTTGCCCTTTTCTCTTTAATTGAGGTATCACTTTCGTCCAGGATAAATCACATTCTCATGTAAACAGACTCCCTTGCTCTATATCCCTTGTTTTGTATCGGAGGCTTCATTGGTTTTAATGCTGGTAAATCTCACAGGCTTGTATATAGCTGTAAGAGATCTCTGAACTGAGCATTGTAATAGCAAGATTAGAGGGAGTCATATTGGTTATGTAAATAATGGTCAAAGGTCATGTTTTAAAAGGCCACTGTTAATGCCAGGATGGTTATAAACACTTAATTGTCATATTTTATTTGTACGTGCCGAGGATCGCTTGGACCCCGTTTACAGTGCGAGGCTCGGCCGCGGCTCGGCCGCGGCTCGGCCGCGCCGAGCCCACCTTCATTTCGGTGTAAACGCGCAAAAGGCCAAATGCGGGGCCAAAATTGGCCTCGCATTATGCCACGCTCTGGAGGTGGTCTCGGCCGCGGTCGAGCCGCGGTCGCGCCCGGCCTTTTTCTCAGTGTAAGCGCAAACTGGGCTAAATGCGCGGCCAATTTTAGTCTGGCTTCCAAACCCTCGCCTGTACTATTTCGCTATTCAGGATATTAACCACTTTAACGTCGAAAACTAGGATAGTTTAAGGTGGTTTTGTCCTGCAAAGGATTTTCTCCTTCGGCAAAGGCCTTTGCCCGAACGGCGACTTCGTCGCCACGGAATTCAGTTGGCAAAGGATCTGAAAACCAGACAATACCAAATTGCGTTTGTTTAAAAGTAGAGCGCCACTACGACAAAATATTGAAAGGTTTGAATCAAAAGTGCGGCCGAGCCCGGCAGTGTAAACGGACTAAATTGCGGGGCTCGGCCTCGCAATTGAGGTAACAGTATCCATTGATTTCCGATCAATTTCGACCTATAACAAAGGAATGCGCTGGCGTCAAAGTTGAAATTTCGTGTGCGCGTCTATGTGGAAATATAGCGAAAAACATGTCTTTGTTTATTTCGCCATAGCTCTTTAAAACGTCAGGTGACCCTATGTTTTTATTGCATATTACAAAAGCATATGAATTGAAAATAACGTTTCAAGTATCAATATTTCCCTAAATACATTATGACGTCATCATATCATCATCTGAAATCAAAAAAGTGGAATTAATTTTTTGAGGTACTGTTTCTGACATTCATTTGCTCGTATCTCTGTTGTTTAAGCTCAATATTATCCCAAATTCAGATATGTTGTACTTTGAACATTTGCCTTTTGAGTCCATGTCATGGTTATGAAATTTGATGACGTCATCATACCTTAAATTGTGATTAAAGGTAAAGATGCAAAATCGGACCATACTACGTGTTATGTCAATGGGAGGTGATTTTTTTTTCAAACCATGCATTGACTTGACAACGTTTAAGCACCTTTATCTCAGCTGATTTTGCTTCATTTCTTCTGAAACTTAAGTATGTTGTAGCTGAGACAATAAGCTTTAGTAATCATGCATTTTATTTTTTGAAATCCTATCATCAGGTTGACAATTTTGCAGTTTAAAGCTGAAAATGAGAATGGAATGTGGACAAAACGATTCCCGATTCAGCTTTCACATACATAAGTTTACGTTCCTCATTATTTTCTCGCCGAGACGTATGGCCGAGTGGTTAAAGGCGACGTCTCAGAGACGTGAGGTTGCGGGTTCGAACCCCACAAGATCACGAAACAAAACACTTAGCTATTTTACTTTTTTTCTTTAATTTTGTATTACATATTCGTCCATGTAGAAATCACGTTCGTATAAACGCACCTATACACACACACAGACACACACCATATCCCTTTTTTTTTGTGTTGGAGACCACATTGCTTCGACTGCTGCACAATTTTGTAGGCTGACTTTGTCAAACCGATCATAGTATGTAATGACGACGACGGAGGTGTTGTACTTTGAACAATTGTCTTTCAAGACCATGTCATTGTTTTGTACTTTGATGACGTCATCACACTGAAAATTGTGATTAAAGGCAAGGTATCAAAACTAGCCGATTATAGGCTTTATGTCTACGGCGCGTATTTTTCCCAAGTTGCCAGAAATGGCATAGCGACATCAGTCGTTACAAGGCCGCATTTCCGTCTAGCAATGCAATACATGTTCACGCGGCCACGATTGTTGAGTGGGCATTGACTTTTTCCCCCTGTAATATCCATACATTTCTTTTTTTGCCTTACCATGTCCGGGGATGTCCCGTGGCCGAGTGGTTAGAGAAACGGTTTTGCATGCACGCTCAATATAACTTCAAGGTGCCTATATCACATTCTTTTCTTTGTCGATCACAGATGACCGACACCTGATGACCCCAAGCGTATCACCTAACTCGTCAGCGTGACGAGTTTCATATCTCGTTATTCTTCTTTCTTTCTGGCACATTTTGTGTCGTGAATATCTCAACATTGACATGACGGAATAACATGACATTTTCAGTCAACATGTCTCATGACAACATCTAGCCACAATAAGGT
Organism: Diadema setosum; assembly: GCF_964275005.1. Taxonomy (NCBI): domain Eukaryota; kingdom Metazoa; phylum Echinodermata; class Echinoidea; order Diadematoida; family Diadematidae; genus Diadema; species Diadema setosum. Next base: position 2,258,450 of record NC_092701.1, read on the forward strand.
TTTCATGACAGTAGGGACTTTTCGATTTGCACGTTGAGCCAGGCGTCACCCTGTTATGACGTAGTTTTTACGTACTGCGCATGCGCGAGTGTCGACCCTCGGCTCATCGCACAAATTTCGAACGCGTTAACCCCGGTTATCACCGTCCACCCAAATCGGATGCGCCGCGCTCAATTAACCCACCCTTGCTATGACGTCACACTCCTCTGGTGTATCGTGCGAATGAGCACGATGACTCTCGGGAAATCCGTGCTCAGTTCACCTGTTTTCCTTTTTCTTTCGAGAGAATATTTATATTCTAATTACATGAAAGCTTATAATCTTGATACGTCACAGCAGCAGCGCTGACATACAAACTACATCCTCTGGTACCTACTTTATTTACCCGTTTTCACTGTTTCGCACTTTGCAACTGCCTACCGTAGTCCCACACATGCATTTACACGTAATGCTGTACGCAAACAGATTTTGGTGCTTTTGGCCTAGCTAGTGCAGCAGTGCATTTGCCTAGTAGTCTTACCATGCATCATGTTTTAAAATCCACATAATTCCTCCCAGGATACGCATCTAGTCAAAGACAAAATAAATATTACAAGTACAGAAACGAGTCACAAATTCCGCTTATATGCACGCAAGGCACAGGGCCTGGTTGCCTCCTGCACACGCCACGAGACGTGACGCCGGCGCCCGAAATCGAAATGTGTTTTAGCAGCGGGTCAACGTACAGACGTGACGCCTTGACGTACGGTTGCGCTCGGCGGCACGTCCTTCTCGTTCACCCAATCGAAAACTCCCTAGTAACATATCTATGACGTCATCTAGGCGCCATTTTGTGATTTTCGGACCATGTTACATGATCGATCATAACTTCATAACTAAAGGTCATTTCTGTATCATTTTCATTGAACATAAAGTTCAGGTCACGCTCTATCTTACTTTTTAATGCTAATTACCTAGGACATCATTACGCGCGCATTAGCGCGCGTCAAACTTTTAAGAGGCTCAAAACGACTTCCCAATGGGAAATCTCGAAGTTTCAGACAATTTTAAGCGTTCCGCGCGTTCGCGTCCGTCCGCGCATTTCCGCGCACAGTGCGCGTAAGCAACATGAAAATGCACATTTTTTGACAGATTTGGATTCCTGATACATTAGGTAACAGTATCCATTGATTTCCGATCAATTTCGACCTATAACAAAGGAATGCGCTGGCGTCAAAGTTGAAATTTCGTGTGCGCGTCTATGTGGAAATATAGCGAAAAACATGTCTTTGTTTATTTCGCCATAGCTCTTTAAAACGTCAGGTGACCCTATGTTTTTATTGCATATTACAAAAGCATATGAATTGAAAATAACGTTTCAAGTATCAATATTTCCCTAAATACATTATGACGTCATCATATCATCATCTGAAATCAAAAAAGTGGAATTAATTTTTTGAGGTACTGTTTCTGACATTCATTTGCTCGTATCTCTGTTGTTTAAGCTCAATATTATCCCAAATTCAGATATGTTGTACTTTGAACATTTGCCTTTTGAGTCCATGTCATGGTTATGAAATTTGATGACGTCATCATACCTTAAATTGTGATTAAAGGTAAAGATGCAAAATCGGACCATACTACGTGTTATGTCAATGGGAGGTGATTTTTTTTTTCAAACCATGCATTGACTTGACAACGTTTAAGCACCTTTATCTCAGCTGATTTTGCTTCATTTCTTCTGAAACTTAAGTATGTTGTAGCTGAGACAATAAGCTTTAGTAATCATGCATTTTATTTTTTGAAATCCTATCATCAGGTTGACAATTTTGCAGTTTAAAGCTGAAAATGAGAATGGAATGTGGACAAAACGATTCCCGATTCAGCTTTCACATACATAAGTTTACGTTCCTCATATTTTCTCGCCGAGACGTATGGCCGAGTGGTTAAAGGCGACGTCTCAGAGACGTGAGGTTGCGGGTTCGAACCCCACAAGATCACGAAACAAAACACTTAGCTATTTTACTTTTTTTCTTCAATTTTGTATTACATATTCGTCCATGTAGAAATCACGTTCGTATAAACGCACCTATACACAGACACACACCATATCCCTTTTTTTTTTGTGTTGGAGACCACATTGCTTCGACTGCTGCACAATTTTGTAGGCTGACTTTGTCAAACCGATCATAGTATGTAATGACGACGACGGAGGTGTTGTACTTTGAACAATTGTCTTTCAAGACCATGTCATTGTTTTGTACTTTGATGACGTCATCACACTGAAAATTGTGATTAAAGGCAAGGTATCAAAACTAGCCGATTATAGGCTTTATGTCTACGGCGCGTATTTTTCCCAAGTTGCCAGAAATGGCATAGCGACATCAGTCGTTACAAGGCCGCATTTCCGTCTAGCAATGCAATACATGTTCACGCGGCCACGATTGTTGAGTGGGCATTGACTTTTTCCCCCTGTAATATCCATACATTTCTTTTTTGCCTTACCATGTCCGGGGATGTCCCGTGGCCGAGTGGTTAGAGAAACGGTTTTGCATGCACGCTCAATATAACTTCAAGGTGCCTATATCACATTCTTTTCTTTGTCGATCACAGATGACCGACACCTGATGACCCCAAGCGTATCACCTAACTCGTCAGCGTGACGAGTTTCATATCTCGTTTTTTATTCTTCTTTCTTTCTGCCACATTTTGTGTCGTCAATATCTCAAGAATGACATTACGAAATAACATGACATTTTCAGTCAACATGTCTCATGACAAAATCTAGCCACAATAAGGTTTTCATGACAGTAACATATCTATGACGTCATCTAGGCGCCATTTTGTGATTTTCGGACTTTGTCACATGATCGATCATAACTTCATAACTAGATGTCATTTCTGTATCATTTTCGGTGGACATGAAGTTCAGGTCACGCTCTATCTTACTTTTTAACGCTAGTTACACAGGTCATCATTACGCGCGCGTAAGCGCGCGTCAAAATTTTAAAAGGCTCAAAACGACTTCCCAATGGGAAATCTCGAAGTTTCAGACAATTTTAAGCGTTTCAAACATTTTCTCGCGTGCGCGTCCGTCCGCGCAATTTCGCGCGCAGAGCCCGTAAGCAACATGAAAATGCAATTTTTTTGACTGATTTGGATTCCTTATACTCTGAGTAACAATATCCATTGATTTCCGATCGATTTCGACCTATAACAAAGGAATGCACTGGCGTCAAAGTTGAAATTCCGCGTGCGCGTCTTTCTGCAAATATAGTGAAAAAACATGTCTTTGTTTATTTCGCCATAGCTCTTTAAATCGTCCGTTGACCCCATATTTCTATTGCATATTACAAAAGTATATGAATTGAAATAACATTCCAAGTATCAATATTGCCAGGAACACGCGATGACGTCATCATATCGTCATTTTAAATAAAAAAAGTGGAATTGATTTTTTTGAGGTACTGTTTCAGACATTCATTTGCTCGTATCTCTGTTGTTTAAGCTCAATATTATCCCAAATTCAGATATGTTGTACTTTGAACATTTGCCTCTCAAGTCCATGTGATGGTTTTGAAATATGATGACGTCATCATACTAGAAATTGTAATTAAAGGTAAAGACTCAAAATCAGACAAGTTTACGTGTTATGTCTATGGGAGGTGATTTTTTTTCAAACCATGCATTGACTTGACAACGTTTAAGCACCTTTACCTCATCTGTTTTTGCTCCATTTCCTCTGAAACATACGTATGTTGTAGCTGAGACAATAAGCTTTAGTAATCGTGCATTTTATGTTTTCAAATCTCCTCATTAGGTTGATAATTTTGTAGTTTAAAACTGAAAATGAGAATGCAATCTGTACAGAACGATTCCCAATTTTTCTTTGCAACTGTATATTGATCGAATCCACGCTGCCACTTGTGAGAAGTTGAATAGCGCCATCACAAGTCAACTAGTCACGATAGTATTATTATATATTTAAGTTTCGCATTCACTCTTCAGGACATCCGTGTGGCGTAATCGCTTAGCGCTGGGTGTTCATAACGCCATACCGGAAGGTGAGAAGTTCGACTCCCGCAGGACTTTTCCCGTTCTTTTTGTTTTTCTTTTCTTTCTTTTTTTCGGCAGTTCAGCTTTACTCCGATGTCATTTATCATATTATTTTATCAAGTGTACGTAACCCGTGAACACGGCTGCTCTATTTCCCTTGTTTTGTATTGGAGTTTGGCGGATTGGGTTTGCTTCATTAATTTTGTCACACTTAATGTTGTAAATTGCCCCTTGTTACAGTGTCCCGCTTGCCACCTTTCGTTTGCTCTTTCCTTTTCTCTTCATTGGTTATTGTTATACTGTAACAGGATAGGTAGGAACATGTACGTTTGAATAACTTGCAGGAATGGGAGCTGAATTGATTAACTCTAGTCCAGGTGTATGGCGTCTCGCTCATCTCTTTGAAATTCCAGGTTGTTATTGTTTGACCCAATAACGGAGATGTAGACAGGTTTTATGTTGCTATAGAGGTATCTTGTGCCACATGAATTGAATACATCACTGTTTAGTAGTAGTAATGAACTTTTTCATGTTGTAAATGATATAAAGATATGAATTTCACATCCAGTCTTCGGGACAGCCGTGTGGCTTTATAGTCGCTTAGCGCGCTGCATGGTCATTATGCACTACCTTAGGACGAGATGTTCGAGACCCGCAGGACGCTATTATTTTTTTTTCTCTCTCTTTCTTTGTTTTTCTTTTGGCAGTTCAGCTTCATTCCGATGTCATTACCCCACGACACACAGTCACTCAAGTTCCCTTTTTTTTGTCGGAGGCTGGAGGTTGGATTTGCTTCATTTATCATACGTAATGTTGTAAATTGCCCTTGGTATACAGTGCCCCGCTTGCCACCTTTCGTTTTCTCTTTCCTTTTCTCTACGTTTGTTCCTGTAGACAGGTCGGGAAATAATTTACATAATTCAACTGGAGCAGGAATAGCAACTGAATAAATTAACTCTAGGCCAGGTGTATGGCGTCTAGCTCATCTCTTTGAAATTCCAGATTGTTATTGTTTGACCCAATAGCGGAATTGTAGACAGGTTTTATGTTGCTATAGAGGTATCTTGTGCCACATGAGTAGAAGGCATCACTGTTTAGTAGTAGTAATGAACTTTTTCATGTCCCTCCATGTCAGTTATAGGGGCTATAGGGGTTGTGTGTCTATCTGCCAAAGAAAAGGAAAACTTATTTTCGTCATGGCTGTTTCTCTATACGTAGCCGTAGGTGATGAGTGTTGTTGGTATCTGAGCAGTAAATAACATAACATCAGGCTGAAATCCCCCTTAGTTATACGCGCTAAGCGTTCAATTGATATTTATCATCTTGATTTATGTAGTCAATCACTGCTAATGGACGGTTACAGAATTATGTTATGACACCTTTCACTGAAAGTTTGTAAAGCAAAGTTTGTGGACAAGGCAAGCAATTGTACATGAATAATACCATTGATTTCAGAGGGAAATTATGGTATACCTAAATGTAAGGGTATCATTGCTTTGGAATTGCTGAGACAATATTATCTTGGCACGAGGGCTTCCACTTCTAATAACAGATCCCTTTGAAGATGTGTCAGTCACGGGTGATCGTCATGATTCACCTTTCACGTAGAAGGTATACGTTCCACACTCTTAGTTCGAGAAGACTTACCATCATACTTCAAATTGTGATTAAAGGTAAAGACTCAATATCAGACAAGTTGACGTGTTATGTCTATGGAAGGTGATTTTTTTTTTTTAACCATGCATTGACTTGACAACGTTTAAGCACCTTTATCTCAACTGATTTTGCTCCATTTCCTCTGAAACTTAAGTATGTGGTAGCTCAGACAATAAGCTGCAGTAATCATGCATTTTATTTTTTCAAATCTCCTCATCAGGTTGATAATTTTGCAGCTAAAAACTGAAAATGAGAATGGAATGTGGACAAAACGATTCCTGAATCATCTTTCACGTATAAGCTTACGTTCCTCATATTTTCTCGTCAAGACGTACTGTCATGGCCGAGAGGATAAAGGCGACGTCACAAGAGACGTGAGGTTGCACACGTACGGGTTCGAACCCCATAAGAGCACGAAACAAAATACTTATATCTTTTGCTTTTTTCCTTTTATGGAGTATTCACCTTCGTCCATGTAGAAATCACGTTTTCATGTAAACGTACACACACACACACACACACACACACACACACAATATCCCTTTGTTTTTTGTTGGAGACCACATTGCTTTGACAGGCAACTTGGACTTGAAATTACAAATGTTAAAGTGAAGATGACTTTTAAAAGACCGCATGGCCATGTTTGATTCTTTTTTTTACAATATAAAGACCTATTGGTAAATATTCATTCACATATCCTTTCCAATCAACTTACTTGGACACGCCGACACCACTACACGAAATTTTCAATTAGTTGCATGACAGAAACAATTTCATCTGAATTATGTAGGACTGTATAAAGAATTGGACTTCACGAACATTTCTCAATATTACTTCAAGTCGCTACTTTACATTATTTTCGTTGTCGATCACTGAAAATGAGAATGGAATCTGGTTGAAACGATTCAAGATTTATCTTTGTAACTGCATATTGATCGAATCCACACGGCCACTCGTGGGAAGTTGAATAGCGCTATCAGTCACTTGACGTAAATAGCCAAAAAACTGAATATAAATGTATAGCATACATAGATATATTTAAGTTTCGCACAGGAAGTTGAATAGCGCTATCAGTCACTTGACGTATATAGCCAAAAAACTGAATATAAATGTATAGCATACATAGATATATTTAAGTTTCGCACAAGATCTTCGGATCTTGCATGTGGCAGAATTGCTTAGCACGCTGCGTGTTTATAATGCCCGACCGGAAGGAGAGAAGTTAATCGAGTCCCGCAGGACTTTTTCCTTTTATTTCTTTTTGCTTTCTTTTTTTCTGCAGTTCAGCTTCACTCTGATGTCATGAACACAGCTACTCTATTTCCCTTGTTTTGTATTGGAGTTTGGAGGTTGGGTTTGCTTCTTTAATTTTGTCACACGTAATGTTGTAAATTGCCCCTTGAATTAAAACAGTACCCCGCTTGCCACCATTCGTTTTCTCTTTCCTTTTCTCTTCATTTGTTCTTGTTATACTGTAGCAGGATGTTTAGGAACGTGTACGTTTATATAATTAACAGGAATGGGAACTGAATTAATTAACTCTAGTCCAGGTGCATGGCGTCTCGCTTATCTCTTTGGAATTCCAGGTTGTTATTGTTTGACCAAATGACGGAGTTAAAGACAGGCAGGGAAGGAAGTGACGTGATATTGCTTCATAATGAGGAATTTCGGGCAACACCTTTCCAAGTGTAGTGATTATGACGGCGTTCTCTGCCGTTTATTTTCGTCGTGGTTGTTTCACTAGTTCAGCCATAGGTGACATATGTTGTTGGCATCTGGGAGAATAGAACAGATCTGTACCAAACTGGAATAGTCCTATAAGCAATGTGGTAAGCGTTCAATTTTTTGCATTATCTTTCTTCTTTAAAGTCAGTCATTACTGATCGAAACACACAATATAATATGACACGTTCTACTGGTAGTTTAGGAAAAGGGAGTTACTGCACGATGCAATGATAAATGTGCTACCATTGATTTTAGAGACGTCATTGTGGTGTGGTACTGGTGATGGTAAGGGAACCATAGATTGCTTTTAAAGTAATGAGACAATCATTGGACCTTTGCATCAAGACCGTATTCCCATCTAGAATATAATGCATGTTCGTGCGGCGTTTTTTTTTTAAATCCTGACGTGGGCATTTTCTTTTTCTTGTTTTTAATTCAAGAATGTTATATCTAAATTTGTTTCTTTCCCCTAACATTTTTTTTTTGTTGAATATAAAGTTGGACGTTCCGTGACCGAGTAGAAAAGCAGCGATTTAGTTACAGTTTCAATGCATCTTGTTTACCATCTTCTCTTACATTAAATTGATGGTTTTTATATTTGACATGGTCTGTCTATTTGCCAGTTTATGCTCATAAAACACTGCTATAACAACTAATACATTTGCTTCACTTGTCACACGCAATGATATGGATTGCAGTTGTGCATGCAGTTTTCCTTTTGCCACCTCTCGTTTTTCTCTCCCCCTTTCCCTCACTTTGGTTTTGTTATACTGCAGATGGGAATGATTACAATAACATAACCCAACTTGAGGTAGGAATGAGAACTGAATAAATTAACTCTAGGCCAGGTGTATATAGCGTCTCGCTCATATCTTTCAAATTTCAGGTTGTCATTGTTCGACCAACGGAGTTGAAGACAGGCTTTATGTTGCTATAGAGGTATCTCGCGCCACATGAATGGAATGCATACGCTGTTTAGTATTAGTAATGAACTTTTTCATGTCCATCCCTGCCAATAAAAGTGTGTTTGACGAGGTTCTGTGTCATTCTGCCTACGAGAAAACAAAGTTTTATTTTCGCCATGGCTGTTTCGCTATGCGTAGCCGTGGGTAATGGATATTGTTGGCATCTGGGCAGTAAAGAACCGAGTATCATGCTATAATACCCCCCCCCCCCCGTTAGGTTCTAAGCGTTCAATACGGTGATATATCTTTCTTCTTTATTATATCAATCACTGCCGATGGAATTACAGAATGCACGATACAAGTAATGGTGCATGAGTCATATAGACCATTGATTTTATGTGAGAAATTATGATATGCCTATAGTAGGGGTGTCATTGATTAGGAATTAATGAAACGATTAAGCACTCCTTCCACTTCTAACTGTCCCCTTTGAATGTGTGTCGATCACGTGAGATCGTCATAAATTATCATTCACGTATAAGCTTACGTTCAAAGTGTACTCTTAGTTAGAGGAGACCTATAGTTACATGGTTAAAGGCGATGTCTCTTTCGCTGGAGCCGTACGTTTGGCCCATTTTTCTTTTGCCCTTTTCTCTCTAATTGAGGTATCACTTTCGTCCAGGATAAATCACATTCTCATGTAAACAGACTCACTTGCTCTATATCCCTTGTTTTGTATCGGAGGCTTCATTGGTTTTAATGCTGGTAAATCTCACAGGCTTGTATATAGCTGTAAGAGATCTCTGAACTGAGCATTGTAATAGCAAGATTAGAGGGAGTCATATTGGTTATGTAAATAATGGTCAAAGGTCATGTTTTAAAAGGCCACTGTTAATGCCAGGATGGTTATAAACACTTAATTGTCATATTTTATTTGTACGTGCCGAGGATCGCTTGGACCCCGTTTACAGTGCGAGGCTCTGCCGCGGCTCGGCCGCGCCGAGCCCACCTTCATTTCGGTGTAAACGCGCAAAAGGCCAAATGCGGGGCCAAAATTGGCCTCGCATTATGCCACGCTCTGGAGGTGGTCTCGGCCGCGGTCGAGCCGCGGTCGCGCCCGGCCTTTTTCTCAGTGTAAGCGCAAACTGGGCTAAATGCGCGGCCAATTTTAGTCTGGCTTCCAAACCCTCGCCTGTACTATTTCGCTATTCAGGATATTAACCACTTTAACGTCGAAAACTAGGATAGTTTAAGGTGGTTTTGTCCTGCAAAGGATTTTCTCCTTCGGCAAAGGCCTTTGCCCGAACGGCGACTTCGTCGCCACGGAATTCAGTTGGCAAAGGATCTGAAAACCAGACAATACCAAATTGCGTTTGTTTAAAAGTAGAGCGCCACTACGACAAAATATTGAAAGGTTTGAATCAAAAGTGCGGCCGAGCCCGGCAGTGTAAACGGACTAAATTGCGGGGCTCGGCCTCGCAATTGAGGTTGGCCTTGGCCGCGGCTCAGCCGCGGCTCGGCCCAGCCCCGCACCGTAAACGGGGTCTAAGTTTATGCACTGTACGTACTCAAAAAGTCCGTAAATCGATTTAGTCGCACACGCACAGAATTTCCACTTAGTTTGTGTGACAGAAAAAAAAGTGTGATCTGAATAATGTAGGCCCAAAACAGTTCAACTAAGTATCTCATTATAACTTCAATGTGCTATATTATTTTCTTTTCTTTGTCGATCACGGATGACCGACATCTGATGAACCCAAGCGTATCACCTAACTCGTCTTCAGTGTGACGAGTTTCATATCTCGTTACCCTTGTTGTTGTTGCTACCTGGTTTTCTAGTGCAGAAGAGAAATACTCACCTGAAGGCACTTGTGTACGTGGTTTCCCACAAAGGATTTGCTGTCGTATGCTTGGCGGCACACCTTTAGCTTTTGGAGCACCATTTCAAGTCGGGTCATGACAGGGCCTGTACCAAATCTGACTTCTGGCAAATTTGAGATTTCCTTGTCCTAGATAAAGGAGAAATCATTTTGATCAATACTTTTCTCAAAGGATCTGCTTTGGGAATTTTATGAAACAAATGCGAAAAATCAATTAACATAATAAATATAAATTATAGCTCTCATAAAGTCATGAAAGATTACCACTTCACATTTCTCCTTCCTCTTTTCCTCAGCCATCTCCAGAATTGTTGCAGGAGGCTCAGTGTCATACAACAGGGCAATCATGGTATGCTGCTGAATTAAGTCATCAATCTCCTCCTCTAGCTCCTTAGCCTTGCTCTGAAGTGAGAATTTCCTCATGGCTTGCTTGTAAGCCGTCTTGGCATTAGACAGCTCAGTTTCACTCACTGTTAGTCTCTCCATGATCTTCACATCCAGTTCATGGCATTTGCCACTCATCGAATTAAAGTGTTTCAAAAAGAGACCCAGGGAAATGTGAAGTCCTGGTGGGCACACCTAGTGTAAAAGAAATGAGATTTTTGTAAGGTTCCTTCCATGTTTCATGTTTGAAGCCTGAGCTGTAGACATACATGAACCTCCCTTTCTCATATGTCTTGTATTTCTTTGCATTTTAAGCAGGATTTCATAGCAAAGCCTTACTGCATAGACGAATCAAATGCCCAATCACTGAACACAGATGAGCATTCATGCACAAACCGACAAAGATGGCAGGATGCAAGCATGGAACCATCTGAGTGCACCTTAAATGTGAGATTCAAAAGCAGGTGTGTCTCCATATTAACATAAACTTATATTCTTTGGGCCCCTTACTGTTTTTGGAAATATTTACAGTATATGTTTAGTGTATTGATATTATTGATGCTCACTTGGTCAATCGGGATTCGGAAAAACGGTGAACGGATGACATTGTTAGCCTCCTTCGCAATACCATGCTGCGTGAAGTTGTTGAGGGACACGTCTAAGCTCTGAAGTGTACGGGTTTGTTGGGTAGCCTTCCTCTCAGCAGGTGGAATGCTCATATCTTGACGTGTTGCTGAGCAGTGCAGACAGCAATGACGCCCTGCAAGAGTTCAAAGTGTGAAGTACAACGTCAATTGCTATATTGATTGTCGTCTATATTTCTACCCGACATAAAAGAAACTATGCCTGTGACCATACTCTTGGCAGATTTTAGCCTTCAAAAACTGTACTTTGAACATTTAACTTAAAAGTCACGTTCGCACTCCAGACTCAGTTGTCCGAGTGCCAAGTTCGCATATTCTGCTCAAATGCACAAACCCACCAAAAAACTGATTGATAAATCGTCAAATTTCACAATACAGTGGACTTCCATTATAACGAAGTCCTCGGGACCGGCAATTTTCTTTCATTATATCGAAATTTTGTTATTACCGAATGAATAAACATTACAAATACCAGTAAACAGAGTTGATAATTTTGCGGCCTAAATTGTACTTCCTTGTAACCGGAATTTCGTTATAAACGTGTTCGTTATAAACGTGTTCGTTATAATGGGAGTGCACAGTTCAATGAAAGTGTTTTTTTTTTCTTCGCAATTCTATTCCTGTCACATGTAGCTTGCATTTTATGTGGTGATTGACTATCAAGCGGTGCTATTGTCTATCTACTATATTTGCAAGTAAATTCTAAGTTTCTGTCATTGTTTTGTGTGCAAAAGTCATGCTTCTACAATAATGCAACTACTGGTCATTTGACAGAAAAACAATAATACAGTCTTTTGATTTGTCAAATAATTTATATTCAAGGAAAAGTGGGCATTTTTTTTAAACTCATTACATGTCCAGGGTAACAAATATCTATAAAAATTACATAGATTTACTTGCTGCTTACCACTAGGTCCAGATAGGCCGTACATGCGTGTCAGGTACTCACAGTCTCCAAACGCAAAGAGCCGGATCTTCTTTTCCCTTAAGATGAAAGCATTGGACAATACAGATTTTATGGCGCCATGCAGCACAAAAACAACATTTCGTATCCGAGTGTCTTCATGAATCAATAGTTTCAGTGCAGGCCTAAAGAATCAAAACAAAGAAAGCAGTAAAGGGTTGTTTGCCTTCATTGAACCTTATAAATAGAGTACATTGTCCACATTGGCAAAATGACTGATTTGTGACATTTTACATTACTTATCGTCCATTCTTGAAAATTGCACAATATCACCTTTCACAAAAATGTGTGTGATGGTGAAATATATAATTTTCACAAGAACATTAAGAATAATTAACAATCATGATAGGCATATTGTTCACATTACAGTGGCCTTTTCTTTTGTCATCGAAATTTCGTTATCCGAACAAATAAAAAATAAAAACATAGAGCTGATAATGTAACGACCTCAGTCTTTACTTTGTTGTAACTGGAATTTCATTATATCAGTGTTCGTTATAGCGGGAGTGCACACAGTGTTCATTATAGCAGGAGTGCACTGTATCACCAGACTTCATACCTCCAGTAGGAGTGCGATAACTCCTCGATTTGTGCTTGCACCGACTTCAATGCCACCTGAAGATTGTATGGTGAATCATTTCCAGGGAATAGCAAGATCACACGGGTATTGTGGAGACTGCTGGGACGACCAACGTTGGCTATCTGGATCATGAGCTTGAATGTTCCCTTGCCCTTATCTCCGCCAACCTTCACCCAAATCTCCCCCTCAGGAATGTTGCCATTATGCCAAGTCAGTTCATCAAGTCTGTTTTGCAACATGAGCAATGTGATACTGCAATTTCTAAGCCATCTTTTCAAAAGTAGGCCAATGTAGCACATTAAAACTGACTAAAAAGGTGTGGTTGTCACATAATAGGCAAAAATTATTTGATTGTTATCCACATTGCTTAAAAAAGCCCACAAAATAGGGCCTACTGATATATCCCATGTGCACAAAATATTTTTGTGTGTGTGTGTCTGTGGGTACATGTAATACCATATAGTACAGTTCTTTTATTGATCCATAACTCAAACAATTATAAACATCCGATGACATTATACAATGTCCACATGACTGACATAATAAAAAAATTCCAAACTAGATCACATACAAAATAAAGATTAATCTCAACATAGCAAGGGAAATCTGTGGATCTTTAATAAAGGAGACCTCCGGATGATTTTCAGATTTTTACATTTGAACAACTATAAATTACTTATACTGAGGACAGAGTTTTAGAATTTGTGACAATTGGGATGAAGAATAAGAATATTTTCCAAATTTAGAACAAATTGCAATGAACAAGGACGATGACATGGCAGAGTCACTATAAGAATGCATGAGTTGGGGCTCCAGGAAGCAGAACAAAAGAAGAAGGCATGCATAGATTATACACAGGTGAACTTGCAAGCAAGCGGTATTGTGATGGTTATTACACTGCTACATTGCTGAAATATGTGAACCTCCTATGTCATCATCCTTGTTCAGTGTAATTTGGGTAAGGTTTTTCAAAGTATTGTTTCTCTGTTCAAGAACCACAATAAATTCCACAAATCTATACATGGAGCTGTTGATTTATGTACTATACATGATGTGAAATTATGAAAATCGTCTGGAACGTCCCTTTAAATAAACCGAATTAGATTATAATTATTCCTATTACGTAAACTCAGTGAAAGGCGTATGTGACACTGTCATGTCTGATGACATACAGTCAACTTCGGATACCTCGACGTCGGACGCGTAGCTCGAAAAAAAAAAATAACTCGAAGTTCGGTTACCTCGAAGTGAAATCTACTGTCCCGATCTTAATTAACTTATTATTTTTCCCAGCATGTTGCTCGAATCGAAATTGCGAAATCACTCAGTATCTCCGATTAGCGCGTGGACAGCGAAGACATGTCACAAATCTTTTCACACTCGACTGTAAATATTCTGAGACCAGGGCCCCATTTCATAAAGAGTTTATTTGATGACAACTCTTTGCTGGAATGACTATTGTCATGGTAACGACAAGAATACAGCTTCCTGATTGGCTGTTTGCTGTGGAAAATGGTCATTCCAGCAAGAGTTGTCATCCTAACATCTGTTATGAAATGGGGCCCAGAACAATCGCGCGCCCGAAGAAATACCCGGTACACAGCTGACAAGAAAAATCCCCGACACCTACCTACACACGTACACGGTATGCACATAGCACCCGTGCCAATGGAGTGCTTACGATAGCACTACGCTCTGCCCCATCATCTTCTTTTCTTTAACCTCTGTGTTTTAATTCTTGATCATGATAGTCATACAGTGCGCGTAGATTTCTTAACCGTCGTGGGGCACCTGCTTAGGTGTTGACAGTTATATCTTTGGCATTAATCACGGTCCACTGTCCAAACATCAATTTCTATTTTTTTTTTTACTTTTTTTTTTTGTCTTTCACGAAGTTTGTTTCATTTATTCTTCCCCGAGAACGCAAGCACTGATTTTTTTCACCAGCAATGCAATTATGAAAATAGTGTGGTATATGATCTGGAAGTATAGGCCGAGCATAATAAAGAATAGAATAAACAGGGCTCCGCACTAACTTTTATCCACCAGTATCATTAATTCTTATTTTTTGGTGGTCGGAAGTAAAGTCTGGTGACACACACACACACACACACACACACACACAAAAGTCAAGAAAAACATTAGAAAAACTAAATCGGTCCTACTAAACATAGAAAAATTAATATTAAACATTTTCGAAGTGATACAGATGCCCATGTCTAAAACAAATGAATAGAAAATCCAATCGTCTTTTTCTGTGTATCAAGATTTAGCAAATAGGCGTAGAGATTATTATAAAAGTTGATGCCTATATATTTAGGAGGTCAAAACTTACGTTTGAAATGAAAAAGTGGGAGCATTTGCTGACATTAAATTTTGTTAGCATCCAACATTTGTTTTAGCATTGTAAAGAGCTGAAAGTTACCTTATTGGTTTCTTATTGTAAAAGCGATCACCCAACATTTATTAGTATAGCACCTTACGGAGCCGAATATTACCGTGAATCATTTTCAAATGTAAAAGCAAACAACCCGTCTCCGACATTCATCTTAGCATCTTGGAGCTGAGTGCTATCCTTAAACATTTCCAAACGTGAAAGCAAACATCCGTTATTTGTTTTAGCATCTAACTGAGCGGATTAATACCGTTAATCATTTCCAAATGTAAAAGCTACAATCTGTTATTTATTTTTGCATCGTACGGAGCAGAATATTACCGTTATTCATTTCAAACATCAGACATTTAATTCATTATCGAACGGAGTCGAATGTTACTGATGTCCACTTCCGAAAGTGAAATGAATCATCTAACAATTATTTCATCATCGTACGGAGCCAAATGTTACTGTTTTTCATTTTTGAACGTCAAGGCAGACATCAGACATCTATTTTACCATCAAACGTAGCTGAATGTTACTGTTATTCATTTCGAAATGTAATAGCAAATATCCAATATATTTTTTAGCATCGTATGGGGCAGAATGTTACTGCTATTCACTTCCAAACATGCCAAACGTAAAAGCAATCATTCGACATGTATTTTAGCATCTTTCGGAGCTGAATGTTATTGCCATTTACTTTCGAACGTAAAAGCAAACATCCGGCATTTATTTTATCATCGTACAGAGATGAATGTTATTGTTATTCATTTTAGAACATCAAAGCAAAGATTCGACATTTATTTTAGCATCTTCCGGAACTTAATGTTATTGCAATTTACTTTCGAACGTAAAAGCAGATACCCAGCATTTATTTTACCATCGTAAGGAGTTGAATATTATTGTTACTCATTTCCGAACGTCAAAGCAAACATCAAACATTAATTTTACCATTGAACGCAGCTAAATGTTACTGTAATTCATTTCGAAATTTAAAAGCAAACATCAGACAGTTATTTTAGCATCGTATGGAGCAGAATATTACTGCTATTCACCTCCGAACATAAAAGCGATCATCTGACATTTATTTTAGCATCTTCCGGAGCCGAATATTATTGCTATTTCTTTTCGAAAGTACACTGTATAAGGAAACATCCGACATTTATTCAACCATCGTAGGGAGCCGAATGTTATCCTTATTCATTTCCGAACGCAAAATCAAATATCTGACATTAGTTTTAGCACAATACGGAGCTGAGTGTTATCGTCATTCATTTCCAAAAGTATGAGCAAACATCCGACATATATCAATTAGTATCATACCGAGTCGAATATTACCGTTATTCATTTCCAAAATTAAAAGCAAACATCCGACATTCATTTTAGCATCTTACGGGGCCGATTGCTACTGCTGTTCATTTTCAAAAGTAAAGGCAAACATCCGACCTTTTTTTGGTGGCGCGATCGGACCACCAAAATCTTTATTTCTGAAATTTTGATTTCAATTCCGATTTTCATTCAATTCATTTATATAAAAGTCGATTCAACTCCAACTGACAAGCATGCAACCAATCAGTAGGCGCTATAACAGATACCATGTTGAACATCGATAAACGTCGGATAAGTCGAAGAAGATTCGACGTACGTACGCGTACCTCGAATTTTGCGTACCTTGAACCATTTTCTTCAGTCCCGATGAATTCGAGGTATCCGAAGTTGACTGTACCTTATATGACTGAGACATATTCTGCCAACTCTACCAAAATAACCTATTGTTCTTTAATCACTAGATGTACTGGCATTCCTAAAATAAATACCACTTTGGAATGCACATCGCCAAGACTACATACAACTGTTCATGTAACATTACACGCCCACATGTAATTCTGAAACATTTTAATACGGCTACATAGATACATGGTACCGATCGACCATGTCTATACAGTCATGTAGGTATATCAGTGTCACCGGCTCTTGATAATAATGTCTACACAGTGGCGTATCTACGGGGGGGGGGGGGCGCATGGGGGGGCACGTGCCCCCCCCCCCCCTCCCCCCAATCCGCTGGTAAAAAGAAAAAAGAAAAAAGGTAATTCAAGGGTTAGTAAACTGCTTTTGAAATCGACATGAAAGGGTGATCAAGAAGTAAGATATTTCTTTTAACCATAATTAAAGAGGTATGTGGTGTGAAACATTGTTCAAAAAGCCCGGAGCCGACAAAAGATTGTGATTCAGTGTGATTCCTGGTTGGCATTCTGAATAAAAGCAGGATGTGCGCATGTAGTGTACTCAGAACATCCGAACGGCAAAAAGAGTCGCTGCAATATTGCGCAATGTGATGTATAATGTACACCTTCGTACCTTACGCTTTGTTATGTCACAGCTAGATCATTGATTTTGCAGTGTTGCTTTACATACTAGTCTATATTAAAATGCCTTGCATTGCCAATTAAGACTTGAACTGCGTTATTCCCTAAATTTCCCATGTATATAAAACTCACACACACACAAATACAAACAATTAGGGGATGCTCTAAAGTGCAGATTTTGGACTTCTTTTCCCCGCTAGGTCACTTCGACCCCCCCCCCCCCCTCGCTGGTCATACCTCCCCAATCATGAACATAAAGCGACATCCTTTACTACCAGTGGCGGATCCAAGGAGGCGCACCGGCCTCCCCCCCCCCCCCCCCCTTAATTTCCAAAGCGAAAAGATATAGCTACAAACGACAGTTTGGGGAGTGAAAAATTTCAAATTTTCAAGCTCGCTCGCTCCGCTCGCTCGCATTTAATTGCTATGCCATTCTCCTGATGTTGCTGCCAGTAATTGCCAGCAGTTGTGCCCGGTGCGCCCCCCCCCCCTTAATTTCCAAAGCGAAAAGATATAGCTACAAACGGCAGTTTTGGGACTGTAAAATGTCAAAATTTTCAAGCTCGCTCGCCTCGCTCGCTCGCATTAAATCGTTATGCCATGTGCTCCTAATACTTTTCCACGAGGTGCCCCCAATGTCTTGACCCACGGTACGCCACTGTGTCTACACCTTGAGTGTGAAAAAGGAGAACTTAAATATGGATAATTTTTTGATATACACTATCTTGATGACAATGAGCTCACAGTGGTGTACGGTTATCTTGAAATGAAACTTTGGTGAAAGCAAAAAAGGAAAACAGACTTACACCATCAAACCTGCACATCACATAATCCCACCCCCACCCCCCACATACACACACACACAATAAACTAGAAATGTGGCTATGATGACTGTTATGCCTCGGCCATAAAGCATGATTCTCCTAATAGGTCTATAATAGGACCTACATCTAGACAATGTGTAATGACAGTTTCACATAATTTGGCAAAATATTAAAATGACATGTTTTGTCACAAATATTTTGAATTTACACTTTCCTTGAACTAGGTATAATTGGATTAATGTCTATATTTTCTAAGAGAGCATGTACTTGACTTTTGACCTTTTGTTTATGCATTGAGCAATTGTTAAGGTATGGGAAAAACTATGATTTCTGTTTCAAATATCACAATTATAAGCATATTTACCTGGTCTTTGACCCTTGACCTTTGACCCTATGACCCAAAAATCCCAAAAGAATCACAGCCAGGCAGAACATGCATAAAATGTACTAAGTTTCATGATGATACCTTAAGCCACTTCCGAGATATGGAGGAAAAAGTGAAATTCAGCACTTTCACTTGATCTTTGACCTTTTGATCTTTGACCTTTTTGGCTAAAAACTTCCCAGAGAATCTCTATTGGGTAATACATGTACATACACCAAGTTTAAAAAAAAAAATCCTACTGGATTACCGCATAAATATGAGGGAAACGGTAAAATTTTGAAGAGTTGACCTTGACCTTTGACCCCTGACCTTAGACCCCAAAATCCCCTAGATAACCACTGCCAGTCATTACATGCATAATGTAGTAAGTTCCGTGAAGATACCTTGAACAATTTCCGAGATATGGAGAAAAAAGTTTTTAGCATTTTCTTTGACCTTGGACCTCATGACTCAAAACTCTAACCGGAGAATCTTTATTTTGGTATTACATGTATACATTAATTTTCAAGAAAATACCTTCAGTCATTGCATAGATATGGGAGGAATAGTGAAATTCTGAGCATTTGACCTTGACTTTGACCTTTCACCTTGAGCATGTGCACCCAAAAGTTGATAGACACAACTTCATTTGTGACCCTGCACCACAAAACAAAAAGTCGCCAGACATGGATTTTTAGTTAAGGGCAGATTCTAAAAGAGCAGACTCTAAGCTTTAGAATGATGTATAACTCATAACCGGGGGGCCAAAAGCTAAAAACAGAGGTCGAGTTGCACTCTCTCTACAAACTAAGTAGACCATGCTTATTTTCAAGTTTTTATTGTAACAAACAACATTCCACTGGTCTACCTCAAAAAATTTGTTGCGAAAGCCTCCAAATCCAAGATGGCGTCCAAGATGGCCGCCATATTTGCTGAATTTGTTATTTAAATGATAGAATTCGATAGAAACATCAGATTTCAACAAATGTGATGTCATATGAAAAAAAAAATTCTACAAGTTGATACCATTTTTGTGGGTTATTGTGATAACTGGATTGAGATTTTAAGGAAAAACACTCATTTTTTGATAGTTTTCTGAAAAAAAGGAAAATCATGAAAATGCTTGATTCAGCATAAATCAGAGAAAGACTAAAGAATTATCTTGAAACGTTTCAAGAATTTTGTTTGACATATAATCAATATATGGAGAAAATTAGGGGTCAGTATCATTTTCGGTTCAGGAGTTATAATGTCTCAAACTTGAAAACTCACTACGTAAAAATGACCACTTTAGTTGTGACCAAGACCTTGTTGGTCATAAAAAAGTCTGCGCGCGCCAAGACTACTACACGCACCACTGACACTGGCACTTGTAGCAGTGCCAGTGGTGCGTGTAGTAGTCTTGGCAAATGCAAACTTTTTATTTGACAAACAAGGGTTTGTGCCTGCAAACTAACTTTTCATACCAAGTGGTAGCTCAGGTGACGCTGATTGCTATTATTTCAAAGTAGATTGTTCTGAAGCAGATGAGATGAAGCAAAAAAAAAAATTCAAATAGAGGTTGTAGCTTGAAACTTGGCACCAATCTTGTTATAGATAGTTTAAGACAGAATTTAGATCAACCGCTCAAAAAAAAAATTCAAGATAACAGCCATCAAAGTTGACATAGTGCATTGCGCCAAATTAAATGTATTATTTCGATTTTGATACAATTTTGTCTGTTGCGCTACTAATATTTTAGACCGTTTTATGTTTTTATGGACACATTTTTAAAACCAGTGATATTCTACTCTCCGAAAAAGAAAGAACAAATCGAGTGGAAGTTTTTACTTTTGATGTGAGGAGTGAATAACAGAAAACGGTGAATTTAGAGTGAAATTGGAGTGACTTTTGATTGAAAATGTTCATTTTCACTCATTTTAGAGTGACCTTAGGCAGGGCTTCACACTAATTTTATTTTTGGTGGCCCAAAGGCAAATATCCGACCGTTTTCGGTGGCCCGATCAGGCCACCAAATTCTTCATTTCTGACATTTTGGTGGCCCGACGTGCGTTTTTGGTGGCCCTGGGCCACCGGACCACCGTTAGTGTCGAGCCCTCAGGGGATCACTCGTCACTCTTCGAGTGATCCCCGAGGTCACTCTAAAATGAATGAAAATGAACATTTTCACTCTCGAGTGATCCTGATATCCATATTATGGGAAAGCATCTACCAATGGCATAAGTTCAGATCAATTGTGACACTATATAACCCACATGAAATCAGCCTAAAAACAATGTAAGAAAAATCTCATAACAGTAAATACAGTTTCGGCATGCTTATTTGTAAATGTGAATATACAGCACGAATAATCAATTTGGACAATTTTATTCGAACCATATACTGAAAAAGTAATTTCGCACAACACATTTAAGAGCAAAGTTGCGAAATTGCCGCCATGTCGGATTTTTTTCTTTCTTTTTTTTTTTTGGGGGGGGGGGGGTTCGGATCAGAAGGGCTTTCAAGGACATCTACGGATCAGACATTATTACACATTTCATACCATAATTATTCACGTTTCTACAACAGCAGAGTAACATACAAGTAAAAAAGCATATCTTTGATACAGAAGCATTTCTTTTTTATCAAAGATTGGGCCTTACCCAAACACTGGAATGAGCTCCACCCCCCCCCCCCCCCCAAAAAAAAAGACCCTCAATATGGTTTACACTAGTACAATATCGTTCGGATGTATAGAAACATGTAATAGACAGCAATATAAGAAGATTGAACAAAGTATATCAGATTATAAGTTGTAAGTTGAGATTTAGCTTTCACGCAACACACTACAGATATTGTTTACCATTGGGAGAGATATCAAATTCGACTTATATGTGAAGGTTAGTTGTATCACAAAACATTCTACCATGTAAAAAAAAATATAATAAAGCCTAAAACATACGGAGATGACACCATTTTTTTCAAGAAACCATAACCATGATAACTGTTAACAATTTAGTATATAAAAAGACATTCTTAACAGATCTATTTAGTATATCTAACAATGTTTGTACGTTAGTTGTTCTATCCCTAACTCACAGTTTAGAACTAGTTTGAGGAATTAAGTAAAGCTGGGTTTTTGTTTTACGTGCACTAATGGTAAATAATGCCTTGAACCACAACCTCGATTAATTACCGCCATCTTGAATTTTGTGTGGATACTATTTTTATCGCTAAATATTACACATTGGCAAAATTTGTGCCAAATTCCAAGCTCCTATCTCTTTTTGGAAAATACTTTCTGTTCAATCTTATCTGCCTCAGAACAATCTACTATGATGAAATGCTACAGTAATAGCGACCAGCGTCACCTACCACTTGGCATGAAAAGTTAGTTTTCAGGTACTTGCAAGTCACTAGACCATAGCAATATTACATGTGACCATGTAAACACATTGTATGCAAAATTTATAATGCATAAATATAATTTTTCCAGTTTTAGATGTTAACTTGTCAACAGTGTATGATATTGCCTATAATTCCAGAAATATGAATTATGTCTCAATCTCAGTAAATCTCAATCTCAATCGCAGGTTTCAAAACAATTCTTCAGTTCTTCTTTGATAAGTATCAAATCATGCATTTTTACATTTCTTCCTTTTTTCAAAACAATATAAAATATGTATTCCCCCCCCAAAAAAAAAAAAGAGAAGCAAACAACCCCCCCCCCCCCCCCCCCAATTTATCACAATACACAGCTAAAGTGGTATCAGCTTTTAGGAAGTTTTGCTCTCCTTCATATGACATCAAATCTGTTGCAATCCAATGTCTCTATCAAATTTTATGTTTGAAATGTCAAATTCAATAAAAATGGCGGACCTATTGGACCGCATCTGTACTTTGGAGGTTTTTGCAACAAATCTACTGAGGTGTACTTACGGAACATTGCTTAGTATACTTAATATTATGTGTGGTCTTGTTTATAGAGAGAGTGGAACTCGAAAAGTAAGCACGATCTTGGATTTGACCCTCTGTGACCTCTTTGGGAACAGATGCGTGCAAATATATATTATGTAAAATTGGATTTCAAGTTTTAGACATTATATCTCCTGAACCAAATACAATACTGACCCCTAATTTTCTCCAAATATTGATTATATTATGGGAAAGATGTTAATTTCTGCATGGTTTTCATAAACATTTTTGATTTTATTTTATTTCTACTTTTTAGAGAAATATTCATGGTGCATTCTGAAAAATGTCTCCATTAACAACCTAAGATGGTTTGAAATACCATTAAAATGTTCAGAATATATAAAAGCCGTATAAATAGACAGCAAAACAGACAAAATTGTATCAAAATCGAAATGATACATTTACTTTGGCGCAATACATTATGTCAGCTTTGATGGCCTGCAATTTTGAATTTTTTGAGTGATTGATCCAAATTTTGTTGTAAACTTTCTATAGCAAGGTTAGTGTTTCAAGCTTTTACCTCTGTTTGAAAGATATTTTTCGCTTCATCTCATCTGCTTCAGAACAATCTACTTTGAAATAATAGCAATCAGCGTCACCTGAGCTACCACTTGGTATGAAAAGTTAGTTTGCAGGCATAAACCCTTGTTTGTCAAATAAAAAGTCTGCGTTTGCCAAGACTACTACACGCACCACTGGCACTGCTGCAAGCGCCAGTGCCAGTGGTGCGTGTAGTAGCCTTGACGCGCGCAGGCTTTTTTTACGACCAACAAGGTCTTGTCACAACTAAAGTGGCCATTTTTACATAGTGAGTTTTCAAGTTTGAGACATTATAACTCCTGAACCGAAAATGGTACTGACCACTAATTTTCTCCAAATATTAATTATATGTCAAACAAAATTCTTGAAACGTTTCAAGATTATTCTTCAGTCTTTCTCTGATTTATGCTGAATCAAGCATTTTCAAGATTTTCCTTTTTTCAGAAAAATATCAAAAAATGAGTGTTTTTTTCCTTAAAATCTCAATCCAGTTATCACAATAACCCATAAAAATGGTATCAACTTGTAGAAAATTTTATTCTCTTTCATATGACATCAAATTTGTTGAAGTCCGATGTTTCAATCAAATTCTATCTTTCAAATAACAAATTCAGTAAATATGGCGGCCATCTTGGACGCCATCTTGGATTTGGAGGCTTCGCAACAAATTTTTTGAGGTAGACCAGTGGAATGTTGTTTGTTACAATAAAAACTTGAAAATAAGCATGGTCTACTTAGTTTGTAGAGAGAGTGCAACTCACTCGTTAAGTAAGCGACTTGTTGGGGTTTGGCCCTCCGGTTATCAATTCAAATGGATTCTCCTATAATATTGGAAAGAAAGCACACACTCCAGGAAGTGTGAACTGAGTAAAGAGGCTCTTAGGTACAGGGTCTATTCAAGTGCTTAATCTTTACTAAAGCCGTACTACCTGTGCCATGAATGGGGCAAAAACATGATGTAAGCCATTATCGCAACAATACAGGGATTACTAAGTATCAGATTAAGCTGAAATTTTGAAATTGAGCATGCTCTATATAACCACATACTGACCATGATAAATGTCAACTTTCAAAGCAGTAGCATCATCCTTTCAAAAGTTATTAGAGTTGAAAGTGAAGAGGGTGGAAAGGATTTTCAAGAAATGAAAGGGGCCTCTATGAAAAACCTGATCACACTACTCTACTATAAAAGGGGTTGTAGAAAAACTGCTGAAAACCCACTTTGCCATTCAATATATGATCTCAAACTCAAGAATAATGTAGAAGAAGAATAGATCTTCAGAAAATATGGAAAACTCAAAATTGACTCGGTTGACCCATTTTACCTTTCTTGAGTCCTCACGTACAATCAGGGGGTGTGACTTTTTGTTTGTTTTGTGATGCACGGTCACATTTTACTCATGCATATACATGTACATACCAAGTCTCATCAGGATACCTCAAACGGTTTTTTAGTTACGCTGTCCTCAAAATTCATTACGGACGGACGGAAGGATGGAAGGACGGACAAACGGACGGCGGACGGACAACTTGACAACATACAAAACACACAAACTAACAAACAAATGGTGCCAGGTGTTCACAGGCATAAGAATTTTAAAGTGTAAGATACATAAAAATGAATCAATCATAATAGTTATTAACAGTTTCAATATTTAAGCGACCTATTCTTCTTCATACCCATAGTGATCAGTAAGCTTATCAAATACTGATGATGTCACTGGGTTAGTAACATCCGATCCAGCATCATACGTTAATACTGCTTCTTGGGTACATTAAATGAGTAAAATGTCCCATTAATCTTAACTGTGGGGACATCCCCTAAGGGTTAACAAAAACCTGAAATTTTCTTGAAAAAAAAAATCTTTTCCATACATTGGGCATGTGTTTGTACGGTACATATCCAACATTATAAAATATTCTGAAAAAAAAAACAAGAGACCCGCGGGTCTATAGCGCTCACCTGAGTATCGATCGCTAGTTCACCTTGCACGCAGTCACTAATCTCACTTATTCACAGCTCTACCAAAATTTGACCATGCATTCTCAAGTAGAAAATGAAAATGTACAATAAGGGCCCAATTTTTTTAAGATTCCTTAATTTGGGGGGATTGGGGCCCCCTAGGAGGGGCATGGTGCCCATTTTGATAAATTGAGATCCTGACCCCCTAAGGATCTACTTGCCAAGTTTGATGAAAATCCATCATGAGGTTTTCAGGAAGAAGATGAAAATGTACAATTCAGGCCCCCATTTGGACCTTCCCAACCCTCCCCCCCCCCCTGCCCCCAAGAGGGGCACCCTGGATCTGCTATAAACAAACTTGAAACTACAGTCATTAATGTACTCACTCATAGTATTTTCTTAGCTCTATCACTTCTGATTCTAGAGAAGATTCTTAAAGATTTCTTCATTTTGGGATGTTTGGACCCCTTGGGGCCCTCCAGGTGGGATATGGTGCCCATTTGAATAGATTGAGATCCTATGCCCTTAGGGATACTACCTGCTAAGTTTGGTGAAAATGGGTCATGGGGTTCTCAAGAAGAAGATGAAAATGTACAAAAGGGGGGGGGGCACCCCTGATTCCGCCATGAACAAACTTAAAATCACAGTCATCAATGTATAAGTCATAGTATTAACTTAACTCTATCACTTTTGGTTCTACAGAAAATTTTTGAGATTCCTTAATTTTGGGGGGTTTGGGTTCCCCTGGGGGTCCCTGGGTGGGGCATGGTGCCCATTTTAACAAATTGAGATTCTAACCCCCTAAGGATGTTACCTGCCAAGTTTGGCGAGAATGGGTCATGGGGTTCTCAAGAAGAAGATGAAAATGTACCAATTTAGGCCCCATTAGGACCCCTCCCCACCCCCTCCCCTGGGTTGCACGGGGGGGGGGGGGCACCCCTGATTCTTCCATGAACAAACTTGAAACTTCAGTCATCAATGCACTAACTCATAGTATTAACTTAGCGCTATCACTTCTGGTTCCAGGAAAGAAGATTTTGAAAGATTCCTTAATTTTGGGGGGTTTAGGCCCCCGTGGGGGCCCCCTGGGTGGGGCATAGTGTACATTTTAACCAATTGACTTCCTAACCCCCTATGTATGCTACATGCCAAGTTTGGTGAAAATCGGTCTTGGGGTTTTCAAGAAGAAGAAAATGTAAAAAGTTTACTCACGACAGACAGACGACGCACGACGGACAACGCACGACGGACGCCGGACGAAGGGCGATCGCAATAGCTCACTTGAGCCTTTGGCTCAGGTGAGCTCAAAATAACCCTCTGTCTTCAGCATCTTTCTAGTGTAGTGGTCTGCTGCAATCTATTGTTAAGCATATCTACAACTTTTTACAAAACTCTTAGTTTTAATCTGAGAATGAAATACTGTTTCCAAACAAAAATATACCCCTATTATTCCACAAAATTTGATTTACACAATATCTTCCTTGGTCAATTGCTTCCAAGTTTTTTAAACATCTACTGGTATGTTTCAAAGGGGAATATCAATTTTCAAACAGTTAGTGTCCAAATAGCTATGGAAAATCAAATCACCCCCAACTCCATCCCATTAATCGCAAAGTACACTTTTTCGAACCTCTGGAATCAGAAGTAGTTTTGTAGTTTTGTTGTACAAAATATCAATAACAGTATACGTACTGCTTCTCCAATCTTCCTTTGAGAAAAGCTACCTGGTCTGGGTGTACAACTCTGCTAAAATTGGTTTAAGTCTCGCTGCCAAAGCCTTTGATCTGAGTTTCAAATCAATGTTCAACAATGTAATAGGCCTATGATTTTCCAATATCAGTTTCTCTTTCCCCAGTTTAGCAACAATTGTAATTATAGCCTGTCTATGTGATGTTGGCATTTACCAGACACAAACCCGTAATTAAACACATCAATAAAAATTGGGGCAATTTGTTTCCAAAGCCTACAAAAAATTCAACAATAATGCCATCCTTTCCAGGTGACTTATTTCTGGACATTGACTCAACCGCTTTAGTGCACTCCTCAAGTGTTAAAAGTGATTCAGATTCTCATGCTACAGTCATACACGGCTGAATTTCTAACCGGGTCCATAAGGAATTGAAACCGTATCGACCCCGGTTCGAGCCGTAGAGACCTGCTTGACCCGCATTGTAAACCGTGTCACTTCCTGGTGGAATGGGGGGGGGGGGGGGGGGGCTATGATACGGCGGTGAAAAATTCTTGGTCATGTTCAAAATTTTCTCACGGATTTCTATTCCATATTGATATCCGAATTGACCCGGTTCAAACCGCATTGACTCGCATCGACCCGCTGCAACCCGCAGCGTAAAACTGTATGGACCCTTGCCGTATGCCGCATTGCCTTCATGCAACGGATTATGACAAGGTTTACATCCGGGTCGGTACGGGTCGTAGCGGGTTGACACGGGTCGACAGGGGTCGAAAAGGATTCAGTTAAGGATTTAAAGCGGATTTTTATACGGTTCAATACGGGCCTCAACGGCTCGAACCGGGTCGATACCGTTTTAATTCCTTATGGACCTGCATGGCTCGAAATCCGGCTTGTGTGACTGTAGCATAAATTACCCTCCATTCCGGGACTAATCCGGCTCATTTTCACCCAGATCAAATCCGTTTTGAGACCGGACCGTGTGCGACTGTCTATAGCATAAATTGCCTTTAGATTCTTCTGACAACTGAGGTAACTTGTCATAGAACTCCTCCTTGGGCCTACACTAAAGAACATCAGGGGACCATTTCATGAAAGTTGTCAGCCGTGACAAGTTGTCAGTCTCTGACAATCACCATGGTAACTACAGGCAGTGACCAGAGCGTCTCAGCCAATCAAATCCACAGATTTTGCTGAAATTGTCGGCGACTCACAACTTGTCAGCGCTGACTAAATTGATGAAACACCCCAGGCTTAATAGCATGTAATAATATTTAGTACATGTATATATAAACTTCTTTAATTATACTCGTTAATCGCTTTTTCCTAAGTAACCACAGTATCTCTAATTCCGTAGTCTCTTTATAGTATAACTATTCTTATGTATTTTTTTTCAAGTTTCAGGAAGAAATTTGCATATTTTCCCCATATTCTACCTAAATTGCCCTGGCTCTAACCATGGACCTACTATACATGGACGTTCATCGCTCGTTAATGAATTCATGCACCCGTTTCTGTCAAAAGTAGCACAAAAGCATTTTAAGCATGCTTTCCTGCTTTGATCTTATCATCACCGCCGACAGCCAGCTTGGATAAAATCAAGACGACGCTTTGAGAACTCTAAAAAGTACATGCGCAGAAGATAGTACTTCTCTTAAATCCAGAAAAATGCATGTGCATTTGTAGTGTACATTGGGAAATTGTCGCTCAATTTCAATTTCAATCAAATTTTCAATTTTGAGAAATGCGCGTATATACTTTACAAGAGAAAGCAATTATTTTGGCAGGTTGGATGTGATTTGAAAGCTAATTTTCATAGTTTTCGCACGTTGTTCCAGAGTAAACATGGACAGTAACCGTAGATTACATGTAAATCCCATCATTAAGCCATGTTACATGCTTGTCCACAAGTGTCCACTTCAGTAATTTTCAATTTTGTGACAGGAAAACTGTCATGTTTTTGGGTCTGCTCCTCCCTTTCATCGGTATTTATTCAAAGGTAATTGAGTCTGAAAAGGCATCTCAGCAAAATAAGACTGCAATGAGGGAAATGGTTCTTTTGTCAGGGACGATGCACGATTGCACAATCGTTATTATCCAAGCACCTGAAAGTACTTACTAAGATGCACATAATCAGGTGGCGGCGGTGATGATGGGATCAAAGAAAGACATTGTTATTTGCCCATGTGTGTATTAGGTCCATGCTCTAACAATGAGACCTTGTGTATTATGTAATCAACGTATTCTTCGTACTCCCCCTGAAGCTTGATTGTGTTCCTCAAGGTGCTTAGAACCTTTGGTACCTAACAAAACCTGTAATCTCGATAACTATCTTCAATTCTTTCTTACAGAAGGCTTTTGTGTTTAGCTGTAGGCTTTTATATTGCATGTAGCATGAATTGTGGGGGAACCAGTCCCATGTCTGGTGAGTATAATTATGTGGATTTTTTTTTCTCTGTAATGTTGTGAAAACAAGTAGCAATACATTTTTACTGATTCGACTGAAGTGCAACAGTGATTTTAAAGAATATGACAACAGTCACAGATATAAGAATGTTTGAGAAGAGAATTGTACTTACTGTTCATACGCATCAAGCATTTCATGCACCATTGACGTGACATCTTTAACATAAACCAATGGTGCAAGCTGAAACTCCACATTTTTTGACAAGGCACAAGTAACCTGCATTGCACGTATTCCCCTGTCAGGTTGTCCTTTATGATGTTCTCCTGGAGGTTTCTTACTCTTTTTTCAGCCGGTGTTCGTATTTGCCACTCCCTTAACCAGCTATTGGAAAAAGAAAATAATGAAAAGTAAATCTAGTGGAACAACAAATATCTGTTGTATGCATGTTAATTGCCCGGAGGTTTTCACGAAACAAATTTGAACGTTCAGCAAATGAAATATTGGTTAGATATTTTATATACATTTGCATATTAATCTACTTGTATATGGCTTTCAAGAAACATATCAATGTTTTTTGTTTGTTCAGTATAACTACATATTCTAATATTCTTTTTGAATCATTACACAAGGTAATCAACGTTGGTGAAGGTGATGGGACAAATCATCACTTCCGAGGCGATCTGGATGTAGCTATCTCTCCGAAGCGCAGCTGCGGAAAGATAGCGTACACATTAAGATCGCCGAGGGAGTGATTTCGTCTCACTGCTGAAACTAACAGTTGATTATTTGCTTTATATTCCACATCTAGATTCCTAGATATTACCATTTTATTCCACATCTGAAAACGTTTTAAATAGCTGTCTTTAGATATTCTCACGGCTTAGGCTACGTATGAATTTTACTTTAGACGTATGCGCGTAGACGACAAAACAACGAATTTGCTCCGCGCCCCGCGCGTGGCATGAATAAAAGAGCGTGGCACATGTGGTCTATCACTTGACACAGACCACAGTGCCACGCACTTTTATTTCGCGCGTACTCAAAATTGTAAGTTATATCACGCGTTAAGACTGTGTGGAGTAAGAGATCAGCGAAACAAAATGACTATCATCAATAGAGTGTAACCAGAGTGTAACGAACTTTCTTCCCAGGTGATGTGATGGGCAGAATACACTTTATCACGTGATCAGCTCTTGACCAATCCTATAGCAAGAATCTTAGTTTGTGGAATAAGCAAATTTATAATCATCGTTGGTGAAGGTGATGGGACAAATTATCACTTCAGAGGCGATCTGGATGTAGCTATCTTTCCAAAGCGCAGCTGAGGAAAGATAGCGTACACATTCAGATCGCCGAGGAAGTGATAGCTTGTCTCATTGCCTGAAACTAAAAGTTGATTATTAGCTTTATATTCCACATCTAGAGTCCTAGAAATTCCCATTTTATCCCACATCTAAAACCGCTTTAGCTGTCTTTAGGTATCCTAAGGGCTTAGGCTACGTGTGCGCGTAGATGAAAAAACAATGAATTTGCTGCGCGCACCGCGCAGCACTGAAGGGAAAGTGCGTTGCACTGTGTACTATCAAGTGACCTAGTTAAGTAGTGCAACGCCTTTTATTTCGCGCGTACTCATCTCGCGTTAAGACTGTATGGACCGCCAGAGATCAGCAAAACAAACAGCTGTCTTTATAGATGACAAAACAATGACTTTGCTGCGCGCACCGCGCGACAATGAAGGGAAAGTGCGTTGCACTGTTTACTATCAAGTGACTCGGGGTGCGTTTATAAGATTTTGCGGGCCTAGAATCACTGTTTTGAAACACTGTTTTGAAACACTGTTTCAAATCACACTTTCTTCAGGAGAGCGTTTATAAGATTTTTTTTTTTTTCTCCGAGCGTGTTGGGGCTCTCGCTCAGACTGTGCCATTGCGCAACTCACTCTGCGCAGTTTTTCCTCGGTAAAAGGTCAAACATGGTGCGCGCAAGGCATTGTGACGTCACATTAACAGTGTTTGCGATCGCGGTTGCGTTTATAAGATTTTTGAAACACTGATTCTACAGAAACACTGTTTGTAAACGCACTATTTTGTGCGTTTACAAACAGTGTTTCAAAACACTGTTTCAAATCACGGCGAGCGTTTATAAGAATTTTTTTCGAGCTAGAATCACTGTTTGGCCAGAAACAGAAAAAGAAAAATCTTATAAACGCACCCTTAGTTCTTCTCAGGTGATGTGATGGGCAAAACTACGCTTTATCACGTGATCAGCTCTTGACCAATCCTATAGCAAGATTCTTAGAAGTGGAATATAATATACAAATGATGCACAGGATAGAGTGCGTTAGTGTAGGCGTATAGTGCACTCGAGGGTATTTACAATTGTGAAACATGCACGAGGCGAAGCCGATTGCATGTTGCACTACATTGTAAATACCCGAGAGTGAGCTACGCCTCCACTAACGCCACGAAATAATCCTGTGCATCATTTGTTTTATAAAATGGGTCGAAAATTCGAAAACTAACAGCATTTGTCAGCGTTTTTCACGTATCTTTGTGGGTCAAGACGTCCGAGGATGTTCGTCCCAAACATTTACGCACGTCGCACTCGGAAATCCCGCACATGTAAGTACTGTACGTATAAGCTTATACGTACGCCACATTATTGTTGTGCACAAGAAAGGCCGGCTGGCAACCTGAACGAGAAGTTGTTTACAGGATTGACAGCGCGTATGGTAGCGCGCGACGCACTTGTAACAACTGATTAAGTGCGCACTGCTAGTGTAAACATTGTGACGTCAGTGACTTTACGCTTTTTGCAAGGCCGTGCATGATAGTAAAAATTAACGCACGCACACGTGACTCATTTCAGCGCTTCCAATTGGCTACATTCTTGAACCCATTTTATAATATAAATTATATTCCACATACTAAGAATGTTGCAATAGGATTGGTCTAGAGCTCATCACGTGATGAAGCGTAGTTTTGCCGATCACATCACCTGAGAAGAAAAGTTCGTTACACTCTATGTTGATAGTCCCTTTTGTTTCGCTGATCTCTACACAGTCCACACAGTCCTAACGCAAGATGAGTACGCGCGAAATAAAAGTGCGTTGCACTGTGGACTATCATGTGACCTAGGTCACTTGATAGTACACAGTGCAACGCACTTTCACTTCGGTGCCGCGCGGTGCGCGCAGCAAATTCATTGTTTTGTCATCTACGCGCACACGTAGCCTAAGCCCTATATAAGGATACCTAAAGACAGTTAAATCGGTTTCACATGTGGAATAAAATGGGAATTTCTAGAACCCTAGATGTGGAATATAAAGCAAATAATCAACTGTTAGTTTCAGGCAATCTCGGCGATCTGAATGTGTACACTATCTTTCCTCAGCTGCGCTTCGGAAAGATAGCTACATCCAGATCGCCTCGGAAGTGATAGTTTGTCCCATCACCTTCACCAACGTTGATTATTTGCTTAATACATTAATAGTGAATTTACTATCGGATATTATTCTACTCTACATACATAATTGTACCTTCCTGTTCTATTCTTCTCTCTTTATCCTATCCATCCTATCAAAAGTGATTTAGATTCAAACTCATTTTGGGCAAACACAAGTACGGTATACAGTACATAATTTAGTGAGAAATTAAGCAGACGTATTTATAGTATCTTCAGTGCATTCCCATAATAACGAAGTCCTCGGGTCTGGCTGTTTTCTTTTGTTGATTAAAATTTTGTTATAGTAAAACGGTAAAATATATAAAGATATAGAGATGATAATTTTTGGACCTAAATTTCTACTTCATCGCAAGCAGATTTTCATTTTTATAAATTACCGTATGGCCCTATTCGTTATAATTGGAGTGCACTGTATGTACACGTATATATCACATAAGGAAGCTGCACTTTAGATGACGATGTGATGTAAAGTACTGTGAAATGATTTAAAGTTAAAAAGAGGCTATACAAAATGGAAGTACCATATTGTATATTTTCTCTTCTTTGATAAGATTAAAATTTTTATGAAGTTAACCTTTTCAGCTTCCTGAGTTTCGTCCAGGAGAGGCCAAACACAGTCTTTAGCTCCAGCAATTCTTGTGGACGAATGCAAATGCCAGAGGGCCCCAAGATATCTCGCAGGTTGTTTTTCAAAGACAACTCTTGTCTTAAATGGATGGTTTCCTGTCCCAGTGATATTTCCTGTCTTATGCTGCTCACCAGCTTTGTCCGACTACGGACTGTAGTTCTGGAGCATTCACTGCTTGGAACAGTGGCACGTGGAAGCCTCTTTACTGTGATAGGCTGGAAGTGAAACGTACAATGTATGCAAAAGAAGATTAGATGTGTTATTATTGCATTGTGCACATTCAAAACAGCAGATATCTAATGTCAAATATTTCCCAGGTGTGGCATTCAATGTATAAAGTATATGATATGTGCTGTTATCTGCAGCTCTCAGAAAGTGCTTACAAAACCAATTAGCAAATGCAAAGTTTGCCAAAGAAATTCTTGATTTCCCAAACTTTTGAGCCAGTTTTTGTTTGTAATTAGAAGACATATTCACATATTCATGAAATCTTACCGTCTCCATGTATCACACTGTTTTATTTTAGTTATTTAATGTTACATTGAACCATCAATGGCATTTGCAAGTTTTGAGTTTGAATAAATCGAAATTTTCTTTACCTTTCAAACTTTGGATGTCAGAGGTAAATATAGGCTCCAATTTTTTTTTTTTTTGTCTTTCCTGGGTTTTTTTTTTGTGTGTGTGTTTGTTTGTTTTTTTTTTGTGTGTGTGTGTGCATCAGGGGGGGGGGGGTTAAAAAGGAAAAATACATTCCAAATATACTCAATGTATTATTGTACGTGTAAGTAATGAGTGTCTATCAGATCTTTTTCAGGTACCATTGCCAATTACATATCATGAAAAGGTCTTTGCTCTTACCTTTCCACGTCCAGGGATGGTTGCAGTGAGCCGATCACGGGATTTTGCAAACTGATCCCGAATGAAATTGGTGGCTGCGTGCTGCAGTTCTTGCTCCGGAATTGAATTTGTATACATGTGTTTTGCATACGGGTGATCTTTTTCAATGTGGTGGCAAGTGTGAAAGGTTGACTGGGTGTAGTGAAGAGATTGTTTACAGTGTGTGCATTGAACATGTAGATTCTTTATGAGTGCATGTATGTAGTCTGCTGGTTTACGAGTCTGTGAGAAATGAATATGTACACTACACACTGGGCATTCAATGGACACTTTAGAGAAGAGAGCAGACATGCAGTCTGCACAAAAAAGGTGATTACAAGGTGTTTCAATAGGATGTGATAAAACACCATGACAAAGACTGCAGATTAAAAAAGTAAAAGATTCATTAACATGAAAGTGTCCTTCATCGATCAAATTTGACTGTCCCTGAACCTGGCCCTGTGATTGCTGAGATTGAGATGCCAGCTGCATGATGTGCGATGTGGGGGTTGGCCGGGGATTTGGTGGCCGACCACCCACCTTCCTTTTTTTCGGCCTACCACCTTGTTGAGACAGTGTGAACAAGTCACAAGTTGTACACTTCGATGTACGTTTATGTCCTTCCAGTTGTTTTTAGGCTGCCATGAAGTTGTCTTGTCAGTGACCACTCTACAATAGCATGAAGAGCAAAATAAAGGAGGATGAACATCTGGCAGATCAGTTGAAACATCAAGATCAAATTTGCTGTCCACTACTCGTGCATAGTCAAGCACTTTGTATCCATAATTATTTTTTCTTTTAGTGGTGTCCAACCTTTCGCCACAAAACCGACACAAAGACTGCACCCGACGCCTATGTTCATCCATGACTCACTTCTTCCTTTGTGCTGTATTATGTCGCGGTGTTCATACCACTACCAGCGCAGCCGTCCTAACCAGGGGCGCTCCGTTGAACATTCAGTGCAATGTGTGCCGTGCGTGGTACCAGATCAGAGGAGCTTGTGCGTCGCGTTCGGGCTGGTAGCACCCATCGATGAGTGTCAGCCTTGATCGAACAAAAATTCTAGCTAGTAGGATGGACAGAATTGTATCGCTTCTTGTCAGAAATCCAAAACCACACTTTCAAAACTGCAAGAACTGATTCATAACGATTAGAAAAGCACATAGAAATTGTAGATAGGATGGTGTATAATTATAAGGTGTGAATCTACGTAGGGTCGCCGGACACGAAGAAAAAGCGTACACCAGACAAATAGCTGGCTCAGGCTAAATAGCCCGACCCCCCCCCCCCCCCACCCCCCCCCGGACCCGTAGCCGTTCCGTGCGTAATTACTGGTTCGCTAGCTGCTGCAAATGGCTAAGCAATCTAGCTTGCACCAAAGAGATTTTCCCGGAGGAGAAAAATATTTTTGGCTTGCACGCTTGCACCAGCTGGTGTGTGTGCGTGGTGTCCACTATGGAACGCCATGTGTTCAAATTCATGAATTCTTCCTTGAGGTGTTTTCATTGCAATGCCGCCCTCCCTCCATCGATCGACGTACTAGTATCAATCATCAGGAACGTATGTGTTGCAAATATGGCCGGTGTCACGTTTTCAAGGAAAAGTGTGTGTGATGGGGGTGGGGGGGGAGGAGGAGGGGGAGGGGAGGGAGGAGGGGGAAGGGGGGACTTATCAAGGCAAAAAACTGAAGAGAGCAAGAGCACAAGTAGTCAAGACTTCAAATCAAGCAAAACAGTCTTGACAAGTGCAAAGTCATGTAACCAAATGAACAAGTTTGGCACGGAACAGAAAAAAACCAAATCAGCTGGAAAAATCAAAAGGTAAATACAGTATTGTCACATACATAGATCCAAAGTAATTACACTCCAGATTAAACCAAAAGAGCCTTACCATAAAAAAAACAAAATTATAACCTTTTATAATTACTGAAATTACAATTCTACATGTGGTATATATTAAACTTGAACTACATGGAAGAAAAAGGAGAAATCAAAGAAATGATACTAATACTAATACCCCAATCTCGACGAAGAATCGCCCTAGACATGACTTTAAAAATACATACTGTATAAGTAAATTTAAAAAAATAACTTTGGATTTATGAGAATGCAATCTACACATACATAAAAGGAAAAATTATTCCTCATACTAAGTACATACATGTAACTATTACACACTACTCCTGGAATTATCTGAAAAGTGAAAATGCAATTGCAATGACCACACGATATAGCAAATCAGTTCCCATCAATACAATTTTAACATGTACAGTGGTCTCCCATTATAATGAGCATTGGCACGAGGTCTCATCACAACAAGGTAATCACCGTAGACCCAAATTGCAATCCTCCATTGCACCGCATTATTTTGGAATGCTAACACAAGGTTTCACCACAACAAGCACACCTTCCTGGCCCAAAAGACCTCGCCACGAGAGTCCACTGAATCTTAAATAACTAAGCAGCGAATTAGACCCAAAAGTAGAAAAAAAAATATTTTGGAAAATATACTCGTGCCACACTCTAAGAAAAAAAGGTTCTCAAATGGTTCTCGTCGGCTCCAAAATGGTTCTCATCAGATGGTTCTCGCAAAATGGTTCCGATGAGCACCTATAAATGGTTCCCAATCGAAATGGTTCCGTTCGTCACCATTTGCTAGTATGCGATCCAGTCCCCGAGTGTTATTTGTGGTACTCCTGCAGGTCAAACAATATCTTTAGGTCCACTTTCATTTTTCCCCTTGCTGTATATTCGAATGCCAGATGTGAAAATCACCAAAACTGTGGTATTGGTACAAAAATATTGTATGTGTTTCTACTGCTGTGATAATAAAAAGTACATATTGTTTTTATCGTAGACTAATGACTTCTCTTGGCTGCGTGCCAACTGACAGCAGCTAGCTGCCACCATCCAATTTTAGCGCTCGATCAGATATGCGTACGCGTAAACGTACACATACTAGTACTGCATTGTAGGACTTATGTAACCGCGGCGGCACGCGCCGCGGCTATATGTAGTCCTGTGCTGCCTGCCTGCGCCTATGCAAACCTACCACCGCACAGCGGCAGAGTGCCAATGCAATACCCATGCATGCAGCGCAGCATGATGCAGCAGACGGCTAGCTAACCACTTTAGTGTAGACACTAACACACATAACACATCACACCCATAACGAGCGGCACCCGGTAACGTTTAGACATTAATTTTGACAAAGTGGACTGGAAACGTGTCACTGTCAATTCCATTTTCGCCATGGCAGTCATCACAATTTAGGAGAAGAGGTAAGATTTTTTAGTTTTAATGTGGTTTTATCTCATTTTTAGATGACATTCGTTGGTACAAAATCAAGTTAGAATGTTACGTGTTAGGCCCCTACTGTTAGATTCATCACTCAGTTTTCGTTTTCAGTCAGTGATTAACCTTTTAGATCCTAATGTTAGATCTAATTTGATCGAAGCTGCTATCTTGTGTAATGTTTACCAGGTACAGTAGATCCAGATCTAACAATAACATGTTAGGCCTGACACTTCTCCCAATTAGAAATTTGGCATACCGGTAGCAATGGCTCATGGGCTAGCCCGAACAGACGCCGTGCGGGGCCGGAGCATGGCTGTCACGTTTTTACAGCGACTGGGCAGGGCTAAGACGGCCTAAGTTACTTAGCTAGGTATGCATGTAACGTTTAGACATTTCTATGCCTACTAAAAATAGAGTCTACTGACTCCGAAACATAGCCCAAACGCCGAACGCAAAGATAACTGTGTACAAGGAGCGCCCCGGGGTAAGGTCTATACCGTCTAACCAATAAGGAAATTTGTTCTATATTCGCACTTAGGCCCCTATATGTTATAACTGTCAGTGTTAACGTTAGAGCCAATAGAGGTCTGTCTACAGCCCAGTAGGCCTAACTGTTAGGTCAAAATCTCTTCAGTATGTTTTCAGGCTTGTTCTAAGTAACGAGTCACGTCATGTAATGTCGTGTTCTGTTTATCGAATTAATATAGCAATGACATTGTTTTATTAACGCGGTGTAGGTCTATTGTATCTTTCAATTCATATATAAGGGAAGTGGACACACCAACAAGCACAGAAACCAGGGAACAAGTAACTCTGGCCGGGACAATGAAGCAGTACGTACGTGTTCAGGTCGCTGGTGCGGTTAGGGAAAAAGGTAGACTCTACATTGATCAGAGAGACAGCCCGTGACAGACCGTTGACAACATCGGCCAGAACCGTAGGCTTAACACTAGCCAAGAATGAGGTGGGCGGCCACAAGAATTCATCGATCAGAATAAGAGCCCGGGATAGCCCATTTGCAGCATCAGCCAGAACCCTGGGCTAGTCAAGAATGAGCTGTGTGGCTGAGACGTTACATCGATCAGAATGACAGCCTGTGATAGCCCGTTGACAGCATCAAACAGAACCGATGGGCTAGTCAAGAATGAGCTAGGTGACCAAAAGAATACATCGATCAGAATGACAATTTTAGCCCTATAGCCCGTTGACAGCATCGACCAGAAACCTACGCTAGCCAAGAATGAGCTGAGTTAAAGAAAAAACACTGATGCTGCCAGAGAAAACCTTTGAGAAATATGTAGATGGGGTAGGTAAGTCCGTTTGCATTGACTTATAGTGTATTTTATAGCTGCTCTTTCAGAATCTGCCGTCAACCAAATATTCATGTCAGGCGACTGACTGATACTGATCCCAGTATAGTATTTGCAACTTACAATGTACCAGTGATAATGTTTCACTATAATTTGCATTTAACAGCTTTCAATCAACTGTATGGGGGGGGGGGGGGGGGTAGACATAATGAGATCAGACCAGATGCCAATCTGAGAAGTGGAGTCATTCATAGTTCTAAACTTTAAAAGCACAAACGGAAAATGCTCTTTATACTTCTCCAGTCATTGTGTAGTCGATTTCTGCACACTTTTAAAGTTTGCACCTAGACTGGTAAAACTTATTGCATTTATACCCACGCAGGAATTACATATTGTGTTGAGAATTGAAGATTATGTAATTTATTTCAAAGCACTGATGCACCTCTTGTCACCAGTTTGTATTGCTTTTGCAGAAATACAAAATGTGTATGTACTTGGTGGTGGTGTTTAAAAGACTGTTGGCAAATTTGGTGAACAAAATGACAAATGCTAACAACATATTATTGTCATAGGCAGGTTATAGGACAGCAAATTCAAACTTCAGCTTTAGGCCTGCATTGTATATAAGTTTACTCTAATGAATTTGTTGCTCTGCTTTAAAAAAAAAAAGTGTAAATGAAGAGTTTGTTCGCAAAAAACCGATAAGTCCATATTTGCCAAATGGAGATATTTGCGATTAAAGGTCAAGAAATATAAAGAAAACAATAAGAAAATGTTTGCTTCTTTTGACAATAACTTCAAAAATGTACCTTTATATGTAGTAACCAATATATAATTTAAAAGGTATTATTTTGTACTTTATGACAGAGACCGTACCTCAAAATCTTAAAAAATGGACTTATCGGTTTTTGCTATCAAACTCTTCAAATTTTTATCGATTCCCAATGTTATATATTTTAGTTCATGGTTGAGGAATTTTGTTCATTCATGCTTGTGAAACTGTGTGGGTGTGGTATCCTAGCTCTTTTCCCCTTTGGATTCTTATTATCCTTCTCATTATAAAACAATGTGTTCTTTTCTTTTCTTTTCTTTTCTTTTGTGTGTGTTTTCGTAGGACATGCTGTAAATTGTCAGAAGTCATGATTAACCTGAATTGATACTCTTCTTGTATTTGCAGTTGTATAGATGTGTCTATGGTGCTTTCAAATTGCAGAACAACAACAACAACAAAAAAGGTCACTCGTATACAAACAAAGATAAGTCAATTCAAGTACTCGACGTTATGAATGTGAAGTGAAGTGAAGCGAAGAAGTGTAAAGCTTATCCTATCCCAAGTATCATACCAGCAATATAATATGTGTTTTCTGTGACAATACCAAAGGTCCTGTTTAATGGAATTATTTTCCTGCCCTTTGTAGTTGCTTTTAGGACAATAATATGCGTTAAAAAAAAAAAAAAAACAAACAAACAAACAACACCGAACAAACTAGCAAATATGTGGAAAAAGTTCCTTATACTACTTAAAGGGGATGGCTAGTAACCGATCAGTGGGAATCAGTGGGAATGCTGAGGGATGATTGTTCCTATATCCTTGTGGGATTCATTTAAGAGTACATTATATATCTACTGTTGTGTGAAAATTATTTGCTTCAGAACGGTCTCA
This sequence comes from Diadema setosum, assembly GCF_964275005.1. Lineage (NCBI taxonomy): Eukaryota > Metazoa > Echinodermata > Echinoidea > Diadematoida > Diadematidae > Diadema > Diadema setosum. The sequence goes on from NC_092701.1 coordinate 2,298,949, forward strand.
TATTCAAGTAATGTGCAGGTTAATGCCCCGTCACTGACCAGGGACGCTTACATGGAAACATTAAACTGCACATTACTTGAATTTGAGACCATTCTGAAGCAAATAGTTTTCACACAAGAATAGATATATAATGTACTCTTAAATGAATCCCACAAGGATTGGAACAATCATCCCTCAGCAATCCCACTGATTCCCACTGACCGTGCAGTTACTAGCCATCCCCTTTAAGCAGGTAATGTACTTGACTTCTGCCTATCTTAAGACTTACACAATTACTGTATCTCATCCATGCAGGAATTATTTCACAGAGAATTAGAAATTTTGTTATGTATTTCAAAAGCCTGATGCACCTCTTGCTGTTTCATATCATCTGTACAGAGATGTGTGATGGTGTTTCAAGAACTGCTCGGTACACAAATGACAAATATTGTGGGAAAAATTAGTGAACAAATGAAAATATTTTGTCAAGAATATTTGACAGATTATAACATGACAAATACAAACCTCAACTTTAGATTGTGAAAGTGAAGGTAAATAAATACATTTCTGCGAATTTGTGAAAGAGCAAATTTCTATCGTGTTCAGTTATTGAGTAATGTTTCATGAAAAAATATTGGTGAATGTCATGTACATGTATTCATGCTTGTGAAAGTGTGTGTGCATGGGTGTGTTATCCTTGCTCTTTTTTTTTCTAGTGTCAATGATAATGTATGATATGCTGATGTATTGCTAATATACATGTTTTGAACGTATGTTTGACTGATCAGATGAAATTCAGATGAATTCATTTCATTTCAAATGAGTTTGTGATGCACATTTTTTCAATGCAGATAGGTAATGTACCTTTAAGAATGGTGCCAGTGAAGCACCTTACCAGCACTGCATGTGAAACACACCAAAAATACACAGACATCAATTCACATACTACATTCTAAGAAAAAAAAAAAGGGTTCTTTTGAGCACCATTAAATGGTTCTCAGCACTGTCACAATAGCGACACCTTTTTTGGAGCCTGTGAGAACCTTTTTTAAATGGTGCCTGTCAGCACCTTTTAACATTGGTGCCCATTAGAACCTTTTTCAATGAAATGGTTCCCATGAGCACCTTTTGAAAAGAGTCAAAAAGGTGCCCATCTTTAGTCAAAAAGGTGCCCATGGGCACCTTTTAAATGGTACTCACGAGCACCATTTCATCGGGAAAAAGGTTCTAATGGGCACCTTTTGCAAAAGGTGCCGACAAGCACCATTTAGAAAAGGTTCTCACGAGCACCTAAAAGGGTGTCGCTATTGTGACAGTGCTGAGAACCATTTAATGGTGCTCAAAAGAACCTTTTTTTCTAAGAGTGCATGGCAACACAATAAAATACATACTAATGTACACTGTACAAGTATACAAATATGAAAAATAAAACGTACAACACTTATACAATACATGTATGTGGTTTTAAAACTTAACATCCATCTACTTTTCTACAAATACATGTCACATTGATCAAAAGATGAGAAAAACAATTAAAAACAAGTCAGAAAACTTTGGAACCAAAATTTGTAAACCAAAAAAAGTTCTGCCATCAATAAGGAGTCACTAACCTACACAAAGTGTTTGAAGTGTATATACATGTCTCAAATTCATAAAAGTCAGAGCTTATTCTTTATTTTGATCATGAGAGATCATGTCCTCACTAAACAAAGACAAGCTTTCCTTCCTTATCCTGTAAGCTAGTTTGCTGGGTACAAGAAGAAGGGCTTCCTTCCCGCGTCTTTCAACTGCTTTAGTTGGTCCATTTTTTCCTTTCGCATCTGTAGAATGCGTCGTGAAAAGTCCTCTGACACGTAGATCTTGCTTCCTCTGAAGGAGCCCTCGGCTTTAAGCTTGGATATGCACGCTTTTCTCACCCTCTCCTTGGTCGCATACGACGAGAAAGCGACGTGGATAATTCTTGGCTTCGTATTCCCTGTACCACTCAGCTCGCGTACTGTAGGGGTGCGGTGAGACCGTTCGATAGCATACTCATCCACACCAACAAAATCGGTAAGGAACGACTTCACGGTTTCATAGCAGTTCTCCCTGGGAACTTCTGGGATACCATGCAATACCAGATTACTCCGTCTTGCACGATTTTCTAGGTCATCGATCTTCAACAGCATGTCATCCTTCTCCTTCTTCAACTTTTTCACTTCCTCTGTAACTGTATCCAGCTGGATACAGCAAGCACTGATTTTCTCCTCGTTGGCATTCGTTTTTAGCGCTATTTCTTCGAGCCTGTTTATTATCAACGAGTCTATACGCTCCTCCAGTTTGTAGAATTTGTCTAGGAAGGAAGCGAACCAGTCCGGCGGGGGCGAGCTAGCTGCGTCGCCCGGCCCAGCGGGCTGCGACACCATCGGAGTGTCGTCAACTACGTCAACGGCGCTCGCTTTCTTCGGCGGAGCAAATTTTCCCTTTTCAGGGGATCAAGATGTCGCTTCACTGACATGATTGCAATCAAACTGTCCTACAAATGAATACTGACAATACTACTCACTGTATATAATCACCAAGACTTCTCTCCAGCAAATATTTGGTAAAATATAGCGAACTAAGTGAGAACCATGCTTTCAGAACAAAGGGTGAGAGCGCCCTCCGGGAAGGGGGGACTTAACATTTTTCTTGTCACTTCCGGGTTTCATCAGCTGACAAGTAAAATAAATAAATTAATTACTAGTAATAAATACGGAGTAGATGAAGAAAAAATAGAGAAGCACTCTGAGAGCGCAGACCTCCGCCAAGCAGCTCATTTCCATCACTGATCTTGCGGCCTTGCCGCGCTCACACTTCATGTTTGTTTGTTGTTGTTGTTATTTTTTTTTTTCTAGTGCCACTCCCGGGTAGAAAAATAAAAAAGGGGGGTAGGTGGGGGGGGGGGGGGGCAAAGTGGTGGCATCCTGCAACCACTGTATTCCTGTGCAGGTCCTATGGTGCAACCCCCCCCCCCCCCCCCCCCCCACCGGCCCTGGCAAATGTCGCAAGCGCCCGGCACTGATCAAAGGTTTAAAGGGAACACAACTCAAAGAGTAATGTGGATTGAGTGAAAGCAGCAACTTCAGTAGAATTCATCAGAGAAAGTTTGAGAAAAATCGGACAATCGATGCAAAAAAAAAAGTTTTGAATTTTAACGTTTTTGTGTTGGAACCGCTGGATGAGGAGACTATAGAGGTTATGCCGTATGAGTGGACAACAATTATACAAAGATACTGAATATAAAGAAAATCCCATAAAATTAATTTTTCATGAGAATTACATATTCCATCAACATGATACACTGTACTGACATGTCATGGGTAGCAATTTTCCCCGTGCTTTCTGAAAGCGGCTATAGTCAAGTGTTCTTTCATAATGGTATTATAGAAAAGTAAATATTTTGTGGAATTTTTCTTTTTTTTTTCTTTTTTCTTTTTTGATATTTTCTTTTTATTGTTGTCCACTGCGTCATATTAGTCTCCTCAAATACAGCCAGCGGTTCCAAAACCAAAATTTGAATTTATAACTTTTGCATCCATTGGCCGATTTTCGTCAAAATTTCACCGATGTGTATCGACTCGATGTGTATACTATTAATGTTGCTACTTTCACCCAATCCACATCGCTCTTTGGGTTTGGTAACCACCGATGATGAGATCATTATCGTCACTGATCAGCGTTTTTTCTTTGCAAAGTAAAATCTATTGATCAGAGGTTTCCAACTCTGTATGAACTAAACAAAACCTCTTTTCCCTAGTTTAACTTTGCATGCACAGCTTGAAATCTCTGATCCATAGTTTCATCATTGCACGCACAGCTCGAAACCGCCTATCACGGCATTTTTACTTTTATTTACTATGATGTATATTTTATTTTCTGCTGCACGTGCGAAGAAAAGCTCAGAGTCACCATAACTTGCTGCACGCAGTGTGAGGATAAGGGACGCGGCCTCACCAAGGTGTAGGCCCTATTTAGTGATATTTTCTTATGTTTGCTCGCATTTCAATACCCATACTTTAGGTGACATAAGAAAACAAAACAAAAAACTCTGTCGTTGGCATTCTTCTTCTTCTCCTGATTAAGTCTGCCTCCTCCAATAAGCTAAAGATTCTTGCAGACTGTGTTATTTGCATTACGATGACAGTTTTTATTTGCAGAGTATATATTTACAAGCACATGACAAATAAATATGAAGAGCAAAGACTAGTCATTGTCATTGTTATGTTCATTGATGACCCATTGTCGTTGCCAGTGTCATTTCTAACTATAGACTTGTGTATATAGAGTACCAAAACAAAAATGTATCGTTTATGGGGAACTATACGGGGTTTACAAAATAATCATTGCCATCGCTGCTATTCGTGGAACGGTCTTGTCCATGTCAAAGAGGGTATGATCCGCTTATTGTATTATTCAACAGTATTGTGAATGGCACTCAGCATGCCGTGGATTTGAAAGAAAAAGGGACTTCTTGATAGTGTAGGTTTCACTAATATTCTCTTTGGAATATCAAACGCGGGACATGACACTATCAACGGTGACTTATTAGAGGCTACTGGATGTTGACCTGTATTATGAAGTAGGCTATACCTATTCTTATAATGACACACAGTGTATAGGAGAGAATGGGTTAAGTGGGACAAAAATTGTGGTTTGATAATTTTTTTTTCAAACTTTTTGGTTATCCAGAATGAAGAGTTGCTACCATGCTTCATACCCTACGAATCTCATATAATGTGTTAGTATTGATTGATTTATTTTTTTTAGGAGTCTGAATGGGGTATCTTGGGCCACCCCCTGGGGGAAGAAATGCAATGGAACACAAGCGTTTGGGGCAAAGAGGGACAAACAGCAACTACCAGCTACAGTATTCAGTATGCAGATGTGTATGTGTGTATCAAGTGTGTGTGTGTGTGTGTGTGTGTGTGTGTGTTTGTGTGCAAACGTGATATATCCATTAAAGTCCATCATAATTACAAAGTTTATTAATGCAAAGTGGAACTCGGCCTACTTTGCTAAGTGCCTGAAGATTACTATGCAATATGTAGAATCCAGATAGCATTTTACATCTGGATGAAAAAGAGCATTAATACACAAAAGTGTCATAATCTTGTACTCCATGCAAAATAATCCTTTTTTCTAGCTTTCAGTATTTATTGAAACGATAATGTAACATACCAAAGATTACAATACAGCATCACAGATAATTAAACACGTATACAGCCATGATTTTGTGATTTCGAACACGTATAAACCAGTCCTATACCAATCACAAAACAAGGTTGTTTTGACAAAAGTATATCTTGTAAATTTGTCTAAAGTTTACAGTTATTCTCAAACAGGGGATTGATAGAGAACACTGACCAGTTTTCATAGTGGGTTCCCAATGTCCCCCTCTTTTGGGCTATCTAGAACTCTGTTTTTTGCTTACATTTTACCAAGGCAAAAAAAAAAAAAATCAAAAGCTAAATTTACGTCTTGGAATTTACACATGTATGGTAGTGAAATTTCAAACAGATTAAACTTCCCAGCAGAGTTGTTGCAGAACTTTTATGTGCTATCTATAGTCCTCTGATGCCAAATGCCTAAAGTGGATAAGACCTGAAAGGTATACACATGGAATTTAAAACTTTTTTGAGATATGGGAGTAGGATTTTTTATGAACTTATAATCGAGAATTATTTGATTCAATGAAATCCTATAAAGTATTCGCTTTTAGGTGTTGAATAAGCAATGGGAGGGTGCCAAGATGCCTGTCCCTTTTTCGAGAAAACTTTCTTTCTTTTTTTTTCATTTCAGTACTGTAATTCAACAATCTGGTGAACACTTTTGTTGGAATATCTGGAAATTTGTCAATTACAGAAGTGTGGCAAGTTGGAAGGAGACAAAGCAGAAGGATTTGGGAGGGGATAAGCCCTATTCCCCCTCCCACACGAGGGATATTCTATATATTTTTCTTGTTGCAGTTAAACGTTTTGGTGCACACATTTTGTGGCATATTTTGTAAAACTGTCTATGTTCAAAGTGTAGCCATATAGTCTACTATATCCATTGGGGGGGGGGGGAGCAGGGAGAAGACGTGGGAGAGTGCCATCCCCACCCTTCCCGTATACGAGGGAGCTTTTGCCTTTAATAAGTTGAAAATTAGATATCTCGTATATATACTATGCGTATAGATTGATGAATATTGGGGAAATTATATTTAAAATATGCTCTGGGGGAAGTGAACGAGGAAAGGGGTTAATAAAAAGGAATATTCCCATTGTGCTTTAGGGAAGTTTTGGGTTTTCGGAATATAAGTGATAATTAGTCTTGTGCACTCAGAATTATTTCTTTTTTAATCTGAAAAGTGTGCTAAGTCCGTGCAGGGAAAGGGGCACAGAGGGGGAGTTTTTGGGAGGGGGTATCCCCCTCCCAAGCAAGAGAGTGTTTGAAATTTTTGAAAATTCAACGATGTGGTGGTGCACGCTATGAGTGAAATATTTTAAAGATTATGATCTTACTTGATAAAAGGTTGAAAGAGAGACCCGCTTCAGGCACATGCATGGATATACACGCAATTTTTCATTTTATATCATACATCCTTTCATCTTATGTTGATTGATGATATGACCTTTAATCAATGACCAAGTGCGTGCATTTAATATCTTTTATTACTGCTGTATAATAGTCAAATGTGTGGCAACTCAATAGTGCCTATACTTGCATGGTCCTCCTTTTACAGGAATGGTCTAGTATTGATGGAGATGAGGATTGGGCTTTAACTTTTTGCGAGATACCAACAAACCACTTATGAAATAATGCAGAGCATACCATTCTAAGAGGAATTCAAAGGGGTTTTTATTTGGGGGGGGTGAAAATCGGTTTTTGGAATGGCTGAGACATCCAAAAACATAGTAAAACAAGTGCTATAGTAATAAAAGGTGGGACCCACCTTTTATTAGGATCGCTCTCTTTTGGATATCTCAGCCATTTCAAAACCAGTTTTCATCAACGATAAACATTGAATTCCTCATATAACAATATAATTATCCTCTTTCTCATTTTCTCACAAAAAAAAAAAAAAAATGTTAGAAACCTGAAGTTAAGTCTCAACGAAAAGTAAATACAGTACAATCCCTTCAATATCAGATACCCTATGTCACAACTCCCTTTGTTTTTTTTTCCCCTTCTGATCTCCACCACCCTCTTGTTTTGATTTCTCATCTCAGCCCTTTATTCTGCAATATATTGTACAATATTTTTTAACTCATGCATGTACACAAGAGTACAGTGTATTATGTTATTTTGGTTACTGCTCGTTATTCCGAAGGCTCTTTATTCCTAATATTCGTTATTCCGAAGGTTCATTGTTCCGAATTTCATTTTCGGATTAACCAATCTTCGGAATAACGAACCTTCGGAATACGCCACAAATTTTCGGTCCATGAACGAACCCTTTTTCATTTTCGGATTAACGAACCCCTAGGTATAGGGAATTGCGTGTTTCGGATTAACGACCCTTCGGAAAAACGACCCTTTGGAATAGCGAATCTTCGGAATAACGAACAGCACCCGTTATTTGGGGACTTTGTTTAACATGTTTTAACACAAATAGGCCTACATATTTTCATGTGATACATACACCTGCTTCAATTTGAATGAAATAATAAAAAATGTACAAAGCAATGAACATTACATCGTTCACAAGGGGTTCATGCTAAATTGAGTTGTAAAAATGTAATATCAAACTAAAATGAAATTGAATTGAATTGAAATGAATTGAATTGAATTGAATTGAATTGAATTGAATCGAATCGAATTGAATTGAATTGAATTGAATTAATGTGAAGTGAAATGAATTGAATTGAATTTATCACGTTACTTCAGAATTCTGAAAAATACATACAGTACATGTAGTATGGGGGCAGCATGTTGCATATTTGTCGAGAGAGGGCTCACTTTGTTGCTAGCTTGCAGTGCTGGATCTTGCTGCCAGTGCCGTTGGTGCCGTATCAATGTGCAGCTAGCTACGTACACCCGTGCGTGGCCCACCGTTACGCCTTTCACACACGTCACACAAGTACAACAACACATTGCACGTACTAAGCACTCCGTTTTATGTGTACGTACCAGCCGAGAGGTGGACTGACGTCGACTGCCCACGAGAATTCCGAGAACAAAATCTAAATCTACGTGCTTTTTGTGGCGGGCATTGTCATTGACAGTCTTTCCAGTCAAAAGTCACTGTGTTTTTGTGTTGTAGAATATCACTTCAAGATAAATTTTAATGGACATGGCCCCGCGGCTCAGCTGACGTGAGTATTCGAGAACATTTTTCGGCGACCACAAACGAGCGAAGCACAGGCCACACAGCTCGCCTCAGCCACAGCAGGGAAGCCGGCCGGACGGTTACTACAACCAGCCCGAACGCGAAGCGCAGCGTAAACTGTGTACAACGGGGCGCTCTGGGGTTAGCCGGGCCGGACGGAAGCAACACAATGACGAGTACACATACCATACCAACATCAACAAGAACTGTAACAGAAGAAACCAGAGCTTCAGTAAGTATGTAAACTAGTTCCACTTGAAACTTCCGATATAACTATTCCGATGTCGTAAGATTATATATAGCTAGGCAAGACTTCTTCGTGTACTGTAAACTAAAAGTGGAAATTTTCGCGGTGTTGAAATTTTCGCGCATTTCGCGCAACCAGAAACTAGCGCGAAAATAAAAACACGCGAATATTTTTGCTTGCCATACGTTCCTGTGCGTGATGTCTTGATTCCGCGGAATTAAAAACACGCGAAACTCTTCTGACCCGCCCTAGCGCGAAAAATTAGTCGCGCGAAAATATCCACTTTTACAGTATACCAGTTCGGGAAACCCACTCACAAGGGGGGCCCCTCCTTATAAGTAACCCGTCCCCCTTATAAGTAACCCCGTCCCCCTTATAAGTAACCCCCGGGGCACCCCTTATAAGGAGTCTCCACGCTTTTTTGCAATGCAACGCGAAAATGAAAGGACTGCGGCAATTCGCTTGATTATGTCCATAAAGCTTCACAAGTTTCCTAGTTACGAAATTTGAGCAAAATCGGTTCGAGGCATCATATCTAAAATCATGGATTTAAATGTGATGTCAAACGACCCATGCGAATGCTGAAATGCGAGCAATTACTGGCGTGAGTGTCGCCAGGCGCGGCGGCACGGCAATGCTTGAGTGCAGACGTGGCGACTGAGTACGGAGACTTTCGTTCATTCAGGTGTCTTTAAATGAAGGAAAAATAACAAAAGTATTCACGAAATAGTCAACCACCTACCTTTGCAATTGGTATGCCATATACAAAAGGATATGTTCCCATAGGGTTGTCCAGTTGAAGTCGTCCCTAAACAAAAATTTTAAGTTGAAACTTGCAAGTTTCGCCGATGAAGCTTGAAATTTCCAACAGCTCCCACATTCAGCAAGTTGTTCAGCTCAGCTGCGCTGAACAACTTGCTGAATGCGGGAGCTGTGACACTCACGCCAGTAATCGCTCGCATTTCAGCATTCGCATGGGTCGTTTGACATCGCATTTAAATCCATGATTTTAGATATGATGCCTCGAACCGATTTTGCTCAAATTTCGTGAGTAACTAGGAAACTTGTGAAGCTTTATGGACATAATCAAGTGAATTGCCGCAGTCCTTTCATTTTCGTGTTGCATTGCAAAAAGCGTGGAGACTCCTTATAAGGGGTGCCCCGCGGGTTACTTATAAGGGGGACGGGGTTACTTATAAGGGGGACGGGTTACTTATAAGGAGGGGCCCCCCTTGTGAGTGGGTTTCCCGAACTTATACTGTTCACAACACCCCTGACTTGACAGGCTTAGTACGGAGGAGAGCGATAACGTCAAAAAAAAAAAAAAGACTCCTCCAGATAGACGGATCTTTTTGTCAAGGGCCAACGGCACAGGGGGTGCGCTGGTGTTAAATTGCGCGGAGAGAGAAGTATGGGGTCTAGATCTAGTTGCTTTGCTCCTGTGGACCTGGATGTATAATTGTAGCCCAGGTTGCTGCTTTAAAGGAGTCCTTGTTTGTGATGTCGGAGACTGTTGTTGATGGGAGTGAGTCCCAGTCTGTGATTGTTCTTGACTAATCTTGGGATAAACTAACAAAGCCCAGTCGCTGTACGTAGCTGTATTCGCACAGCGTACTAACAGCGTCTGCGAGTCTGGTCGGGCTAGGGATAAACGAGTATTTACAGTGTATAGCAGTTTTTGTTCGTGGCGATTGGATGAGCTTGTACAGTTGATGATTTCTGGAGAACCCTTCGGACGGGATGCAGGGCTTTTCGAATTGGGATGGATAGGCGACCCGCAAGCGCTTCGCGGAATGTGGTAATGCGGCCTACTCTGCAGCTCTGCGTCGATGTTTCAGCAGCTCCCAGCCCAGCTCATGCTTCATGTTTGTTACATGTACAAAATGTACACTGCTGTGTCTAGAGTAGTCACCTCTAACAAAACGCGCTACTCTGTTCTGCACTGCTTCCAACCTGTCCAAGACCCTGTTTACAGTGCGAGGCATGGCCGAGCCTGCCTTCATTTCGGTGTAAACGCGCAAAAGGCCAAATGCGGGGCCAAAATTGGCCGAGCATTTGGCCTCGCTCTGGAGGTGGTCTCGGCCGCGGCTCGGCCGCGGCCGAGCCCTGCTTTTTCTCAGTGTAAACGCAAACTGGGCCAAATGCGCTGCCAATTTTAGTCTGGCTTCCAAACCCGCTGCCCGTACTATTTCGCTGTTCAGGATATTGACCCCCTTAACGTCAAAAACTAGTATAGTTTAAGGTGGTTTTGTCCTGCAAAGGATTTTCCTTCAGCAAAGGCCTTTGCCCGAACTTCGACTTCGTCGCCACAGAATTCAGTTGGCAAAGGGTCTGAAAACCAGACTATACCAAATTGCGTTTGTTTACAAGCATAGCGCCACTACGACAAAATATTGAAAGGTTTGAATTAAAAGCGCAGCCGAGCCCGGCAGTGTAAACGGACAAACTTGCGGGGCTCGGCCTCGCAATTGAGGCTGGGCTTGGCCGCGGCTCGGCCGCGGCTCGGCCCAGCCCCGCACTGTAACGGGGTCTATCAGAGTCTGAGTGTGGGGGGTCCCAGACTGTTGAACAGTAATCTAATAATGGTCTTACAAGAGTCTTATATGTCTATCTTTGATTCTATCAGTATTGTTGCAATCATGAAGGTTTCGCCTCTAATAGAAATCCTACAACTCTGTTGGATTTAGCACATGTTCTGTCGACGTGTGCATTCCAAGACAAATCTGATGATACAGCAAGTGTATATCAACCCCCGGGTATCTGTGACACTTTGTCTCTGTCACTGTGCTGTTGTTATGTGAATACTTCCATACCCCCCCCCCCCCCCCCCCCCCGCTATATGCTTTATGTAAACTTACACTAAGTTTTAAATTAAGTAAGTTTTACATGAATAAGTTTACTAGCCTAGGTGGCTTTGGGATTTAATAGGATTAGAGTTCACTCAGTTTAGCCTTTAGGATTAGGGTTAGGGAATAGAGTTTTAGGGTAGGCCCTAACATTGATCTCGGTGTCCTAGGGAAATGCAGACTTCAGAGGAAGCTCACACCATGGACCTACAGGTCCATGCTCACACAATGTACAATGTCGTCTGTGTAAATAATAGTGGGGGGTAGGGCCTACAAATTGTGTATATGTGACTCTGCACCTCAAAACAAACACAAAGTCGCCAGACATGAATTTTTAGTTAAGACCATATTCTGAAAGAGCAGACTTTAAGCTTTAAAATGATATATAACTCAAATCAAATGGACTCTCCTAACCTATCTAAATATTGGGAAGAAAGCACAAACTCAGGAAAAGTGTGAAATGAGAAGAGGCTCTGAAGTACAGTGTCTATTCAAGCGCTTAATCTTTACCAAACCGTGCTGGCTGTGCGATGAATGGGACAAAAAACAGGAAGTAAACCACCGGAGTAACAACAATGAAGAGATTATCAGATTGAACTGAAATTAAGCATGCCTCATTAACACATTCTGTCCATAATTAATGCCAACTTTCAAAGCAGTAGCACTATCCTTTCATAAGTTATTAGAGTTGAAAGTGAAGAGTATGGACAAGGTTTTTCAGAAATGAAAAAGGGATTCTAAAGACACACCTAATCACACTGTTCTACCAAAAATGTTCGAGATAAACTGCTAAAGAAATACATTTTCCTGCCCGTTTTATGATACCAAACTTTAGCATAATGTAAAAGAAGACCCGCTCTTTCAGAAAATATGAAAAAGTCAAGTTCGGCTAGGTTGACCCATTTCACTTATTTTCAGTCCTCACGCAAAATCAGTGTGTGCGACTTTATGTTCGTTTTGAGGTGCACGGTCACATATGCATATAAATGGAAGTCTTTCCGAGTTGGCAAGTGCAGTTGAAGAGCCGTGTATTAATGTAAATGTCCAGAGTAAATTTAAGTTAGACTCTGCCATACAAGGTTGTAAGTACTAAAATTAAAGTTAGACAGTTTAGACGGTTATTAAGAATCATGTCTATTTAGCTCGAGCTATCAGTATCAGCTCAGTTCATCACTGTTGCCTTTCTAAGTCTGGGTCTAAACTTATTCATGTTACTTAATTTATACATGAAACGCATAGCAGGGGGTACATAGGGAAGTCTTGCCGCCAACTCCTTTCACCAACTGTTCACAAAAGAATGGGCTGGATTTCTAAACCACCGCTCAGAATTGCCGAAGGATTGGAATGCCCTGTCAAGCAATATCAAACTGACAAACAGATTCGCAAGTTTGATACATTTAACGAAGCGCTCGCTCCAGCGTCGTCGCTTCTGTGGTGATTATTTATAGGCAAGGAAGCCATTTGCGCGAAGGTGGTTGATCTAAAAATAGGTGGTTGATGAGTTTACTATACTGTATTTATCTCAGTCTGGGAAATCTGCTTGTGAGAGGGGCTCCTGCTCATATGGGTCCCTCCTGATCCTCACGAGTATCCCGGCTATGCTCATAAGGCCCTCAGGGTGAGATGCTTATGAGGCCCCCTGTTTACTTACAAGTGTATCATCAGCATCCATCTCACCTGACATTACAACTGTATATGGCAAGTTTGTACAGTGATTGTTTGTAATACACATGTTCACTCTCCATGATGAAAAGTGCACCAAAAAAATTCTACCCGCGCTTTTTGAAAAAAACTTGAGTTTCAATCAACTGATTTGCAGCAACCCACCAAAACATGGGCGCCAGCAGGTTTGCTTAATGCAGGGCTGCCACACCTACATTGGCCTAATTGTACTGGTGACTTGTCTCCATCAGGTCCCCAACCAGCTTCCTCTTCTATGTGCTTGGCATTCTCAACGTTGAGAAAAAGTAGAGGAGTGATTGGGTGGCACGTGTATATTCTATGCATCCAACCTCAACTGGATACTATGCCACTTTCCATCCACTTTCACTACTTTTTGTCTCAAGTCCAGCATACAATGTACAATGTACTTTGACATATTTGTGTTGTATTCATGGGCCATACAGTGTTCTCTTCAGGACTGTGGAATGGTCAGTTCATGTGAAACCAACCTTGCCTTCTTTGACCAAGCTACCAAATATGGGTGCATGCTGCTAATCAGAATCTCACTGAGGAAGGTTATTTGCTCTAGATAGTATACTTTGTGTTACAATGTAAATTCTGTGCACATTCATCTTCCATTCCCTTGCCTGACCAAGGAGTCTGCTTGTTTTGGCCTTGTTTTCTTGTCTGGCCCAGATTGAACTCCAACCTTCATGAAGGGGATCATGATTTGAGAATTTGTTGGTTTTGTTTCAACATTGCTTTGTCCTTACCATGGCAATCTACAGGCCATCACACAGCACTGTCACTCGAGCCCTCCTTGTGCCTCCAAGTATCCAAGCCTTCTTCCAAATAGACCTGGCAATTGAAACAAATTGTTGAAGTGAACCCTTCTTCCCACACCTATGGCATTTCTCACTCTCCGTTTTTCCCAGATTCTTCAAGTTGTATGGAAGAGGGAAGAACATCGTACATGACTCACAACAGGAGTTAGCCTGATTCCATTCTCCAGATGTCGTTCCACAACAAGAACTGTGGTTCCACACACTTCCATCAACACCATGCTCCCTGCTGCACAAGCCCCACTGCTTTCGCCATACTTTTTTCTCTTCCTTACACATGATCTAGTCAGACGTCTTCTCCTACCTTGTTTTGTTACTCGCTGGTAACTCTGCTTGTCTGCACAGGTCCCATCATTTCTAGCTCTGTCTCAATTGAGATACAATTGAGATACCATCTCCTTTACCTCTTGTTGGGCATTCCATTTCCTTCATTTGTGAATGCCTGGCATAGTACCCTTGACAAACTGGTCAGATACAATGTATATTCTAAATTCTAATATCTAATAAATTCCCCCAACGTGGAACTTATATTTTATGCCCAGGCTTTCCTAAAGATGTACATATACCACATGGTTATTTGCTCTTTCATTATTCTAGAAGTGAAAAGTGTGAACTCTTGATGCGATGAAAAATTTGTTTGGATGTGTGCATTTTATCCAATAATGTTTATTCCTGCTGCAATCTTTATCTGTCTTTACATTCGTCAACTATTATACAGCCGACAGTTACTCTGAAGCTTCGCAAGCCAAAGAATAAGAAAAAGGTCAACTGGAAAACTGGGGTGGTCGACAATGAACACATGGGCAAGAAGAAATCAAAGTGTAAGTATGCCTAGGAATGTTCAGCGACAAGGGAGGGGGAGCAATATTCCAGTATAAGATTTTAAAATTTCACTGAACTGGTACTTGCAGCCCAGACAAAATGTTAACTCTTTATGTGCCATGGTGTAAACACCCTGTGTGAAACGTTATTCTGAGACAGCAATGTACAATGTAGGCATGCTTTTGGAAAACATTCTTTATAGATGTCAAACACATGTAATTCTTGCAGATTTTTGTTACCCTGGGCATGTACTGAGGAAAGTTGTAGTTGTAGAGAAAATGCCAAGCTTTGCTTTAATGTACATGTAAAGTGTATGATAAAATCTATTATTTCTTTTCTTTCTCATGACCAGTAGCTACATTACTGTACAGCTGTAGAGGTATGACTTTTGCACACAAAATAGTGACAGAAACTGAAAATTGACTCGCAAATCCAGTAGGAGCTACTGCTTAGTTAATCACCACATAAAATTCAAGTTACAAGTGACAGGAATGGAACCGTGAGGAACGCGTTCTCTGTACTGTAGCATTTGGCGATTTATCGATCGGTTTGGGCAGGTGAATGTCTTTTTAATAGCAGAATATATAGAAAGTTGGCACGCCGTTGACTGATTCAGGCATGCAAAGATGGCACATAAAGAGTTTATCGAGAAGCAAAGATTATTTACTTGTGATTGCTGGCAATCTTTGTAGCACAGAACTATTCAGCCAAGGTTTTATTTTATACATGTATTCCATTTAAACATTTTAGAGGGAATATGTTTTATAGATTTAATTTTAATTTATAGATTTAAGGATAAAGACTGAAATTATTTCATCAAGGATCCTGGATTTAAGTTCATTTGATTTCTGATGATGTGATAGGGGCTTTGTGAATAAAGACAGGTTTGCAATGTTTTGATTTTCATTAGAATTACAATTGCTGTATGCAGTCGCTGTGATTTTAATAGTGCATTTTTCTGTAGTGGCCCACTCTTGAAAAAGTATTGCTTTCTTCTTCATTCAAAGTTTCTGTACAGCCAAAGCTGTGTTGTGTACAGTATGTACATGTACATGTATGTACATTGTTCAATGAAAATCAAGCATAGCTTTGTTTGTTTGTTTGTTTGTTTGTTTGTTTTTTAATGGCTTGTCATAGCCCCACTTGAAAGGGGGAATCATTAGGGAATTTAATTTGAAGTTAGGAAGAGAGATTGCAAAACTAATAGACTTTTGTCCTCAAATATGCATGATTGCTATGCAGACATGTCTTAGCAAATTTCATACCCATCTTTTTGCTGATATACAATACAGGTACAGCTGATTTGCTCTCATGATGTTCTCTTGATTTCAAACAGGTTGCTGTATATATGAAAAGAAACGGATGTTTGGAGAGAGCTCATCCAGCAGTGAAGGCGAGTCTGATGACGACTGTAAGCTGTGTCGGCGACAACAGAAAGGCAACTACCAGAAGCACAAAGGGCAATGCTGTGATGGCCAGCCACATACTGCCGATGGAAGTGACTGAAGTGATTAATGGACATTGACCTACACAGAAATACATCTAAACAACAACAACAACAACAACAAAAAGGAAAAGTGTCTGTTGTGAAAGTTTCATTACCAAGTGACAATGATTCTGTTCAATGTGTTTTGGTGCAGATGAAGTCAGATGTCACACTATTCACTAAAAATGTTCAGAAAACACTGAAGCAAAGAAAGGATACAGGTGATTGTAGCTTCTTCAGTTTGTATTTTGCTGTTTTTAGCTCCTTTTGTGACCGATTCCTCCATGATGCTTCAATAGAATAAAGAGCAGAACTAGCTCAGTATTGTATGTGTATTGTAACAGCTTTTTCGTCTCGGTATTTATTAGTACTGATGTGTTTCATACTGAGAGGTATTTAATTAAGTGTTGTTATTTACTGAATACTCTCTGTAACACATCCCTTTGATGGTGCAATTTCTTTCTATACCCACAAAGTTGATGAAGGGATTATGTTTTGGGGATAATCTGTATGTCTGTTAGTCCATTTGTCTGTATGTCCTGGTACTTGTTTAACCTATAAATTAAGAAATGAGCAGAGAAAAAAAAAACTTTTTCAAAATATTTTGTGAAGCACAGAAAGTGCTGATTAGATTTTGGACATACAATTGTAGTCCTTGAAGGTCAAAATGGAGAACTTTCATGAAACTTACGTGTATCATTTTCTATCCCCAAGTTAAAACAGGATGATGAAATCATACACAAGTGTGGATTGTTATGGGTGAAATGTAAAACTTTGCCTCCCTCCCCCACCTCCCTCCCCCCCCCCCCCCAAAAAAAAAAAATAAATAAATAAATAAATAATAATAATAATGATAATGCCTCTGGCGACATTTTGTGGCGGAGGCATAAAAATGATGAATTCCCTTGTAATCCAGCAGGGAATTTCCAGTTGTATTGATATGGTATGAAGGATGGAAATAGATGGATAGATGACGAGATGAAATGTTAATAAAATTTGTAGGTCAAGTGTCACTGAATTTCCTCAACGAATGTCATTTTCCAGGCATAACTTTGGGTAGGAAAGTCAAATGTGAACTAGCTTTTATGAGAATGATATAAACTGGGAAGCAAGTCAAGCTTTCAGTTTGAAAGTCAGGATTAGTGAGTTTCATCTAATCAGTGAAGTTGTTCAGCTTTTTTTTCTTTACACAGATCTCATCCATGCCTACAATAACATACTGTGTTTGATTCCAAAAGAATAACAAACTAAGTGTCAACAACTTCCTAAGTTGTCCTAATACTGCAGTATTTCCCCAGTATTATATTTTGAACATTGGGATGTGTCAGACCATGGACCCTTGAATGCATGGTCAGACTACAGAGTGTATATTACGGAATGAGAAATACATGTGGGTGTAATCCCTTTCCAAGAGAAATGTGTTTGTATATGGTAGCAGTGGAAGCCAGTTTCGCTATTTAGACAGTACAGTGTAGGATATGCAGATTGACCCATATATATTTGAGTTGATATTGAGTATCATACAGCTTTTATGCTCTGTAAGATTCTTTAATTGAGTGTTGAGAAATGAGTCCTTGTGATGAAAACAAAAAAGAATGTCTCCTACAGTACATACCAAATGGCCATGTGGATAGTGTTGAATCATGGTGCAGGGCTGTTACAGTTTGTAACATAATCTTTTAATTACTATGACTGCATTGATATGAATAAGCTCTTTATACCAAGTCATGAACACTCACAAAGTTAACATAGGAATGGTTTTGCATTGTAGTCATGAAGAAGCTTTTACCACGGGATAGTTTTACAAAACAAGCAATGGTAGGCAATGGCAAGATGATCCCATAGCTTCAATAAAACAAACCCTCAAGCTGTGTGCATTTAATGTTACAGTCATTCTCCTCAACATGACGAGTTGATCGAAGAGCACATGGTCTGGATGTCATAATGCATGCGTCATCTATGATGGATTCTTTCTCTGTGTGAGTGAAGTTCAAATGGCTCTATCAGAGATCCAATGTCTTTCACCATTCCTAGTGAATAACCGTGTTTGGTCAGCCCAAATCTTGCCATGATTTATCTCCCCTCTTTATCCAGGTTAACGACATTTGCAAGAGTACATGCACCATGTGATAGTAATGTCCCAGCAGGTATTTCAAAGACCTTAAACAGCCCACTAGTTTCAAACATTTGGCTTTTGTAAATTAGTTACAGCTACATATGTCTGACGCAAATTAAGAAAATAAATGGGAAAGCATCTGTAGTACATGAATTTGATGTACATTTGAAACAAATCAGCTGTGTGTCTAGTTGCTTGTGATGAATAATAAGTTCATGACAAGTCAATGTGTTCAACTGTGTAATCACTGTTTCATTCACTATATCGCACTGCTTGTATCACGCCTGCTTAAGTTCATGTCAAGCCCGACCCGTTTGCCCTTCAGCAAGGCTCTTTGTCCACATGGCTACCCAGGAGTAAAAGTACCTGGTAGGATGAGAATGTTTATGTTGGTTTTTCAGCATGTGCATGCCTGTAAAATGGCTGTGACTGGCTGGAATGCTCCACAGTGAGTGAAGAGTGAGCACTGTCAGTGCTGGTTGGAAATACAATGTAATGTATTCAGTGACTGGGGTGATAATAGTAAAGTGCGTTGCAATACTTAAAGTGTGGAATGCACTATGTAAAAAACCATCTATCACTTGATAATCTCAAAACAATACCCTTTCTATACATTTGTACGTAATGCATGTACCTATGCATTGTGAGAATCCGATGGTACAGTCTAACTCTTGTATAAACCATGTACAGTTAAACTCGCCTAAGTCGACATCGCATATGTCGAATAATCGCGCAAGTCGATCATTTTAAAAAGTCCCGATTTTTCCCCATTGACTTACGTGTATTAATTCACTCATAAGTCGAATTTTTTAAGTCGAATACTCGCTTAAGTCGATGAAATTCCAAGAACACTTTTACGGAAAAACCATTGAATTCACTGTGCCTAAGTCGAATAAGATTTTATTGTCTAATAAATCACTGTCAAAATCACGAGACGCCAGTTTTTGTTTACATACAGTATATACCAAAAGAAACTGCATAAATAAACATTAACGTTTCATTAACGCAAGCGGTTTCACCTGAATCGTTAGTAACGCAAACTAACGATCTGGAAAATTAACGTTTGTAGCAACGATGAGTAACGATCCCTAGCGCAAATTAACGATGTTTCGTTAACATTAACGATAGGTAACGCAAGAACTCACGCGAGATTTTGGTTTTGTAACGAGACCTAGTGAAAGGACGACGTAGCCCCTGCCGAGTGTAGCGATCTATGCCTTATATTTAGCGGAGTCTTTTCGCGAATCGAATCACGATTTCGCGAATGGTTAATTTGCGACCGCGGTCACCAAAAACGCGCGCCGGGCCACCAAAAAAGCCGAATGTTTGCCTTCAGTTTTGGAAATGAAGCGGTAACAATCGGTTCCATAAGATGCTGAATAAATGTCAGATGTTTGCTCTTTTAATTTTGGAAATGAATAACGGTAATATTCGATTCCGTATAATACTAAAATAAATGTCGGATGTTTGCTTATACTTTTGGAATGTCAAGAGATATGATTTTGCGTTCGGAAATGAATAAGGATAAAAAAGTATCCAGAAGATGCTGAAATAAATGTCGAATGTTTGCTTTGACGTTCGGATATGAAAAATAATGATATTCAACTCCATACGATGATAAAATAAACGCCGGATGTTTGCTTTTACGTTCGGAAGTAAATAACATTAACATTCAGCTCCGGAAGATGCTAAAGTAAATGTCGAATTATCCCTTTGACGTTCGGAAATGAATAACAATAATAATCAACTTCGTACGACGATGAGATAAATGTCGGGTGTTTGCTCTTACTTTCGAAAGTAAATAGCAATAACATTCGGCTCCAGAAGATGCTAAAATAAATGTCAGATGATTGTTTTTACGTTCGGAAGTGAATAGCAGTAATATTCTTCTCCATACGATGTAAATAACTGTCGGATGTTTGCTTTTAAATTTCGAAATGAATAACAGTAACATTTAGCTGCGTTTGATGGTAAAGTTAATGTTTGATATTTGCTTTAACGTTCGGAAATGAATAACAATAGTATTCAACTCCGTCCGATGATAAAATGAATGTCTTATGTTTGCTTTTATGTTCGAAAGTAAATAGCAATAACATTCAGCTCCGGAAGATGCTAAAATAAATGTTGAATGTTTGCTTTGGCGTTCGGAAATGAATAACTATGGTATTCAACTCAGTACGATGATGAAATAATTGCCGAAAGTTCGCTTTTACGTTCGAAAGTAAATAGCATGCAACATTCGACTCCTGAAGATGCCAAAATAAATGTCAGATGATTCATTACACTTTCGGAAGCGGACAGCAGTAACATTCGGCTCCTTACGATCATAAAATAAATGTCGGGTGTTTGCTTTTGAATTTGGAGATCGAATAACGGTAATATTCTGCTCCGTACGATGCTAGAATAAGTAACAGATTGTTTCTTTTACATTTGGAAATGATTAACGGTATCAATCGGCTCATTTAGATGAAATAAAAAGCGGATGTTTGCTTTCACATTCGGAAATGAATAAGGATGATATTCAGCTCCGTAAGATCCTAGAATGAATGTCGGTTGCTTCTTTTTACATTTGAAAATGATTAACGGCAACATTCGGCTCCGGAAGGTGTTAAAATACTTGTAAATGGTGGATGATTGCTTTTACAAGCAGAAATAAATAACGGTAACTTTCTGACCGAACGTAGGACCGATTTAGTTTTGCTTGTTTTTTTTTTTGTGTTTTTTGTTTTTTGTTCGGGCCACCAAAAAATAAAAATCAATCATTTTGGGGCCACCAAAATAAAAGTTAGTGTGGAGCCCTGGCCTGCATCAATGTGGATAAAGTGTCTTGCTGAAGGGCAAATATCGGGCACACCGCTCCAGCTCTCGGCTCCAGAGTAGACAACATACATGTACATTTATGTACGTGTGGTGTAACTTTAAGTCGATTTTTTTCGACTTACGTACAAGTCGAAACTCGCCTAAGTCGATGCGTTTTGCTCAGTCCCGAGAAGATCGACTTATGCGAGTTTAACTGTATTTTCACAATCATAATTTCGCGACTTTTGACTCTTTTTCTTTGAAGTGTAGAAAATTTCAATGAAGAGCCAAAGTAAAGGATGAGAAATAGATGTTATCCCAATTCAAGAGACAAGTTCAGCTTTTTCCAACCTTTGAGATGATGTATTATGGGAGACGACATTTTCGCAAGTTGTTGATTTTGCATTTGTCATTCGACTTCAGAAATTCACCAAAAAAAAAAAACAAATAAAATAAAAGCGCAGGGAAAGATAATGTTACAGATGTAATAATGTTTTGATCATAGTTTCCATGAATATTGTGGTTTCACTATCATTCTTGCACTGAAGGCATGCTATGCCAACATATCATCTGCAATGTACCTGTACTTGTATTGATTTGATTTAATTTGATTTGATTTATATTCTGCATGGTATTTTCTTTACAAGTATATCAATTCTCAGCAATTTCATAAACGGTGTACACAAATATGGCATTTCTTAGTAATCTGATTATTTTCAACAATCATCATACATTTGTAATCTGATCGCATGCATTACATCTTAATTCCCATCTGGAAAGGGGGGGGGGTGAGAGGGGGAGATAATAGAAACCTCCTGGTTATAGTCTTGCCAGATCAACTCGTCATATGTATTACAACATACATACATACATACATGTACATAATTACAACTGTATATACTCATATAATACAGTGATGCATTTACATGATACATGTACATACATGTAGGAGTAATGTTGTCATAATGTAAAATTTACATTGAAGTCACATTGAAAGAAAAAAAAAACAATCATCTAAAACAAACAGAGAACTTCAGGGCTTAGAGAAGCATGATTTGCCCAACAATGCAAATGTTTAGCACATTCGATTCATCATTATTATGATGCTTTCAACATCAAGTCATTTTTTTTTCATTATGAAATCATGGGTGATTTGTTGAATGTTATTATTATCATATATATGTATAGCGAAAACTTTGAGCAAAGAAAATGGGTTTTCATCGGGATTCGAACCCGAGACCTCCGGATTACTAGACCGGTGCTCTACCGACTGAGCTATTGAAAGCCCTAGATCGGTGTTCGTCCCAAACCCTTAATTCTCTTTGCTCGTGTGGTCAGAAGCTATTGTGTGTGCATGTGTGCCACACACACACACATTAACCTGACATAAACCCAAATGATGTAAATCAACTTTGGAATAAATGTGAGGGATCGCCGAAGCGATGCAGCTTTTTGTAATATATTTTGAAACAAGGAAGGAAAATTTTCACTATTTATTATTACAATTGTTTCTGGTCAGTTTTCCCTCCTTGTTTCAATATATATATATATATATATATTATATAAGTACGAGTTCCTTTACCGTGTTCAAAGTAACTTTATAATAATAGAGTAAAATTAGGCCAACAACGGTACAGTTTGATATCAAACATGGACATTATAGTCAAGGCGCTAATTCCTGTAAGGAGTTCGTTCAACCCATCCCGCAGAAAAGGTTTGACCAGACAGGGTGGTAGATGGGACCTTCATGAACATCCCCAGGTAGTATGTGGTTCCAAATTGTGGTATCAGTAGAATTTTACAGGCCACTTTTCATCATTATTTGTTGGAACAAACGTAAAAAAGTCTGGGCACGCCAAGACTACTACACGCACCACTAGCACTGCTACAGGCGCCAGTGCCAGTGGTGCGTGTAGTAGTCTTAGCAAACGCAAACTTTTTCTTCGACAAACAAGGGTTTTTGCTTGCAAACTAACTTTTCATGCCAAGCTGGGGTCGGTGTAGTGTAGTTTCTAGCCGTTTTTTATTTCGTCTTTATTTCTCCGCGTTGCAGCAAGCCGAGTGAGAGCGCATACCGGTGGCGCATACCGAGTGATTGCGACGCCCGAACCGTTGTTGTTTTTTTTCGCAATCACTGGGTATGCGCCCTCACTCGGATTAGCGCAATGCAGCGGGCTTCTGCACAATACACAAGCTGCAACTCAGAGAAATAAAGACGAAATAAAAACGGCTAGAAATTAGACTAGGATCGGTAACGCTTGTCGCCATTGGGCCACTGAAAATGACAAAATTATCACAGTTTTTGCATTTATTTCATGAAGAATTCATCAAAACTCCATAAAACTATATATGTACATGTTGCTAGAGATGTCAGCAATACAATGGGATACATTGTAAGGTATGATGCCTACAGGTCATTTTTTCTGGGTCCCTGCGCCTTGACTATTACATGAGAGCATGTATTTTCAAGCTTCGCTTTTGATTTCCTCATCAAGTAACTTGGGTACAGGTTAGTGAGAGATGCGGCATGCGGGAGACAAGGCGCTAGTATCACTGTTTGGCAAAAACAAGAAACGTAATGGTAAGAACTTCAAATTCTTATTTTATACTCCAGAACAGACTCCATGAAACATAAATCATTTGATTTTTATCAAAGCTCATTTGAACATAAAGATTCTACACTACTTCATAGTACACTACACTACTTCATTTTTTATATGATACATTGCAATGAAAATACAAGGTGTGTCTTTTTTTTTTTTAAGAAAATGGCAAGAAATTTTGGTCAACCTTGTTTGTTCATTTTTTTTTTTTCGTTTTAGTTTTGAGGATTTGAAGTAGACTACTGGTAAATTAGCACATATGATATAATTATATATATATATATATATATATATATATATATATATATATATATATATATATACATATATATATATACATACATATATATATATATATATATATATATATATATATATATATGAGAAAACCCTCCAAAAATTAAATTCATTAAGATAATCAGTTGTGATAACTCAAAGGAATTAAAAGGAACGATATAGACTCTAGATATGACACTGAAGGAAATTGATTAAACAATCAATTACTAAGTACGTGCCTTTGATACACTTTAAAAATAAAAATGTTCAACTCTTTTATGAATTACTTATATTGTTTTACTCACTAATGCCAAAATGTTATAGAATTTCATTGATGGAAACAGAAACTATTGTGCACATTCTTATTTAAAGCTGTCTATAAGAATCTCACTTGTTACAATCGTAATAGACGAGATAGAACAAATTCATAACATGCCAGGCCTAACGTTAGATCAGTACCGGTATCATCAAGATGTTGAGATTCCGAATGGGTTCTAATTCTGTCCACAAGAATCTTCAGCATATTCAAGGAGGCAGACTTAACCAGAAGAAGAATGCGCAACTTTTTTTTTTGTTCAAAATTCACGATTTGCATTAAAATTTTCTCACTCTCTTTTCACACAATTAAGTCAAATGTTATTAAAGACAAACTGTGATAATTTTAGTGTAATTCGATATTGGTGAGATAATGGGAACCTCTCATGAAATATGAAAGAGCATGTAATTCCAAGAGGGATTCAACATTCCTTATTTGATGAAAATCGGTTTTAAAATGGCTGAGAAATCCAAAAAAAGAGCATTCCTAATAACTTAAGCGGGACTCACCTTTTATTAGGATCGCTTGTTTTACTTTGCTTTTTGATGTCTCAGCGATTACAAAACCGATTTTCATCTACAAATAAACTTTGAATTCCTTTTTAAAATGGTAAGCTCTGTACTATGTCATAAGTGGTTTCTCGGTATCTCACAAAAAGTCAAAAGCCCAATTTTCATCTCCATCAATACTGTAATACAATCCCTTTAACATGCAAAATCTCTTCATTTTTTTTTTTTGCTAAAATGTTAGTCAATAATAATTATCATAGAGATTAATAAATATTGATGACGATTGGCACTAATGAATAAATAGCTTTTGTTAAATCTAAAGATAAAAAAGGCGGCTTTATTTTTGTTACGTGTCCGGGCACCCTAACGCCATCCTTACTTTTGATCCAGGATTGAAAGATCAATGTAGAAATCTACACGTGAATGATGAAACACATATCTTACTTTCCTGGATCTTTTGGAAATCGAAATGATGATAAACCTGTTGGTGGTTTGGTGTCACTATTGGTGCAGTTTAATGCACTGCACCAATTCTTAGATTTACCCATGATTCTTGAGAGAAAATTCCTTCTTTCTTGTCTCAGCCTGTCTTGGTTGCACACAAACATATTGGGGAAAGTACAACTCATCTGGAAACTTTACCCGCTCAACGCTAGTTGGCGCACTCCTTCAAATTCAAGCGCCAGCGTTTCACTTCTCGACCGAGACACAGAACTCTTTCTGTGGACCGAGATAGAGTTGCGTCATTGAACGAGGCTTAAAAAAAAAAAAAAAAAAAAAAAAAAAAAAAAAGGAAACTTAGCTCCTACCATAAAGCTGTATTATACGTATAGGCCTCACGCTCCTAATTCAACTCGCACATTGCCTACCGGGAAGATGAGGTAATGTTATTTTTTACCAAAAAAAAAAAAATCATTAAAAATCAGTCAAGTGAAAAATTGCCACTTTTGGTAGTGTTTGACATTGCTTGAGGACAGGAGCTTCTGCAGCTTATGAAGAAGTTGAATGAATCAGGGTTTTCGTATTTTTAATGATTTTTTATTGATGTATGAGGTAATTTGCTATTTTTATCATTTTTGAGAGTGACTGGATGACTAGTCTCGTATGGAGGCTCTTAACTTTTTTTTTAGAGCTGGAAAACATCCCAAAATATGTTGTTTGCTTGAAAGCAGAGAAAATTTCCCTTCATCTGTTTCAATTAAAAAAAAAAATTCTATGATTCCATTAATTTTTTTTTTTTTTTTTTTTTTTTTTATGATTCATAAAATATGCTGCATTTAACACAGGTTTCTATGGGAGCCCGGAAAAGGAGCGTGAGGCCTAAATGCAGCTCTATGGCTCCCACACAGTGGCAGCAAGTGGGTGTGACAATCTTGTCGTTTTCTGATTGGCCATCTTCGCAATCGTTTTATATGTCATGTGATTCGAATCGTTAGGTCACATGACAACCAGTGCGTGCGCGTTCCACACATTGCATGCATGCATGCCAACGCACGCATTACTGACGTACATACGCACGGTACGCACCTCGGCAAAAATGCATGCATCGCATATAAATGCAGCAGACGGAAAAGTAAGATATTTGTTTGTGATGATCATGAGAGGAACTGTGAATAAAGGGTTGAAGAAACACGAGCACACTGCGTAATAATTCACGCAAAACTTCAAAAGCCATCGTTTCTGACAAGTGGAACAGCAAAAGACTAACGTTACACGTCTTGGTACAATACGTAATCAATGGTATGATCGAGTTCGATGTTTTGCTCTTATTACATCCGACACTCGACAGGCAGGACAAGCTGCTAGCCGCCAACCCACATCAACTACACAAGACGCAAGACGCTGCCGGTCGGGCAGCGCAGCAAAGCTACTGTACGCCGGGTATTCATCTAGTATCCTATCGAGACCGACGTGCTGTGGCTCCAGTCCAGTGGTGGCAAGCAAGTCGACAAGAGCTGTGACAAACACTCGTTCGTGTTGGGAGAGCTAGTGTTCTCCTTTTGGAAGTAATTAGCAGTGCGGTATTGCCTCATCAAGCGATCCGGAATCACAATGAAGTCCCAGAGTCTGGTGGTGATGTCATCTTTATTGCTTCTTAGCACATTGTTGGGAAGCTTGGAAGGTTACAAGCCTGTGATTATCGTTCATGGCATGCTGGATGGTGCCAAGGAAATGCACTTCCTGCGTGGTATGATTGAAAAGGTATAAATCATAGTTGTTGTTGTTGTTGTTCTTTTAGATTTATTAGCTCTCAGCTCTGCCGGGTGGGCAGTTTGCACCAAAATATAAATTTATATTTATTTAATAATCACTACATTTAGCCTAACTACAAAACCTACACTAGATATCTAGGCCCTAGTTAGGTGATACGCTTTTAGCGTATCACCTATTGTGATTGTCAAAATCTGTCTGTTTTCTTATTCTTCTTTCTTTCTGGCACATTTTGTGTCGTCAATATCTCAAGAATGACATTACGGAGTAACATGACATTTTCAGTCAACATGTCTCATGACAATATCTAGCCACAATAAGGTTTTCATGACAGTAACGTCTCTATGACGTCATCTAGGCGCCATTTTGTGATTTTCGGACCATGTTACATGATCGATCATAACTTCATAACTAAAGGTCATTTCTGTATCATTTTTTGTGGACATAAAGTTCAGGTCACGCTCTATCTTTCTTTCTCTGATGCTAATTACCTAGGACGTCATCTAGGACACGTAAGCGCGCGTCAAACTTTTAAAAGGCTCAAAACAACTTTCCAATGGGAAATCTCGAAGTTTCAGACAATTTTAAGCGTTTCAAACGATTTTGCGCGTGCGCGTCCGTCCGCGCGTTTTCGCGCGCACAGCGCGTCAGTAACATGAAAATGCACTTTTTTTGACTGATTTGGATTCCTGATACTTTGAGTAACAATATCCATTGATTTCTGATCGATTCTGACAAATAACAAAGGAATGCACTTGCGTCAAAGTTCAAATTTCGCCTGCGCGTCTATGTGCAAATATAGTGAAAAAACATGTCTTTGTTTATTTCGCCATAGCTCTTTAAAACGTCTGGTTACCCTATGTTGTTATTGCATATTACAAAAGCATATAAATTGGACATAACGTTTCAAGTATCATTATTTCCATAATTACATTATGACGTCATCATATCGTCATCTGAAATCAAAAAAGTGGAATTAATTTTTTTAAGGTACTGTTTCTGACATTCATTTGCTCGTATCTCTGTTGTTTAAGCTCAATATTATCCCAAATTCAGATATGTTCTACTTTGAACATTTGCCTTTCAGGTCCATGTCATGCTTTTGATATTTGATGACGTCATCATACCTTAATTTGTGATTAAAGGTAAAGACGCAAAATCGGACAAGTTTACGTGTATTGTCTATGGGAGGTGATTTTTTTTAAAACCATGCATTGACTTAACAACGTTTAAGCACCTTTATCTCAGCTGATTTTGCTTCATTTCCTCTGAAACTTTAGTATGTTGTAGCTGAGACAATAAGCTTTAGTAATCATGCATTTTATGTTTTCAAATCTCCTCATCAGGTTGACAATTTTGCAGTTTAAAACTGAAAATGAAAATGGAATGTGGACAAAACGATTCCACATGTATCTTTCACATACATAAGTTTACGTTCCCCATATTTTCTCGTCGAGACGTATGGCCGAGTGGTTAAAGGCGCCGTCTCAGAGACGTGAGGTTGCGGGTTCGAACCCCACAAGATCACGAAACAATTTTTTTTTTTTTTTTTACTTTTTTTTCTTCAATTTGTATTATATATTCGTCCATGTACAAAATCACGTTCGTATATAAACGCACCTATACACACACACAGACACACACACACGCCATATCCCTCTTTTTGTGTGTTGGAGACCACATTGCTTCGACTGCAGCAACATTTTGCAGGTTGACTTTGTCAAACCGATCATAGTATGTAATGACGACGACTGAGATGTTGTACTTTGAACAATTGTCTTTCAAGACGATGTCATTGTTTTGTAATTTGATGACGTCATTACACTGAAAATTGTGATTAAAGGCAAGGTATCAAACCAGCCGATTATAGGTTTTATGTCTGCGGGACGTATTTTTTCCCAAGTTGCCAGAAATGGCATAGCGACCTCAGTCGTTACAAGGCCGCTTTTCCGTCTAGCAATGCAATAGATGTTCACACGGCCACGTTAGTTGAGTGGGCATTGACTTTCCCCCTGTTATATCTATACATTGTTTTTTTTTTGTCTTACCATTTCCGTGGATGACCCGTGGCCGAGTGGTTACAGAAACGGTTTCGCATGCACGCTCAATATAACTTCAAGGTGCCTATATCACATTCTTTTCTTTGTCGATCACAGATGACTGTCATCTGATGACCACAAGCGTATCACCTAACTCGTCCTCAATGTGACGAGTTTTCATGTCTCGTTTTTACTAATATTATTTACAAAAATCTTATTATCTTTTATATTTTAATATCATTAATTTTTACAAATCAGATATGATAATCACAGAAGGAAATAGGGGTTGGGTTTTAGGGAAAATAGATGTCGCCTGCCTACTCCTGCACTGAAGTGCAGGGTTTAATAGAATCTACATGTACACCATTCCCGTCGGCGCCGGTGAAGTCTCAGCCTTTCCCGGGGGCAGGCGCCTATTAGAAGCACCCTAGTTGTCTTTATCACCAGGTCGGCCTAGGGTACGTGTTAGATTATTATTGGCCTAGTAGGCAGGGACAGTTGTCATGGTTGTTGTTGTTCTTTTAGATTTATGGAGCTCTCTGCCGGATGGGCAGTTTGCTCCAAATTTACAGAAACCTACTACACTACTACTACTAGGCCCTACTAGAATCTAATTATTTACAACAACAACAAAAATCTTCTCATATTTGTGACTAATATTTAATGTTACAAATCAGATAATCACAGGGAAGAAAGGGGATAGGGTTTAGGGGAAAAAACAGATGTCGCCAGCCTACTCCGATCCTGCACCGATCTGAACTGCAGGGTTTAAAGGGATGGTACAGTATTGGTGGAGATGAGAATTGGGCTTTTAATTTTTTGCAAGATACCTTTTTGCTGAGGTCCATGGAAAACCACACACACACAGTGTACTGTAATCTGCGCATTATCACTAATGAACTGAGTATGAATTGCACAAACTACGCAAAAATTACGTAAAACAGCGCAATACTGCGAAAACTTTTACGCAAGGTTGAGTTTTGAGCTGCTCAAAACCTGGAATCACATAAAGCGACGATCCGGCGCACATCGGCGGACAACAACGAAGGTTCCACGTCAGACAAACTCATTAAATGCATAAATTGTGCATTTATCGCGTAAGGCTCGAATTTCTTACGTGATTCATGCATTTACGCGACTTTTGGGCAGTGTGACCGGGCCTTTAGATGTCTACTGTTGTACCTTTTTGTCTATGTTTTCTGGATCTGGATCTGTACGCTGCTGGACTGGGTGGTATACTGCAGCAGGGAGAGAGGGCACGAAACTAATTAGTCATAGCGAAGGTAGCTTTTTTCTATCTTACTTCTGAAGACTTTTGGAGAAAGGCTGTTGATTACAGTTGCTGGGAGGTGATTCCAAGCTAGGGGGTGCTCACAAAAAATGAATATTTATATTGCTCTGTGTTACAATGATGAATTTTGAACCCTTTGTCGTGGTTTATCTCTTGTCTTTCTAAAATATTTTGAGTTTTGTAATCTTTGAACTGTTTAATTTTGATATTTCTTTTAGGTCTTGTTCTGATCAGAAAATCATCAATTTAAAAGTAGACCCAACCCCTCGACCACTTTGAATGATAATTTTAGTACAAATTGCCTTCTTGATGCTAGGGTGGTAAGGTTTAGCCTCTGCCTCATGCTGGTGATGCAGCCATGGTTCCTAGATATGACCCTGCATCACAAAACCAACAAAAAGTTGCCAGTCATGGATATTTGGGCATATTCCAAAGAAAGAGCAGACTCTAATCTTTAAAGTGGTGTATAACACAATTCGAATGAACTCTCCTAAACTCTGTAAAAATTGGAATTCATGAAGGCACACACTCTGGAAAAGTGTGAACGAAGAAAAGAGGCTCTGCTCTGAAGTACGGTACAGCACGCGTCTAGAGCTACCAAGTCTCACGCATTGTGAGTGAGACTCAAGCATTTAAGGTCTGTCTCACAATCTCACGCATGACACCCATTTTTCTCACGCACTTGGAGCATAGCGTAAAGGATTAAAGTGAGAGTTGCAATTGAAGGCATAATTCCCTTTTGTCTTTCAAAATAAGTAAAAAAATAGTCACTTAAGTATGCATCAGCTTGCACCATTAAAGAAGAAATTTATAGGAAATAAAATTTACTGTTTTCCATCATTTAATGTTATTTTGATTAATTTCTAACATAAATCATGCAATAAAGTTGTCTCTGCTTTGAATATAAGAATCTTTATTTTTACCAAATTTGAGCACTGGAAAAAGTTCGATGCGGCTACGAAAAGTGCCAAATCTGTGACGTCACCACGTGTGTATGCAACCCAGTGGGATTTACGTATCTATAGGCAAACTGTGCACACTTTTCAGGAAATTGGTGTGTAATTTGTTGTCAATCTAGAATAAATCGTCCGCCAAAAATTATTCACGTCGTGAAATTGTTTGTTTGTTTGTGTTCATTGGAATCATATCTTACACCCATAGATTTACGGAAAACAAAGTTTTAAAAGCACAAAACCTATCGTCAGCTCAAGATTCACGATTGCCGTGATCAGCTGTTCCTTCGTACAGCAACAATTTGCTGTTATTATTGACACAACAAATCGATCATTGTGGGGGAATTGCGTATAGCTGAGGTATACATACTCATGAAGGATGATAACTAAGTCAAAGGGCTGTAATTGATTGGAAATCAATTTTACACCCATAAATTTACAGAAATACGACGTTTGAAAGCACAAAACCTACTGTAATCAGCTCAAGATTCGCGATTGCCGTGATCAGGTGTACGCACAACAGTACCAGCAGAATCGGCAGTGATGAGGTATTCCTTGATGCCGTGATTTCAGCTTGATTCTTCTTCGAAATGGCATGATGAAGGTTTGTTAGATAAATGTGACCTTCTTTTTCTCTTGTGTGTTGGTTTAAATTCTAATTTCTACCTCAACTTGCTAAAAAAAAAACACTCTAACAAAGCGGGAAACTGCAACATTTCCGTGCTGAGCAGCAGTCACGATACACTGCAAGCATGCATCGCTGCTGCAGCGATCCTGTTAAACCCACAAATGTAAAAACGCCCACAGATGTAAAAACACCCACAAATGTAAAAATACATCGCCCACAAATGTAGAAAATCGACCACAAATGTAAAAATTTAACATCGCCCACAAATGTAGAAAACGCCCACTAATGTAGAAATGATTTCAAACGTCGCCCACAAATGTAAAAACGACAAGTAGATTCCCCATTCTACTATAGTACGTTGATATAGGCCTAAATAGACTCACTTCTTTAGGATAGCAGTGCACTTCTTGTAAAATAACATGTACGTGTTCGAGTGCGTGTGTGTGGGTGGTGGAGAGTTCAGTGGGGGAGATGGATGTGTGTGCGTGTGTCTGTCTGTGTGTTACGGTGTGCTGCGTGTCACACATTTCCGGCGGGCAGCTGCGCCTCCGGGCAAGTTACGCGGGCTTGTTGCGAGTACGAGCAGTACAATTTCTGCGGATGGACAAAGATGTTAACTGTTAAAGAGTTCCGTACTTGCGTTTTACCTGCTAGACGCGTGCCACTTACCTGCCATTTGCATGCCGGCCTGCCATGGAGTATCGTTGCATGTACTACTGTGATAACATGCTTGTCTTCTGTCTGTTTGTGTGTACGTGTGTGTGTGTGTGTGTGTGTGTGTGTGTGTGCATCCTGTGTATGTATGTTTTCCTGCAAGTTTCTGTTTCTGGGCGGCGGGTGAGGACTGCATGACTTATCTGCAAAGGAATCCCTCTCGAAGTAATTTGAAATGGCTGAAAGTCATACAGAATGTCTATTATACTCTCAACTAAACCAGCAGAGAGGCAGTAACTGGACCCTCAACATGCACGCAGATGGCCAGCGACACTGGCAAATCAGACTTGCGTGCGCATCTCCGGGTACTAGTGCAGGCCAACACCACTGCGGGGAGCTCCGGAGGAAAAAAACAAAACAAAACAAAACAAAACAAAACCCCTCCCCGCAAGTCAACCTGCAGGCTGAGACACGATGTGACAAGGCCTTTAATAGTTTTAGAGCTCCAGTCCCCGTATGTCGCTCGTACCGGTAACTGAAAACGGATCGGCTTCGACAGGTCTCACGGAATACATGTATGCAATTAAGTTGCGCGCGTCTAGTAGCAGGTACGTTGTATGACGCATGAAATAAGGGTCTACATAAACGCACACTTAATAGAAATACGTCAACCACAATGTAAAAAATTTTTACATTTGTGGTTGAGGTTTGAATTTTTTACTACATTAGTGGGTGTTTTTTACATTTGTGGGCGCTGTCGTTTTTACATTTGTGGTTGAAATTTTTTACATTTGTGGGCGGTGTTTTTTACATTTGTGGGCGATTTTTACATATGTGGGCGATGTATTTTTACATTTGTGGGCGTTTTTACATTTGTGGGCGTTTTTACATTTGTGGGTTCAACAGATCCCCATAGTATAACACGTAGGTTGCTTGTAAACAAGGGGGTCCTCGGCGCAGTTGACCAATCGTGAACACGTATTTCGATCACTTGTCTTGGTAAGCAACAAGGCTGTTTACGCGATGTTTCAGACGAATTTATGAATGAAAATGAGTAGCATGACATCATGCCATGACCATACTTAGAATAAGCAGAGGTAGAGCTTTCTGTAGGTACCAAATGTGTCAGGGTTCAACGCAGAATATCTAAGACACGATCGCCAAAAGAACAGTCATTTTTGCCGTAAGCGAAGGCGATTTGGTCTTTAGAAGTAAGATTTTGGCCAACATTTGAGATTGACATCCCACTTTTCTCTTCAAAATTCCACATTTTGTATGTTGTATTTTGAAATGTTGTTGATATCAGTCAGAAACTAGAAAATTTCCCCTACAACGTGATATCAAAATGTCAATTTGGTCCCTGAGGTAGGTCATTTTTTTTACCTTTTTCGGGCTGTAGCGCGAAATCACATTTGCCGAGAAGTTTCGGGTTTTGCCAGAGCGGGTCTCATATAGACGTACGGCAAATCAGCTCATACACATTAGGTGACGTCGCTCAAATCCGATGTTTCTTGTAGCGAACGGAGCTACGTGGTCATGGAAATTGGGTGTTTTTCAATCTCAAAAACAGTTTGGGGGTAAAGTTACATCGTCTAAAAGATATCCAGTTTTGTTAACTAGCTTCTTAGCTTTCCGTAGATATCAAACTTGTCATATTTCTAGATTCTCTATAAATTTCTGCTTTAAGAGCTAAAAATTGAAAAAGCTCCCTACCATGGGAGGGTGGACACCCCATCCCCACACCCTCCCCTCGCTCCCTCGCTCACGCACATGCGGGCGCACCGAGATGCTGAGTCATGAAAATCTCACTCATAAAAATTTTTTGAACTTGGCATCTATGCGCATCTATTCAAGCGCTTAATCTTCACCAAGCTGTGCTAGCTGTGCTATGAATGGGACAAAAAACAGATCTAGACTGTAAACCATTGGAGCAACAACAATGAAGGGATTATCAGATTAAGCTGAAATTGAGTACCGGAATGCTGTATTAACACATTCTGTCCATGATTAATGCCAACTTTCAAAGTAGGAGCAGCTTGCAGTATCCTTTCAAAAGTTAGTAGAGTTGAAAGTGAAGAGTGTGCAAAGGATTTTCAAGAAATGATAAGGAGCCTTTAAGACAATCTGATCTCAGTACTCTACAAAAAAAAAAGGGTAAAAAAAAACTGCTGAAAACACACATTCCCATTAATTTTGTGATCCCAAACTTAGGAATATTGGAGAAGAAGAACAGCTCTTGAAAAAATTGGAAAAACTCAAGATTGACATGGTTGACCTGTTTCACCTTTTTTGAGCCCTCGCGTAAAATCAAGGGGTGTGACTTTTTGTTGGTTTTGTGATGCACTGTCACATTGTACAGTCTAGATGTAGTACATAGTATTAAAGCCTACTTCCTCATTTTTGTACACTGTAGTTTTAGTACTAGGCCTATATAGTGTAGTAACCCATTGAATGTCCAAAAGGAAGAAAACTCACTGTAAATTCAAAGTTTGTTTTGTAAATTTAGCTGCAGCCTACAAATGCACAGACAAGTATTACATCAAATTGCATTTTATGTGACCAATATACTGTAAACGCAGAAATTTTTTCGGTAACGTATATTAATTTTTGCGTATTTTGCGCTACTTCTGGCCAGCGTGAATTCTAAAACCTGCGAAAATATCTTCACAATTTTCTCTGCACATTGTGAATGAATTGACAATAGCACAGTGAATATGTTTTCTCAGCACGAAAAATAATCACGCAAAAATATCAACGTTTGATATTTGATTTCACAAAGAGTATCACAGCTGTTGTATGTGAGAGTATATGTGGCATGGATCCCAAGCTTTGTTAGCATCTTTCTGATCTGATTTATTTCAAACATTCAGGCTCACCCTGGGACAATCCTGACAGTCCCTGATGTGTACAGCTACTACAGCAGCCTAGAGAAACTCTGGAACCAGTATCCAGACTGGTACAAAGCCCTTCATGATGCCATGTCAACAGCAAAAAATGGGACCAACCTCATCTGTTATTCTCAAGGTCAGAACTCTTCCAATGTTTCATCTTTAGATCCAGGGGCATGGTCTCAGTGGCTTGATAGATAGTGAATTTTAAAGATCTTCTCTCATATTTAAAAATGGCAGAGCCACATTGGGTACCTGCATACAATTGTACTTCTCGGTTTGAGTCAATTATTCATCATAATAAATTGTGCATTTGTATGACACTGCCTTTGTTGGGTTTAGCATCTAATGGCCACTTTTTTGTCTTGTTTTGCATTTATTTTTAAGGTTGGGTGTAGAGATCTATGTGCAAACTTCATTCTATTATATTTTGTTCACTGTTAGCATGAAGAAAGGCTCATCCCTGCTCCATGTCACTTGTATCATCTCCATAAACTCGAACGTATATTATCTGCATCACTTTGTTGCCATAAGTCAACTAGTGAAATAAGCTCTCAAAGACCAGCAAATATTCACTGTCTATGTACAGATTTGATAAAGGGATGGTATAGTTTTGGTGGAGATGGATGATTCAGATTTTAACTTTGTACCAGATAGTTAGAAACCACAATTGTATGAAATATTAAATTAAATTAAATTCAAGTCATCTATTTCCACAGGGTAAATAAAAAGACATACAAACATTACAATGACCGCAACTTACATCATGCAAGATGCAATAAATTTAACACGTGGGGGAATCAACAATAGGCCATAATGGCCTTTCAAAGGTTGATCCCTGACAATTAAAAATGGTACAATTGTTAATAATGATCACAAAACACTACAGAATACAATGGACTATGCGATGACAAAAACATAACGACAAACAAGACAGTGATTAGGCAAGCAATATATCTAACTCATTCATGTGTGTGTCAAACGAGATTACTGAATCAAAAGAAATTGTTTATACTTTCTTTTAAAGGATGAAAGACTAATGGTACATTTAATGTTGTCTGGTAAGTTATTCCACAAAAGAGGGCCAGTATTGTACCTTATAGTACATCTAGACGCATTGTATTTATAAAATGAGATATAACTTATTACTTTGATGAGCATGCAATTCCAAGAGGAATTCATAGTTTATTTGGATGAGAAATGGTTTTGTAATGGCTGAGATATCAAAACACAAGATGAACCAAATTGGTCCTAATGGAAGGTGGGTCCCACCTGTTATTAGTCCAGTACTCTTGGTTTTTGGATATCTCAGCCATTTCAAGATCACTTTCAAGCAAATAAGCTTTGAATTCCTCTTAGAAGTGTGTGCTGTTTCACATTCTATATTATGAGGTTTGTCATTATCTGCAGCCCGATCTAAAAAAAGAAGCTGTACCATCACTTTAAGGATACATGTATGTATACATATGGAAAACAAACAAACTGCAGTTACAATTTGTCAATGTCAAGTATATCAATGACAATTTTAACATAATTTTATTCTGAACAACTTTAATTCTTACCTTCAGGTGGTTTGATGTGTAGAGCTATTTTAGAAAGAATGGATGATCACAATGTGGAAAATCTGATTCTTCTATCATCACCTCAAATGGGCCAGTTTGGAGGTAAGACTATTTGTGTCATGATCTCTTCTACCATTGTACCCCTTTTCCTCTCTTCTCCTAAGTTTTGTCTCCAATCTATTATTAGGTGTGATGCAGAATGATGGGGAAATAGTGAGTGCAGGTGTGTATATTGGGAAATGTACATAAATGTACACTCAAGTAGAATACTCAACTTAAGTTTTAATCCAGTAGCAACCTTTGGTTGATTGATTGAATGACTTTATTTTATAACGGATAAAAGCATGCTTTCAGCTGTTAGCTGGTTTTCAGCAAGGACGTGAACATAAATACAAAGTGTATGTTCCCAAACAGATTTACATTGTACAATGTACAATGAATAAAATATAATCAGAAACATGTAACATGAAAGTATGATGAACAAAAGAAATCAAAATGAGAACTGACGAAAAGAATTATACAGAATACAAAGGTTTGAAATATGGGCAATCATTATATCACAATGCAAACAGATTAAGAGATTTGAAAATGGTGATCAAGCATTTAACAAGACATGGTGGTGGTCAATTGAATTGACAAGTCTTGTCTGTGAGCACATATAAGTGTACAAAATTAGCACTTGGATATAAATAAATTTGTACAATCATACAGTTCTTTTCTTTTTATTTCTCCTATAAGTAATTTGATATCATTACTCGTCTGAAGACTTAAAGGGAGATCATTAAAGAGCTTAGAAGCTATTAAGATATAGCGCACTTTTTCTTTAAAAAAATTGGTACGGGGTTTTGGGAGAACAACAGTGGTATTATCGTTGTGGAGATTGTAATAAGCCTAATATCTTGTGCTTTGTTGTTTTGTTTGTTTCACTTTGTTTTCTTAATGTCCTGGTACTTGATAATGGATAAATTTCCATTTAACCAGACTATTCATGAAATTGTGAGTAAACTAAATCCTGTTCATAGAAATCTGATACCTTTCGTTTCAGTGATTTTATCTCCATTTGTAAGTTCTATTTTTACTTCACTACACATACACATAAATGAATAAACATGCACAATTGTAGGAGCTTTTTTCCCTTCAGTATCTCTCTTTTTTTGTATGAAATTGATGAATGGTTCGTGTTTTTTCTCTCTATGAAGACACAAGTTATGTTCCAGTGCTTCCAAAAAGTCGCTACGAGGTTTACAGGTAAGTGAATGTCAAAAGGATTCTTCCTTAATTTCTGTGTGTCTTGTTATAGAAGATGAAGTGCAGTTCATTCAAGTTGGCTTTGAAGAATTAAATAAGGTGAATAACAGGTTTCAGCAGTTTTCGGACTTGAGATGAGAAAGTTAGACAGGAGATTTGTAGAAACTACAACTGTATGTCAGTGTCATCGTCTCAATGTCCCAGTGAATGAACCGTAGCATTGCTGCACTGATTTTGTGACGTGACTTTTGCTTTTTACACCTTTGGAGAAAAAAAGAAAGTTTAAAGACCGATATGATATGCAGCCAAAGTAAACCTTCCTAGATACTGAGAGTTATCAGCTTTATTTAGCAATACAAACAACTTCCATAACATTTTTATGACCAGAGATAATGTGATTTTATGACAAGAGATCATGTTATTTTGTACAGAGTCTGTGCTTTCAGAATGGTAAAGGCATCATAAACTTTTCAAATCATAACAAACAATACTGTAATATATATACTGTTTGCAATTTGTGTTGTGCAAAGATCATAATAGAAGTTCTTTTTGTCATGATGTATTTTATCAGAACTGAATGTTAGAGGACATTGTGTAAGATTTACATTTGTTTTCTTTGTGTAATATTAAATGCCACACATATAACACAGCAAGAGCAGTATTCTGGTTTTGTATTCTGTGTTTGTGTAGGAGGTGTTCACTTTTTGATACTAGGACCCTTGAAGGAAGGTGACCTTTAATGCTATTCTCTACCAGTGACATCCTAGGATTGCTAAGGAAAATCATGTAAAGAGAGTAATGTAGAAATAGATGTAGAAATGCTAGAATTTATTAACAAAAATTGAGTGATCATGTATATTGGATTTTTTTTAGTCTTCATGCATAGTGACTGAAAGTGATGATAGAGATAAAGTCCTCTCCTCCCACAGCAAATGAGGCAAACCCCCCCCCCCCAAAAAAAAGACAAGAAACAACACAAACAACAAAGTCATTAAGTTCATAGTGTTAGGGAGCAGCAGGTTACCAGCAAGGTACAGTGTATCTACTGGTCTGACATGCCTGTCGGACCAGTAGGTACATGTACCCAGTTTTTTCCATTTTTTACTGGTCCATTCCTGAAAAAAGTTACTGGCCCAAGAATGATTTCTACTTGTCAGGGATCGTTCAACCAGTGCCAGTGTGCTGCGTTGACTCGTCAAATGGAGCATGATATTGAAGACATCATATTGTGTCACTCATACATGTAGTTACATTATAAATTCTTTTGTCTGTTTGTTTCCTCCATCATACAGAATATGTTATGATACATTCTTTGGACAAGATATCTCTGTCTGCGAATACTGGAATGGTAAGACATGATGCTGTTTCACTAAAGAAAATCAAAGATATTTCTATGATGGTCATAGTAAAGATAACAGCATAGTGAGGGCCAGGATCAGTTTATTTCCCTCATCCTTTCAATTCAACTTAATTCATTTGACACAAAGAATAGGTACATTACAAATACAATTGTATATTAACAAAGTTAATAAAACCAAAGCAATGCTATGTGTATAATGTACATGTATGTATATATATATATATATATATATATATATATATATATGTTGCAAATTCACGTATTGGCTCCAATATAGCGAAGAATCAAGAAATAAACTAGTAATGCATTATTTCGCCAATAAGAATGAGTTTATTGAACAACTCAAATTTTCGGTGGCCTCCACCTTCTTCAAGAGTCTCGACGGGGAATGTCAATACCAAAACATAAATTGAACATGAAGAGCGCGCACTCATACACAGAATTGGTTGCTATGAGAGTGCGTACCCTTTACAGTGATGTTGCCATGTAGACGCAATGTAGTCAAGGTACCCCACGCATAAGGAGGAGGACATTGACATGTTTATTACGTAACAATTGTGTTAAATTACTTTGTATTATCACATGTTATGATAT
Organism: Diadema setosum; assembly: GCF_964275005.1. Lineage (NCBI taxonomy): Eukaryota > Metazoa > Echinodermata > Echinoidea > Diadematoida > Diadematidae > Diadema > Diadema setosum. Next base: position 2,339,212 of record NC_092701.1, read on the forward strand.
CGACATATGTACTCATCAACGTACCATAAGTTACAAAATTAGGTTAAAGAGCGCTCCAACAATTAAAATGTTTCATTACTTAAAATACAAAAATCATCGGTAGGAAGAAGTTGGTATAATAATTCCTGTTAAGAAACAGATGAAATCATCAATTACAAAAACCACAGTTCGGTGTCTCGCTGAAATCTAAACAGATTTGAACATGCAAGTGTGAAATTGATTGACTCATACAACTGAGTGATAGGATGACAGTGTGAATCCATCAACAGAAAATAATACAAAGTAAGAGTAAATTGATTATTAAGATGGAGACATGAAATCATAATATTCGCTATAATTCGTCATAATCTCAGACAGAATAACCAACTAATTTCTCTATCACAACACCAGTGGTAGTGAAACAGTTATCAATTAGAAAGATATTTTGCAAAAAATATCTTATAATCCTCATCATGACTTATTCCTCTCTTTAACGGAAGAATGAGTAACCGTTTAGAATGGATAAATCCCTGTTCAACCCTTCACCTTGAAAGCTCTTACTCTTCACGATTACTCGTAACTCGGCGAGTTTTCTTTCCTCTACTGATGTGTAATCTCCCCCGAAAATGCACACTCTGACATCCTTCAATCCTCAGAAACCTACGTTATATGTTCGTTACATTGGTGACATATTTATAATTTGGGATCACTCTATTGAAGAACTGGCTGCTTTCCACCAGGCATTCAATTCATGCACTCAAAGCATCAAATTCACAATGTCTGATGTGTGCACAATGCCCTCACGCTATCTATATCGGTGAGACCAGCACCAAATTCCGGATGCGCTTTAATAATCACAAATCGTCCGTCCTGAAGAATCGGAACGACCTTCCCGTTGCTAAACACTTCAACCTCCCCGGCCACTCATTGAAGGATGTCAGAGTGTGCATTTTCGGGGGAGACTACACATCAGCAGAGGAAAGAAAACTCGCCGAGTTACGAGTAATCGTGAAGAGTAAGAGCTTTCAAGGTGAAGGGTTGAACAGGGATTTATCCATTCTAAACGGTTACTCATTCTTCCATTAAAGAGAGGAATAAGTCATGATGAGGATTATAAGATATTTTTTGCAAAATATCTTTCTAATTGATAACTGTTTCACTACCACTGGTGTTGTGATAGAGAAATTAGTTGGTTATTCTGTCTGAGATTATGACGAATTATAGCGAATATTATGATTTCATGTCTCCATCTTAATAATCAATTTACTCTTACTTTGTATTATTTTCTGTTGATGGATTCACACTGTCATCCTATCACTCAGTTGTATGAGTCAATCAATTTCACACTTGCATGTTCAAATCTGTTTAGATTTCAGCGAGACACCGAACTGTGGTTTTTGTAATTGATGATTTCATCTGTTTCTTAACAGGAATTATTATACCAACTTCTTCCTACCGATGATTTTTGTATTTTAAGTAATGAAACATTTTAATTGTTGGAGCGCTCTTTAACCTAATTTTGTAACTTATGGTACGTTGATGAGTACATATGTCGATATCATAACATGTGATAATACAAAGTAATTTAACACCATTGTTACGTAATAAACATGTCAATGTCCTCCTCCTTATGCGTGGGGTACCTTGACTACATTGCATCTACATGGCAACATCACTGTAAAGGGTACACACTCTCATAGCAACCAATTCTGTGTATGAGTGCGCGCTCTTCATGTTCAATGTATGTTTTGGTATTGACATTCCACCTCGACACTCCTGAAGAAGGTGGAGGCCACCGAAAATTTGAGTTGTTCAATAAACTCATTCTTATTGGCGAAATAATGCATTACTAGTTTATTTCTTGATTCTTCGCTATATATATATATATATATATATATATATATATATATATATATATATATATATGCACATGTTCAAGAAATCAATGCCATGATCCCTTTGAAACAACTAGAGCTTGTTAATGGGCCCCAAAACATGATTTATGCACTTTGAGGTAAATGCCTGATAGTAATATGTATTGTGAAAAAAAAGAGAAAAAAAAAATGAAGTCCTAGATTGTCACAAATGGTGCAATATGACATACTGTAGTTTTCCACCTGGATCGTAAATGACTGCAATTGTCTAAAGTTAGCCAGTGTACTTAAATGTGTCACTTCTAAGTTTGTGATAATGTAATTATGAAGTACTTCATTAGTAAGAACTGAATGTTTTTGGCACAATCTGACAGTATTTTTATGCCTCCGCCACGAAGTGGTGCCGGAGGCATTATGTTTTCGGGTTGTCCATCCGTCCGTCCGTCCGTCCGTCCTTCCGTCCGTCCGTCCTTCCGTCCGTCCGTCCGTCCGTCCTTCCGTCCGTCCGTAATGAATTTTGTGGACAAGGTAACTATCGAAACCTGTTGAGGTATCCTAATGAAACTTGGCATGTATGTGTATTAGGGGGTGAAGTTGTGCCTATCAACTTTTGGGTGCACATGCTCAAGGTCAAAGGTCAAAAGGTCAAGGTCAAATACATAAAATTTCACTATTTCCACCATATCTATTGAATGCCTGAAGATATTTTCTTGAAACTTAGTGTATACATGTATTACCCAATTAAGATTCTCTGGTGAAAGCTTGGGTCATGAGGTCAAAGGTCAAAAGGTCAGGGTCAAATTCATAAAATTTCACTATTTCCACCATATCTATTGAATGCCTGAAGATATTTTCTTGGAACTTAGTGTATACATGTATTACCCAATTAAGATTCTCTGGTGAAAGTTTGGGTCATGAGGTCAAAGGTCAAAAGGTCAAGTAGAAATATTAAAACTTCTTTTTTTTTCTCTGTACCTTGGAAAATTGTTCAAGGTATCTTCATGGAACATAGTATACATGTACTGACTGGAAGTGATTATCTAGAGAATGTAGGGTTCATGGAGTCAAAGGTCAGGGGTCAAAGGTCAAGTGCAAGACTTCAAAATATTACTATTACCCTCATATTAATGCAATGCCAGCAGGGTTATTTTTTTACACTTGGTGTATGCGTGTGTAACCTAATAGAAATTCTCTGGAAAGTTTTTTTTTTTTCTCTTTTTGCCTCAAAGGTCAAAAGGTCAAAGATCAATTGAAAGTGCCGAACTATTTTTTTCATCCATATCTTGGAAGTGGCTCAAGTTACCTTGAAACTTAGTACATATTATGCATGTTCTACCTGAAAGTAATTATCTCATGAATTTTAGGGTCAAGGGCCAGATGGAAATGGTAACAATTTACTATTCAATTCAGAAATTGCACTTTTTCTCCACACCTGTACCTTGAAAATTACTCAATGCCTAAATGTATGAATGGTTCAAAGTCAAGTTAAAGTCCTTAAATCCCTAGATACATGCTCTCCTATTCATCCAATTAAACCTACGTCAAGGAAGGTGAACATTCAACACATTTGTGACAAACTTGTCATTCCAATATTTTGCCAATTTTGTGAAAATGTAATCACACAGTGTCCACATGTACTATCTAGACCTATTGGGAAAATCATGCATTATGGCGGAGGCATACCAGTCGCCAAAGCGACATTTCTAGTTTTATTTTAAATTAAGAAGAATAGATCCTAGTGAAGGTTTGGGTACACTTTGAATGAAAGAAACCAAACCCATGATAAACTAGAAGTTCATACTTGACACACAGCTGAATTAATTGTTGCATTGAATTGTCTTTATTGCGACTGATTAACAAATTACCTTTCATAGACTCATTATGTACAGCAGTTAGGGCAATTTGTCAATCAGTTGCAACAGCTGGATGGTTGCAAAATCTGTGTGAGCTGATGTTGTAGGAAAAGGGGCACTTAATAGTCACAAACATGTTGACATATTGCAGCCCATAAACAGACACTGTCTCTTCTTGTTTGAATTCAGTAGGAACTCAAGAGTGTTTCCATTTCTATAGTCAAACATTCCTGTATACATATTTGTACCACACTAAAGAGATCTTTAGAACAGAAGTGTTATATTTCCATTGTTTTAAACACATGTATACACAAATGTGTTATTCTATGATTTTTTTTTTTTTTGTCGTGGTAGATTGTACAAAACAAAAAAAAAAAAGGTCTAACAATTTGGACACCAAAAGTGTGACATTCACCTACAGCATACAGCAAGAAGCATAGTCTGTGCAGGGAGGTGGAATCTCCCTGGTCTGTGCTCTTTTTGCAAACAAATACATTATAATTGATTTAAAATTTCATATGCATACATGTACTCTGCAGTAACTGTTTTGATAATTTTTCACAAGAAATGAATATTGTGGAATTGTCACCCCTCCATTCACCCATATGGTAACAGTACTCACATAGTGTGCATCTTGAATTTAGAGCACATACCATGCTCGGCGATACGGTGCAATTAACTCGCTGATAAGAGGCCAAAGCTATTGAATTCGTTACAGTCATCGAAGCACTGTGCGGAGCGAAGGACAAAAAATCTCGAAAGTTCATCTCCTCATATCTCCCTTATTTTACTACCAAATCCCTTGAAACTTCACACATATGTCTAATATGGATATATCATCCTTTACATGATTTTTGGGCAAAAATGCTGATGTATCTCTTGAGATATGTGTATTTTTCTGTTTGAGTCAACCGTGGGAAAGGGTTAACATTTTTTCTGGACATAAGTCTGTGCCTACATGAATATGCATTTGATTATCAAAACATATTGCTAGTCTGTATACACCAGACTCACTACCTGTGAAGTTTTGTGTTTGCTCAAGTAGTAGTTACGTGAAAATAAGAGCAAAAAGACAACCAAATTTAAGAGAAAATACTGGACCTGCACAACTAGATCATCCTCCTGCGCATGCATTTTCTACTGGTCAGTGCACGCTTAGCCAATCAGCGGTGTCAGGTTTGGCGCACGGCCACAGGGTTCGGTTTTTGATAGACATGGTGGTGAGAGACAAACCTTGCCATGTGCTTCAACTGTTTCATGCAGCACGGAAACCGATACATCGGACTGCGTACTGCTTACGCTATGGATTTTACATGGGTCGCAAGTGACAGTGATCTCGATTTATTCCGGACATATCCGTGCGCCATATGATACAGAAAAGATATTTGGAACACAGTATGGATATACTACCATAAGTCATATATTGAATTTTCATTTTTGGGCAATGAAGGAAAGTAACACTTGTTTAGAGACCAAATTTTCTGTTTTGGAAACTAAGTTTTGACGTTATTTTCACAGGTTTATCCTCAATAAAACCAAAAATAACTAACATTGTCAGAGAATAGTTTCTACTTCAATTTGCGGTTTAGATTTAAATTTGATGGCTTGTGAGGTGAGATATTGCGATTGTCCTGTAACACTTCTCCAGCGGTTTTCGGTTTAGATTTAAATTTGATGGCTTCTGAGGTGAGATATTGCGATTGTCCTGTAACACTTCTCCAGCGGTTTTGCGTACACAAGCTGTTTAGTTTATGCAAATGAGACTTTGAGGTCATATATATGCTTTTGATGAATTAATTGCTCTGTATCACCATGCCTGATACAAACTGCCCATTCCTCTCTCCTTGTTCGAGTGTACCTCAGATTTTGAAAAGGAAGCTCATTTAATTTAGATCCTCATGATATATAGCACTTATGTTTGATTTGATTACATGCCATAAAAAGATGTGTTTTGATAGGTCATTGGTGTAATGTTTTTACCCCATCTGGTAATTAATGTTTGTTTCAGTTTCTGGCATTAGGGAAGAAGATGTCAGCTTAGCAAAGAAATAAAACAAGGAAATGATCTGATCGTAATTGATGAAAGAACTTGAACAAGGAAGTGGGGAAATACAGAAAGTGAACAAATTAGAGAGAAAGAAAGGGGTAAAAACAACTGATAATGACAAGATTTAATGAATGTGTGGGTGGGGGAAGGCATGGTTTATGAAAGTGCAGATAATAATGTCCTATACATTGTGCTGGCATAGCCAAAGGACTCTTGCTTGTGAGGGTATGAAATATCTTTGGCTGAAGTATACATCAAGGGAATACATAATATACACTGGCATGTAGATAGATGAGTAATAAATATAAGAACAAAAAAGAGTGTTTATTATTATTATTATTATTATTCATGGTTTATTGAAATCATGACTTGCAGTGATGTGATTGCTGAATTGCTCACAATTGCACATAAAAGACATGATGCATGGTGTACATATAGACCAAACAAAACTGTCTGATACCTGTACTGCAAATATAGTCATATAATCATAAAATTCTTTATATGTGCAGATAAGATGCGTGAAAATATACATAATTCTGATACTTTGCTACGAGTAAAATGCCTCTTGGTGCGTTTTAAACACCTGCTGAGGTGCAAAAGGGATGTGTCTTTAAACTTGTGTGTGTATAATGTGTACATACAATTATGTGTGTGTGCATTTAGCGTGTGTGTATTCAAACGTATTATGATTTTGGGTGTTTTACTTGTAATCAAAGAACATGCATGCTCAAAACATAACAAAACTGTCTATTACTGTACTACAAATACAACCACAAAAACGCTTCCTTGCATATATAAAGCAACATGATCTAAAATGTATAAAATTCCCATTCTTACTACGTTTTGTGCCAGTAATCTTTCATCATTGTCCACGTACAGTATCAAACAAACTTTAATACCACATGATTGTGAGCTTTGTGTGTCTCATAGTTTCAAGGTATAGAACAACCATGTATCGGATACAGTGTATAGGCAGCTGACATGACACAAATTTCAAACATGCAGTGTGAATTTATTCTCCCCAGACCCATTCCACCAGCCAGAGTATATAAGAAGCTCAGATTTTCTTGCAGTCTTGAACAACCAGTCTGCTCACAATGAGAGTGTTGGTAAGTACACATTTGTACTCAAGAATCATTGAGTCAGGTATTGCGTGTGTTATGACATCAGCATTCACTGGGCCAGGATTCTTTCTGCCCTATTGTCGTGGATAGGTGGATAGGGGGCTGTGATGATGTGGTGATAGACCCCAGGACTCAAATGAATGAGTGGATGCAGGATTGTAGTTCACTTGACTTTATTGGTGTCAGTAAATCAACCAAAAAAAAAACAAAAAAAAAACCCTAAGTCAGGTAGCAACTCGCTCTTTGGAAGTATGAACCCTCATCCTCAGACATGAGAACACCAGTACCGGAGGGCTGAACATCTCACCCATGAACAAGTTTGTCTTGTCCAAAAGAAAATGCCAAAAACCAAAAGACATCATAACGAGCAGAAAACAGCCAGACTCAACCCATTGCGGCAGGTTGCTTGTCCTACGGTGCGAGAGTGCGAAGTGATGTGTGTGTCGTGCAGTGTGCAGTGCAAGTTTCCAAATTTCCCGCGGTACATACGACCAGCACAAAGGGCGCATTCATGTGCAACTCAACCCCTGGAAAATGACTAATATTCATCCGCCTACTCTCTATTTCTGCTTACAACAAAATTTCCCAAAATTATAAAAATTATTCTTCTCACTCCTATTTCTAAACACACCAATCCAACCTTCTATTTTCCAACTACATATACCAAATTACGTATCACAAATAGAGACTACATTAATTCCAGGCACTAATTTCTGATACTTCGGTGACATGGTCATCTTGAATACCTAAAACGTTTCGAATTCCTGACTGTGATTACCAAGCACGTTCAACAAAGAGCGCTTTGTAAACAACTCCTATTTCACAACATCTGTCTAATGAGCTGTAATAAACTCACAATAGCTAGTAGTCTTCAATAAAGTATTTTCATCACTTTCTCAATTTCCATTTCCCGTCACTATGTCACTTGATAATATGAAGAGTTTGTTTGCAAAAACCGATTAGTCCATTTTTGAAGATTTTGAATTATGGCCTCTGTCATAAAATACAAAATAATACCTTTTAAATGATATATTGGTCACTACATATAAAGGTACATTTTTGAAGTTATGGTCAAAAGAAACTAAAATTTTCTTATTATTCTTTTTATTTTTCTTGACCTTTAATCGCAAATATCTCCTTTTGACAAATATGGACTTATCGGTTTTTGCAAACAAACTCTTCATATTCTTGTGGGTTTTTTTTTTGTTTTTTTTTAGAAATACCCAATATCAGTGGTCAAGATATATTGAAGAGATTAATAAAGGCAACATCCACAAAAGGTTTTTACCATATGATTGTAGTATGGGAGTCATGTGATTAAGGTTCTTGTATGTTTGCAGTCCATTAATACTAGTGTTATAATACAGATAGCTTTGAGCTTCAGGAATAAAAGTTGGGTACCTTGTACTCCTTTATGAATAATATTGTACACTTTTTATCTCAAAATTCTCCAAATGAGCTCATTAAACTGGCAGTTTGTGTCAGCCAGACAAGTTTCTTGGTAGACCATTTTGTGACACGCTACAACAAAAGGACCCTAAAGTCACTGTAGGGTAAACTGAGAAAATTGAGTTTGAAGTGAGATCATCAAAATCCGTCAAAACATTCGGATTTCTTTTTTTGACATGATTTTGTAGTCTAATGTATCTTCTATCATCTGCCGGAATTTCGAAGCTGAATGATCAAAGGAAAGGCAAGAAAATAACATTTTTCTGGGCCATGATTTTATGACTTTCAACGGAACAGAAACATGTCCGAAGATTTGGATTTAACGCCGCAGCTATACTCCGCCCCTAGCAATGAGGGAGTGATCTCATTGGTCAGTGCGTGGCATCCTGGCTACTGATTGGTCTTGCGTAGACTGCTGGCGCTAATCATTGTTAAGCGTGAATGAACATCGCAGAGGTTGCTATTAGCGTACCTTCTATTGTCAAACGGTGAAAACTGTCTTGCTTCCCCTTGATCATATTATAGCATCAGAAGGAAAACTTTGAAGGCGGTTTTCTCGAAACGCTGATTTCTTAAACCACTTGACATGCGCTAATAAAATCATCCATATCTCCGCAACCAAGTATTTTTATGAGTCATGTTATATATGACATCAAATTGGAAGAGTAAGGGAATAATGTCATGTCATTTCTGAAAATTGTCCTCCACCGACTTTCAGATCCTTTTGTTGCAGCGGGTCACATTTTGATGTATTGCAAGCAAATTTCAAGTGGTGGAAGGTGAATTTTAAGCCCTTCTGACAACTGTGTTTTTCCTCCAATGTTTTCAGGGTGTTCATCTGTCCATCTGCCTTCCCCTGCTATCATTAACCTGATTGAAAAACACTATTTAATGGATTTTATGACATTTTAGCCCAGGTCTGCACACTGAGGTGTAGATCCACAGAGTAAGTTTGGGCAAAACCCTGGGACCTGCAGGTCAATGAACTTCAACAAATCTGCCTTTTTCAGCCATAACTTCGGCTCATACAAACTTGTAGCGTTCAACGCTATAATAAAATGGTAGAATGAATAGAAATAAAAAGAGAATTATCAAGCAAGAAAAACCAAGGTCAAAGGTCACAGAATATTGACTCTAAATGGCATATCCAACATGGCAACATTCCATGTATATTGGTAAGAAGGGGATAAGCTTATGAACAGCTTTATGCAATGACAGTGCAATTAAAGGTGAGCAGTCAACATTGCAGTTTATTGAAATTTAGCTTCAAAGTTCATTTTCAGCCATTTATAGCATCTGCTTGGAAATATAATGTGACTTGATACTGTATGATGAATAGCAACCAATTAGGAAGTACTGTGCATCCCAGGTCAGGGAATTGTTCACCCATACACTGTAGTTATGAGTGATCAGTCGATGAACTTTATGTATTAATATCATTGAATGGCCATACTTACAGAATGTAGAATAATTGGATGAGAAGATGTTGTGTGGGAGTTTACTGCTGCCAAGATTTTCCCCAGTGGGAGGGAAAACATAAGAAGCAATGCCCAAGGACCGTAACTGTAGTGTGTGGCTAGAACCCAAACCACTGCAGAATGAGACCTCACAACATTATAGTGAAGATACACTGAATGGAAAAAGGTTTTCGGTTACACTGATGAAATTTTATGTTTGTTTCCTTCCAGCAATTAAAAAAAAAAAAAAAAAGTAATAGATCATGTATTACTGGTTACTGCCACATGAAAGAATACCTCTATGAAATGAGTGGGGGACCTTTTTAAGTTATCTTCTTCATTATGTTTTTACTTGTAGGAAAATGAGATTCAAGCTAATGAAACTTATACATATTCTGTTTTTTGTTTTAAACGTTTCAAACTCAGAACACTGCTTTTGTGTCTCACACTTCTCATTGTAGACTCACACTGCACAGGTGCACAGGGCAAGCAAACCAGAATGAGATAATGAACATACTGTATACGCCGTTATTTTCGCGTACAGATATTTTTGCGAATGACAAGGTCATAGACATTTTCGCGAGATGTTGTTTTCACGAATCGACGCCAACGGTTACGTTAATGCTCTATTAACAAAGCGCATGGAGACAATTTCGTGTGTTGTTGAATTCGTTATCCAACTGAAATTCGCGAAAATTAAACCCTCTCAAAAATAGCAGCTTATACAGTATATGTCACTAGAGAGTAAAATGACCTGCACAGTTCTTACATGTACATTGATTCTTTCCCACAGTCTCTAAGCTTCAGTGTAACACAGGTGGAGAATTTAAGAGTGATCACCTGTCTAGTGCAGTGCTTATCTGTGTGTATACAGCTGTGCAACATCTGTATTGTATGTTGAATGCAGCTAATAAGCCATGAAGACAGACTGTTGCAAGAAAATGACAACAAAAATATGTAGACCGCAGGCTGGGGTGGATCCAGGAATGACATAAAAGTGGCCGCACAAGAAATAATTCACATATGTTTGCTTGATGCTTGAACCTTAAAGTAGCACAATATGGTAGACTGGCTATACAAACAGAGAAAGAGAGTAAATAAAGAAGAATAGAAATAAAACACTGTAATATTGCCCATCAGATCCATACAATTTTCTAACTCATGATATGCTGACAGTTTCCAGTGGATGATACCACTTGTTTACTGAATCTTGACTTTGACCTTTCCACAAGATACAGTATGTCAATACTTATGGCTCTTCACTAAACATTTGTATGGAGTGTTCATGGCTGATACAATCTAGAATCATGAGTCTTACACACTGTCAACAATTTTTAATGTTCCAAACTTTGTTATAAAAAATTCTCTGATTGCATGAAACACCATTTTCACATGAGAGTCACAAAAGTGAGCAAAGTTCACATGTATTTATAGTTCTTGAATATGTTGACATTTCTTGCTCAATCTGTAGCTACTATTATAAAGGAAAGTTAAAAATTTCTTTCCTTTTTAGGTAAAAACTGTTGTGTGTTTGTCTTCTAATTCAGAATGGAAGAAAAATTTCCTGAAATTGAAAAATGTGGTGATGCTGGGAGGACCAGATGATGGGGTGATAACACCATGGCAATCCAGGTAAGCTCCTTTCACTACTTTATATCTCTTTCTTATATCAACTTTCTTCTTCGATGGATAACAAGAAGTGTGCATCATTTTTTTTTCTTTTCATGATACAATAGTCCCCTCAGTTTTCATAATTGAGTGCCACTAAATTGGGTAATGATGTTCAAGCTGAATAAACAGTCCTGATGCATGTTAAATTTTGATGTGAAAGGGGGAATTGAAGTGTGGGCCAACTTTCACATTTTCATCTTCTTGAAAACATATTGTCTAATTTGTCACCAAAATTTGCTGGTATTACACACAGCTAGGATGATGGGCAGGAGATCCCCAGATTAGAGAATCTTTTTAAAACAAATCTTGTATAGAATTAAAAATGTTCTCAGTAAATTCATTGTTGAGTGTACTTTCAAGTTTGTTTATGCCAGACTCAGGACCAGAACCAAGTTGGGGCCAGTTTTCATCTTGTGATATTCTTTTCACACATACATGGTCGAAATTTCTACAAACTTGGCGTTTATTATTGCCAGTGTGATAGAAGTATACCAATGGACACCATGCCCTTCTATAAGTCCCTCAAAGTTTGCTGTATTCTTCGTACATTGTAGATAATTAAATGTGTGGAAGGTGAACTGTAGTACTCAGATAAGAGCTCAAGTCTTTATTTGCCTTCTCTTATTCTATATTTTATATGCAAATGCCTCTAGCTTTGATGTAAAGACAGTACTCCAGTCAGTCCGTATTATATCAGGCATAAAATCAGTGATGGAGACGCATTAGTTGGCTAACATACAGAAGATCTATCAATGCTACATCAACTATAACATAAAATCATGTTACGATTGCTATAGTTGACCCATATCAAGAGGCTATAAAGTTTGTATGTTGTACCACCTATCAGAGGAGCATTTAGAATGATGTTGTCAAGAATACCTTGTCTGATCTCTTCTAAGTCTTGACTCCATGTGCAGAAAATCTGACACTAAATCCAAATACTGTATTTTCCCCTTTAGCCACTTTGCCACCTATGACAAGGAACTCAACATACTGGAGATGAAAGAACAAGAGGTATGTGTTCAGTCTATAGTCACACTATAGCCACATGTTTCCACATTTCTTATGCTTCTCCTCATGGGGCCTTATTGCACACAATCTCACATATCTGCTAAGTCAGTTATAACTGAAACAAAATGAAGTAGTTTTGGTTCTTTGCATCTTATGATGATTCATGGTAATTCTGAACATGTCTTTTTGTGCTTGAATAGAAATTAGTAAAAATATTGTACAAAGTTTAAAGTGCAACTGACACTATTTTCAAATACTTAATTTTGTTTGCTTGCACGTTTTACAGGACAATGAGTTAGATGTGAGACCTTGGTGGTTGCTTCACAAAGTTTGACGAAGTAGAATATGCATTTTATCCCTGTTTATACAATCTACATGGAATGGAACTTTATTGCGAGTTTAATTAGGAACTGCTGATGACTAGGTAGGCGTGGTCCAGATGATAAGAGTTTGGTTGATGTCTGTTGGGAGTGAAGAGACTGAGGGTCTATGGACATTCCTGGTGGTGACACCTTCATTCTAAGCCCATTCCAGCTTGACGCCCAAAGGGATGGATTGAATGGCTCTCAGGAAATGACAGTCACTGTCAATGTCAATGTCAGTTTCTCAAGGCAAGGTTGATCCGGAGTTCTGTAGATGAGATTTTGCTCATCTGGGTGCTTTGAAGAAAGATTACAATCCATGATGTGTTTACACCTATACATCTTCACTGTCAACACTGAGCTGTGTGCTCTGGTGACACCTTCTACATTCAACAGTTATCCTTTCATTTATATGAAAGCAGTGGCATTAATAATTATTTGAGTGAATGAATCTCTAATCAGTGTGATGATTTGTTTCTGCAAGTGCTTGGAGATAATGTTTTAAACAAAAAACTATCTCAGTTTTAAGAATGATACTTTAATAGTTTAATACCCTGTATTTCACTGCGCAGTGTGGCTGTTGATATCTGTACAGAAAAAGTTATAGGAACATGTTTAAATTACCATAATCAAGATACTATACTTTATGTAGTACAGGCTCAACCAATGTGCTGCCAAGAAGAGAAGATTATGAGGATTTATTAGACTTGTAAATTCAGACCTTTGATGAAAGTATCCATGTTACAATTATAATTATTTTTGTTTGCCCCCATGTGAAATAAAAGGTTTACATCCATGACTACTTTGGCCTAAAGACCCTGGACTCCCGAGGAAGTCTGCACCAGTTTGGTATTGCAGGAGTTAATCACACTTGGTGGCATCGCAACCAGACTGTTTTTGACTGCTGTATTCTACCATGGCTGACATAGCTGGTGATGATCCATTTCTACCCACTTTACTCCCTCCAGTTTACTTCCCACCTGACAAGACAAAAAAAGCAAAGTATATGAGAAACTCTCCTCAGTTTACCATAGTTTTTTTTTTTCTTTTTTTTTTTCCAGGTTCTTGTAATACTAAGTAATTTCTCTCATTTGTGGATGACCTACCATGGTACTGTAGCTCAATAATTACACCTACAACAGCCAATCATCTATGAGGATTTCTGTTGTAATAGTTTTTAATTGATTTTACATAGTATCATCTATGTGCAGCATGTCCTGGGGTAGATTTTGCTGTGAAAGTATTGGGTCAAATTCTACCAGCGTGCTGCTTCCTAGGTTATTAATTATCTTCTTTCAATGTCAAAAATTGTCTTCCACTTGATTCAGTGTTGGTAGCCAAAGGTTTTGATGACTCTTCATTTGGAGGATGGGTTAAGACCTGTTGTGAGAGAGATCTGATGACATGATTGATTCCCACCTTCCTGTAGGAAAGATTGCTGGCTAGATTGACACACAGTGTGTTCCCAATCAAGACTCAGCCTGGCTCTTGACCTCAGTATCTGGCAAATCTCTCTGACATGCCAACATGAAACCATGTTGTAGAGAAAAGATATGAGTAAACACATCTGTCACTCAATCCATGAACCGTAACTTTGTTATAAGAGATGTGATTGAAAGTCCCAACATCATGTGTAATCACATCATCAGTGAATCAGCAATGAATTTTATTTGGTTGAGGTGCGTGTATTTTTCTTGGTGGAGGTAGTGTTATATTAGGTTCCCATTTGTCGTGAAAGGACTTTGTAATTGGAATAATACAAGAGAAAAAGTATCAAGTCTTACCTTCTCTGCCCAAATGATAACTCCCCCCCCCCCCCCAAAAAAAAAAAAAGAATAAATAAAGATTAAATTATGAACAATAATAAAATGGACCAGGTAAAATACTCCATGTATGGGTAGTGCTAGAGTTATTGGCATACCAAACAACCAAAACAGGTTATAATATAACCTGTTTTGGTTTTATGTTGGGCTTTGACTTCATCCTGATTTTAGTTTCTGCTCCGGGTGTCCCAGATTCTGGGATAAGCAGCAAGCGGCCAGAGATCTAAAATCTGCCCTCCATGCGAGCCTGTCCAGTGGGTCAATGTGGATCAGACCACACATTCTCGACATGTCGTCCCTGACACATTCAGATCAGGGGCCTGTTTCATAAAACTTGTCATCAGTGACAAGTTGTCATAGATGTGACAAGCTACTGAAATTCTTGCATCTGATTGGCTGAGTGCAAATTTGTCATAGAAATGTGGCGGTTGTCACTGATGACAAGTTTTATGAAACGGGCCCTTGGTCTTCTTCGGACTCCCACATACTCTGGAGCTGGAATTCGGTATACTCAAGACTTGATACGTGATACACATAGTGGCATGTTTTACATGCCAGGGCCATCTGAATCGCCAGGTGTGTAGAACTGTACTTGGATCGTGAATCCCCAATTTTTTTAGTAGTGTAGCAGTGGAGATTTCATCATGAGGTTTGGGGCCACAGATTCAGTGGATCATTGTATCTTTTATTTTGACAAAGAGACTGGAGGTCAAGACCTATGTAGGCACCCAGATGTCACTTCCGTGCAGTACAGCCAAACACACACATGATAAACATTTTTCCATGAGTGATGGGAGATATAGTTAGGAATTGCAGGAGTTTTTTGAACTTCACCCACGTACTGCAACATTATATAGATGATGACAAGTTGGTTTCCATCACCACCACTCAGCATATCACCAGGCTAATACAAAACTAACTTTGACATCAAGCACAGAATCATTAATGTCCACTTGAGTGACTGGTCTCCCATCAATTGAATACAACTTGTCATGTCATCTTGGATACACATAGTCTGGAAGAATGATGAGTCTGCCTGGGATGCCACTGCACTTTTTGTCTACCCATAGTTTGCTCTTTAGAGCACTCAATAAAATTAACTCTGACTCCTCTCCAACACATGGCACAGGGAAATACACCTGAGTCTTGGAAAAAGAGCAAGCCTAGGGACAGATATCATGACCTTTGGCTCCCTAATATCGACTCTCAGATGGATAGGGGAGAAAAAAACTAAACCGTGCTAGTTCTGTTTTGAATGTTGCATGGTATATAGAAGACAAGAAATACCCTGTGCCCCTCTTAATGAGAAAAAGAAGAAAATCATTATGTATACATCAATGTATATTTATAATTTTGACATGGATGAAGTGAGAGTAGTCCCTCAGCAGACTGTGATTTTTGCCCATTAGACTGACTCATGTTCAGTTTGTTCTTAACATTCATTCTATGAGATATGCTTTATCATGGGTAATGATCAGAGATGATGTATAGAATGAGGGCTCACACAGTCTTGTTATGAGAATTACAGTAAGTATATGACTTAGTTTTCAAGAGATGTGATAAGAATTATGTGTTTAATTACTGTAAAACAAGGAATGTTCGCGTGCATTTTAATTTCGCGCATTTCGCGAGCGGCAACATTCGTGAAATTAAAATGCACATGAAAGTTCTTGCCTACACAATATGCATTGGATGCCAGTGGCAAGTCAGGAAAATTTCTTGCTGCGAGAATGGCCGTCGGCTCCAATTCGCAAAATTTTGATGCCGTGAATATATGGTGTTTTACAGTATTCAAAGTGAAAGCATAGTTTTTGTATGGCTCCAGAATTGTTGAATTTTGCCACAAGATATACACAAATGCATAAGAATGCGTGAATGAGTGAATTGGCTGCAGCTTGTTTTGGATGTGATTCAATACTACTGCTTGGACACAATTTGATCATCATGTATTACAGTGTTCTGCATGCCCACTACTGAGCGGGGAGGGCGCTTTAGGAATAAATTATTATTTCACACTTTAATCTCAAAATACTACAAAAACTAACTCATTGTCCTGGTAAATGGTGTCAGCCATACAAGTTTCTTGGTAGAGGTTTCTGATATGAATGTATTGCTAGCCAATTTGAATTAATGCAAGATGAATTTTGACCCTTTACAAGTAGGCCTGTCATGTTTTAACTTTAAACAACTGTCATATTAGTCCTCTGGTTTTTCTTGCCAGAAATGAAAACAAAAACTTTAAAATGCACTGTTTCTTTAAAATCCATGTGGCATATATATATAATATGTATATACACACACATTGATATTCATGCAACTGAAAGCTTTTACAGTTGAAATGTATTTGTATTTTATTATGAAGTAGTAACATGAAGAATATTTGATAGCTTGGCAGCTGGGTCATTTGAAGGGCCAAACTTTGAAATCATGTTATTGAAAATGTGTCATTCTTGGTGCAAATCATAACTTAACATTATGCAATGTCAGAAAGTTAGACTTTACCATTTGCTTGCTGAGAGTTAGAGTAAGAGCTAGCTGGCAGATGAAGAAGTCTTTTTATTGAGAAATAGAAAGTGACATTCTTTCAGTACTGATGTAAGGTTGTGTTTCAAGATACTTAGCTGGTGCTAAATGACCTTATGGGGAGTGACCCTAAGTCATTTGACACAAAATGTGTTTTGAAGTAATGAAGATATCCTTCATGCTAACAAAGATACACACTCCATTATCCCCTTTTCAACTCAGAGTAGTCCTGCTAAACTTTCAGTGATGTATAATCAAAGTACACTCTGTATACTGGTTGGTCACTCTCAGACAAACGTGAGGACATAATATCTCAGTCAGAATGATGAGGGGAAGTTTGCTCTGTTAATAGGTTTGAAATCTAAACCTATGAGTAATGGTGTATGATAGTATGGACAGTAGTGTCGTCTCTTTTCAGTTCAGTTGAGTGAAGATTCAACATTCAATGTCAGTAATAGGCGTCTAAGCATGATGTATTTCAGGATTTGGAGTAAATGAGTGTGGGCCCAGGTGAACCATGTGTGGGCCTTTTGTAAACTGGCTTGTGTTTGAACCGTCTCCTCCAAGCTGATATCAGCAAATGACTGCCTATGGCCTGGTCATACACATTTGAAAAGAAGATGAATGCGGCTTAGCAACATTGTAACATAACCCTCATTAGAGATGAGAGTTATTACACAACACACTGGAATGGAAACCAGTTGTACGGCTTAACCTGTTGAGGACGAGTCCCCGAGTATACTCGGACAGGGGTCTATTGGAAATGCGTGTTATAGCAAAATTAGCTTGTCCTCAATGGGTTAAATACTAGTGTAAAGCATCCAGTACGATGTGGAAACCATTATGAGGCAGCCAAAAGGGTGAGGGAGCCAGTGTAAGGCAGCTAGAATGGTATGAAAACTGGTCTGAGACATTTAGTATCATGTAGAGAACAGTATGAGGCAGCCAGTACAATGTGTGGAGACCATTGTTACACAGCGGCTGCAGTGTGGAGACCATTGTAAGACAGCCGATGCAGTGTGGAGACCATTGTAAGACAGCCGATGCAGTGTGGAGACCATTGAAAGACAGCCGCTGCAGTGTGGAAATGTGTGTAACACATTATGTGTAACACATCAGTACTGTGAGGAATCCAGTATAAGGCAGCCAGTACTGTGTGAAAGATCAGTATAAGGGTTAGCCAATTTTGTGTGGATGCCAGTGTAATAATGTGTAACAGGTCTTACCCCGACAACTTGGGGACAACTAAACAAAATTCCTCGCCTCGGGCAATAAAACCACTGGAGAGAGCGAGGGGTGCTGTCTTAACAGACACACATTGAAAACCTTCTCCTACATCATACCCATTGAGGTGCAGAGGGGATGTGGTTACACTCTATGCACGTGATTGGTTTGTCATTCTGCCAGGACTATTGTCCATTTGTATTGAGTGTTTCAGCAGAATGTTACTGTGAGAGCATCTTAACAGAAGGATTGTCATGATCTTGTCACAGTAATGTCAAGGTGATTACCCTAGCTGGCTAGGGTAGAATTTGGCCAAGGTTACCACGAATATGTTCAAGTAACATTTTGCATGGACCGACTTAAAAGACAGTGTAAAAAAAGATTGTCCCCACAGGCTCGTGGTAAGTCTATTTCGAAATACTCTGTTAAAACAATTCTTTAAAGGGGTGGTATAGTTTTGGTTGGGATAGGGATTCAGGTTTGACCTTTTTGCAAGGTAATTCGGGGAGGAAGGTCTCGAGCCTCGGTGATTAAGTTTGCCTTTTCCTCCCCTGGCAACCAGCAGCATGCACCTGGAATCACCACAATTTTTATATCATGTAATACGATTTTCTGTTTGTATTTTATGTCTGCTTGTATTGTATGTTGAATTGCCGAATAAATAATAATAATAATAATTAGAAACCATGTATGTATATGAAATATTAAAGAGCATACGATTCAAAATGGAATCAAAAGTTTATTAGATGAAAATTGTTTTAAAAATGGCTGAGATTTCTAAAAGCAAAGAGGTCCTCATAAAAGATGGGTCCCACCTTTGATTAGGACCACTTTGTTTTACTTTGTTTTTCGATATCTCAGCCATTTCAAAACTAATTTTCATCAAATAAACTTTTCAACCTCTTTGAATCATATGCTCTTCAATATTTCATATAAGAAGAAATTGTCTCGCAAAAACAGTTAAAACCTGAAGCCCCATCTCAACCAAAACTTTACTATTTCCTCAAAGGTCGGCAGTGACATGAAGAACCCAGTATGAGGCATCCTTTATGAATTCATTAATTTATACTGTGACAATTTTGCATGTGGAAAGTGGCATGATTTAAAGTTTACATATAAACCCACCAAGACTATTACTCCAGCATTTAAAGTTAGTTTGTACATTATACTGTATTGCGTTGCCAAATGTATGTGATTGTCCAGGAGCTTACACTATTTTTAATTATGTATTGCAAGCATATTTATAGAGCATTATTTGAATATGTTCATGATGTGAAGTGAAGCAGTTTTATGCAATGTTTTGTTTTGTCAGTTTGACATGTCTAGCATTAGAGACCATGCCTTTTCATACTTTGTTTTCCCTGGAATCTCCAAAATGTCTTATATGAAAACATCTGCAGCTTATCACTTATTGTGCCATTTGATGAATTTGAAAAGCAGCATTGTTCAGATTGTAGTCTTGTTGAATGTAGATATTTTGAAGTCTTAATCAAATACTCAGACTGTGTTTTTTTCTAAGCTCATTGTTCTTTCTTCTCCAGTAGCCACTATCCTGTCCTCTGCATGTAGTTTACATACCACATGTTTGAATGTTCACAAACCACCCTGTTTTGTGTTTGTTTTTCATTTTTCATGTATAAAAAAAAGAAAGAAAAGTGAAGAGAAAATGTTGGGTAGTACTCAATACTGGCAGTAAGGGAATATATCATCTGAGAGATGGTAACTCAGTGGTGTGTAATGACTCCAAGATTGCAAACTATCTCTTAAGATTGTGGAAAGGCAGAGGTTGAAGCATTCTTTAGCCTAGCTCCTCAACCATTGACTGTGTATGATAAAGACTGCTGAAGAGAATCCTGTGTAGAATCAGCTAGGTATGAGGTACATGATTGCTACGTGGTTACAAAGGAAAGCTTCTCAACTTTGTGTATTCTTCAAAGCAACAACAAAATTAAACAATCAAAGAAAGAAAGAGACCCACTTCAGCATCCATTCTGACATCACATCCAATGTGTCCTTAAAACCAGGAGTGCTTATGGGTTTGTAGCTCATATGTCAAAATTACTCTTGCTTTTATAAGTATATGTGCATCTTTTTATGATTCTCAGGAAATAACATGTAGTGTGCTCACTCTTTTCTTGAAGAGTTAGAGACTGATGATACAGCTCATGGTGATATCTTACTTCAAATGGTTTTATCTTCATATTAATATGTTATATTCTTTTAATATCACCTGTTTAGAAAGCTGGTGATATTTTAAACTTTGTGTGCTTCAAGAGATCAGTTATTCACAGGAAGTTGTGATGAGGATGAATGTACTTATGGAGATGAAGAGAGAGGACAAAAGACATTTAATTGCTGCGGGTATCCATGTTTGCAATAGACGACTACAGTATGTCACCATTGGTTGCTGCACTCAGTAGTCTTTGAAGTAATCACAGCATTGATTATATAGGATTAATGGTATTTTGCTTATGCATGTACAATGTTAAAATATTCAGTCAGAAATTTTTATCAGCTGATTATTTGTACATACTGTATGCCTGGTTTAGCCAGAGATTTTCATGGAAAGAAATGTTTTCAATAAATTGATATTATGATAAATATGGAGCCATGGTGAAGTTTGTTGAAGTCTACTGTACAGTATGTGACTGCAGAAGCATGAGATGAAGTGCAATGTTTCACAATTTACTTTGCCTCACAATCAGTTACATCAGGGAGGTGTAAGAAAAGGAGAGACAACTCGTTCGTAATTCATGCAAACACATGTTTGGTTTCAAAGCGTTACAATGGGATGTCTATCATTCCACTATACGCTTTGAAGTCATACTCTGCACCGCTCTAGTTGCAAGGTGAAGTTCGGAGACGAGGAACGCATTTCACCTTGGCGTTGAATTCAAGCTTTATTCCCTCGTAAAATTTTACATGAAATACTCGAATATAAGAGTAGTTTAGGAAAGAATTCAATATTATTAACATGTATTTCTAGTTTCTTCGTAATGCGCAAATCGAAATGAAATGAGAATTAGGCCCTCTTAAAAACCTAATATTTTTCTATAATGCGCACATTTCCGCATGTTAGTTTTCTATCCTTTAATCTGGGATATTTTGATCTTTCAAATAAAGTACTCCGCCAAAGCGTGCTCCAGCGTGCTTTAAACTATTTGCTGTTAAAATTGTCAGTTTTACACTGCATTTTGATTCGCTGCTCCATTTCAAGGTACACAAATTCATTGTTGCCATCACATTGAAAGAGAGAGAGCGAAATGCAGTAGGGGCAAGTATTCTAGATGTGAGAGCGCTAGTCCCGATTATTGATGCTCTCTTTTGTCACAGCACCTGATTTCCACATGTAGTTAAGCGCATAACTTCTCGGCGGTGCCGCGCATCCTTCAAAGGAGAGCAGGAGTTGTCTCTCCTTTTCTTACACCTCCCTGATTACATTTAGATCCGTTTTAATGGTCTATTCATGTTTGCATGACATTGATGTGTGCATGTGTGTCTGTCTGTTAGTCTGTTTCTATTGTGAATTCATACTTTATGCTGACACCTCAACTATATACTAGTATGATTTGTAATGGAAATCATTTGTCCAATTGTGTCTTTTTAATGCCACAGCCCAAGACATCATTGAATGATATAACATCTGATTTCACTCAACTTGATTAAAATCAATTTTCGTTGGATATTTGAAAATGTTACATAAGACTGTCAAATGTTGTTCATAAGAAATAGACATAGATCATTTAGATCATGTTTATGTAATATCTACCTGACCAATTATCAACATATCAAGGTTGAAATGGTGCTACAGTGTATACAATGCTAAAAATGCACATGAAACTTGGAATATTTCTCAAGGTGATATGAAATAAGGTATTTTTAATTCTCCACAATTGACATGATAGACATCTGTTTCACAGTACAAAGCAAAGGAGAAACATGAGCTGCACAATCGCCACTTACCCAACGATTTTTCAACTCAGTTTAAGAGCTACAGGATTATGATCCAAAATGAAGTCGTCATCAACGACCATCTATTGCCTGAAATTCTTACAAAATAGAAAATAAGCTGTGTGGACTGTCTAGGAATGGTCAGCTAGAGAATTCCATACTGGTCTGTGCCTATTGCATACCAATCTTACATCTCATTTACCAAATGCCTGAAAATTCAAAACGAGTAGGACCAAACAGTCCATTGCATACATTGATAAAATGTTTTTATGATCTACACTGATCACATCCTTACAGTGTGTTCTGTCGCTTTAGGTTTCCAACAAAGATCTTAAACTTTTATTATTGTTCTACAAATATTCCTCTCTTCTCGGTTTGCCTTGATTTTGATCGGAGTGTACCTTGGAACTGATAATGATTAAGAAAATTATTGTATAATCCAGATGAAAAGAAGATTTCAGACACTGTTCCTATTCGAACACAGATATACCAGTAATGTGGACTGTGTATTTCTACACACAAATCATAAACAATTAGTATGTAAATTTTGTTGACATGACGTACATATATAACTAAATCAAATGGGTAATTCATTTCTTTATTTTTAACAAGCCTTAAAGTAGGTGTGTGTGTGTGTGTGTGTGTGTGTGTGTTTTCCTCTGCCTCTGCCAAAGGTTACCTTGGATGATTTTGTGAACGTGAACACGAAATTTTGAATGTAGTGTAAATATTGTAAAACGAGTGTCTAGATACGTGTTTAAGAGGGGTATGTAGACACTAAAACATCAACTTCAAATTATACCCAAAATTATTACAGGTGTACTTCTGGTATAATCACTCTTGCTCCTCGACCCCCCCCCCCCCCCCCCCTTCAAAAAAAAAAATAATAATAATGACAGTATTGAAAAACACAAACACATGGCGGATTTACCGCGATTTTCTAGTACACGTTTGCATATCATCAATGTTTCAGTATTCCGTGTAGTCCTGTCAACCGGAGATTATTGAGACAAGTTGGTATTATCTGAGTCAACAATTAAGTTAATCATTGTTTTATCACACTCGGGGTTGACGTGTCACGGTTATCGTTCGACCACGTGTAGCTATCCGTGTACACAAGGACCATTAATTTAGCAAACACGGATATGGGCCGATATACCCCATGTCCATCAAGTTATAGTCCCACGTACTCTCTGTCTATCAAGGTACATTGTATTAATAAGTCTATGGATTTTGTGGACTTCGACCGAGTACGAGCTGATACTGCAGACTACAAAACGTGTGTGAATCCTTGTTTTCGCACGTCATGGGTATCTGCATGATTATATACTGTAGATGCTGAGGAATACGAGAAGGGACTTCTTGGCCACTAGGCGACCGCCCTTACCCTTTTAATCGTGATGTAGGGTGCCTACTGTTATTAGTTATATAAAATCCAGTCTGACACAGATCCACAATTGCCTACGAGGTTTCAACATTTTGAATAATTTCCAAACCTGCAAATGTCTACCTTAAAGTGAATAAGATGATACAAAAAAACATCAGAAATGAATACACTGAGATAGCCCTTGCCAGACTAATGTTGTGATCATGTTTACCCAATGGCTAATTGGTAACAGAACTGTTGGCCAACACAGACATTTCATGTCCTGTAAGTGTGGAATGCATAACCAGGTTTAGGTGACTGAAACTCGGTTACAAATATTAAAAACATTTTTTTGAGGTTTCCAGTATCTTTTTCACAGTGACAGTGTCACACCTTTCCCACCTTCCGTGGCGAGGTGGGTGTTCGAATGTACTAAGAGCAACGGTTGCTATCAATACCCTATATTCTTAAGCTTGTATCATACTTATTACAATTTTGTTAAACACAAAACACTTTTCCTCGATTCAGTCAATTCTATCCCAAACTTTTCATGTAGGAAGCTTTGATTACCTTGACTAACATCACTTAGAAGTTACACGCAGTATTTCCTGGAGTTTATCGTTCTTAGACAAATCTTGCTATATATTATTATGGCCATGTCCAATCTAGTAGAATCTCGTTTTTGTAATGAACTTGGATAAGTGGAAAATAATGTCTAAGCCGACTTACCGTTGTTTCAGTCCTCGTTATATTAGATATATAATAGACAATTCCAAAACAAAACAAAATTTACTATTACTTCAGATGTGAAAATAATATCTTCAGCACCTTTACCTTGTAACCTGAAATTGACCATTACTCCTGGTACAGCAACCCTTGTCGGGACTTTCATACGTATTGTTTTCTCTATCAGTTAGTATCTCGAGTAGCGAGACCATTACCTCTATGCACTAATAACATGTATTCTGAAAGTTTTGTTTTGTATTGTTTCGTTTTGTTTTGTTTCCTTTGTTTTTGTAAACAGTGCTTCAGGTTTGACTTGCCAAACATTTACGGCTTTGGACAGCAACTCATATAAACACTCTTAAATCCTGTAGAAATGGCGATGAACTCGGTAACCATGGTTACGAACGACCTTCAATACCTATAGTTACTGTACAAGGCGTGCGATGTATAGGCGCATACATGGTTGTAGTGTTGCTGGATAAGAATACCAGCAAGGAAGTTTCAGATAACCTGACATCTGAGAGAGAGAAGGATTCTTGTGGTGTTGCCATGGTAACCGTCCCTGACATCTTCACCTCCCTTGACTCGTGCTCTTTCTCACAGACTCGACTCCTTCTTCCAAATCTTCAAACTTCACGGCCTTGTTCTTGCCTCTACTTTTGCCCTTCGCCTGACCCTTCCTTGCACCGTGTCTCCCTGCGCTTTGAGTTTGACTCACATCGTCTGGGACTTCAGTAGCGTCTGCTGATCTCCTCGTCTTACCTAGATGTTCTGTCTTATTGATAGGGTCGCCAATTGATGTGTCGACACGACCACACCCACTAGTCTTGTTTGATTCACTCCCCGAGTCATTCTCGTGGTCACTCCGATGACCTACAAAATGCGACGAGTCTATTACTGTTTTCTCATCACTCTCGATGTCTTTGATTACCCCAAGGGGTGGTAAGCTAGCTCCGTGATTGGCACGTAACTCCAACTCTTCCGATACCTGGTTTGGCAATTCAATCGTCCTTCTTTCCATATCATTTGTATGTACATCCTCAGGCGATGTCTCGTCTGGAAAGGCACTCAAAACTACAGATGATGCCGAGTTGAAATTGTTGTCTGGACTTCCGGTTCCTAGACGAAATAAGAAAGAAATACAATGTCATGTTATGATGAAACTCACTTGGTTAAGATGAATACTATACACTGTGTCGTCTATTATTTTCTATGAAAACGTGAGATCATTACATTATAATTCATGTTAATCTACTTTCATATACAAACGTGCTTACATTCATGGCTATATCTATACATACACAGTAGGTTATACACTGAGAGAAGGAACGCTGAGTGTGGACATTTCCTTATCAAAGTAAATTAGTTGTCTTCTTTGCATGATAGCTTGAAACAGAACCTCAACTATAATGTTTACATGCAAAATATAATTAAACTTCAAGAATATTTGCCCTTTTTCGGGAAAATGAAAATGATCCGGCTGAGAATATTCCCTTGGCTTGGTTGTGAGAACACGTGACTTTCATTCAGGCTGTCATGAATAAAACGTTTTCGTATCATATCTGTTAAAAGTACGCAAGGTAATAATGGATACTCTCAGAAAATCTTAGTCTAAATATCTTATGCTTTGTGGACTATAGTCTTTGGGGTTTGTATTTACAGTGTGAGTTTTAAAATGGTCGTAGTGGTAGGTATAATCCTTCGGTCTTGTGACCGGAAAATCTCTACAAGTCTCAATTTTAATGAGCAGGAATCAATTAATGATCTGATGATAACAAAATTATGCAAGAGTGCTTTCATTATCATACGAAAAGCACATTGTGATAGAAGATAAAGTGAGATATGTTGCATAACGCGTGATTCAGTATCTGTTGATTCAATTGGTCTTTGTGATTATCTGTGTTTTTATTTGCTTTAGTTAACTCTTCAAGATATGTGTGTGAGGGTAGGCTATAGGATTTGTGTATGTGAATGTGTACGTGTGGAGGAATAAAAGAGATGGCCTGTTGAATTAAAAATGACGCAATGTTTATCTCTGGAAGACTCACAATATTAGTGTCTCCATTTACAATGTAACCATGGTGCCGCATGTAGCTCCCTGATTTAACTCTAACTCACATTGCGTATTGTGTGAATAGTACAATTTTTGTGCTTTCCACTTCCCTTGTGTGCATCTTCGTGGTCAGACTAGAATAGCCCACACTGCGGTCACCCAGTATAGAGTGTAACCTTCAAGGTCCATATGTATAGAACTCGATGGAAGGTGGACAGTAAGGCGTGGCTGGGAGAGGGAAGGGAAAACCCCTTCTTTTGTTTGTTTGTTTGTTTGTTTGTTATGTTCCTACTACAAATCAGAAAAATACAATAAAGATATTTGGCGTTTGCTTTTGATTCATTTCGATTGGTGTTTGAGACACCACACAGGCAGCAGGCGAAAGTGTAAATTATCATCATCTTTGAGTCTACAAAATGTCTTTTAAAGATTATCTCTAGCTGCTATTTGTATCAAACGGTAGGTCTACTGCTGATGATAATGATAACTAGTATATTATGGTAAGATAATGGCAATAGGAATGATAAGGATGAAAACAAAATTCCATATATTCCGTGCACAGGAGTAAACAAATAATGGGAATTTCCCTCTTCGATCCACGCCATCACAACAGACATGATAGGAAAGAACACACAGTGACGGCATGGAGACAATAATAGCGATAGAAAGAATGGAAATAGAGTTAAGGAAAAGGTATAAGAGAAGATAGGAAAGAAACAATAAGTGGGTATATCGTGCCACACTACAGGGCTTCGAAAGTCACAAACATAAATACTGTATTCAAGAATCCACGAAAGAAAACAGCTTCGATAGTTGTTTGGGCTTGTTTGTTTGTTTGTTTTTTGTTTGCTTGTTGTTGGGGTTTTTTTTTCGTGTAGTGTGCAGTAGACAAGCAATGTCCGTTTCTGTTCTTAGAATTCATAGTTTCCTTTTGAAGTGGTTTCAAGCACTTCTTCATTATTTTTTCTGTTTCCTAGTCAATTTGACGAGCCAATAACCTATGTACTAAACGTGTGAATGATACAAGGGACGTAAATTTAGATGTCCATGCGTATCTTATCTCAGGGCCGATTAGCAATTTAAGCCCTTTCATTCCCCATCGCTGTTTGCCCGTAGACAAAAGTTGGATTGATTCGTCATTATGACTCCAGTTTTCATCTACTGAATAGACGAGCCAGCAGTTTATAGCCGTTGCTATGTACGACACTATCATCGCTGCACTCATTTCTTTATCCATTGTGTCATGCTCATGCCCAAACGATCAAAATGATTATGATAAATCAATATGCGCCCTGTCGTTAACCATGCATGGGGGGCTCGGGATGTTCGCGAATGATATTCATGATGATATTCTCGTTAACACTGCCAGATCTCAAAGGCAAAGTATGACTACCTCATACACCACACACGGTTTAATAAGCTTTGCCTGATGCCAACACGTAGGTCTAATAAGCTCTGCTTGAATTTCGTTGTGTTATATTGCATTTCTAACATAGATCATATTTCATGACCTGAAGAACAATCTACAGTCAGGTGCATGACAGTCATTTTCTCACACGTCGCAGTTCAGCGAACTGAAGCTGTTGCTATTGTTAGGACGCTCCACGTACTATATAAATTGATTTAATATTTCTCGTTAGTGGAAAATACAAGTGATATTGTACATAGGCCCTGCTCAAATTCCTTTACAATATCTCTTTTTACAGTGTGATATCTTGACGTTTTACAGCAGTGAAGAAATTAAAGTTTTACCGTTCTTTGTCTTCTAAATCCCTAAATAGCGACAAACACAGTTCATTTTATAGTGTGTGATTTAGCGTAATACTTTCCGTTATCATAGACAATCACAAGAAGGAGACAAAGATCACTACAAGCACGTACCATGTCATGTCCAACTACTATCTGCTCTATATGATAAGCTATACTAACTAAAATAACATTCCAGTATAATTGTCAAGTTGTTGAGCTACAATAAGGAAAAGTTATAAAAATCGACGAAAGGGAAACTGCACATTATACAATAAGGTATAAAACAATCATGTTTCTTAGACATGATTATTTGAAGGTCTTTGTTCTTTCATCTCGGCCGAAATAGTGTCAGAATATTTTATCTGATCACAGCCATTTCCTTTCCACTCAATCACGCCATTTCTCTGCAGAAATTAACTACCCCTCTTTGTGCCTATACTGTAAAGGTGGTATAGTGTTTGGAGTCAGTATATTGGACTAGAGTCTGAACATCTCTGGTATTTGCTCTTCAAAGCTAACCCCGAGGTGAGCACAGTTCCCACGAATTTTTGTCAAAGGTTAGGACCTGTAAAATACCGAATGATGTCAGATTCTACACATTGTTTGGTTTAGGTAGTGCAAGCTTATGGCTCACGAAGTGTATAATTATGGTGTATAGTACACGTACTTCGAGTCTTTTGCCTTCACTCTTTGCTTTACTCGAAATCTATCAAAAGCATTTCCTCAGGAATTTATTATCGATCATAATCAGATCTATTCCTAAACGTTTCTATTCATTTTAGTGTAATCCATATCAGTTTTATTTCTCTATATGCTTTAATTATTTCATCCTCATATGTTTGACGTCTCCCTAGCTTCTCAAATTGTCATATACTGACATCTTCACTTCTATCTTGCTGCTCGCATTATTTTCCCAATTTCCAATAGTCATATTTTTTATTCTTTTGGGCCTACATCTATCGTTGTGAGAGTCGGACAGCAAAGTGTAGGGCGTGATTCTAGTCTGTTTCCCAGATGGATTGGAGTCACCTCAGTGCTAGAACAATATTATCATGAAGGGATACTCAGTAAAGGTCCTCAAGACTGAGATTCCGGTATTCCTGGGCCCTGTTTCATTTTACAATCGATTAAATCTTTTGATAAAATGGGGCCCTGGTACACTATACCCACTGCACTACTGTCAGATTCAAGCGACATTGCTCCAAACAGGGCATTTCGAATCTTCAAACCTATAAAGCCGTCTATTATGCATGCTTGTGTATGAATAGCGCCGTAGCAGAAGTTCGCGAAAAATCGATTGCATGTACCTTTGTCTGTACCCCAGTCCTTGAAATATGAAATAAGTTAAAAAAAAGATAGGAGCATAGTTTGTATGCTCTTGTGCGAGAGGTTTTCGTTTTACTAAAGATTGTGTTTTTTTTTTCTTTTTAGCAGTGCCAAACCAGCAGATCACGTGTTCATGGTGTCAATACAGAAAAAAAAAATCGATATCCATCCCTCCCAAAGCGAAAATGAATAAACCAGCGGGGTAAATAGCTTTCTGATGCAATGCTTGTCTTTATTCTTATTCGTCATGGTCAGATGGTATAATGCTTGTCTTCCAATCCTGCTCGTCATGGTATAAAATATCGGCCTGACCTGACGATGATCAAAATGATAGGCCAATCATGAATATCGGCCTGACCTGACGATGATCAAAATGATAGACCAATCATGAATATCGGCCTGACCTGACGATGATCAAAATGATAGGCCAATCATGAATATCGGCCTGACCTGACGATGATCAAAATGATAGGCCAATCATGAATATCGGCCTGACCTGACGATGATCAAAATGATAGGCCAATCATGAATATCGGCCTGACCTGACGATGATCAAAATGATAGGCCAATCATGAATATCGGCCTGACCTGACGATGATCAAAATGATCGGCCAATCATGAATATCGGCCTGACCGGACGATGATCAAAATGATAGGCCAATCATGAATATCGGCCTGACCTGACGATGATCAAAATGATAGGCCAATCATGAATATCGGCCTGACCTGACGATGATCAAAATGATAGACCAATCATGAATATCGGCCTGACCTGACGATGATCAAAATGATAGGCCAATCATGAATATCGGCCTGACCTGACGATGATCAAAATGATAGGCCAACGATGAATATCGGCCTGACCTGACGATGATCAAAATGATAGGCCAATCATGAATATCGGCCTGACCTGACGATGATCAAAATGATAGGCCAATCATGAATATCGGCCTGACCTGACGATGATCAAAATGATAGGCCAATCATGAATATCGGCCTGACCTGACGATGATCAAAATGATAGGCCAATCATGAATATCGGCCTGACCTGACGATGATCAAAATGATAGGCCAATCATGAAATGAACATCTTCTTAAAATGCTCATGGACTGGGAGGATATTTTCCTCATTGATATTACTCGATATTATTTGATTATACACAGACAAGAAGAGATACTTTCAGAAGGGAAATATTGATTGGAGAGTAATAAAATTAACACAACTGTTATTACACACGCAGTAGAAAAGGGTTGCATCTCTGCCTGCTTATGGTTACGATTATTTCGTCTGATTTGAGATCGGCAAATTTACAGAAATTGATTAGTCTACAGGAGCATAGATATGGAGAGACGAATGGTCATCAGGAAACTGAAGTCAAAATAAAAAGAAAGAAAGGAGAGAGAGAGAGGGGGGGGGGGGAGAGAGAACGGAGGAAGAGAGGGGGAGAGAGTGATCATACATGAGTAGTCGCGTACCGGTCATGGTGACTGTTCTGTTTCCAAATGACGTACGAATCAATATTCGAAATAGATGCATACTGCCAAAATGACTAACTTACAAGTCACGTCCACATCTTTTACATAATCATGTGATAATAGTATAATATATTTCATAATCAGAATCGGTTCGCATTGTAATATGTATACATGTCCTGCGCACTGGCCTCATCCAACCAGCTCTTCATTATTCATAAACTGGTTCCGAAATCTCGTTGACGATGGCCTGCACAAACTTTTTATACAAGAAACTTTCAAAGAAAAGAATGCTTGGTATACTACTCTGTCAGATTTTGGTTTCAATTCTAACGAGAACGTTTACTCATTTAACAACTGTTAATTGCAACTGGAGATAATAAATCTCCGTATAATAGCTGGATTACTTCATCAAGGCTCTCGAGAAAGTTTCGATGGTTACGATTGCGAAATTATAATCTGCTGTCATCGCTATTTATGCTTGAAATCCAGAGTGACCATGAGAGGGGTATGATGGGAGTATACAGGGGCGGATCCAGGAATCCCGTACAAAGGGTCACACGTTGCCCCCATTTTTTCTATTTATTTCTTTGTTTTAGCACCAAAAAAAAAAAATAATAAAATGGGGCGCACGCCCGGTGCCACCCACCCCCCCCCCCCTATTGCAGAGAAATGATGGTCTCATCAAAACCCTAAGAGGCAGAAATATACGTGATTAGTTTCCTGATATTTCGATGTGGTTTTAGTTCTTACCGTCTACTTGCCTTTTTTAAATCTTGTCTCTATAGTCCACAAAGCATTCACATTAGACTTCCCACTACATGAAACAAACTGCATTCAAATTAACGTTTCACTAATCTCAGACTGCATGTAGAAAACTACTGTACTGAGTGTCCTTTCAAATATAAGTTAATTAAGTTAGTATAATTATCGTTAAAATGACTTTACTGTGCATTGTGACAAGAATATCGTTCAGCAAAATCATGACGTTAAGACTAGCACAATAATTGACGCAAGATAGAAGTCGCCAGCCCGAATATTAAAAGCATGAATGCTAAAAAGTACAATAAGTCGATATAAAATTAAAGTGAGACATATTGTTTGACACCCATGGCTTGGATCATATATAAATCATAATTTTACTTCGAGACCTCATTGTTTTCTTCTTTCGCATGATTTTCAAAACGGTGTCTTCTTTAAACAATAATCTTAGCGATTTCCTATAAAGCAACGTTCTTCTTTAAAAATTAAATCTCTTCTATGATGTGTTATGAAACTTTACCGCGACGAGATTTCGTTCGCATCACATAATCCAAGTTTCTAATTAACTAGTGCATCATTCTGTGTATTCAAGGAATAGACAACTTCCATGCTATCACTGTCAGTGATCGAGTTTCAAACTGGAGCTTACTCAGTAATGAAAACTGATTACCACAAAGGTGTGTATACGGATTTCAGTTTGACATTTTAATCAACACCTATCGTATCTAACAAATATTCCTTTCAAAACAAATACCGTACTTACAGGTAGTTGATCAAGTGGAGGAGTTATGCAATACCTTTCAGACAATCGACAATAATTGTGTGGATCCAGGTAAGGGGTTATTCTGGTGATAAACACCAAATATCTGGCCCGAAGTTCTTGATGTTCTCTTATTCAACGCATGTATGTTGTTTGTATTTACTCCTGATGGAACTGCCATTACAGATTCTAGACCAAGTTTCTTGAGTTTCTTGAGACTAAAATCATTGCGGGTCATATCGATAAGAAGCAACAAAAATCACTATCAAATGAGTAAAAACACAATTATTATTGATTGCCATCAACATGGTTTCAGCTACCATCTGTTAATCAAAATTAAATTAATTCATAATTTGGAAGAAATGAATGCAATGATGTTCAGTCATACTCTAAATTTCGCAAACCGGTGTTACGACTATTATACCCTGTACGTTTTTTGAAGCGTCCTTCCCATTCGACTATAGTATAGCTGTCAGTATACCAGGTTGATAAAGTG
The DNA here is from genome assembly GCF_964275005.1 of Diadema setosum. NCBI lineage: Eukaryota > Metazoa > Echinodermata > Echinoidea > Diadematoida > Diadematidae > Diadema > Diadema setosum. Next base: position 2,372,271 of record NC_092701.1, read on the forward strand.
TGTGTAAACAACGACTGACTTTATCTCATATATCACAAAGTTTTTAGTCCCTGTTGTAATCATTTTGCTTACCGTCGGACCCTCGTACTGAAATGGAGACCGTGGGTGTAGCCACGTAGCCGTTTGTCTCCGACGGCCAAGACCTCCACGAAAGTCGCTCTCTCTCCGCCATGGCTTGGTCGGATATTGCCTGGACAATACAGCGTGAAAAAAAGAAAGAAATTGATGCTGTCAGCTTCAAAGTCAAGATGTCATCGCAGGTGGGACACATGGGAATAATTGCTAGAAACCAGTTATAAGCCACCGTAATGTTTCACTTGTTTCGGTTGATTGGGAATCGATACAGGTCTATAGTAATACCATAATAGCTTTGATATCTTGTCCTGTCATTCGAACACTAACTGATTGGCTGTGTTGAACAAAAGATAGCTCATAATTCAGTTTCCCGACCGCTATGTTCTTGTTATGTAATAGATTTGCTAGTCATGTTAGTAGAAAGAAAGTCTGAACTGCCATAAACTGTACAGCGGCGCAACAATGATGATTAAAACAATATCATTACAGTAGGCCTAATCATGGCGGGGTAAGGATTGTAACAAAAGCGATTACAATGTCAATGATCAAAACACCAGCGAAAGTGTAAATGACGTCATCTCCATTACGGTCATAGTAAAAAAGAGTGTGAAAAGTGAAAACACCAGACTTTTAGTGACAATATTAAAGCCCCGTAATCATTCAGTATTTCACCACGCAGTAAGAGAAAAGATGTCCTGGAAAGTGTTATGAAGGTCTAACCTGACTCTACACACACATAATACATGTATAGGGCCGATAGATAGATCGATAGATCGATAGATAGATAGACAGATAGATAGATAGAAGGACAGATAGATAGAGATGATAAACAGAGATAGGTAGATAGATAGATATAGATAGATAGATAGATAGATAGATAGATAGATAGAGAGAGATAGATATAGATAGATAAATAGACAGATAGATAGATAGATAGATAGATAGAGATAGAAAGATAGATAGATAGATAGATAGATAGATAGATAGATAGATAGATAGATAGATAGATAGATAGATAGACAGATAGATGTGTGTATATAACAAACATACCTTGGCCATGGATTGGTTCTTGGCGTGTCGCTCGGCAACCATTCTCTGTCTTCTCAACTTCGCTTCTTCTCTTCCCATCTTTTCCACTTTGACATTTATCGGTTGCGCTGCAAACCAAAGACAATTTATTTATGATAAGATGATAATGGTTATGTAATGATGACAATGATAATCATGGAATAACAATCATACCAGTGATGACACTGATAATGATTATAATAAATGTTCATAATAAAAAAAAAAAAAAAACATCTACAGAAGGTAGCCTCTTTAGTGTCCTGTTCTCTCTGGAGAGGGCCTTATTATTATTTTCTCATATTCTACTCAATACATACATGCATGCAGTGATACTGTGTATTATAATTCATATAATCAAAGATGGGCATCATGCACGATGTCGGATAAAATAATCATGTCCAAGGAGGAACAAAAGGGGCAGGATTCGAAACCCAGACCTTCATGACCTTATGTGCTACACCACGGTCCTCCCTCAAATTACCTTTTTAGTGTAACACATTAGAAAACGTTTTCACGAAAGAACCCACTTGCATATTTTCAGAGAAGATTAAGGATCGTTGTAATAACTTTAAAAAAAAAAAGAATCCAATTGACTAGCACACAGATCTTCGTAGGAGCTCCTTTCAGTGATACTTTACCTAATACCACTGATCAAATCTCCTATAAGAGCTGTAAGGAGTAAACTAAGATGATATTTTTGTAGGCCATGACAGTGCGTTGTTGTTAAATCGTGTTGCTAAATCATGGAGGATTTTTAAGATAAAATTATTTTTATAGTATATGCTTTTTGATATTCGACACGGCGCAAAAACTAAATATCCAAACGACTGAATCAAACGATGGGCGTCAATCATTATCTTCTTGATTATTTTTCGCCTCTTCTTCCCTACTCACGCATGACCTGTGCAGCTCATGGATGACCTTTGCTGCACTGTGCTGCACTGCGTTGAAGACTACGAGCCGCATGATAAATAGCGCACTTTTTATACAGCGGTCTTGACAGCACCGTTTCACCGTTTCCTGGCAACGGTGCGAAAGCTAGTACTGTAGATATTATACTTCGAGTTCATCGCGCTGAATCTATTGTAACGTACGTCAAAATGGCGATATCGATGCATTTGTACATGACTGGTAAAGCTAAGATTCCTGCATGGCGCTGTAAAATTAGCAATAATGACTATAGAATTTGTCTGCAGGAGTTACAGACACCTCCACCAAAGCACTTCAACAACCTTGTAGGCCTAACACGAGAAGAATTAATCGAGAAGAATCTTGAACTGTAATTTAGTTTAGTCAAGGAGGTACTAGGCTCGCCTAGTACCTCCTGGGTTTAGTGTAATTGAGTGCTGCATCGTTCTCACAGTTCACCATAGCCCATCGCATGAACTCTGGTTGAAAAATTATGAGCTCTTATAAAAGGCGGCATGAGCTGCTAGGAGCAAGGAATAAAACTCATCTCACGATGAGCGTCATTACTGATTTATGTATAGAAACACTTTTTTAGTATGTATACAGAACATACGAATTTCACACAACAGGCTTTGATGTATTGTGAATCTAGAAAAATCCTAAAATATTTATAGTATTGTGAGCATTCTACGTTTAAAACGGTTCGTTATATCAGTTACTTTTCCTTTTGAACTATACGCATAAATATAATGAAAAATGATATACATATGCGGCTAATTTTACCCCCCCCCCCACCCTCCCCCGCTAAATAAAAAATACAAAAACGATGTAAATACTTAATAAAAAATTTCTGCCGTTCAAGAATGTTCACAGCGAATCTCCGGCTCGCCACTAAGTCATCGTTTTGCCATCAACTGGAAAGCATGGTTCGTATTATCAAATTACAGGCGAAGAACGGACTTATCTTGCTGTCACACCATGCGATATTGTATCGAGAGATATAATCACAATAATGGTGTTGAACTTACAGTCATATTCAGATACTGACAAAAAAATGTTATGTGGTTATACTCACGCTTTTACAATTCTGCTCCTAAGTATATAGGCTGTGTGAATTTGTAAATTATCGAAGAGAGACCAAGATCAGGTGGAATAAAAAGCTAATAATCTGCCATGATTTTCTATCGTGTCCACATTGGTGATATCTTACCTGTGTCATTCTGAGTACCCGTGGCAATCTCGTTATGTCGTGATGCAACCGCAGAGAGAATAGAATCTGCACATCCCATTGTAGCTATCTCACAGTCACTAAATTATCAACCTCAAGTCCCTCATGTTTTCGTGATGTCTATCTTGAAGCAGATGGCAAGACAGATCTTCTTCATGTACAAACGATGCATGCATTTTACGTCGTTTAACGGTATAATCCTCGATGGAACAGAATGGTAAAAGGTAATATCCCTGCCAGTCGAGGTATATCCTTCATAAATTCAGGCCTCTGTTGAAGGAGACAATAAATCGATCAGCTAACTCCTCCGGTGGATAGCTCGCTCATCCGGAGTCACGTCACACAATTGGTTTAACTTTTCAAGTCGCACGTCAGATCTTGCTGGAGTCTCCAACTTCCGTGAGTTTAGACACCAGGGGAAAGAATAATGACCCCACTGAACGCACAATGTACCCCTGGCCACTGACTGCATGAATACCAGGATGTGTACGTACTGTACGTCATAGTCCATGGAGCTCGCGTGTGCACGCATCAATGAACGGGCAGAGTGACGCACAAGATCGGATAAACCGCAGAAACAATTAAAGCCGATTGTTATCCAGAAATGTAATGTTGTTAGCAGACAATCGTGTATTCACATTATATGCATGAATACATGTATGTATGTATGTATGTGTGTATGTATGTATGTATGTATGTGTATGAGTGTATTAATGAGTGTGCGTGTATAATGGACGTATGTGTGTATGCATGGATGCGATCTACGGCCTAAGTTGTGGTTAAAGGGATCGTATAGTTTTGGTTGAGACCTGACTTCAGGTTTCTACCGTTTTGGGGTGAGATAATGTGAAAACCTCTTTTGAAATATGAAAGAGCATGTAATTCCATGAGGAATTCAATGTTTATTTGATTGAAATTGGTTTTGAAATGGCTGAGATACCCCGAATAGAACAACCCTAATAAAAGGTGCATGTGACTCACCTTTTATTACGATCGATCGCTTTGTTTTACTTTGTTTTTGGATGTCTCAGCTTTTCCAAATAAAAACCGATTTTCATCAAATAAATTTTGAATTCCTCTTAGAATGGTATGCTCTGCACTATATTTCACGAGTGGTTCTTGATATCTTGCAAAAAAATTAAAAGCCCAACCCTCATCTTCACCAATACTACACAGTATATAGTACCATCCCTTCAAATATGTTGTGATGATTGTATGTATGTATCATGGTGGTATGTATGTATGTATGTATGTGAGCATGTGTGTATGTTGTATGTATGCATGTATGTATGTTAGGGAGACCAGGTCTTTCTTTGTTACAAATTGTGCATTTTGAGGTCTATAACAGAAATTCATTTCATTTTCTCTTTGAGAATATATAGCGTCTATCATAGCAAACAATAAGAACTTTGTCAGTCAAGCAAACATGAACAACACAGTCATTAAGAAATTAATAAACATAACTTTTTTTAACAACTTCCATCGCTGTGGGGGAAGTTTTTGATAGTGTACAACTGTACATACTAATTCAATATGCATAAATCGGATGAAAGGCAGATCAGATACTCTTAATGAATAATGTATTATGCACCTGTCTGTGTGTTCATGTTCGTGAATGCGCATGTGTATAACCCTGTGTTTGTCTCTCTACCTGTGATTGTGAGTGCACGTTTGTGTATTTATATTACTATGAGGATTCTGATGGGATGCTGTACATTACTGCACTAAAACATAGATGACGTACGTTCGCATCAACGATGTTTATCATGAATAAGCGGGATCGGAAATTCCGTTTACTCTTCACTACAGTACATTGCGAGCTTACCTCTCATCAAAGTAAATTAAATTAATACAGAATATAAAGCAATACATGGGGGAGCTAAATGTTGGTAAATCATGCATTATAACAGTAGTTTTTATGAAGCTAAATGCTCACATGCAAGTCGCTGATTTAAGTGATTGAAGAGGGTAGCTTTTAACATTTGAATATGCACGTTGATCATTTTATGTTTGCAAATAAGCTTATGTACAAAAAGCACATGGCATTATAAATCTGACTTCCTGTAAGTAGCAAAACATAACTAAATTGAAAAATCACCAGGGTAAGTTGTTACACCTCAATAATATTAAACAAAAGGGGCAGTTGGCATTGTGCAACAGCTTGATCCGCATGCGTATATAAATAGGACTATATATTCAAACATGTGTGCTCAATAAGCATTCAAGTATCAGACAGTGACACTTCCACCAAAATACACCAAAGACACACTTCTTTCACCCACATCCAGGCATTATACTGGAGATCGATGGTTTTAATTAAATATAACTTTGTCGAATATTTTAAAATTTTGTTCAGAGAGCTGAAAAACAATTTTTGGTTTGATTTGTTTTGTAGAATAGGATGTTCAGGAATGATTACATTTCCCACGCAGAAATCCTTGGATGTTATGTTTTGATGTGAGCTTGTAACGCTGTCGCTTGCATACGAAAATGTCCTCATACGACTAGTTATCATAATGCATCACGTGATATTTACTTGTCAGGTGAACACTGCAGACTCCCATGTACTTTCGTATTGTCATTAAGGTTACTTGGCATTGATTGATGTGACAGATATCGACAAGTCTCACGCTCTGCTGAAATCACTATAAGGAGTTTTAGCATTCACCTTCATGCTTGACAAACAGGGCATTTTATAGGCATTGATCTCCATGTAAACATGTTAGACTGATTCTCAGAACCATGCAGCACACAATGTAATACGTTCAAACACTCAAACAGGGCGACAAACGGTCTAGACCAATGTATTCTTGTGTAGCGACTGTATAGGCTCTTATAACTTCAGAGAAGATTCTTGGTTTGAATCCTTTCCTGTTCCTATCTTTGGACAGTCAGTACAAGTTTTCCCTGCCAATTTCATTGTTCTGTCACTCAATTTCATAATCCCAAGATTACGAGCGTTTATTTTCGTCAAGTTTGCTTAGGCATGAAATACGGTCATTCAAAATCGTTTTTCTTTGTTCAAATTGTCTGATTTGACAACCATTTCGGCAATTTCCGCCAGCTCTTTCCCGGTATTCAGGTGTGGATATGGGCAAACAAGTTCATAAAAGAAGTGTTCAATTCAAACCTGTACAATTTTCTTTAAAAAATACATTACTTGAATACTACAGTATGTGTTACATGCGGATGACGTGACGGTGCAAAATAAATGTGTATATAAGATGAAGATGAGAATCTGTATGATGATCATAATTAAGACAAAGATGTCAAATGAAGATTGTAAACACAATATGATGATCTTAGTGAGAATGAATAATTATGTAAATTAGAGATAAAGATAGCCATGAGATGACATGGCGAAATTAGGATTTTACATTGGAATTCCATGAGAATATTTATTTACATAATGACACACAGTTTTTGTATTCTGTTTGCAAAATTCAGCTCATTGAAATATTGCACGTGCATAGAAAGATGTCAGTGTTTTCACGTGGAACAGCAATGTTATTGTAAGACGAGTTTGAAGTGATTATAAAGATTGAGGGTTTCTATGCACACGATGGTGACGAGTTACGGCATTGACGTAATAATGACTTCGCCACAATACTTCGATGCTATTCACATTGTATAGCGTCATAGTAGGACACAGGACAAAAGGTGTAGGATTTAACTGCCCAGAATGGTATTCTTGATACAAATAGCAATGTTTTGAGCAATGGAATAAAATAAAGTTAATCAACTCATAGCATGCATTTGTTTTTTGTTTTTTCTCCAAATCGTAGCGTATATCAAACCAAGGAGGTATACCTCCTTGATCAAACTACGGATCTAGGCCTACCACAGGGCTGGCTGTCAAACTGCATGCTGAATGCATCTTTAGATAAGATATGAGAGATCAGTGATCAGTCTGTACATACAGGGCTCACACCTGTAAATAAAATGGACTGTCCCAGACCCCTTCACAAATTCGTACCAAAGATACCAAAATAAATGAAGAAAAAAATTAATTAAAAATCAATGATGTAGTTTGGCAAAAAACTGAATAGCTGTAGATATTGAGTATGAATTCCTCTACAAACTGCATTTTGGTTGGAAGATGAAAGCTTTTCTGATGGAATTTGAGGGGAATATATTTCATTGGGTACGTGTACGGAAAATAGGTGATTTTTTGAGTGACAAGAACTCGTAGTCTGGCTTTGCGGACCCCTGGACAGAATTAGAGCTGAACAACCCAACCTGGCAATCTGATGGATGAAAGGTAATATCTCACTTATTCAGGTTAGTGAAGATGAAATACCTCATTTCTCCCAGCTATTTTACAGAATTTTTTGAAATTTGAATTTTAACACACGTCTCTATGGGGAATTATTTACCCGTGTGAGCCCTATAGAGAATGCACGCAATACATGCAAGTCTATGGGAAGTATTCATCACATACAAGCTCTGCTGGTTTATGTTGATCTTGTACTGTGTCAGATCTCTCTTCCTCCCTCCCCCTTCTTCTCCCTACTCCCCCCCCCCCCTCTACCTCTCTCCTCTACCCCCCCCCCCCAACTCTATCTTGCTACAATTTCTTTTCTTAATATATGTTCTTGTGGTACTAGATCTTAGTAAATACCAGTCATCAATATCACACAACTTTGAATGACTTCTTGTATTGTGTATCTTGTATTGTGTCAGATCTCTTCCTCCCTCCCCCTTCTGCTCCCTACCCCCCCCCCCCTCTGATCCCTCTACCTCTCTCCTCTAACTCCCCCCCCCCCCTTCCCCACTCTTCCTTGCTACAATTTCTTTTCTTAATATCATGTTCTTGTGGTACTAGATCTTAGTAAATAGCAGTCATCAGTATCACACAACTTTGAAGGACTGTGTTAATCTTGTATTGTGTATCTTGTATTGTGTCAGATCTCTTCCTCCCTCCCCTTCCCCTCCCTACCCCCCTCTCTCTACCTCTCTCCTCTACTCCCCCCCCCCCCTCCTCAACTCTGCCTTTCTACTATTTCTTTTCTTAATATTATGTTCTTGTCACTAGATCTTAGTACATAACAGTCAGTCATCAGTATCACACAACTTTGAATGACTGTGTTATTTTTATGTATTTATTTGTTTTGGCTACCACTGAAACAGCTCAAAATACATAAAGTTAGTCTGTTTGACAAAACAAAGTCTTATCAAGTACTTTGTAGGCTATAAGGTGATGATGACACACCCACAATCAAGGATAACTGCCTGGATCTATGTATTCATCTTATGAAGAACTGATCAAAACTGCAAGATTTATTTTAAAAAAAACCCTAAAGGGCATGATTTTCTAAAAGTGTCCCTTTGAGAAGCTTTATAATCCTTGAAAGTGTAATTTCTCATATGATGTAGGGGCAAATATCATAAAAAACACATTCATGACGTTTAAAAGTCAAATAAGAAATATGACCTCCACTATAGGGCTCACACCTGTAAATAAAATGGACTGTCCCAGACCCCTTCACAAATTCGTACCAAAGATACCAAAATAAATGAAGAAAAAAAATTAATTAAAAATCAATGATGTAGTTTGGCAAAAAACTGAATAGCTGTAGATATTGAGTATGAATTCCTCTACAAACTGCATTTTGGTTGGAAGATGAAAGCTTTTCTGATGGAATTTGAGGGGACTATATTTCATTGGGTACGTGTACGGAAAATAGGTGATTTTTTGAGTGACAAGAACTCGTAGTCTGGCTTTGCGGACCCCTGGACAGAATTAGAGCAGTACAACCCAACCTGGCAATCTGATGGATGAAAGGTAATATCTCACTTATTCAGGTTAGTGAAGATGAAATACCTCATTTCTCCCAGCTATTTTACAGAATTTTTTGAAATTTGAATTTTAACACACGTCTCTATGGGGAATTATTTACCCGTGTGAGCCCTATAGAGAATGCACGCAATACATGCAAGTCTATGGGAAGTATTCATCACATACAAGCTCTGCTGGTTTATGTTGATCTTGTACTGTGTCAGATCTCTCTTCCTCCCTCCCCCTTCTTCTCCCTACTCCCCCCCCCCCCTCCCTCTACCTCTCTCCTCTACCCCCCCCCCCCCCAACTCTATCTTGCTACAATTTCTTTTCTTAATATTATGTTCTTGTGGTACTAGATCTTAGTAAATAGCAGTCATCAATATCACACAACTTTGAATGACTTCTTGTATTGTGTATCTGGTATTGTGTCAGATCTCTTCCTCCCTCCCCCTTCAGCTCCCTACCCCCCCCCCCCTGATCCCTCTACCTCTCTCCTCTAACTCCCCCCCCCCCCTTCCCCACTCTTCCTTGCTACAATTTCTTTTCTTAATATCATGTTCTTGTGGTACTAGATCTTAGTAAATAGCAGTCATCAGTATCACACAACTTTGAAGGACTGTGTTAATCTTGTATTGTGTATCTTGTATTGTGTCAGATCTCTTCCTCCCTCCCCTTCCCCTCCCTACCCCCCTCTCTCTACCTCTCTCCTCTACTCCCCCCCCCCCTCCTCAACTCTGCCTTTCTACTATTTCTTTTCTTAATATTATGTTCTTGTCACTAGATCTTAGTACATAACAGTCAGTCATCAGTATCACACAACTTTGAATGACTGCGTTATTTTTATGTATTTCTTTGTTTTGGCTACCACTGAAACAGCTCAAAATACATAAAGTTAGTCTGTTTGACAAAACAAAGTCTTATCAAGTACTTTGTAGGCTATAAGGTGATGATGACACACCCACAATCAAGGATAACTGCCTGGATCTATGTATTCATCTTATGAAGAACTGATCAAAACTGCAAGATTTACTTTAAAAAACCCTAAAGGGCATGATTTTCTAAAAGTGTCCCTTTGAGAAGCTTTATAATCCTTGAAAGTGTAATTTCTCATATGATGTAGGGGCAAATATCATAAAAAACACATTCATGACGTTTAAAAGTCAAATAAGAAATATGACCTCCACTATACTGCGAACACACGGTATAGTAGCTTCCCACCGTTGGTGGCGTACATCGACTTTGTATAATTTCTCGCATTAAGTCGGTCACCTGTCACAATGGCTGTAAAGAGTGTAATATTAATCCTCGACATGATTACAACCTTGTCAAAGTTTATAAACACTTTTAGATTGGACATTGTAAACATGACCATCATCATCAGTCTTTAACAATCCAATCCATACATTCCTCACAAGACAGTGCATTGTAGACCAAAAGGGACACACTTCGCCCACTCAAACCTTTCATCGTTTACCGTTGACCCCAAATCTGGCTTTTATTCCAAGCTATAATGAAATATAGGGTTATGGGTTAGGGTTTGGGCTATTAAAGTGATTGCATTGTTGTTGGTGTTTTTGCATATGAATCAACGTTCTAATCTATTTCATAAATGAACTGCATTGACTTTCTAGCTTGTGGTTTGAATTCGGTTTGATGCGCAAACCTCCAACCATAATATCATTATATTTATCTAAAAGAAAAAAAAAAGGCAGCTGAGCGCAATGAATATCAAAACATTAATACCCACGCCACTCCAGTCTCATTTTAACAAGGGATTAATAAGAATTGTCCTTTAGTAAAACGTGCGTGTGTTGCCTCTCAGTATGTGCTTCAGGCGCAAAGGCACTTCATATGATATAGATTAAATTCAGTTATCTTTGAATATTTCTCTCCAGTCATTGCCAGTGCTTTTAAGACATTAAATTTTGCAGAAAAATATCTTATCATGACGAGTATTGTAAAAGAATCTTTGTAGTCTTGTGGTCTATACGTTTGTCCTTATAAAACATTAGCGGTGTCACGGGCCTGGAAAGTTCATAAAGCAGGGGATTTCGCAAGCAAAACGGTTTTATAACTGACTATGTCAAGGCATTCTCTTACTTGTTACGTGTGAGTTTCCGGGTAGGAAAGAAGCAAAGAAAATAAAGAAAAGAACAATGAGAACGGCGGTTAGGTCGCCGGTGATATACGGAACTGTTATTTTATACCAAAAGGTCTAAACGACACACAAAGGAAGGTGGTTTCACACACAGGTGTATTAACATGTCATGCTTTAAAGGGGAACACATCGGTTGTATAAATGGTCTAGAGTGTCCTAAGTATCGACATTTGTTCTCTGCAGGCCTGAAGCTGACTAGAAAAGATGCTCAGAGCTGTTTTGTCACTGCACAGGTTTGGTTCCTGAAAAGTGTACACCATCTCTCATTGCATTAAAAGCATTCCTTAACCAATAATGCCGCCAGCCAGAGTGTGGAGGAATCAACTTTCTGTGGGACATAATGTTGGTTTTTGAATGACAATCTAGATTAGAGATGAATCTTTAGACACACAGGTTTAAAAAGCAAGAAATTAAAAGGGACACCGTATTTGAAGAGCGCCATCACTCATTTGGACGCTTGTAGGTTTTACATTCGAGAGGTTATAACAGCAAGAAGAAAATCAATCCGTGATATTCATGAAAAACCCCATATGTTCGAATTTGGTATCAAAGATAATAATTTATTTCAATAAATCTTATATATTGTAAGGGGTGGAAGGTTTGTTTGCATTCCTCTCAGAGTTCATTGAATGAATATAAACTACAGAACTGTATCACCACTTAAAGGGAAGGTAAACCCAAAGAGCAATGTGGATTGAGTGAAAGCAGCAACATTAGTAGAACACATCAGTGAAAGTTTGAGAAAAATCGGACAATCGATGCAAAAGTTATGAATTTTTAAAGTTTTGGTGTTGGAACCGCTGGATGAGGAGACTACTAGAGGATATGACGTATGAGTGGACAACAATACAAAGAAAATATAAAGGATATTCAACAAAATTCATTCACTTTTCTAAAGTATAGAATTATGAAAGAGCAGTGGACCAACCGCTTTCAGAAAGCAGGGGGAATAATTGCTACCCTTAACATATGTCAATATCAAGTTGATGGAATTTGTAATTTTCATGAAAAATGGATTTTTGTAGTATTTTCTTTATATTTTCTTGATATTGTAGTCCACTCATACGTCATAACCTCTAGTAGTCTCCTCATCCAGCGGTTCCAACATCAAAACTTTTAAAATTCATAACTTTTGCATCGATTGTCCGATTTTCTTCAAACTTTCACTGATGTGTTCTACTAATGTTGCTGCTTTCACTAAATCCACATTGTTCTTGGGGTTTATCTTCCCTTTAAAGATTTACGTGTTTGATGAATCTGCACTAAAGCAAATGAAGCCTCTTCAAATGTAATGCTACACCATATTCAAATTATTGTTAAAAATGGCACAGGCGTTCACACCTAATATTAGAAAGTTATTGAACTTACACTTTCACTTTTTTATTTTTTTCACTTACTGTTATGCAATAATCACAACCACTAGAAGTGATGACGTCACAACTCACACAAACACACACAAACAAAGAAGTAAACAAATCAAAGCATTCTCTAAACTATACTTTTATGACATGACATGAAAGAACAATGTCATTATCCTTCCCATCGTGTCAGTTTTATGTTGCAATAAAGGAGAGATCATCATTTCTAAGGGAAAATATTTGTAATTTTCATGCCTTTTTGTGTGTGGTGCCAAAGGGAAATTGTAGGCTAATTACATAATCTCCTCAGTTTGTATAACAATCTTTGAAGTCTAATTGTGGTCTAGACATGTGTCTATATAAAACACTGAGGTTTCACGGGCCTGCGAAAGTCCATATAACATGGGATTTCGCAAGCAAAACGGTTTTATAACTGACTCTGTCCAAGGACTCTGTTACAGTGTACGAGTTGTTACGTGAGTTTCCGGTTAGGATGGAAAAGAAAGAAAAGAAGAATTAAAATGACTTCTTAGCAAAATACACCCCGGCCAGTGGTGTCAGGGACTGTTTTAAGGTGGTTTTCTACACTCAGGTGACATGTTACATCTTGTAGGAAAACGTATCGGTCGTAAAGGAGTGTCCGTATCAAACTAACGTCGTTGAGTTGTTACGTCTGTATTCCCTGTGTACACTGTACGTCGTGTACAAAGAGGCCTTGTAGTAAAAAACAGCTCTTGTATGTGGGTCATTTGAGTGTTTGAAAGCGTCCTTCTTAAAATGGTTGCTGTTTCAAGAATATGTTCATTATCATAACTGAGAGTGTTGTGGGTCTCATGCCTGTAAGTGAGGTTGAGTCCCATCACTTCTCCGTATGAGAGATAATAAATAATCTGAAAATAGGGGAAATATAGAAAAAAAAAAACACGTGAAAGTCTGTTAAGAACTAATTAGTTACGCATGGTTGATGAGGTTGAATCCCAGCTCTACAAAGCACACCTTATTCTGAAGATGGACACACCTTCTTTGACATCTAGGGGGACTATGCATTTTTTTCTCGGCGCAGTTGTTGAGAACTGATTAGGTACGGTTGGTTGACGAGGTTGAATCCCAACTCTACAAAACACATCTTATTCTGAGGCTGGACACCACTTCTTTGACATTTAGGGGGACTCTACAATTCTCTCGGCGCACTTTTCCGATGTGAGCTGTCTTTTGACAAACAATTAAGATAGAATAGAATGTGCCTGTAAATGATATATTAAAAAGACCTGTTCGTCCTCATCACACAAAATGGAGTATGGCACGCCACATAAATGGGTGTCAATCTTTTCGTAAATTTGAAAATCATAGTTTAATACATGGTTCTTCTAACCTGCTCTATCCTTCGATCTGTCCGTTTTTCTTTTTTTTATGCCTATTTTTGCTATTTATCCATTTACTTTCTCACCCCTCCCCCTCTCTTTCTCTCTCTTTTTCTCTGTCTCTGTTTATGTTCTCTTCTGTATTCTAAAGTCCCTTGCTTTTACTGGGTTTTTTTTTATTCAATTTCGCATTTCGTGTCCTTCGTCCATTCATGGAACCATTACAAATAATCATATCGACGTATACATCTCCCTACTTTCAAGGAAATAGGTTATATAAGCATAAGAGCTGCCATCTTGCGATGTTTTGGTAGACGTAAATGGAAAGGGATGCAATCAGTCACTATCGCATGGTCTCAGTGCCCCAGGTTTTCATGAGTCCGTCCAGAATGGGTGCAAGGAAGGAAGAAAGAGGGCAAGTTGAAATGCATTTCATAGAATGACAAAACCAGATCGCTAGGTCGTCCTTCCATCACTTTGTTTATGTCTTCTCCTGCTTTATGTCGTTCTTCTTGTCTCTGGCCACAACAAAGCTCCTCATCAAAGCTCTCCGATGCCCGTTCAATAGCTATCAGACGAAAAAATGCAATACCATTTATTACACTTCGGCTGATTAAAAACTCTTGAGTCATTGGGTGTTTTTTTTTTTTTTACAGAATGAAAAGGAGTTCATCGTAAATCAGTCCTTCATGATAATGATTTAACTACACTTGAGCCTGCACTCTCTACCGCCTTTCATAAACTGTTTTTTTTTTTTATTAGAACAAATCAAAATTAATCACAACATTCACAACAATCATTAATACAAATCGCACAAAAACAAAATGTTGATGATGTCCGCATTACTCTGTAACTGGTTGTAGAATCGAAGCGGGAACAGACTAATAGGCACAATTTCAACGCTGGCATACCTATAAAGGGGTCCGTGTACATATCAGGGATGGAAGGAGTGTAGGATAATATTATTACTGAGGAAGGGAGGGCTGTACAATGTAAGGTACCATCAGAAGCGGAAAGAATATACATGTACCATATACCGATTCGATATGAGCTGAGTGTATGGGGTATAACACTTCACCATCAGGAATATTGGAGGATTGTACTGAGTATTGGGTACATCAGGGATGAGGCTTAAGAGCGTGTAAGATGCAGTGTAACATCTGGGGTGGGAGAATCGTTACAGTCATTGCAGGAATGTGGCAAACACTGCATGGATGTGCATACAGTGCATACTGCTTGCGCCCCATCCTAGCCTTATACCCCCATTCAACTTGTGTGATTTTGTTCACAAAAGGTGATTAGCTGAATGAACTTATTTAAGGCTTATAGCCCGCTCTGTGCATCTATAGACGAGGAAACTTTTTCTCGTTGAAAAGAACATGCGACTTTTGGAGAGATTATAAAAAATATGAGAGAAAGAGAGCTGAGGTCAGATATATCCTTGGGCAAAAACCGGTGGCGTGAGTTACTGCCATTTCTACGAACGACTGGAACGACAGTTCCTGGAAATTTCACCAAATAGCAGCATTGCTGACATGATATGAAAATAGTGGTTTCAGTAAGTCCGGGTCAGTATGAACTGTTAATGTAGTCTAGGAAGTTTAAGAACCTTTGCCACGGAACTGTCCTGTAACATAAAGTTAAAATATTAAAAAGGACTGGACATGATGTCATGAAAGCAAAGAAAGACATAAGACCTACATTGAGTCCATCCCTGTCAGTGGTCAGTACATTGTACAGTTACAGGCAGTTCAGCTATATGATCACGGATAAAGTGTACATTCTGCAGTTCGATGTATATATACTGAAACAAACATTTCCGGATATGCGATTACTTTGTTTGCTTGCATCTGTGTGTGTGTGTGTGTGTGTGGGTGTTTGTTTTGAAGACATGATGTTCACGTAAGCTACGACCATTTCTTATTCTGTACACATAGACTGTATTGATTGATTTCAATCACGATAATTTATAGTGTAAATTTCGCGTCAGTTCGTTTGTTTATATAAGCTGATAGAATTAAACACAAGCCATATTAACTCTATAGAATAATACATTATTTTCCACCAAGATTATTCCCCTTTAAGACTGAGGGAGTCAGCTTCATAATGAGATTTATTTTAATTTGTTGTGATCCTTACGAGGAAGCGTGTAACAAGGATTTCAAATCCTCCCATTTTATGATAACAAATGACACTAAATATAATATGCTTGAAGTTTTAGAAAAGTGGAAACTTCAAACACCGCCCTGGTCAAGTTGTAGAATTGATTTATTAAGATCAGACAAATATCATATAAATATAGATATCATCATGAGCTAAGTATGGCCATGAACCTATTATACCCATTGAAATGTTTTCCTGTGGCATATTTACCTATAACATTTTGCCGCTAACATGTTTACACCGAACGGTCGTTTAATGTTCTGGCAAAATCGATTAAATGCATCCATCCTTATTTGCCTATATAGAAGCGATAAAAAAATCCATAGTTAGCTCAACGACACAAGTTCAAGTTCAACCTTAATCAAAGTAATTTCAACCTGGTAAGCCGAAGCTACTCTAATGTTGAATAACTATTGACAGTATATACGGTACAGTGGTAGGGTGTGTGATACAGCTTATTTTTTCGACGTCATAATATATATATATGAAGAGTTTGTTTGCAAAAACCGGTAAGTCCATTTTTGAAGATTTTGAAGTACGGTCTCTGTCATAAAGTACAAAATAATACCTTTTAAATGATATATTGGTCACTACATATAAAGGTACATTTTTGAAGTTATGGTCAAAAGAAGCAAAAATTTTCTTACTATTCTCTTTATTTTTCTTTACCTTTAATCGCAAATATCTCCATTTGGCAAATATGGACTTATCGGTTTTTGCGAACAAACTCTTCATATATATAATTATATATATATATATATATATATATATATATATATATATATATATATATATATATATATGAAGGGTTTGTTTGCAAAAACCGATAAGTCCATTTTTGATGATTTTGAAGTACGATCTCTGTCATAAAGTACAAAATAATACCTTTTAAATGATATATTGATCACTACATATAGAGGTATATTTTTGAAGTTATGGTCAAAAGAAGCAAAAAAATCTTATTATTCTCTTTATTTTTCTTGACCTTTAATCGCAAATATCTCCATTTGGCAAATATGAACTTATCGGTTTTTGCAAACAAACTCTTCATATATATATATATATAATAAATATATATATATATATATATATACGACATTTTCATTGATAGTGACGTCAATATGGACATATCATACAGAGGCTCATAGTGGTATCTTCTCAATCTCTCCCATTAAAATTTTAGCAAAATTTTATGAATTTTGTGCAAACTTCTCAGGCAGATTTGAGTTTTGTGTCTCTGTGATCCAAAGCATGGACAGGAAGTTGTGTGGTATATCTCTTGCTGCGTATTAGATAAGCGTTTGGTATTTTTTTAAAGAAAAAAATCTCAGAATTCTATTGGGAATATGTGGTCTTTTAATATATCTATACGAGTTTTGTCACTAGGGCCTAAATCCACCCTATATGACAAGCATGTAGCGTTGATCATGAAAGAAAGGAGTTAAAATAAGAATAGCAACACACTTGACAGGGCCATGTAAAATGTACATAAAACAGGCTCACAGAATAAGCGCAATGGCCTTTAGGCCAAAGCACAAATTTTTACATGTACAAACTCTTCATCCTCGTGTCCTGACGAAAATTGCGAGCAGAAAACTTGGGTATCTTAACTTTTGTCAGCTTATCTTATATGATGTATTTTTTTTTTTTTTTTTTAGAATGAGTCACAACCTTCTAGCCACTGACTTTTTTTAATGGTTTCCTCTTTGCAGATGAAATAATTATTGCCTTTATCATATTTATGAAATCGACATGACAATGTGTCTAAACATCCCTAGGCTTTGCATTTCTCCCTTTCCTCTCTTTTTTTTTTATCGAGACAATAATGAGGTGTGTTCGTTTCTGACAAATAGCCACACACATACGCACACACACACACACACACAATGACAAACAACATTGTTCATTAATTTCCTTGGTGCATGATACAAGGTTCTTAATTGTACAGAGATCTTGGCATTCTCAGGAATAACAACAGCAAAATAAAATCAGCTGAAAATGCCTTAAACTTTTAATCGTAAAGAGGACAGGAATTATCGCACTTTTTGATGACGGTCAGGTTTTGCTATCATTGTCTGCAGGCAATTTTCTCAGTTGAATCTGTCATATTATTATGACGTAACCATCAAAGAAAGATAAAGAACTGTTTGTACTTTTCTCTTGATATTCTGACAGAATGCGTGGCCCTTTACACCGCTCAGATAGTGGATCAGATGGGGGGGGGGTGGAGTTGAAGATGATAAAATTGGGTCTTGAGCGTTGATAGTTGATCATGGACAAGGAGTGACTGATCTTTTGTAATCATGACCGATTGAGGTAACAAGAGCTGTGCTTCCACCAAACTCGTTTGAGCCCAGCGTTCTGACCATATTCTCTCCCTCTCTCTCGCTCTCCCCTGTTTCTTTGTAAATCCATACACATCATATACAGGTGAACGGGGCAATTCATTCTGTATCGAGTGGTATTGTTAGGGTTTCCCGAAACACTTTCGGAAAAAGATTTTTTCTCTCTCTCTCTTTGTCGTCAGGATCAATCTCATTATAAGGGTCCTGACTGCATCAAAACGTTTCTCTTTCTATATTTTTCTTTCAAAAAGCTATTTAGAATCTTGGTTAATGAGCTGACATATTTGATTTTCCATTCATAATAATAATAATAATAATAATAATAATAATAATAATAATAATAATAATAATGATAATAATAATAATAATAATGATAATAATAATAATAATAATAATAATAATAATAATAATAATAATAATAATAATAATGATAATAATAATAATAATGATAATAATAATAATGATAATAATAATAATAATAATAATAATAATAACAATAATAATAATGATAATAACAATAACAATAATAATAATATCAATACTAATAACAATAATATTACATTGTTATGATGATAATAATAATACACCAAGGCCGAGAGGAGCATTGTGCGTAAAGAGCATGAAGACGTATTGTCGGTAGGACTCGTACTCCGGACCTCCGTTCCAAAGTCAAGAGTATTTTCCACTACACCACCACCATGCCCCTGGTACGACTAATTTCGAAATATTACTTGTTTCTTTTCCACAAGTAATAGGTTACAATGCGTTGCAAATTGGAAACTAAAGTTTCCATCTTGCAAAATTCCATTCGCAAAGTTTAATGTGTAATTGTTCGCAATTTTGGATATTTGCTATCATGTCATTTTACAAAGGTTCAAACTGCGTAATCTTCAGATTCGGCCACATATAACACCACGCTTTGCCCTTTAAATCTCCTCTATCAGCATGTCATCATGTCCTTCCTAGTTACAGAAATAGAAATAAAAGAAAATACCATACAGGAGACATAAGGTCGTATTTCACGCCTTCATATGAGTTTCGTCTCCAGTATCGTCCAAATAAATGACAATCTTGAAATGTGTCTTAGCAGGGTGATGAGTGAGCCGTAAATCTGTTTACACCTCTCCGAGACCCATCCAACATATCAAGACAAAGAGCAGGGGACAACCTCCAGAAAACATCTGCCTTTAAAACGGAACAATTTCCCATCCTCATCTACAAGCCAGAAATAACTGGGAAACGGGGGTATGTAGAATTGCTATATTCATGAGACAGGTAATTACAGAAAAAGGCAAACGACATGTTCCTACATAGGTGATAATATTTAAGGGATGGTGAAGTTTTGGTTAAGATAGGGATTCAGATGTTAACTTTTTGCGAAATGATTAGAAACCACTTATGAAATGATAAAGAGCATACAATTCTAAGACAAATTCAAAGTCTATTTTATTTTGATGAAAATCAGTTTTGAAATGGCTGAGATATCCCCAAAGCAAAGTGAAACAAAGTGGTCCTAACAAAAGATGGGTCCCATCTTTTATTAAAGCCTCTTTGTTTTCGTTTTCGTTTACGTCTTTGTCTCTTTCGTGTTTATCTAGGACATGGATGGTGCAATTCGTCTGCTCTTAGTGATCTGTTTGAGATCAGTCTCTATTCATAATTATATTTCCTCTGTAATGATTATGATTATTTTACTCCTTAGAGGTTAATCCTATCTTTTCTCCCTTTCTTTTTTTTCTTCTCTCTCTCTCTCCACTCGTCATATCTGTCATACTAACTGTTCTTTGGATTTTTTTTTTAATTGTAGGTTTGTTTGTTTGTTTGTAAGTATGTTTGAATGTGTTGCCGCTATCCTCCGAGGGCTCGGAGATTAGTCTTTTGGATAAACATGAAATGAATGAGACATTGGTACTAGTTTTACTCCCCTTTATTACTTCCCCATCCTGTAGCTTGCTTTCATTCACAAGTTATATCTTTTCCACAAAAAAAAAAAAAACAACTTATCTCTCGAAAGGTAATGATGTCATAAATAACTCGGCATACTCAGTTTGTTGTCACCAGCCAGGGGAAAATACCAGGAGACCAAAAAAAAAAAAAAAATGAATTAGATAACAATTAATAGTGGTATGTATGAAACAGCAATCAGTGCACTAATTCAGCAAATACGTATATGAAGAAATACCCTTGATCTTGTTGACAAAATTAGTGTTCATTGTGATTATTGTTATGCTATGCAAACTTCCAATGCGTTGGATTGTATTGACTTGTATTGGGCTTAAAGAAAAGACAGAGGCGTCTCAGGTTTCAAAGAAACAAAGCACGCCTCCCCACTCCTTCAGTCCCTTTGCCCAAAAAAAAAAAAAAAAAAAAAAGATGAGAGATGATGCAATTATACCGAATAAGGTGATTTCACAACTGATCCTCAGGCGCAAAATTGACGAATACAACATCCAATCGCGTGGCGATAAAGGTCATACGAGCAAGAAGCATCTCCCGTTACGGTTCAAGGGGGCGGGCTTTAATTATTGATCGAAAACTCCTTACGATCCATCACAATACGGCAGTGTTGACGTCAGGTTAGGACGGTCTCGCAGTTTCCTATATTTTCAAGAACAGCAATGGCAAAAAGAATACACAGGCGGCACCGACAACGACGACGAAAAGCTGATCATGGAGCTCTCTCTAGTAGCTTCATGACCTGATAGTGCATCAATACACCTGCTACCCAAAACAACTCTACCTCAGTCCTTCTGCTCCTGTCTGTCCGTCTGTCTGTATGTCTGTCTGTCTCTTTGTCTGTCTGACTGTATCTGTTCAATTCTCCTACGTTGTTTGCCATGCTTTGCAATTCAATAAATAAATCAATCAATTTCTGAATATGAAAAAGGAAAAATTCAACAGGCTTTCACATGACTGGAACTTGTCCTATAAAGCAGTATAACGACGAACATCCCAGCTTGCGAGTCAATGTACCCCCGCACCCTGATTGAACGAACGAGCAGAAAGGGGAAACAAGTCTCCCAAAGCTCAATCAATTATTCACTCTGTGAGAAAAAAGCGTTTAACTTGGAGCCTCTCTCTATCAAGGTGACAAGGATTTATTACGGCTGCAGGCCATCAATGCTAAACCAAATTTGTCGTGGTATACAACGGAAGATCACTTCATCAATACCGATTCTGCACAAGGCTAATGATACGAAAAATGAAAATCTAGAGCTCAATGTTATAGTTATGATTATCCTAGAGAATATTTTGTGCGTGGGAACCTCCGTCTTGAAGGTATGGCGGTAAACTTATTCTTCATGCATTGTAATCTGGCAAGCATGATAAGTTTTAACCAAAAGCAAAAGTCTACCTTTATTCTATAATGAAGCAGTACATACAACAAAAAGTGGAAAGCATAAGCGTAAATTATTTCTGCGAAAATGATCTTACTAGACTTATTAGAGACTGTAGATATAAAGTGGAAAATCTCATATTTAATGGCCTTATATTAAAGGGGATGGCTAGTAACTGATCAGTGGGAATCAGTGGGAATAGTGGGGGATGATTGTTTTAATCCTTGTGGGATTCATTTAAGAGAGCATTATGTATCTATTGTTGTGTGAAAATTATTTGTTTCAGAATGGTCTCATATTCAAGTGATGTGCAGTTTGATGTTTCCAGGTTATGCCTATACCACGTATACAGTGACGGGGCGAACGTTAAAGGGACTGTACAGTTCTGGTTGAGGTGAGAATTCAGAGATATTCTGAAACCACTCTATGAGATGTCAAAGAGCATGCAATTCTAAGGGGTATCATCAAAAGCTTTTGATGAAAATTGGTTATGAAATGACTGACATATCCAAAAACAAGGTGAAACAAAGATATCCTGATAAAAGGCATGGCCTGTCGCCTTTTATTATTATCACTTTTTGGGATATCTCAGCAATTTGAAACCAATTTCCATCAAATAAACGTTGAATCTTTCTTAAAATTACATGAGCTTTCATATCTCATAAGAGATTTCTCATTATCTCACTTAGGAATGTTATAAACCTGAATCCACACCTCAGCCAGTACTGTACAGTCCCTTTAACGAGTCGTTAACGATCGCCCCGTCACTGTACAGGCATGCTAACCTGGAAACATTAAACTGCACATTACGTGAATATGAGAGCATTCTGAAGCAAATAATTTTCACACAACAATAGATACATGATGTACTCTCATCATGCCAATCATCCCCAGAATTCTCACTGATTCCCACTGATCAGTTACTAGCCATCCCCTTTAAGAAGTTTGCAATTTAGCATAAATAAACAATGTAAAAACACAATTTCCACATGCGCGCTTGTCACTGTTACCTAGGTAGTTAGTTTCTGGAACTCCACAATCATGTCATGCTACAGATACACGGATTATTCTGTCGTGTGGATGTCTATCATTCAGCCAATTCCTTGTATTTCCTATAAGAATGTGTATACTCGACACAGATATAAGTTATCAATAGTGAAATTCCTTTTATTATTCTTACTTATTTGAAGTGTTGATGAAATGTCTATCAGTTTGTTACAACTTGATTTTCATTTTCATTAAACATCTACAAATGAGAGCTTAATATGATAGTCTCTATTCAATGCAATGAATGGACATCAATTATTTACATACAAAATTAATATTTGTACATCAAACTAGCGAGTATGACCGTGGTTAAACATAACAGGAATAAGGTTGATAGAAATCAGTTCATTGTGTTTGCATGGCTATGTCAATGCATACTGTTTATAAAGCCACTAATTTATACCATTCCCGTGTACATGTGTGCAGTAGATATGATATTTGTATGTTCATTAATCTTGGTTTTTGCCTTCATTCATCTGGAATGCTTTAAATGAAAATTAGTCTGCTGTGACATTTCAGAGGGCCGCGATAATTTGATTCGAGCAATAATTGAGCACTATCGTCAAAACAAGCTTTTAATATGAGTACAGCCGTTCTAATAGAGCACGTAGGCAGAGTAACATTTAGAGACGTTAATCATACGTTTGTCATTTTGTGGAGGAGGTTTGGTGACCCGTGGTACTTTTACGTCGAAAAGGTTTCTATAAATTGGTGTGTTTTCCTCTTTTTTCTCTCTTTAATTTGGATATGAGCGTGTCTTCTAATGAAGTTTAAAACACTTGTAACGGAGCTGTGCATATTGTAAACACATACCAAAGCTGATTGATTCAGTTGTTGTAATTATGATTATCTTTCATTTGTGACATACATAGCTCTGTCTGTTTGTCTGACTTTGTCCGTCATTGGTGTTGTGTCTGGCTGAAAGGAAAATAGCGAAATAAGCTGGGGCAATAATGATTCAGCTATCGAAACAAACGCGAAGGATTTCTAGGAATAACACATTGTTTGCAGTCTTTTTACAGGAAACATTTTGCAGAACCTTTTGCCAAGAGGTCCAATGTGTTTCGTTTAAATCACGCGACATTTTATTACAGCTATATGATATATTCCAGAATAGCGATCGTAGTGAGACGAGCTGAAATCCTTTACCCCTATAGCAACCATATTATTATGTCCGATAATAATTCGAAGAAAATGACATTGAGAAGATTAACATCTGAATCCTAAACCAAGTGTTATGGGCATTCCATGATCGAGTCTGCCAGTCCATGCAGGTTGAGATACTTTTCATAGCTTCGCAGGATTTTGTTAATGGATGTATCTATTCGCAAAGCCAGTTGGATCCCCCTCCCTTATACCAGTGCCTACGCAAAGATTAGTACAATGTCATGTACTGTTACATGTTACCTCACGTCTGACCGCGTCCTGACTATGACAAATAGACATTTGCTTTCAGAGCTATAAAAAAAAAAAAAAAAAAAATCAAAGCTAATACTTCTAGTTTGGAGGTAAGTGTTCTACATCAAACTAAGTCTGTACATCACCGTAAATGATACAAGCTTGGATGTTGATTCTCGCCGCAGACACTATTGCACAGTTAAGGTGGCTCAATTTTCAAAACGTTCGAACTTTGATGGCTAGGTTGTATAACCATGTTCACATTGAAGGAAATATTTTGGAGACTATGTTGTCATTTACAAGGAGGAATATATAATGAGCAAACATCACTGTATTAGTAAAGAGCTTCCTGGCGCTACTCTGCAACCATGCACTGAGAAAATGAAGAATGATTAATGTGGCTGATCACTCACACACTTCCACTTTCTTGAAGCATTTCACGTCTTTCAACCTTTCAACAACAATTTCTTTTTAAAACTTACTTCCTTCACAAAATTAAACACATGTTTTATTTCTATTAGTAATCTTAATTTTGTATTCAGTTTGTAAGTAATATGTATAGGCCTACTATCTTTGTTTACTGTATTTTTGTATGTATTTTGTGTTGTTTTCATGCAGGCCCCCTCTGTATTATCATTTTTCTTTCTTCCTTTCTTTTTTTTTTTTACTAAAAGGGCTACCCTGTGAAAATAAAAAGGAATAATAATAAAAAATAACTAAACAGGAAGCATGAAGGGCCACGAAGATCAGATTTGTCGATACACCTGGAAACATCGATAAGTTGTCTGCAATCCAGAGATAGTTCTCTATAGACATGATAGAAACTGTACACGGACTGCACTTTGATTTTTGATTTTTTGATTTTTTTTAATCCATCTCCTTTTTCTTCGCATTTATTTTCATCTCTGCTTTTTTATATCCTTCTCTCGCCATGATTTTGATGGAACGAGGTAAAAATGTCAGGGAAAAATATGAGGTGAAAACGATGTCACGAATAAAAATGTCAAGGAATAATAATATGTCAGGGGTAAAACTATCAATTTAAAAAAAAAAAAACTGTCAGATGTAAAAATATCAGTTATGGAAATGTCAGGAATAAAAATGTCAGGGAAAAAAAGTCTTGTGTTAAATGTCGGAGGAAATTGTCATTGGAAAAAATTAATGTCAGTGGTAAAAATGTAATTTTCATTCCTTACATATTCAAGTAGGGCATTTGTACGTGTGACATAGTTTTCCATGAGTTCTTGCACCGATTCAGTCAACACGAATTATGTTCCTTCACCCCAATCTGAAAATCTGCCTGTTTTCCGCCACTCATCTTGATATACGTCTTAGCTAAAGAACCGTTATGTTCGTATAAATCTAGTAAAGACATTTTTTGCAAGACAACGAGACAATTTTGACTTTATCATCTCATCTCCTGATTTGTTTGAGAAATTGAGGGATTTGACTAATATTACAGTTACGTAAAAACAGAAACGAACTTGAACATAACAATGATTCACCTTTAATCATAATTTAAAGTCATTTTTTACCTTTTACCTTGATTAGTAAATATCTTGAGCCAATAGTCTTTATATATTTTCCTCGGATAGGATAAAATTATCCTACTCACAGCGATGCCTCCCCTGTCTTGTCCCATGATTTATTTTGTTTCTCGGTTGCTGTTTTTTTTTTCTAAGTTGTGTCTTTTGTGTGTGTCGGGGGGGGGGGGGGGACTAAGTTTATAAATTTCAGACTATTTAGTGTATAATATAAATTGAAGCTATACTCACGGTTTCCAACTCATATGAAACGTCCTACGTGTGATAAGTTGGTCAGAGAACCGAGATTCAAAAGGAAATCCTTTTAAAATAATGTCTTCTAAAGTTTCTTAAATATATATTTCCATCCATTCAGTGCGTTTCTCCTTGTATCAAGTGATCATTTCGACACTGTCTGTAAGTAGAATTCAACAGCTTGAACTTGATCCTTCCTGGTTGTTTACCGGAAACTGCCATATCGGAGTCACAAGCCACGATGAGAGAGACTGTAACCATGGTAACCATATAATGGAAGGCCCCTCAGTGACGCCCCGGATGTGAAGAATGCCCCGATAGAAACCAAATCATTTAAAGGCATAATTTACCGTTTGCAGATAAAACAAAAATCCAGCATTAGTGCTTTAAAATAGTTCTAAAATGTGAGTTAGGGATAGCCACTGTAAACTGTAAGTATTGTTAAATACAAATACATAAAACAATAATGTGAACAATATTACAAATGTTTCCAGACTAAACCGTCTACAGTTATGGTTTATTGAGAAAAATACTGATATCTCCTTATATTTTAGGCTTTATTGCGAAAGTTTTATATGGTAGGATGTTTTGTGATAAAACAGACCTTCACATATGCATCAAATGTGATATCTTGAATATCTTTATATCACGGCTCCCAAAGGTAAACAGGGCCTTTAAGATTTATTTTAGACCTGTTGATACCATCTTCACCATCATGCGACTCGCATGTTCGATTCGTATGTTCGCAATAAACTTTCAGTCTCTGCCGGTATACCATCCACACAATAACAATGTGATATCGTCAATTAGACAGACCAGGGAGGTGTGAGAGAGATGAATTTCAAAAGACATGACAATCAGGTTTTATTACATCAATATTGGCATTGAGCACATTGGTTACAATAATGAAATATCAGTTTTGAACGATACGAAACATTTGCTTACACCGTCACGCTATATAAAACAACATTGGGACCAACTTAATGACAATTCAGTGAGAAAGTTCATATGGATTTCGAAAAAGAATTTTTTTTTTGTGCCCCTCGTTAGGCATTTATCAGTGTGTAAATTTTTGCACTGGCATGACTGGGTTAGACTCCAATCACCCATTTATCTATCTTTTCTTCAAAAGCCATCCATACAAAGTCTGGATCTGTTACAATGTAGCTACCTCAACGTGATTTGACTTCAGACGGATGAAAATACGATTTTCTTTTCACCAGGATTGAACAGGCATATAACCCTTTTTGACTCTATTAAAGTGATTCTCGTGAGGTTGAATTTTTCAGTTTGATCATGGAGCTCCATGGTTTGACTATAAACAGTCACATCATCACATCATTCCTACATTTTTAGTCATCTACTTAAGTCTATAGTCAAGGTGTCGAAGAAGTGACAATCTGCACATTTACATCGGTAACAAAAACGAATAAGATTAAACATACCGAAAATGGCACTAAAAACCGCTTTTCATATCTTAACGAACTGACAGGTAGTCAGTGTCGATTTTCTAATGCTTTGGCACATTAGTACTACACTGTACTTAGCATCTTCATTTTCTCCCAATACCAACTCCCACATCTCTCTCTCTCTCTCTCTCTCTCTCTTTAAAAGTTGGTAGAGGTGGGTAAGTCGTGTCACGTGACCCTCTAGAAGTGTGACAAACCTGATAAATCCATTTTTAATTTGGTAAGTTGACGTCATGTCCCCCCATACAAATCTTCATGCCTTCGAAGTATATATCCACATAACTTTGAGCAGAGACCTTCCACCTCCCTACATGAAGGGTATTTTATTTTATATCGATAATGTGAATTATATTATAATTACTATGTTATTCAAGGTCAGTTAGGTTTTGCTGCACAGTTTTAACTGACGTCATCAGAGGCTGTTTCGACTTGACCCTGTGCTTTAAAAGTCTTTATTTCCGACAGACGTTGAACAGGGTCTAGAACCACATTGTCACCACAGCCCAAGGCGGCATGTGTAGGCCTATGTATGTATGTATTTATGTATGTATGTATCCATTCCGCTAAACCGATACAAAATATTTACTGCTGGCATGCACACGACGACAATTCATAAGCGGTATACAATATTAAATACTGATCGGTCAATGTCGTAACTTTTATCTAAATTCCATCTAATTTAATTTTGATATCAAGATGTACTATGTGAAGGAATTTAGATTACAGACCACAAAATTGTTTTTCAATATTTCTTTCGTTGTGTCTTTTTCTAAATGAAACTATATCAAAGAGAGGTCTCACTTTTTTTTTCTTTTTCTTTTTTTTTGCGCCAGGAGTGTCACTGTGTGACAGAAACGACGCATTTGAAGGTTCCATTGTTATCATTATGATGATTATCATCTTTATTATTATTATCATCATCATCACCATTAAACTACATGTATTTAAATGTCTTTATTCCATTTAGTAAGAGCAGAAAATTTGTTGTGCACTCTGGACAATGATAACTTACGGACTTAAAAGATGCAGATTACCGAACTAATGATGATAACAACTAACATTAAGTGAAAACATGACTTGACCGACCAAATTTTTCTCCTATGAAGGGAAATAAAGGGAATAAAACTTAAGGTCTATAGCTTACACGCAAGCGTCATGAACAACGATGCTGTGTTTTGACTGAAGGGAAGTCCGCTAGTTCCTTTGTTTTCAGCAGTACAAGTATATCACATGCCACAAACAATTAACGGTGATGTAGACCATCTCTCCCAATATACTGGTTTCATCACAACTCTGGGCATAACGAGACAATGACTACTGAGGAGAAGGATCTCATCATTGTTCGTTGGTGCAGACACGCGAGTACTTTTATTCAAGAGAAAATAAATAACGGCAAATTCTTCTTCTTCTTTAAATAGATACAGCACAATACTGCGTAACAGATGACTAGACAGCTATGACTAGTCCATCGTGTAAGTTCTTGCCCGTGAATATGGTATAATTCCATAATTTACACGAAGGTCATTGGCAGACTGGTCTTGTGATAATAAGCGTCCATTTTGAAGCAAGAGCGCAGTGGCCGGATTTGGTTTTCGTATCAACGGAGAAGCGACTCGTTCGTCGTATTGGGTCCTGGCTACCGAGGCGTCCCTCAGGGTTAGACCCCGCTGAAAGTCTCCTTCCAAAATGGAGCAGCTGAGAGGACGCATTGCGTGAGGGGAACGGGCTGAGGACACCAAGCCTACAGAAGGCAGTGTACGGTAAGTAGGAACCTGTTGGGAATACAGCTTGACTGGTACCGGGGCCAGAGGAGTAGAGACAGAGGATTGATCGTCGCTCTCGGAGTAGAGGAGCTCATCGGAGGTTGAAGTTGTACTCGTCTCCTCATCTTTGTCCACGTCATTGCGCCTGTCAGCGTGGGGTTTTCCTACCTCCACGTCGATGCTGACATCGTCTACGATGTCGCAAACGCGAGGGAAAAACTGCCAGAGGAAAAGAAATGCAGAAAGATAAGAGAAAATACTGTCTCAATGGCAGAATAATATCGACAGAGTATCAGATTCTTGAAAATCTGTCTGTCATTTTTCATACGTAGACTCATTATAGTTTCTAGGGATGTTGAGAACAAGAGACTGACACAATCAACATTACTAACTGGTAGATGCATGGTACTCTATCTTGCTGACTTGAATTGAAACATAAATCGAAAAGTACCAACGTCCTGATTTCTGTTGGAACTAAACATCTGAAGAAGAGACGTCTCTTCAAAAGTCAAAAGTGTAGACGCCATAAAGACAACTTCATTCATTTCTCTTTAATCAACACGTACATCGAACCGTCTAAGAGGAAAAGGAGATTATTTTTTGAAAGAGCTGAATCGAGTTGTAACTAGCATGTTTCGATTGTAAGTTAGAATTACATAACTATTAACAACAATGACGATAATGATATTCATGGAATATTTTCTTTTGCTATCAAGATATCTTTTAGCCAACAAATTAGGACAACGCGGAGATTGTATTCTGTGATGAAAAGTGTAGCTAATCTTTGAAAGAATCAGCCACCTACTCATAGTGCTGAGTCTCCTAATGACCTACTCTCTATTTTTTCATGTATTTCAGTGTAGAAATTATTAGACGCCTCGACAAAGGTCGCATGAGAGAGGGATAAACAGAAACAGAAAGAAAGAGATATACATTAAAACATGACTTTGTTTCCGATCATTTTTTATCTTATCTTATTGAGACAATTTCTTGTAGGAAAGGTACTTTGGTATGTAGCCAACCAGTTACAATGCCGGCAATTTCGTTGGTAAAATGTTGTAGAACGAGATTCGTGACGTCATGCCATTCAAAAGAAGCAATAGCTTTATTTACTCACATGAAACATCTCCTTGATACAAAAAAAAAAAACGGGCTCTATTCCCCAAATGTACTGTGTGTTTCTTTTTTAACCTAAGCGTACTTGCGAACCAACAACATTGGAGTCATTTGCATGCAAGCATTTGAACATTGAACACACAATCGACCTGCAACACGCAACTATAGAGTCAAGTATAGCCAGAACTCCACTAGACGAAGTATAAATGGCGATATTTATTCCCTCATTGAGAATTGTTACGTTTTCGTAACGCTTTTTGAAATAAACTGTAAAGAGTTATTTTAATCATCATCATCATCATATACCTGTTGGGATAGCATGAAGAGGAGCATGACGATGGAGCTGGCGACGGCGAAACCGTAGAAGGTGGTGACGGCATTGAAATGGTCGATGAGCAGGCCGCTAGCCAAAGACCCGACTCCGACGCCGAGTCCGAAGTAAAGAGCCCCGAGGATTCCCTGCACTGTGGTCATACACTCCGGAGGAACGGACGCTCCAAGGTAAGATACCAGGGTGGTCCACGTGAGAAGAAATGAGACGCCTTGAAGAGGAAGAGATGGAAGAAAGAAAAGAGATTCTCTATTACTAGTCTAATACATAACATCATAGAAAGAAACATTGGAGTAAGACATTTATTAAGTATTCTAAAATCAGTGTCATCAAAAATTTAGTTTCACTAGCAGCGGATGAGAAAGCAGAAAATAAAGAACGTCACTGTAGATGGAGAGTTTGATTACGAAAGGATGACGAGCATCTGATAAGAGAACCAGAGGAAAAGAAAAAAGGAGAGATCTGAAAAACATCATCAGTAACGGGATGAGAAAAGGAGGAGAACGAGTAGTAGTGAAGATTAAAAAAAAAAAAGAAAAAAAAGTTAAGAATGGATCGACAAGATGACAAAACAAAGTGAAGAGATGTTGAAGACAGGAGAACCAAGAAGATACAGGAAGAAGGGCTTAGAAGTAAATGAATGAGAGGGTGAACGCCAAGGAATAAGACAAACAGGTCAGAGAACGGGAAGAAAAATCACTTACCATGTATGATCTCTACAGGTATCAACCAGAGTGGGTTGGTGATTGCAGCGTAGCACACAAAGCGGAAAGCGTAGACTCCTAACCCAAGCGTTAGTGCAGCTATATGTCCAATGCTTTGTAAGAAACTACGGCAAAAGTACCCGAGAGCTAATTCCGAAATACTCTGTAAGGCTTCCAACACGCCTATCAAAGTCTGACTTGCACCTGCAAAAGTAGAGGACAATGACACGGTGAGATCTACTGAGCAGAGATTTTATTTTTAGGTCTTCTAGACATTTTTCCTTCACGGTCCACTTAGAGTATTGTCTAAACAACAAAAATCAGTGATTAGCAGGATACGATGTTCTGTGACTGTCTGGACACAATCATGTCTACTACAAAATTTAATCATAAGTAACTCGGCCTGAGAAGCGACATTAATCAGTCGGTCTAGCAGTGTGAAAGTGACATTCAATTTACTGACATATATATATATATATATATATATATATATATATATATATATATATATATATCAGAGAGAGGGGGGCATGGGGATGGGGGAATAGAATAAAGTGATCCGAGAATTAATGGCCAGTGAGTATAAGAAAGATAATAACCGTGAGACATAATCATGTGATGAAAAGGAGATCTAACTTTCATAAAACTATCAGTGTTCGACGTTAACATTTGCATAATGTCACTCATGGAACTGAAAAATAATGACATGTTTTACAGTTCAGACGAAAACAACAACAACAACAACAACAACAAAAACAAAAACATTCATTCCTTAAAATCAATATACAGTTCGCATAATTCAGGTCAGGCCACAGGGCTAACCTTGAATTTTCAGGAGCAAACGAGAATTATTAATTTTGATCTTAAATCATATTAGCTATATCAAGATACCTTAAAATTCAATACCAACAATTACCTAGGTTTTGAAAGTGCCAGAGCAGGAAGCCCCAGATGCAACCATTGCAAACGCCTGTAAAGAAGGCTATAAAGAAGACCGAGCCGAAATGAGGACTAAGCACAATTCGCCGGAGTTCTGACCACTGAGTGTCCCAGTCACATTTAGAGTACTGTCATATGAAAAGAGAAAATGGTTAGCGGAGGAAGATGACTTGGCTTGTAGACAATGGCATGAAAAACAGGTGTGAATTCAGGTGAAGTTTGTATCATACAAATGTTCATATAATTATATAGCTTGACTGTTAATGTGTTCACTACTGGCGCAAACAAAAGAAAAGTATTTCTATCTTGTGATTAGGCGTCATTAGCATCATTAGGCCTATAGTTTCCAAGAAGAATAATTTCATACCGGAAGGTCATGGATGTCAAAGACTGAACAGCAACAATCTTAGTCTGTGAATGAAAGGGAGAACCTACCTCGTAATCCATAAAGAGTGAGCAGAAGGTGGCGAGTGAGGCGACGACAGCAAAGCTGAGGAAAGCTACACGATAGTTGGTGACCACCAGCGAGACGCCCCATCGTACCACCGTCGTGCTCGACCCGGACAGGAGCACGCCTACCGTTAGCGAACTGCAAAGAAAACAAAGGATAAAACTTCTTTACTCATTTATTTCACTCATTATACCTACATAGTAATTAGAAGATCAATATTTGAATATGTAATCAAAACATGATTTATCGACTACCGTTAATTGGGCGCCGCAGGAAACTTTAGGGTTACACCTTGCCCTGCATGAGAATTCAAAGAAATATCAACTACAATCAATTTTTTTCAATTTCAATTTCAATTTTATTTTCGTATTTCTCGATGAAGAATACATGATATAACAAAATATGATAATACAGAATGTCCAGCTTGGATACATACATAAAGAAATAGGAATACAAACATAATACATAGCGGTCGATGTGTCATTTTCAATCAAAGTAAAGGATGCAAAGAGAAATACGATGGAACCTACTAAAAAGCAAAGCTTGTTGAGTGTAGGTCCCAACAAAAGCCTAGTGTGGGGTACAGGATGAGGAGCACGGGAAAAATTAAAGACCAAAAGTAAGGATAAACAAAAGAGAATGACTATTAATATTCGTGGGTACAGAAGATTCTTCTCAATCAACAACTGGGGTTCCCAAAGTTCGGTATACCTCAGCGTGGCATCATACACTATTTCATGTTAGTTCTTAATTTCCTTCGTTACGGGAAGACAAGCTTGTCACCGTGGCAATCAAACTCAGGACTTCAGTGTCTGAGTCTGGAGTGTATTCATAACGTTTCCAACGGTGTAGTTGCTAACACACACACAAGCACAAACGCGCGCGCACGCACACACGCACACACACACAGACACACACAAATACACATACTCCAAACACACTCACATCAAATAAAGAATCCAAACAGAATGTAACATTTCTCAAGTCACATCGCTGAACAATCCTTATTTTGCACTTCGGGGACACTCTGGACTGATTAATAATTGGCGTCCTGTTGCCATCTTAGTATCATGTTTGATGTGGATAAAAGCCTTTTTCATATCAAGCGCTGTATTGAAATTGCAGTTTCATTGCCATGGTTAATCCTCTATTTTTCATTCCTTTCTATTTCTTTTTTATATATTACCTTCAAAAGTAAGTACACAATCGAAAAGAAAATATATACAATGGCACACCCTACGCGCAGTAATGACACGTACAATTCGCAATTGTGTTTTCATTCGATATAGATCTTGCGGGTAATGGAGATGGAGCTCACGTGCAAGCATGATGATGATTATATATTTTGCTATGGCAGATCCACAGTGTGGACAGGATAAAGGCCGGGGCCCTGCCGACGTACTGAATAGTGAAATCCTGTTGAACACTACCAAGTGGCTGACCAGGCCACAGAGCTATCACAGGGCACTTATGGTCAGACGCACGGATGTCTGGAAGTACGGACAGGAAAGACTCATTCCTACACTTGGATGTGGGCGGGCAGCAAATATGAAAGAAAGAATGGTGTGGGCTGATTTTAGGATGTCGTTACATCATCTCAGACATGAATCGTCTACCAGCCGATCACGATGACCGGAAGTGGACGGTGGGTTGGCTCGCCTTGTCTCAGGCCGTTTCTTGACTCACCGGATATATCTGCCGCTTTTTCTACGCTCCATGCTTACCAGTACTCCGTCTGTCACCACGGGCATAATGGAGCTACAAGCTTCATGGTGTCACCAAGGAGCTACTGGGTGTAGGCCTAGTCGAGACGCTTCACAAAGTCATCAGGGGAACGGGTAGAGTTCCAGATAAAGAAAATCACTTGGTTAGTCATCTGTGAAGGCAAGTCTTGTCTGCGGTCTATTTCTGAAGCTATCGCACTCCGTTATATGACAGGTGATGTGTAAAAATGATGATAATTGCTTCCCTACTTCGCTTTCACTTATGTCAGTTTGTCTGACACTTGGTGCTATTTAGAAAATATTCTCATTCTATGGGATTTTCCGCACTTTTCTTAAGAGGTATCTAAAACGATGGGACATTTTGTACCTCTTTTTCCCTGGTACCCGTAAAACTTACTCAGAAGTACTGACTTAATCAAGTTCGCCTAATTCATTTTCCCACCAAAGTGTTTTATGTTATACAGTGTACATGGAGCTACAAAACCAGCTCCGTGGCATTTACACAAATATAGTACCTATTGCGTCTCCTCTATTTTTTTTTTTTCGGGTCCGAGAAGGCTATCTGTCATATTCTTGTCTTCTCAACTTTTCGGACGGAAAAAGGTCAAGAAGGAGAAATATAATCTTGAGCAGATGAGAATGTCACGCAGTTTTATGAGGAGTCATCACTATGACAACAACTTCAATGCCAAGCCATTTCCGACGGAGATCTCTTGACCGTCTCACTGATGATGAAGCTATCCGGTCCATTTTGGCATGCATCACTTTCTAAACTAACGTCCTCTCCATCATTTCATTCTGTTCTACAGGAAAGGGGCCTGGACGAAGGCCTTTTACACACTTTAACTTCGATGTACATTTTGTTTGGACTGTGAGCAGACTTTGTGGGTTGCAACAGTTTAGAGGGATGGTACAGTATTGGTGGAGATGAGAATTGGGCTTTTAACTTTTTGCGAGATACCAAGAAAACACTTATGATATAGTACAGAGCAGACCATTTTAAGAGGAATTCAAAGTTGATTTGATGAAAAACGGGTTTGGAATGACTGAAACATCCAAAAACAAAGTAAAACAAAGCGATCGTTGTAAAGTGTGGGTCCCACACTTTATTAGAATCGCTCTTTTTTGGATATCTCAGCCATTTCAAAAACAATTTTCATCAAATAAACGTTGAATTCCTCAAAGAATTACATGCTCTTTCATATTTCATGAGAGGTTTCTCATTATCTCACCAAAAAATGTTAGTAACCTGAAATTAGGTCTCAACCAAAACTATATGATCCCTTTAAGCATACGTTCAGATTTTCTAACAAGTCTAATACTGATAAGAAAATTCAAGTAAATTCAGAAATCCTATCTTCACCTTCAATATGGGAAGCTTCTCGTCCATTCATAATTTTCTGTTTGGGCAAAAAAAAAAACATGTCGCAATTGTAATAAAATAGGTAGTAATTGAAATTAGTCTCATTTGCTTGCACTCTAAGCATTGCTGAGAGGGACCAAAGAGGTATCTATACCTCCTTGAACATGTTGGAGGGACAAAATGCATCATGGTGCACAAGACATGGCAGTGGGGTTTGACAGACTGTTTGTTTCTATATGTTTGTTTGTTTATTTCCCATCTGAGAAGATGGCTGCATAGCCCTTATTCAGTTGCACTAAGCAACTGGTCTTCCATGGGGTCCAGTTAGATGTGAGGCGGGACCACTTCATCGGGTTTAACACCCTGGTCTTTGCGATGTATGATAGAAGCGGGATGTTTTACGTGCATGAGATGTGACTCTCTCACACACGGTACCTCCATTTTATGTCCTATCCAAGGGACTGGGATGAGGAGAGATACTTCCCTGGTATGACCAAGGAGGTACAAGGGGAGTTCGCTCACTTTACATCTACTTGGTTTGACAGGTGTTATGTTCACATGGAGCTGTATAGCCAATTTGTGATACCTGTAAGACTAAGATTCATTCTTATATCAAAGGGATATGTAATTCTAAAAGCTCACCACCCCTGAGATCTGGATTCTTTGTATCATCGGAAGTGTGGGATTACACTCAGACTGTAGGAGGTAAAACTCATCAGGCATTGACCCGTGTGGTAGGAAGCGTGCTTTATGTGAAGCTGCAGAAATAGGAAACAGAAGGGGGAACTTTAAGGTTGAGATGCTTTGGTCGGAAGGGAGGGCGGCCTTCAACAACACTGTAGATTGTCATTAATACTGACATAACTCGTGTTGATTGCTATAAGCAATTATCCAGTTAATTGTTTTTGTGATCAATTTATGTTTGGGGTGGTGCAATTACAGCAACTCGACCTACTTCGTTTACAGCCTTTCAAATATTTTCTCGACAGGATTTACTCGAGCCTGTTACTAGATATTGCCGGCTCTTGTTAAAAAAAAACCAGATAAATAAAAAAACAGTTCTCCAAACGTTCCCGGATCAATCCGTGGTCTATAATATAGCTTACGATTGATCCTATCAGGGCTCAGGAATGCATGATATTGGGGATAAAACTACAGAGACACCAGCAAATAATTTGATTCCTAGACATTCGCATAAGTATTATGTAAAAGAGAAATGACAGCAGTGAATCTGTATATCCTGTCATTAGTAACACATTTAAACAATTGTGAATTTACAGAATACACCTTTTGTGTAAATGAAGCTGAAAATTACATAAAACCTTTTAGCATATTGAATGACAAAAAGAGAAAAAATGAAAATGAATCTAAGGTAATATCAGGATTCACTCTGTCATTCCGTAAGTATCGTCTCGTGCGCGTATTGTTATGAGAATATCCCAGGCCAGTTTGTGTAGTAAGACCAAGGTTATGAACGTTCTTCTTCTTCTTCTTCGTAAGACGTTCCAGTTCCTTGGCATGATAATCACATTTTTTCTT
Organism: Diadema setosum; assembly: GCF_964275005.1. Taxonomy (NCBI): domain Eukaryota; kingdom Metazoa; phylum Echinodermata; class Echinoidea; order Diadematoida; family Diadematidae; genus Diadema; species Diadema setosum. The sequence goes on from NC_092701.1 coordinate 2,409,678, forward strand.
TTTTCATGTACATCGATATCATTGCTACCGTCAGATCATTTACCTGCACGTTATCATCAGTTGTCAAGATTATTGTAAAAGGTGGTATCCTCACAATTACGTGACGATATTGACGGGATATTCTTGAAAGAAAGATATGATTTCCACCATGTTTGACCTGCCCGCAGAAGTAGCAGAAAGCCATTATAATAATTATTGTGTAAATACGTGTAAATAATTTGATATAAAAAAGTAATCAAAATATAAAAGAATCAAATTCAATCGAAGTAAAGCCATAGAGCGACTTTCGATTCAGATAATGTAAGCTTGCACGATTTTATTTATGTAGTCATTAATCTTTTGTCGAAAAGTGAACCAGAGTGAATACTATAATTACATGATTTCATCTAAGTGGCCACGGTTCGGGAATCAGCGTTAGAAATCTACGAGAGATGCAGGTCTAAACCTTCTCTTACTCTCGTAATTAATATAATGCAAGTCTGTCTCTGCAGTGTGGATTCGTTGAATTGATTTCACTCATGGAAAGAACACCTATTTTAATGACGCTAAGTGCTTAATGGGAGCATTATCAATCCCCTCCTAATAAATGGACCTTTGAAGTCATCAAATCGTAGCACCTAGCCTCACAAGTTGATTTTCGTCGATAGTCTTGACAGTAATTATTCTTGTCAGTCATTGTTTGTTGAATACATTTACTTTACAGCGGTGCTACACGGTAATCTTGGTATAATGCTCTTTTTCTCACCGGTAGTCTGTTTAAAACCAAGCATGTCAGTAATGTCCACAATTGCAACAGGTGTTCATTTACAAATGATGATAGTCTTTTATTCACATAACATTTTGCGTGATACAGAAGACTGAACTCTCACGTTCTATCAACTAACATCAGTTTTCTTGTCTTACCTAATTTGTGTGATGTGGGGTTTTATCGAAAATTAAGGGGGACTCAAAAACACCTCTTGTATAATTTGTTTTAAGTGCTTATTAGTGTGTATACCGTTTTTCTCTAAATTTTTCAAAGCCCCAAATCTCCCTCGTAATGGCCTGATGTCTGCGTTATTCAGGAGATTCTCTGCCAACATGGGTATAGCATGGAGCTACTTCCATGGGTATGGTAATAGTGAAATCGTACAAGATGTTGAACCATGGAGGTACAAAGAAAAATTTACTTCCATGATTGAACACATCACTTGGTTGACCGGCCTGACAGTGCTGTCGAAGGGATACCATTCTCGTCCTTCACACATCAGTCGATAGAACCAGAGACCCATTATCACTCTTTTTTGTTATGCCAAGGACGTATAAATAGTTAAAGGCATAATTTGCCATTTGCAGATGAACCAAAAAAACACGGCATTAGGGCTTCAAAATAGTTTTAAAAATGTGAGTTAGGGATAGAAACGGCCAATGTAAAAATTTGAACCAGTGTAATTTTTAGGTAAGTATTGTTGAATACACAGAATGTGAACAATAGTTATAATAATTATTTTTGTTTCCAGACTAAACCGTCTACAGTTACGGTTTAATGAGAAAAATAGTGATATCTCCTTATATTTTAGGCTTTATTGCAAAAATTTATATGGTAGGATGTTTTGTGATACTACTGACCTGCACATATGCATCAAAAGTGATATCTTGAAAATTTTTAAATCACTGCTCCCAAACGTAAACAAGACCTTTAGTGGAAACAGAAAAAAATTGACTGAAATCGGATAAGTAAAGAAGTTATGAAATTCTGAGGTGTTTGTTTGTTTGTTTGTTTGTTTTTTGCTAATTTCTGCAAAACAGTTCTTGTACAATGGATATGAATATGCGAATGAGTGAGCTGACAATGTCTTAACCTCACAATTTTCCATTGATCTTGTACAAAAATGAAGGAAATTTAATGTTTCTGCCATTGAAGTCTGCAACATGATGTTATTCCTGGTGTAATAACTTAAAATAGTGACCAGTTAGATATACCAAGATTTTAGGTTCGGGTATAATTGCGCTTTAAAGAAAAACTGGAAATTTCAAAATTTTATGTACAAACTATAGTATGACATGTTGTGAGGGAATGACATGCTCACTTTGCCTTTTGTATATTCATATTGACCGTTCAAGAATTGTTTCCTAAAAAAAAAAAATAGCAAAACTTCAAAATGTCATAACTTCCTTATTTTTCACCCGTTTTCGATAAAAAAAAAATACCTTTGAACTCGTAATATTTTACTCTCTCTTATAAGACTAAATTATATTTGGACTGGATTTCTCCTTTGAATGCATCTTTGTTTCCAACTCTATACTCTTATTCACCTTCTGGTCATTTTCTTCCAAGTCTTGGAATAGTTTTTGAGCTAGTGTGAGATAAGTAACCATACTGGGTGCGGGCTGCCTTGTAATATGAGAATTAATTAATTAATTAATCAAAAACATTTTTTTTTTTACAATACAAAGTTTCCTCGGCTTCCAGTATTCAGACGTGTTTGATATCTCATTTTTTAGATCTGATGTTCGTTATTCGAAGGGTTGTCCAAAGTTATTCAAAAGGTTTGTTATTCTGAAACACAAAAATTCCCTATACTTGTAGATGTTCTATTCGGATTCGAAAATGAAAATGGGATTCACTGATCCGAACATTTGTGGGGTTATTTCATAAGGCCTAATCCGGAAATGAAATGAAATTCGTTATTCCGAATGTTCGCTATTCCGAAGGTTCGATAATGTGAAAATGAAAATAACGAACGTTGATACCTACGTAAGGTTTTTTTTTTGTTTTGTTTGTTTCATTTCCATCTGAGAAGATGGCTTGATAGCCCATATTCAGCTCCAATAGCTGGTCTTCTGTGGGGTCCAGTAACAGTTGGATGTATAAGGCGGGGCCACTTAAGCGTATTAAAACAGGTGCACGTCACGAGACCGACACCCACGAGTCATACAGCCCACAAGTCATACAGCGCATGAGTTATACAGCTCACGAGTCATACAGCCCATTAGTTCGTCACTAAGCTAACAAGGCCCAACGAGACCGACATCTAAGCTCCGTGTTGTATCTGTCGAATTCGTGGGCTGTATTTACCTAGTGTCAAACTCATGGGCTTTATTTGCCTAGTGTTGAACTCATGGGCTGTATGACCATGGAGCTACTGCTCCATGGTATGACTCATGAGCTGTATGACTCATGGGCCTGTTTTCAATGTCGAACTGGTGGGCTGTATGACTAGTGGGATGACCCCATTAAAACACCCTACTCTTTGCAATGAACAAATGAAACAGGATCTTCAGTAATCTACAAACGAAATAAGATTCAAAAGTTAGATAAAATGTGGAAATGACGGGGGGGGGGGTCATATGAGTCGTGAGTGTAAAAAGGGGATGATCTATCATGACCATAAGGGTGAATGTAGGATTCTTTCAAAGGTCATGATCAGTACACATATGTGTGACTTTTTTTTTCTTTTTCTGCCTCTGAGTGGCCTCTCATAAAAATTTGTTCTATATCATGCATGGTTCATATCCAGCTGATGATATAGAATAGGAGGTGACGGGGGCGCACGGAGAAGGGGAATATACATATCATCAGTAATACGATTACACTTTACAGTTATATTCCAGTTCGACTATAATTGTGTGCGTGTAATGTGTGTGTGTGTATGTGTGTGCGCGCGCACGTTTTCATTCAATTTTCATAGAAAAATATCTCCCCGATTTCTACAACACAACACCGTATTTTGTCACTGAAAGAAGTTTACGTTCATTCCCGGAAGTATGAACCATTATACATTATTTTCCGGTTAAAAACCTTAGGAATAACTCCAATGTCGACTCACTGACAGCAAATTATAGCTATCAATCCGCAGTTAGCAGGTGAATGAAATAGATACAATAATCGTGATGCGAAACACATGTCATTGATAAATGTTTGGAAGGAATGATGTATAGGATGTCTTCTTATATGTGTTTAAATCAACGTCTCATCAAAGTATTATATATATCCAAACAAACAAGCAATCAATCAAACTTACGTATAAGTGCATGTAACCTACACAGGACTATATGAGAATGACATACATGTACTTGCGATCTTGTACGCACATCGCAACACTAGTCACTTCCCTGATAAAACAAACCAATTCTTCATTTCCTCCCCAAGTTTTAAGCCGTCATGGTTGAATGGACCAAGGCACATACCACGTCGGTATAAGGATTTGGTCACTTACCGCATGAATGGCAAAGAATTCTTTTTATCCCTTCTTCCTCCTATCCCATACATTTCTCTTTTTTCTTCTTCCTCCCTTTCAAGGCAGGACTTCATCTTTATACAGATTACAGCTTTACACTAAGATAGAGATAGGATAAGTTTTTCTTACAATCAAATTCTAATTGCATCGTATGGACTGTAATTTGTAATATGAAAACGTCCTTTCTCTCTTCCTTTCTCTCTCACTATCTATCTACTACGTCTACCAATCTCCCCCATTTCTCTCAACGTATAATGACAGTTTCCTTCAATCTCCCACGTTACTCATAATGCATGCATATGACATGTGTAATTGGTAGTCATTAGTTGGTTGGATGATGCATATCTTATCCTCTTTTTGCAAAAAGGAATTTATGACATTTTTGTCGGGCAGGTGGAATCTAATTGCGAGTACAAATATTACTGCACATACCACTGTTAAGCGTAGCCAAATCATTATCTAGATCGATTCAATGCGGACCAGATCGAAAATAGCTTTGTGTTGAAAATTGTGGCGCCATGGTCAGCGGGTTACCTAACGAAGTCAAGAACACACCATCTTTGTATGATGTCTGTCATTGATTAAGCGACGCCAGAGGGATTAAACGATCTAAGTACAAGCAACCAGTCAAGTACAATGCCTGAAATCGGAGGAATGCAAAAGTGTACACCTGAAACCCTAGCTATAGTGCTTGATTGTGATTGACAACCGATGATCTAATTAAATCCCTGCACCGGGTTTGTGTAGCTGTATCACAAAGTGCTACACCAACGGTGGGGTTAAGGGGGGGGGGGGGGGGGCTTAGCCCAACCGTCCCACCGTTGGTACTGGACTTTCCTGAGCCCACTTTCTGTTTACACTTGTTTTTACCAAAGTGGGCTAGCCCCACCGATAATCCCGTACTATCTGGCCCTGCAAAAAAGCAGGGTTAGCACCGTAATTGCGGTGCTAACCCCGCAATTGCAGTGCCAAGCAAGCGAGTGTAAACAGAACGAAGAAATAATCCGGGGCTAAGCGACGGAGATGAATCCTGAACCCCACAAAGTATCGGACTAATTATACAAGTGTAAAAAGGTAAGTTTTCTCTTTAGCCCGGGACAAAGCTTAGTACGGGATTTATTGGCAAGTGTAAAAAGCTGGAAAAAAAATGGTACGGGATTAACGATAGTCCTGGGTCAGAGAAAGTACGGGGTTAAGAAACACAAGTGTAAAAGGGGCTTTATTGACTTCTATTGTTGTAGCTCGTGTGGGGATAGGAATAGAAGTTTTTATGCCTTTAAGTCAACATTATTGACATCATTACTGCCCCAACATTACTGTGCGAAGTCCAGTAAGAGTTTGAGATGAATTCACCGCATCCTATAACAGTTGGTAAATCGGACAATCAGAAAAACTTAAATACATCTTGTATGAAAATGTATAGTTTATTTAAATCCATGCTCCTTCATCGCTGGATATGAAAAGATGAATTTTGTAATGTCACAGTATATAGGACAAAGATATAAGGAGAATAAAAAGACAAGTCAACAATTTTCATCTTGATTGCCTAATGAACAAAACAAAACAAAATTTGTCTTATCACTTTCAGAAAGGAGGGTGAATAATGTTACCTTTAATGGTGGTAATAAATCGAAAGTGCGTGTTTGTCATAAACATAATTAAGATCATCATTGCTATCATCATTGGTATCTTTACAGATATTATCATTGACATCTGCATTGCTATCATTATTGACATCATCGACATTTTCATTAACATCTTCATTGACATCATGATTGGTATCATTAACATCGTCATTGATGTTAGCGATGACATCTTCATTGTTATCGTCAGTGACAGTCATCTTTGACATCAATATTGGCATTTTTATCCCTATCATCATCGGGGTTTATGTAATTACTGATATCATCGTTGACGTCATCACTGACATCATCACAGACATCATCATTGACATCGTCACCTCTATGTAATCACAGATTTCATCATTGACATTATTGACATCATCATTGACATCATAATTGACTCATTTCTTTACAATCATAGATTTTAGCATTGGGATCACTATTGACATCTTCATAGACATCATTGACATCGTCACGTCTATGCAATCACAGATTTTATCATTATTGACATTATCATAGACACCATCATATACATCATTAACATCATTATTGACCATCATTCGTATTATCATTGACATCATCATAGACATCACTGACATTATCATTTCTATACAATTACAGATTTCATCGTTGACATCGTTATTGACGTCATCATTGATAACATCATTGACATCATCATAAATATCACTGACATCATCACCTCTATATTGTCATCACATATCTTATCATTGACACCATTATGGACATCATCATTGATATCATCATTGACATCAACATAGACATAATTGACATCATCACTTCTACACAATCACAGATTTTATCATTGACATATTTTATTGACATCATCATGGACATCATTATGAATATCATTGACATCAATATTGACATCATCATTGATATCATTGACATAATTGACACCATCACTTCTGTGCAATCACAGATTTTTTCATTGACATCATCATTAGCATCATCATAGACGTCACCATAGACATTGACATCACCTCTTTATAATCACAGATAACGTCATGGACACCATCATTGATATCATCATGGACATCATCACTGACATCATCACCTCTTTGCAATCACAGATTTCATCAATGACATCATTATTGACATCATAGACATCATAGATATCATTGATATCATCATAGACATCATTGACATCATCATAGACATCACTGACATTATCACCTCTATGCAATCACAGATTTCATCATTGGCATCATTGTTGATATCATTGATATCATCATAGACGTCATTAGAGACATCATTGACATCATCACCTCTATGCAATCACAGATTTCATCATTGATATCATTATTGACATCATTGATATCATCATTGAAATCTTTACTAATATCATCATTGCAATCTTCATTGATATTATCTATACCATCATTGCAATCTTCATTGATATTATCTATACCATCATTGATATTACTGATGATGTATTGTAAATATGTCTACTGATGTATCGCAGTTGACACAGCCAATGTATCCAAGTTAGTGCTGGCCTACGTCGACGCAGGGAGGAAGACGTTTCACCTCCCTGGTCGACGCCAAGGGTCAAACGTCGAGCGCGTCGACCTTGCATGAATAAAGACGGCGCACTCTGCTGTAAACCTTATCACGTGTCAACTCCTTGATCTCACCAAATAAAGGCGCCTCGTTACGCTGTGATTTCACTTCACACTAGCCGAAGCTTAACGTCACTCTTATTTCATCCCTCTCAATTACTATCATCCCAGTTACATTGAGTGACCGCAGAGGCCAACAATGGAGTCACATTCCTCCCCCTACAAGGTCCTTCTTTGGCCTGCCGCTCTATTCATACATCCCACACGAAGATGATTTTCGCTGTCAGAATATGTGCAGCATATAGCTGAGAATTAAAGTAATAATTGGAAGTTATTCTTTTTGTGATAGAGTCTTTACAGAAGAAAACTTTTTTTCTTTGTCAAACGCTAAGAAGAAAATAAGAATGTATTATAGATACATTCGAAGGAAAGTTTAGACGTGTCCCCTGCCCCCCCCCCCTCTCAAAAGGGAAATTGTTAAAAGAGGCCCCCTTTTAAGGGCAAATTTGTCATGAAGTTAAATCTCATGTAACTGGTCAGGATGACCAGTCAGGATGACCAGTGAAACTCCCAAATTGCAAATCTTACCGTCGGCGACAGTGAGAGAGGAAAAAAACCGTTGAAGATTTGACTGGTGTAACTGACATATTTTGTACATGCGCTGTTATCAGCTACACTGTATATAGTGTTAGTGCGCTAGGCACGACGATGAATAAAGAACATACTGTGACCTATTACCACAACCACTAAAGACTACCACACCCAGACCATTAGTCTCATCGCTGGTATCGATTGGGGTCGATGGCCGTCTCCTCTCCCTTCCCTAAACGGATATGACGTCACTTTTTCTATCGCATGGAACGCGAGAAATAATCTTGATTAGGAAAATCTTCGCTAATGTTTCTGTCTCTCGCAATCTTTCAAAAGCAAGCCTGAAAATTGTGTTCAAATCATGTTCTGGGATAAAATGGGAATGAGAATGACATGTAGAAGGTTTTCGTAATAACGTGGAATTTGAAAACAAGTAAATATTAAGCAGAGGGGCGAAAGTTGAGGTATGCCCGCCCGGAATAGATGACATGCCTGAGTCCCGTGCTTCCTTTTTTCCCCCGACATGTTTGTTAATTTACAGATCAGTAGATGCGATCTTACAAATTTACAAGAGGGAGGCCAATTGAAGAACATTCCCACCTCAACATGGAATTTAATTTCTGACCGCTCCACGTATTCACTGAATGTGCCATTATTAGTGATTACCGTTTTTCAGGTATTCCTATTGGCGAGATATCTATCCTGATGGCTGACATACATTTTGTGTGTAAGCCGTATATACCTCACCAATTTTGATAACTACGGACCGAATAGAAGCTGGTTAAAGGACCAGTTCACCTTCATTAACATAAGGATTGAGAGAATGCAGCAATATTAGTAGAACACATCAGTGAAAGTTTGAGGAAAATTGGACAATCGATGCAAAAGTTATGAATTTTTAAAATTTTTGTGTTGGAACCGCTGGATGAGGAGACTACTAAGGCTCGTGATGTCATATGAGTACAACAGTATAAAGAAAACATAAAGCAAATTCAACATATTTTCACTTTTTTCGCATAATAAAAGAGCACTTGACTTGCCTCTTTCTAAAGGCAATGGGAATAATATTACCCATAACATATGTCAGTAACAAGTCAAGGGAATGAGTACTTTTTTCAAAAGATGAAATTTTGTGAAATTCTCTTTATATTTTCCTTATACTGTTGTACGCATGTGACATCATACACTGCAGTAGTCTTCTCATCCAGCGGTGACTGCACAAAAACTTCAAAAATTCATAACTTTTGAACGGATTGTCCAATTTTCCTCAAACTTTCAATGATGTGTTCTACTAATATTGCTACATTCTCTCAATCCTTATGTTAATGAAGGTGAACTTGTCCTTTAATCAGCACGCTCTGGATCACTGTCCTCGTGTGTGATGTGGTTTTTGATTGATAGCATAATCTGAGCAATGTCAGTAACAAATCTTAGTCGATAAGATCGCAAGGACTCTAGTCTCATGTGAGGCAAAAGGTTATAGCAGGTAGGCGAGTTGCCTCCTCCCTGGTTATAGCCTGTTAGTGTTGGTTAAACAACTCCTCATCACTCTAATTGTTAGACTTTATATCCATGTTGACTTCTCATAAATCTGAAAATGAACATAGAGAACTAATGATGAGAATAAAGAAACTAATGTAGCGATCAATTTCAGTAAAATACCAAATCAATAATGCTATAGTATGAAGATTCTGCAGATTGAAGCCTGTATCATTAGGAGCAGGTACCGAGACCAGTCCAGAAGGCGGCTCACGTACCACTCCAGTGACCAAAGGGCGCACGTGAGTCGCAGATCACGTGCTAGACTGATTAGGTAACATAAAAGGAGGAAGAAAATTAGCGAAGAATCCCTGACTGAGCGCTTTACCTTTAGTCTCGAGTCCTTGGGTCGTATTACAGTTCGAGTGATCTTGCATCGTGAAAAGGGACTTGGAGCTATCATGGTGGTAATACACAAACAACGGAGGCCCCAGCACAAGGGTCAGTGACAGTGTAGAAAAACGACAGCATGTGTAAACAACACGACTAATAACACAACAAGAAAAAAACACACCCACACAAAAAACGCAAACAAAAAAGAAGAAACAAACAAATAAAACCAACAACAACTCGTGTTCAGTTGATTAGTCCTTCATATGTTCATATAATACGTCCTATGAGTGATCTTCGGTGGCCTATTCCTCTTTCTTTCGGGTATCTAGAAAAAAAAAAATCAAACTAATCCTCAGGCATTTCATCGAGGACGACACTCAAAGAAAACAAATGAACTTTCTGGATATCTGAAAAGTGATGTCCCCAATACGCTTTGTTGAATATGTCAGTACGTGCAGTTAATTACTGGTTTTAACGAGCATTAAATGCAGGGTATAAGAGGAATGTGATTAATACATTCCATTCTTACAGCTTGACTAAGAAGTATCTATAGGCCTACGGTTCCATGGTCAGATCATGGAGCTGCGTAGCTCCGCCGTAGTCAAATCATCAGGTGTTCCTGGTCACGTGAGCACAGTCTACGATGATTACCATTGAAACCAAATCACCGAATACCAAGTAAGCTGATCGTTAAGGAACAAAAGGGAGAAACAAAGTGGAGGGGCTTTTTTTTTTTTCTTGGGGGGGGGGGGGCTTCTTTGGCTTCACCATTCTTGCAGAAGTTTGTGATAAAGGATTAGGAATTTTGTTTTTTTTCACATGTCTTGATTCGCATGTGGTAGTTATTTCCATCTGAAGACAATAGCACAGGATGTAGAGGTGAAGACTCCCAACATCTCAACAGTGGTGATCACTCTTTAAGTGTCATAATGTTTTCTCTGTATTTGGAGGGAGCTTTTTGTGCTAGTAGATTTAATCCAATTGATAGTGATAGTAAAAAACAAACAAACAAACAAGTTCATTGATCCACCTATAAAGCTTGTGGCAGACTATTGCTGTTAACTGATGTTAAAGAACTTTGACTAATTATTTTCAGTCATTACCCAAACCTGAAATGAAAAGTTCAGATGCACCAGGAACAGATTTTTTTTTTTTTTGTTTGTCAAGATTGCTACCCTTATCTGAGTATGTCATTTTCTTTTTCGCTTCATTTGGCTGTTCATTATTGGTTATAAAGGTGGTGATTTTGTCTTCCTTTCCTAATCTTCGTAATTTCGTAACCATTTGGAGGATGGGGGAGGGGTTCTAAAGGTGGAAACCCTGGAAATCATGCGTTCGGTTTAGGATTAAGGTTTTTGACAAGATTTTATTATAAAACAATATTTCTCTTTCAGGAAAATAATATTTATGTTGGAGGAAGTTCTACAACCCCTCCTCTGTTTTCGCACCTCATGACAATAGTTCTTTCGGTGATGAGTTCTTGAGTGTCAAAATATCTTGGAGTACAGAAGCATTTTATTTTTCGAAATGAAAGTTATCGCTAACTTATATCAGTTTTCTTTTCCTCATGGGCCAAATTAGGGTTTGTGCTACATATCTAATTCATAAACTGATATTCATACTAACAACTTAAAACACTCTGGATTTTCCCCGTGAATATGATCAGTCTTTTAGACAACTTCATTACAACTCTTGTAGTATTTCTATGTAGGTAAGCAATACTATGAGTGTTTGCCAACTCAAGTCATCCATTCACTTCTTTCTTTTTTTTTTCGGTTGAGGGTTTACAAGCAGAAACATAATACAGTGTATCATTTGTAAGTAAGGGCATTGCGAAGATCAATCCATTGAAAAAAAAATGAAATTTAAAGAAAATACAAACTTACTGTGTGCTATTATGGAGGCAAAGAAGATTTGATGGTGACAGGGTTGTTACAAGATTAAAAAAAAAAAAAAAGCGTGTCGGAGAAGCGTTTTGAGCAATGTCGGTCATTATCCCGGATGTAGACGGTTGGAGACTGTCCTGGAAGTTAAATCGCTGCAAATAACGTGTTTTTTTTTTCTTCTGCCAAAGCCGCATTATTCTAATGACTGCACTCACGCCAGAATGGATCCTTTTCTTGGGTTTTGTGTGCAGTCTGTAGTTAAAATGCCATCTTGTTATATGGTCGCTCATGTGAAGACCAGCTCACGTGCCACCAAAAGTCAGTCAACTCCTTTTTATTTTTTGAAAATAGGTCAGCGTATTCACGTACCAAACACATTTGATCGTTTTATCTATCTATCTATCTATCTATCTATCTATCTATCTATCTATCTATCTATCTATAAAATGATTATATATATATATATATATATATGTATATATATGTGTGTGTGCGTGTGTGTGTGTGTTACAGTACTGTAATTCTTAGTAGTTACTGTCCATATACGGAATAAGGTAAATTTGCCTCACATTCCACCTCAAATGCATACAAGTGTCACATTTCATTATATTTTTTTACCCGAAAATATTGTGTCCATATTAAGTTCATAGGACCACGTACATGACGTAGCGTCGTTTGATGAACATGTCCCTCTGATAGGAAACCAACAGAGCCCAACCACTGAGAACATGGGCGTAGCAAGACCACTTTACAACAATGAAGTAATTTTGAGAGCTACTGCATTTTGAGATTTTGCGTCGTGTCAGCCTAACTAACCATGTCACTTGTTCAAAAAACAACAGCACAAGATTCACAGTCTTTATTTTGGAACGTTAAGAAATGAAGCGACGATCAATTCGCCATTTCTTTCAAGATGGGCCTTATTACATGTATACGATTTCATGTATTGTCTAATCGGACTTCTTCTTTTTTTTCTGCGTAACACAATTTCCTGCGGATAGAAGCCATCCGGGTCATGCATCTTGTCGTCTTATTTTGTTATGCCTAGTTGTTGTTTTGATAATTATATCATCATGTTTACAGTCGAGTTGGTTTACCTCGAAATTAGTGAGTAATCCCCAACGGAGAATGCCTCGCGCTCAGTTTGTACAAATGTACTGCAATATGATATCGTACAGCATAGAAAGGACAAGGCACTGGCCTCCTGATATACACTTTTGCAGATGATTATTTATTGTAGCAGATCTTTGGTGTGCTTCCTATTTTCAGGAGGTTTCTTCGCTTTTTGTGCTATAATGATAAGCTTCTTCTTTTTTCTTTTGGATAATGAAGCAATCTATGTTGTATCCCTCCGAAGGTAGAGGCAGAGAGGTTGATCTTGTCGATACGAGTGGTTTCTTCTTCTTCTTCTTCTTCTTCTTCTTCTTCTTCTTCTTCTTCTTCTTTTCGGTGTATGGTCCTATTGCGATTTTTAAAGCTATAAGCAGTTAGGCAAAGGTATGGTCCATATTCTAGACACGTGACTGATCTACACACTGCTAATTAGTAATCGGAGCTGCGTCATCCATATCCGTTTAAGGAGGTACTCCGCGTTGACCTGATCCCATGCCAAATAGTATAATATCAAAGAGAATAATTACGTAATACGGTTGTTACATGCTGCCACAGACCGTCATTCCAAGAGTTTTATCGTGCGTGGCGTTCACTCACACTTTTACTTCACTTTGTCAAACAATGTCAAAAGTAGGTTCTGATTTGTAATAGTTCGCGAATTGAAACGTAACATTACCTGTATGGGCAATTTCTCAATTCCGCAGTTTATGTATTATCTCCTACAGTCAAGGCTTCGTTATCAGTAATTTGCCATCTCACATAATACCGACAGCTTACCGAGGTGTCATTTACTCTGTGCATTGATAATTCACAATTATGCTCACAATGTTAAAACGCTCGAGTATGCGGTATAGCGGCAGTTCAGTTTGATCTGTATTGTTCCTTTAAAAGGCAATACTATCCAATTATCAATCTAATTGAACCAGATGAGAAGAGTAAAATCAGATATACAGAATGTATGTATGAATGAATGTGTACAGAAAGAAAATAAAAGGATTTCAAAGCTTCATTTCTCAACAGTGATCACACGATCGCCATCACGACGAGATGATACCCAGGCAGATGAGAACTCACCTATGACCTATAAAATGTTCTCATTGGTTTGTTCATAAAATAAGATAAAAAGTCTTGTTCTGGTAAATATTTCTACAGCCCTTTCCATCGAAATCATGACTTTCAGGTTACAGTAGAATAAACAAACGTCTTTTCTTTGACTTCAGTCCAAAGACATGAAGTAGGCCTGTACTGCAGATTGTAAAAAAAAAGCAACATATTGATATAGTAATTAACAACACAACCATTAAACAGGTTTCTTGTTGCAAATATCTTGGCGTTTATGTTGACCAATCACTTGACTGGAATGAACATATTGATTATTTGTGTAAAAGTACAGTGAAAAATTTGTACTTGTTGAAACGAACTCGGTCTTTTATTTCTGATGATATTGCCCTTTTGTTTTATAAATCAATCATTCAAAGTAAATTATATAGATTATTGTGATGTTGTGTGGAGGAATATAAAGAAATCTCATATTCAAAGACTCCAAATTCTTCAAAATAGATCACTGCGTGCAGTACTAAATGTACAAGCTAGGTTCCCAACTGAATTATCATACACAGCACTACCCATTGATAAACTGGATAAGAGACGAAATAAACATACTCTACAAATTATGTATAAAATTGCACACAAGCTTTGTCCGAAATATTTGCTTGATATGTTTCAATTTAAAGTTTTCAGGTATAACGTAAGGAATTCATCGTTAAATTTTGTGTTACCTTTGATCAAGACTTGTTTCAAACATAAAAGTTTGACATATTCTGGATCAATACATTGGAATAAGTTACCATTGGAATTGAAACAAAAACCAACGTTTGTAAGCTTTAAAAATGCACTTGACCGAAACTGTTAATTAACAACTTTTTCAGTTTTCCCCCCTTTGCATGGGCTTCTCTGTCTTTATCTCCTCTCTCTCTCTCTCTCTCTCTTTTTCTCTTTCTGTCTGTCTCCCTCCTTCTCTCTCTCTCCTGAACTCTCCTTTGTTTTCGTCTCTTTCATTTTAAACTACGGCGATGTACTTGTATAATAATTGTACATGGTTATCTCCGATTGATCATGTTTGTTTCTGTCGAAATGTGTGCCGCAGTTTTCATCACCATGTTTTTTTTTGTGTTTTCTATATGTTTTGCTTTTTTTATGTATGAGTTTTGTTTTTTGTTTGGTTGGTTTCTTTTTTCATTTCTGTATATCTATGTTGTATTTTATCAGCACGGACCTAAGGAAGAACAGTCTTCGGACTGAAGTATGTGCCGTGCATAAATAAATGAATGAAATGAATGAAATGTAGATAGGTAGATATACAGTGTACGTGCAGACAGCCTCACCTCATATACCTTGACTTATGCTGTCTTTACCAGCAATAAACATACTGAATACATGAGAGATGGATGACTTTGCATTCCATATTGATATGTTGCAGTTCTTTTTTTTTTTAAGAACAACTCGAAGACATCAGGGACTTAATTACATCAACAGACATCAAAGTACATGTAAGCACAATACAGGCTAGGTAATGAACAGACTTTAGCCATGAACAAAAACAAAAAAATCCTCATTAGGGACATGGTAATGAATGGACCTTTTCTTCTGTTTTGTTTTGTTTTTTGTTTTGTTTGTTTATTTGTCTCTATAAATAGAAGATTAAGAGAGGAGAAAGAGAAAGAAAGACGAATAGATAGGTAGTAGATAGGGAGGTGCTCACCTCCCTTGTAGTAGATAGGGAGGGAAGGGGAGAGAGAAGGGAATGGGAGTTCCCCTTTGTCCATGTGGTCATATAATACAGATAGGGTATAAAGAGTGAATGTGAATCATTAAACTTTGAACTACGAACTTTGAACCTTGCACCGGGGAGGTGGAAGCTCACTCTGTCCACTCCCCCGCATGTGTGAAGTTCCGTATTGTTCATGTTGGCTTTGTAGATAGAGTAATCAAAAAGCCGAAGAGTCATTTCAATTCTAGACACGTGAAGTGTCATTTCAATCCGAATAAAAGTCAGTGAGTTGTGCAGTCATAGATTGTGATACAAACATATTCGGTGATGTGATGATCTCATCTCCCTAGATTCTCTCGCCAGATATCCTTATAATAATTTGAAAAAAAAAACAAATAGAACCTCAGTACCCTTTGTCATCAATGATAACAGAGTTCGAAAAAAACCTGGTAATAACGGCTTGAAAGTGGATGAGTGTAGTTGTTTGGTGTAAGATCTGTATATTATAATGACAGGCATTTAGAGGTACACCGAAAATCGTTGCCCGAGCTAGAGGACCATATAAACTAAAAAATAGACTTATGCTAAGAATTTACATTTTGTTTGCAGTAAATTTCCCCTAAAACGCCAGGATCTAAGATTACACAATAATTTCTTTTGCATCGTAAAGAAATAGATAACACACAGGCCTGGATACATAATCCGCTTAGAAATGGTGGTGTCAGGGTTGGTTTCTGTGCGTTAGTATAGATAAAAGGTCGCATGAACTATCATCTCACATTCCCGAAACCATCAGGAAATATCCTCAACTATTAGTTCTCTCCACAGGAATGAAAATATTCTTTTAGATAGGAGTACAATAAAGGTTTTTAATCTGTACCCCTTTTCAAAAATACGCCGGCAGCCTTCAAGAGACTTCTTTCCAGAAATCTGACTGAAAAGACGACAAAATGGGGAAAAAGAGTATAATCGTTACACGTCTGGTTCTTGAATCAATGACGAAGTCACGTGGTAAATGACTTACCAGATTGCCCAGCCGAGTCCTCCGAAGGAACGATGCCAGCCGTAATCGGACATATCGCTAGCTGGATCCTTTGCGAGCGCATTTAGCGTTGCTGTATCAGCCAGTCGCATGAAGGAACCCAGAGAAATGTAGATGGCGTTGGTGATCAGGATGATGATGATAAAAAGACGGAGAAGTTCGCCCTGGTCGTACAACCAGCTACGATCAGCCGAAAGTTCGGCGATCGTGTCAGACCCCAGTAGGAAAACGTCATTCTCGTTTCTCACAGTCCCGCTAACATTTTCGCTACCAGGGTTGGCAGGATCAGATTTTTGGCTCAGTAGATCTGTGGGCATCACCGTTGACCTGGCGGTAGGAATAGTAGCATCTTCCAACGTTTTACTTGATGAAGATTGTGTAACAAAGTTGTGCACGGGGATTCCTGAACTTGTGATCTGTTTATCTGCGAACATATCATCGTAACGGGATGAGTTTGAAGGACATTGGAAAAGGAGGCATCGGAGCTTCCAAATTCTTTCGTTCATTCTATGGTGAAAATCGCTATGATGGCCATGGTGTTGTGCATGATTTCCACTCCCAGCTGATCGAACTTGGCGGCTCAACATTTCCTCCTCAACGAACTCACTGCTATTGATGCGATCCAGGATTAGTCTGAGTTGGCTCCTTGCTACCGGGTCGGCGACCTCCGCTGCGGGGGGAATGAAGCCTAGAGCGAGAAGGCTGACGATCCAGACAACGAGACTGGTCAGCATGAAGCCTTTCCTCCATCCAAAACGATCAACAAGGAAGCCGACCATGGCATTGGATACAAAAGTAGCAAATGGTTTCATAGCAGCCACGATACCAATTCGACTAGGGCCTAGACCAAGCTGTTTGAGATAGAGAGAGCGATACGGTGCAATGCATGATGAGGCTCCATCTGAGAAAAAGTAAAACATCTTATAAGGAAGCATTGTTCGGTTTATACCTAGACGACATGACGTCTGTCTATCAGATTTTGATTTCTCCATTGCAAAGTTCAGACAATAAGGTTTAAAGAATTTCCTCAAAGTTATCTGGTTAGGCCGTCCAGTTGATAGAACTTTCTTCTCTTGCTCTGTCTAGTTGAGTATCATCAATGCGTTTCGCTCCAGTAGATATCGACGTTTTCCGAGCTTTCTTGCCACCGAACTAGCTATTTGAAGCTGCTCCACGCTTCACTTCACGCCCGAATATACTGCAACAATCAAAAGTACTTGCAAAAGCGCTTGACGGTATCCAACCTGAGCAGCTAATGTACTGTGGACTGTGATGCCAGTGAGGAGAGGAGAGCTGATAATCACTACAAAAATGGGAAAAAGACGGATCTGTGATTTGAATGAACGACTCTCCCCCACCGCTACCTCGCAAAAGTGAACAAACCCTAGTGCTGCAATTGGCTAGTTGTTTCCCCACGCACAACCAATCACAAACACGCATGGAAAAGGTGTCTCGAGTTTCGAAGCATGAGTTTATCTGCCGTCATCTCTCCCTACAACATGACGTCATTCGGCCGTGTACTAAGACACGGATCGATAGCACGCCCTCATTGAATCTCTCCTACACAGGCTACAGGCCGCGCTCGTGTCTCTCCCGATCCCCACCTCCCTTCTACTTACCTCACACATTGTACTTCGGGGCAATTCGACACTAATCGTTTATCTTGTATCGTTCCGCTCTTCAAATCCGACTCAAAATCCAACTATTTCACTGTTGGATCTCCTGGATGGCATTTCTGTCATCTGCTATACTTGTAATTAGGTGACTCGTGTACATCGTTATTACTAATTTTGTTAAAAAGTGGTTAACTTGTTGAGGACAGGCTGATTTTGCTATAACACGTATTTCCCATAATACATAGTAGACACCTGTCCGAGAATACTATCAATTCAATTCAAAGTTTATTTCATTTTCCGACAAAACATAAGTTACACTTCTTTTGACAACAGAGAATAAGGTAAACAGAACATTATGTATTGAAAAGAATGTACAACAATTGAGGACCTTATAGTAATTATACATTGTTGTAAAGAAAGAAACAGAAGTGATCGAAATGAAGTACATGTATAACTTTGCTTAAAGTGCGAAAAATGGAGAGACCCACTAAAAAGACAGAGCTTGTAGAATGTGGGCCCCTCTGGGCCCCTCGGGACTGGTTCTCCCTGCTTATGGATGATAAAACATTTGTCATATGAATGCAATGCGATAGGCACAGGAGGGTCAGTCCATGAAATTACCGTGGGTACAAATTTAAAACAATGTATACAAGGTTAATCATAATCTATCTGATATCCTAGGAGACAATCTCATTAAAAGTGGAAATCCAGTCCAAATATAAGTTCGTCTGATAAGAAAGAGTAAATCATTACTAGTTAAACGGTATAATTCTGATTGAAATCGGATGAAAAATAAGGACGTTATGACATTTTAAAATTTCGCTATTTTTGGGGGAAACAGTTCTTGAACAGTCAATATGAATATGCAAATATAAAGTGAGCATGTCATTCCCTTACAACTTGCCATTATAGTTTGTACATAAAATTTTGAAATTTCCAGTCTTTCATTCAGACGCAAATATTATCCCCGAGGCTCAAATCATATCTAACTGATCACTATTACGAAGTTATTCAACCAGGAATAACATCATGTTTCAGACTTCAATAGCAGAGACATTTATTATTATTTTTTTTTTGTACACGATCAACAGAAACTTGAAAGGGTATGACATGGTTTGCTCACTCATTTGTATATTCATATTCACTGTGCAAGATCTGTTTCGCAAAATTATTAAAATGTCATACCTTCCTTTTTTTCATCTCATTTTTTTTTCATTATAGTCAAATTCTTACCGTTGAACTAGTAAGATTTTATTCTTTTTTAAATCAAACTAACTTATATTTGAACTGGATTTCTCCATTAAAGAGTGTGAAACATTTTGCACTTTTATTTCGACTTAGCGAATTACTGTCATGAAATGAATAAGGCCTCTTGTTAGATTCATAAAAAAACAACCAGGATATAAAGGGTGTATGAATAAATCAACATTTCCTATAATTGTCAGGGAACATTTTGACATTTTAGCCCTTGTTTGACCTTCGTTCTGGTTCACTGTGTGTTCTACATCTCTAACATCGAATAAAATCGAAACTTTCATGTCTTTGAAGTTTTCAACAAAGAGAATAGTCATGATGATGATAACGATAGAAAAGTATAATATACATAAAGCTCACCTATTTTGTAGAGCCATTAAAAGAACTTGATACCGCACTCGGAGATGCAGTCCTGCTAACAAGCTCAGTCGAGTGAATTGTTAAAAAAAAAAAATTAAAGTCAATCAAAATTTATGAGCAGATTTGTACATTTCGTCGATTTAATTGTCTTAATGTCATGTGATACGATACACGTGGATTGTAGTACAAAACAAGAATTTAAACAGAATTTGTCTTGAATATCATTAATGGTCAGCCAGGTGTATTGAAAAAGTACCAATACCAATGACAGGTGCAAAGAGGCTCTCCTTTATGAGGTTGAAGACCCAAATAAGATGCATTCAATGCTCTACATTACTATGAGTGACAAGAACTGACTATGCAATACATTGTAGTTCTTTATGAATAAAATTCTGAACTCAGAAATACAGGCGAGTATTTGAATCACTGAGGATAGATGACGCCTCTGCATACGTTTAGAATTTGTTTCATATTTTGTCAAAAAGGGAGCAGAAGAAGATGAATTGCCGTTGGAGAGGTATATAGGGGTCCCGCTGACTCCATGCTATTTAATCCAATAGTCAGTATTCAACCTGATCTGCTGTGTACAGTGCTTGGACACGGATTGTAATCACAAACCAATCTTCGTACAATACGTGATACTTCCCTCCAGCCTTACATGTTATCAGTTTCAACAATGAACACACGGACTGAGCCTCAACAGAAGTCTGTATTGGAAACCAAACAATTATTTGTCGGAGTTCGGGGAAAAGTATGTTTTACAACGTGGGGAACTGATAAACGCTGTATGCAATGCTTCAAGACATGCCAGTCTGGATACTTTCTTATCTTACAGTTTTCATTCTTGGTGAGAGTAAGCACCTCCAGCTTTTTAGGATGGTGACCCATTTTTGTTGGTTTGTTTTGCTTTACTGACTATACTGCAGCACCGTTTTCCCCCACCCCCTGAATGACGTCACGATGTATCTTAAAATCGTCCTTCCTTCAGCAATGCTAAAATCATACATCATCAACAGAAACAATGTGTTTGTACGTCAATGACGACAGAAATACTTTAGCCCCAAAGTAGATTTTCATTTGCAGACCAATTCAAATTGTCTTCCTGCATTGAATGTTCTTGATAAAATGCCTCATAACGGCGCGCCGTTAATTTTAATAGATAACGCCGCGGCGTTATCTATGCCACGGAGCTACAAGAGACGTAGCTCCATTATTGCACCATTTTCAGTTGAAGGAGCATCAGGCTGACCGAAGGTAAAGTAGAGATTATGATCATACCCAAGGCGGTATAGAAGAGACGGAATATAACACAACCTGTTGTGCAGCAATACTGAGGTAATTGATACTGGAAATTAAAACAGCGCTAACAGAAAAAAAATCAAAGAGGAAGAAGAAATATTAAGATAATGAACACGTGAACAAACTATTTGCGCTTTAATTCCTTAAACTCACGTATTTTTCCTCTCAGTCAGTCGAAGATCCGGGTCTAGAAAATCTCCTGGGACTGCCAAAAACTCGTGTGTAGATGATATCATGACCTTTAACCCTTGACTTCCTCTCAAACCAGATCCGCCTGGCATGGATGCGTCCCTCGGACTCAAGGAATTCTGTGCAATCAATCATCTCAAATCTGGACGGAGTGATTACGATTTAAAGGTGGTGTGTATGAAATCAATATCAGGGCAGGAAGACAAACTCATCCTGGAAGATCGAACAAAATCTCTGAAAATTCCACTTGACCCAAAGACGGTCCAGGATGCTGGACAATTAACACCGATTAAGATACATAATATAATACTGCCAAGTTTTATTGGTTTCTTGAGAGGGTTTTACGTTCAAGGCAACAGGCATTTCGACCCTATAAAGTAGGTCTCCTACAGAGATCGACTATTGTAATTGGATCTTAAAATTCCAGTGGTAAACAGTAATTTACGTGTAGTTATTATTGGGATGTCTCATCGACATAGCAGGGATCCCGACTTCAGCAATTACCATTTTCTTTACAATTTCATAGTATAATTTTCAAGATACATGTTGGTGTATGGACTTGGTTTAATAATTTTTCGTGTGATGGGGGTTGTGTTTAAACCTTGCACTGCCGGCTGTGTGGTCATAATACGCCTATGTTCTGTTCTTATAGTAATATAATACATGTAATACATGTACGTCTTTTTAAAAGAGAAACAAAAGCAAGTGCGATTTATGACAGTATGCCTTATTCATCTATGCGCATATCTACGCGCACCGGGAAAAAAAATAATGGACGGCAATTACATTTCACAATAAACATATTTTTTTTTTAAATCTTGGATTACACATAAAGGAAGATTTTCATTATGATAATGAATAAAAATCTGCATATTCTCACTACAACACAGTGATATTCAAACTTTCATTAATGACAGATTAAATTAGACTAAATCAAATAGAATAAAATTAGTCATTCAGAACGGAGTCATTCAGTTCTTTTCTTGAACATATTCGTTCTTTTAAAGTGACAAAGGGAGCATGGTTTTGTTCAGTGGAATAGATACGTATTATCTGACCATGGCCATCGTTCTGACAAGTGACATTTACGGCTTAACCAGATAAGGTTAATGACCGACGTCATACTAACTTAAAGGCCTTGACTTTCATGTGAGCTCACCATAACCTCTTTGTTGTCATCACGTTGGTGTCATCAAGGATCTGAGATAAGATTTAGTGGAATGACTGGTGATTTAGTCATTTTTACACGTTTGCCGTGAACGTGGTATGTCAACTTTGAACTTCCTTTGTTTTACCCTCTTTCCCTGACCCAAGGGTTAAAAGAAAAATAATACTGACAGGTGTGAATGACCCCCTTCGTGGCGTCAGTGAGTCTCATCGAGAGAGAAAAAAATGCGAGTCCGTGGTAGTCAAAAGTTCGTAATACTGTATACAGATGCTATCATTTTGGTTTGAATCAAGCGCTGTGATCAAACGATACTGTAGCATCTCAACTTTATTGTTTCTATCTCCTATCCATTCCTCTCTCTCTTCCCTTAATACTTGTTTTACTTTCTCCTCATTCAACACTCAGTTTGAAATGCTCAGAAAGTGTTGACTTTTTCTCTGTTTCGACTGACAAAAGCACTCCCTTGTTTTAGATAGCCTAATACCCTATACACTGTAGATATGCTGACTGTCCACATTGATATGTCATAACTACTCGCTAAAGGGAAACTCGGACCAACTTCTCCCACGATCACTCCGATTTACCATGTACAACTTGTGTGTCTGATGTTTCTTTCCCTCAAATTATGATTTAATAGTGAGAGGAGTTGCTATATTGATTGTTAATGTATATTGCGAAACGAACATTTAATTACACATCTTCTCCCTAGAATGCTTTAGTTTCTTATGCCACATGCGGAATATGTACTCCACACCTAATTAGGGCCTATATCAGATTGCTGAACGCATTTCTTGAGTAATATCATTGATATGTACTTTGTAGTCATACTTTGATTTTGTGTCATGCAAAGAAATTGAAATCTAATCGATGGAATCTTAATTCCAACCACTATCTTAAGACTGATACTTGTTAGGATAAACTTATCAGCCTCCATTCCGCAACCAAATGGATGAAAGTCAAAATCCATGTACCACTTCGTATCATTTTCTTTTTATGGAAATAAATAAACTATTGAATTGAACTGAATTGAAAATTTGAACCAACAGAATTCTTTATCATTCCTAGACCTAACTGCCGAAGTTGTATTAGATGAGCTGTGTATCGTCCTGGTAGATGGACTTCATCTTTCAAACATACAATGTATTCAAACACCTCGCGGGTAATATACAGTATATAGTGAGTAAATTGAATCCAACTGAACTGCTCGGGTTGTTCCTTACCTCCCCCTTCCCAGCCTTTTAGTGTGAGTACATGACTTCCAAACATATTTAAAGAAGTCAACGAAATCTTCATGTAAACGGAGGTGACATTAAAGTTTTGCGTTCAAACCGTATTACTTATTTTGAAAAAGAGAGGATTTTTAGTCGTTGATTTCAGCATTATTCAAGGAGACCGCCATCAGACCTTCCAGATCTGGCAAGAGTAAGTCGGCCTTGATATCTAGGCATCTCTTGCATGTTTGCTGGCCAGACCCTTCAAACCAGGTAAGAGAAAGGATGTAGACGGAAATGCATGAACCGTCTTTTTATTTGACAGTCTGTTGTTCACTGTCATCGGTCCACCTTATTTCTGTTCAGCTCCTGATCTCAGATTGAACTTTTACTTTTCAGTATCCTGTCTTCGTCTCTGCCTTGTCTCTTTTCCTGCATAGTATTATCTCAATTCACTTACGTTAAGGGCACACTCGTCAGATTTTTTTTTTCTTCTTCTAGAGATGTTTCCCCAGACAGTTCAAATTGATCGCATTGTTATCCGTATTTACGTATATTGATTATCAAGATTTGTTGGAAATAAATGTCACTGAACTGAAAAAAGGGGAATAAACAGCCCACTAGCTCAAATTTCAAATAACAATATTAAAGGTCGTGTACTATGTATGACACCTTACACACGATGTGATATGCACGAAATTATCGTATAGATATTACTGTACTTTGATGCGTGGGAATCTTAGTGCACATCGTGTTTAAACATAGGCCTATGCCTTCAGATCCCATTTCGTTTGATTTTGTTACGGGAATGCTGAGAAACGTTGCAAAGATATTGACGTTTCACTTTGAGAATCACCAAGTATTCATGCTTAGATATGTAGTAAAAAAGCTGCTGAAATGCTTAGATATGGTAACAAACGTTTAGGACATCGTCCAGGAGACGGCTGATGCCATGCTGACATCATGGAGGCTAGACAAATGATAGGCCTAAGGAATGTGGCTTGAGATAAATGGTCTGTTGACGTTCAAATGACTGAGCAGTGTATTCTGTACCTCAATGAATGAAATACCTTGACACGTATAGGCGGTTTTGTACAAAGAGATGTGCATCACATGGAGAAAAAAAGACTGCATACCTCTAAAAGATTTTCGTCTTAAAAAAACATTCACGCGTGAAAAAAAGCTACTTTGCGAACTAGGAGAGCAAAAGTAGAAATACAAAGTGGCGAAGTTCAAAGAATAGGGGTTTTTTGATCGGCGTCTATCAAAAGCCAGAAAATTGAAATGGATAAAGAAAAGAAAAAAAAAAACAACCGTACGCCCGTGCTAACGTGACTAAAATACAGAAGATGGAAAGACCGATTAGGTAACAGTTTCACATGCGGATAGGCACGTGCAGGCCACATCCAACCGTCTTATTACGGAGGAGTTAGTTACCGTTACGTAACTCGGGACAAAATTTCATCGCTGTAGTGTGGCACATTCAGTTTACTTTAAAAAGTTACACATGGAGGCACATACGGAGGCCACATGAAATGTTAGTACATGTTGTAGAAAGGCCTGTATTTCTTGTAAAATATTGCTACCACGAAAAGAGAGATCAATGCTGCGATAATATTTCATAATTTCATAGGCCTACTCTTAATACCCAAACTTAGAATAAAGCTATACACACATAAATAATGCTGATTTTTCACGCTTACAATGAAAATCAATTAGAAATTATCATCGCACGGTTTTCGTGGTGATATCTACCATACGCTATACGTACTGATATCTACAACACGCTGTCGTACTGAGCTGGGGAAAAAAAATGCTTTCGAGATACAATGTACCACTGTTATTTAATGGTTTGACACATGTCGATTTCTATATCCTCTTATGTCAACTTCTATTTTGACACTAAATCTCTTATCTTCAAGTCTAAATGAATGACTTCCTAGAGGCAAGAGCGATCAGAGAGAGCTAGGGACTCCATCTAGTCGGGGAACTCCCTCCAGTACTATGTCTGGCTCCACGAGGTGGGTTCTGAGGTGAATCACGCGTTGATCACGTTAGGCAGACGGCAGTGGCTAACGAACAGGTGTCCATAAAGGAACATCGTCTCTGAAAACCACCGTCGGGTCTGATACAATCTGTGTATACGATGTACATGACTTATATCTGTGACTGCAAATTCATTTATTGTACAAATGAGTGTATCTGAACATACAAGATTGCAAGTTGAGATAAAAAAAAATCATGATGAAAAATCAAGACATTTGGAACAGAAATTAAGAGATATTTGTTGTGCAAGTCTTGAGAAGGGTATTTAAAGGATTTGTTTCGTATAAAATGTTGGGAAATAAAATATTACTTAAAGTCTGTGTAAATAGCCTTTGTTACACATAGCTAAGATGTTTTATGAATAATGTGCCTTACACACTGTGCACTAATGTATATCCATCTCACAGCCAAATACAGAGTGAATATACATATAATTATATACATACATGTAATTTATGATTGTGTGAGTAGGTGTTTGTAATGAAAAGACAAAGATCCAGGGCTTTTTCTCATTTCCACAGACTGACTTTAATAAATGAAGTAGTGTACATCTGTCACCATACACTGACACACAGAGTAGAATTTTTTTCTTCTAAAAAATGAACATAGTTAGACATGGATGATACACTGTTTAATTTTTGCCGGCTGGCTGTAAGAAATCTCACAGGAAGTAAACTGGTCAGTTTATGTTCCATCAGACATGACAATTATCAACGTCTTTGGCTCCTCATTCACACACAGCCTAATATCTCAGCATCTAAAATACTTCTCCCACAAAGAAGTACAAAATTAAAAAAAACCAAACAAACAAACAAACAAAACACAAACGCACGCACCCATGGTGCACACACACACACACACACACACAAACATAAACACACAACAACAACAAGAACAACAACGACAAAAAGAACATAATATGTCTTTTGAGGCTTGTTTTTCCTGTTCTGGTTCCCAAACAACTTATGCATCATACTAATAGCCTTGGGACCCTGTAACAGGTGGCACTCTAAAACTTTTAGACTTTCATGTGATACCACATGGCACATGTAACATTGTACATACTGTAGTTGCTTTGAAGCTAAAGCACATCACCCTATATATGCCTAGTAAGATTCCAGAAAGATTAAATGAATTCTAGACAATTCAAATTCATCATCAAGTCCTTTTTTCAGACTTCACAAGCCATGGGAGAGGGCCTTTCTTGTGTCTAATCTTTTTGATAACATCCATTAGTGGTCTAGAATCAGCCTGCTAGGCACTTTGTCTTCATTATTGAACATACATCAATCTCAACTAAATGGAAATGAAGTTAAAAAAGTCTTCACATATTGGTTATCAGTGGTTAAATTGTATTGTCTATTCTGCTCATCTCATTTTTCACAATACAATCATGGACACAATATGACAGTTTCTAAATGCATACATTAAAAACACAGTCACTTTGATTTTTATCAAGATGAAAATTCTTCCTTTCCTTCAATCAAACAGCTGGTCTATTTATAGCTTAAATGTTGTCATACTGAATCCCTTGTGCCCCCCCCCCCCCAACATGGTAGCATGGGGAAGTTGTTGAGTGTACGCCAATAATGAAGAATTCTTAACGATTTGAACACAGATCCTTTGCGGCTACCATCCACATTTTGCCAAGGCATTTAAACGATGCATGACTTAATGCTGTATAATATTACACTATGTTCCCAGTGGCCACAGCAGTCATGTTTCAGGCCACAGTGGACAAAATGAGATGGATGTGAGACAACGCCTTGAGACGAGATACGTAGCTAGACGCGACAAGTCGTGATTGCAGTGGATGCCGTGTCAGATTGTTAAACTGTCAAAAATTTGCCAGTCCCAGTACTAAAGGGGAATCTCATATGCAAAAATAAAATGGAGTGAACATATCAGAACACGACAGCATGTAATAGGCCAAAACAAAACTTGGAGGCAGTCTGTAGAGGAACGTGACAGAGAATTTTGATAGTGTAGCCTGACCAGATGTCATGAGAACAGCATTTGATAGCTACTACTATATGTTCACTGGGGCGAGGAGTGGAACGAACAAGACTGGAATGCAAAGGGGGGGGGGGGGACAGGAGAATGTCTCGGGAGAGTCTACTCACAGCGAACTACATTTCAAGCAAACAGGGCTGCCATGAACTGCTGGGAACATTGTGAAATGCAGCTTTAGGCAAGGAGAAGCTCTGGAGATATACACACTCTTTCCCTGTACACACACTTATTACATGCATTTATGACAAACATGTAAAGCCAGCTAGAATCCCATCAATGCTTCATCAGAGTGACAATAGAAATCATTAAATACATTTGACTTCTGGCATCTTGTCTGTCCAACACTCAAGTACAGCCATGTGCTATTCATAGAGTTGTCTGTGAGAAGAGAGATGTTCATCAAAGAATGTTTGATGGCTATCAATTTAAAACAGGAAGGTAATAAATCTTTATGTGCCATGGTGGAAATCTCATGTGTGCCACATTATTCTGAGACACCAACATACTTATGCTTTGGACATTCTTAGGACATTCTGTTTTTCACATCTATGTAACTTTTACAGATTTCTGTTGAATTGATGCAGTGAGCAAAGGTGTAGAGAAACTGCCAAGTTTTTCTTTGATGTAAATTGTATGGCAAATCTATGATTGTTTTTCTTTCAAATACCCAGTACCTACATTACTGAAAAGGCATGACTTTTGCACACAAAACAGTGACAGAAACTTTGAATTCACAAGCAAATCCAGTAGGGAACCAGCTTGCTAGTCAAGCACCACATAAAATGCAAGCTATATGTGAGAGAAAAGGAATCGCAAGAAATGCTTTCATTGTATTGTGGCAATTGGCGATTTATCAATCGGTTTGGGCGGGTTTGTGCGTTTGAGCAGAATAAATGTGACTGAGTTGGGTGTGCGACCGTTGCACATGAAGAGTTAAGAAAAATGGGGTAGAGGGAAGGCATGTGACCCTAATGTCCTGCCCTGATTTTGTCGCTGAATGAACAATTCTTATTGTTGTCATTACACACCTTGTAGGCCCTTTCATCGCACAAACACCAAACACAATAGCTGCTGACAATATCAGGTTAACAGATGTTTGTTGCTAAGAATGTTGACTTGCTGGCAAGGAGAACCTATGAGAGGCTGCAGGTAAAGGAAGGGCACTCCACACTTTCCCTAGTTTGCTTCATGATAATAGATAGAGACAGGTCTGAGACCAAGACTAGTGCTGAGGGGAAATTGACGTCAGGATGAGGAGGCCTGTGAGAGGGATGAGAGGAGCTCCTCCAGGGAGCTGATTTCTGCCTCAAGTTCTTCCACCTGTATCACAGAGAAGACAAAGATATGGTAGAAAAAGAATGTGGCAATGACAATGACACAGATTTAATCTGAACAGCATGCTAGGCTGTCCCACTTGGGATTCCATCGATAGAAACCTGGATGGGTAAACAGGTGGGCTTGGGATGAGTTTCACGGAACATATGATTTTCACTTTCTCCTCTATGAACACCAATATGTGAGGAGAACACACACATACACTCTTATTTTGAAGAGTTTGATTGCAAGAATGGATAAATGCCATTTCAAAAGATACGTAACAAAATAATTTTTGAAGATATTGAATAATCGCATATATTTTAACTATTTTCCATGTTTTTTAGCAGCTTCAATCTCAAATATCTCACAAATTTTATAAAAATTGAAAAATCAGTCCTTGCATTTAATCTCTTCATTGCTATCCACAATAGACTGACAGTTCTAATACAATGTACTAACCTTGGTTTGATGTGACTGTTTAACTGTCTCTGGCACCTTGCAGTTATAGTTTGGCACAGCCATTGTTGCCTGCAGTTTTGCCAGATGTATTTGGGCTTTCCTGCAGCGAGCCTGCAGCCTTTCTCTGGTGTTCTTGTCAGCTGTATCCTGCATGAAACATGAAACCACAGTTAAAAGCTTCTAGAGATTTTTTGAGTAATCCAGACTGACTTCAGAATGAATGCATTTACATCTGATACCAGTTTTCCTTGAAGATTGACTTAGATTGATGGTGTACATGTTTAGGAATGAACGCACCTACACAAATTGAAGATTGAAGCTCATCTTTACCAAACATTGCAAACATGGATACAGGTAGGTCAGACAGTGTGTATTAGTCACACACATGTAAAATAATTTTAATCTTAATCTTACGGAAAAATCAGAAACATAATCATGATTTCCTATTGAATACTATAAAACAAAGAGACGAGTGTATTGGAAAAGACAGTTTGTGTTCAACATCATGGCAAGATATCCCACTGTAATATCCACACCACAGATGGGACAAGATCATTTTTCCCAGTGAGCAATAACAGAGAGAGAGCCTTTTACACTAATTCACCTCGACAGACATAAAGTACACTGTAGTCTTACACTGCTACAGCCTGGAGACATCGCAAAAAGTCATAAGGGGTAAGAAGGGGTAAGGGGTAAGAAGGGTTGGTTGGTTATACTTGCATGTTTCCCTTCTGTTTAGAAAAATACAATATAAAGGATGTAATGTATTATATATATTTCTTTTATTGTGAGTTATATTGGGTCCCCATAAATTAAAACATAAATTTTTACGTCCTTCTTAGAATTAATAAGATACCCTGGTACATAATAATGTTGGCTATCTGGTCTCAAAGACTAGATTTCTCTCCACTCCACCACTTCAACCCTATCTCTCTGTTTTCCCTCTACTCTGCAATTATATGGTCCTCTTACTTATAACCACTTTGGGTCCTCACACTTGTAACCGTTTTAGTGATAGGGCATTTTATGTCATTGCTCAATTTCTGTGGAACAATTCAAAAGGTTCAAGGTGAAGTCAAGTTTGAATAGATGCTCAATATTCAAGTATTTCATCAATAATATTTTGTTTTCTCTTTTATGTTTACATACCACAACGTTCATAATTATGATGATTCTGTATTCTAATTCAACTTTTCAGTTCTGTATCAATGCATTTAGAAATGTCCATATTAAGTACTCAATAAATGTCATCTATTATTAAAATGGTGTACATCTAACTCATTGAGGATGGCCTGATTTTGATATAACATGCATTTCCCATAGACACCTGCCTGGACTCGTTCTCAACAGGTTAAAACATCTGATATCTGATCTCTACCTCAAAGTAGTCATGAATGGGTTAAAGAAAGTAAATTGTTTCCTGACCAAATTTGATGAGATAAGATATTTGCTCATGAAGGATTTGGTATGAAGAGACATTCAATGTCACTGTATCTCGAATTTCCTCCTTACGTGACAACAGACCATGACTTCCTTTGGCTTTCCTACATCAAATCAAGGATATAATTATGGCACATGGGACCAAACAGTAAAAAAAGAAAATTGCCTCTATTTACCAGATTATAAGCCATTTTTTGCAAAGTCATCACAACATGCATCATTAAAAAAACAACATTTTTTACTACAGTTGGTGAAAGGAATGCAATCAAAGGCAACCCAAACTCTCTTATTTTCTCGTGACAAAATGCATGATACAATCTCAAAACTTTAAAACACGCAGTAGAAAAAAAAATTGTTGATGTGACCTTGCACCGCAAAACCAACAAAAAGTTGGCAGACATGGATTTTTAGAAAAATCTCAGAGCAGATGCTGAAAAAGCTGCAGACTGTAAGCCTTAAAATGATGCACCAATTTTCAAGTGAATTCAAATGGACTCTCTTAACCTACCTATATCTTGAAAAGAAATTATTACTCTGGAAGACTGTGTACTGATAAAAGAGGCTCTAAAGTATGTGGTCTATTCAAGTACTTAATCTTCACCAAACCATGCTTTGTGCAATTAATGGGGAAACACAAGATGTAAAACTCCACAGCAACAACAAAGAAGTGATTATCACAAAAATAATCAGAGTTGGAAATGAGGAGTGTGTAAAGGGTTTCTAAGAAATGAAAAGGGGCCTCTAAGAAATAAGTAACCACACTATTTTATAAAAAACATGTTCTAGGTAAACTGCTAATACCACAATTTCTGATTCATTCTATGATCCCAAACTTAAGAATAATGTAGAAGAATTACTCTTTCAGAAAAATTGAAAAACTCAAGATTGACTAGGTTGACCCATTGAACAATTTTGAGTCCTCACATAAAATCAAAGCATGTTACTTATTGTTGGTTTTGTGATGCACAGTCACATGATAAGAAATCAGACTAAGGATATATGGAATGTTGATCACAAGATGGTGCTAATCAAATTGGAGATAATTATTTTGTGAACAACTACCTATTTACAGTGCATTTTCACTTCTTCCCAATTCATTTGTCTTCACAGTCAAACTTCATGATACTGTGTCACAACCCAAATGTTTTAATATTATTTATTTATTCAATTATGTATTCATTTATTTATTTATTCATTCATTCATTTATTCATTCATTCATTCAACAAGGAATACACAACAATCACACTTGGAAAAACACACACAAATATGTAAACAAACAAAGAGAAACAAATAACTATAACTAAACACAACCGCATTTAACCAAAACTTGTCACAATAGGCGTTTTCACATCAGCCCGATGTTTCGAAATAGCGCGCTATTTTCTGACTTGGGAAATTTCCCCGATAGCGAAATAGCGCGCTATTTGATAATGTCAACACAAATCAGCGCGCTAATTGTATCGCTGTTCGAGAAAATTTCTCGACTCCAACTCGGGAAATTTCTGAAATAGCAGGATAGTAGAGCGCTATTTGATAATGTGAAAACGACTCGAGAAATTAGCGCCATGCATCCCATCATGCCTAGCGTGTGTGACCCGATCGATCGAGGCAAACTGCACACAAATCATGAAGAATTTTTGAGAGGCCACACACATTACTGATGCTGTTTGCACATACTCAGCTGTCGAATTAGCTATTTTAAAATTTTTAACTATTCGGGCTACCCCCTCTTCGGTCTGATGTGAATAAGAAATGAAATAGCGCTCTAATTCGCAATTGCGGAAAATATTTCGAGCTTGGATTTTTATCGGGCTGATGTGAAAACGCCTAATGCAATCCTTTAGCAATATGAGGTCCCTTGACAGATTTATCTCTGCTAGCCTCACTGAAGAGAGCAGGACTAGTTCTGAGATTTAAGATTCAAGCTTTTCAATGTGGCCCCAGCTGCTGAGTCCCTACTCTTACTAAATTGTAAATATACCATGCACCTTTCCAGAAGCCATAAGAACTATTGCTGTTACCAATTGAGGCATTCACAAATCACTTAAACTACATTTGTTATCCTCCTAAGATGGGACCTTTCTGTCATGTTGGTACTGAATTTAATATTATGCAGTTGTTAGCTGTGAATAATTTGTAATTCTACAATGTAATTTATGTACAAATTAATCCCTTTCAACCCATATAAGGCCACAGTTCCCCCTGTCATGAACCGCTTCTATTTTTTACCTGTGAAAGTATTTCAATTCAACATCACTTCACTGTAGTTCTCCTAGATCTGGGTGTGTTTGAAATTGATGTAGTTTCAGGCCTTAGGGCTTTGCCCCTGGGATCCAAAAGCAGACCACCTATGAAGTTTGTATCACTTAATCATCTTTGTATCTCTTATCCTTGGAGTTATCCTTGCCAATATGTTAAAAAAAAACTGATCACAGAATTTGAAGAAGAAAAAATGGTAAAAGTTGGCAGACCATGAACACAGAGTGATAAAAACAGATCACTTAAAATCAAGCTTTGGAGAGTTAAAAATGGTGTTAACTACATGTAACCTTTGACCCTTGATTCAC
Organism: Diadema setosum; assembly: GCF_964275005.1. Classification (NCBI taxonomy): domain Eukaryota; kingdom Metazoa; phylum Echinodermata; class Echinoidea; order Diadematoida; family Diadematidae; genus Diadema; species Diadema setosum. The sequence continues at coordinate 2,443,314 of NC_092701.1, forward strand.
AAGCAAACCAAGAGTGTCACATTTTCCAGCAAATTGTTACATTTTGTCCTTATCTGTATATCTTTTATAGCATCTCATCAACTGAGTGAAAATCCAATCAAATTGTCCATGAAAACTTAAACCATGAAAACACTGGCAAGGTTAGGAGTAACTTCCAGTCTCTCTGAATTCACTGCATTCAGAAGAAATCATCATTTATGTCATTATACATGCATGTAGAGTATGAAAACATTCCTGAAAACCAAAACAGTGATAAGGGTCTTTAGATACATTTCAAGATGTCAGGGATAGCTAGAGACACAAACTTCCTAAGGAACTGGGACCTTGCCAATCTAGCGACAGTCTACCCTTCAACAATATTTTTCATTGTTCAAAACATGACACAAAAAAACCCTCTCATATTTCACAGATTTAGATTTGATCCTAGAAAGCAAATAGTTTAGAACAAACAGATCTAAATTTGGATACAAGCTGTAGAATTGTACCAAAACATCCTTGACATCAATCTTATTTCCCCTCCCACCTGACAGTCTCTATGGAGACTGACCCAGGATGCACTGCTAACCTCGACGCTTAGAATGACGACTTTAACATCCGTTCAATTAGTTTTTCGTTTTATCTTCAAATTGATGTCAGCATCCCTCCTCCCCTCCCCCCCCCCTTGGGTGATAATACTCGCTAAATTTGGTCAAAATCTAACCATGCATTTTCACAGAGAAGTTGTAAATGTGAAGATTAGCCTCAATTTGGGGGGGGGGGGGGGGAGGGGGGAGGGGGAGGGGGGAAGTCACCCCTAAATCTGGCATGAACAAAGAAGTTTTAACGATTCCTTCATTTCAGGGGAGGGGGGGGGGGTGGTAGGTCCCTTGGGCCTCCAGGGGGAGCATGGTGGCCATTATTTGAACAGGGGGGAGGGGAGAGGGGAAGTCACCCCTAAATCTGCCATGAACAAAGAAGTTTTAACGATTCAATTTCAGGGGGTGGTAGGTCACTTGGGCCTCCAGGGTGAGCATGGTGGCCATTATTTGAACAAACTGAGATCCTATCCCCCTGGGAATGGTAAAAATCCATCATGGGGTTTTCAAGAAGAAGATGAAAATGTAAAAAGTTTAGGCACCATGGATGACAGACACCAGACAGCAAGCGATGAGTGATCGCAATAGCTCACTTACGCCTTCAGCTCAGGTGAGTTTAAAAAAAAAAAGATGAAAAAAGCCCTGTATATGATGCAATGAGAGTGTTTTCTTCTCTCATATCACCAGAGTATGAATACAGCATCCTATCACCTGAAGTAACACCTGAGGCTCACCAGACTGTGCATACAGAATCATATTAGAATGATTGTACATCAATTCATAATCAAATTTGGTGAGGCAAATTATTCACCAAAAGAGCAGTAAAGTGGATGATGAATGAGTGTTATGAGTATTTAGACTGCATAAGATGAGATGAAATGTTGTACAGTATGTCCCCCAAAAAAATTACAATCGAATTTTCGCATTGATAACACCCAATATGATTAAACTGTCTAAATGCTACTTCAGGGACTTTAAATATAACATCTTAGCTCTATTTTGCAGAAAACCCCATTCAGTTTGGTTCAGCGGTCACAGAGAAAGGTGAAAAGTTGTAAAGCATGTCATGAGTCTGATTCTTCCAAGTTTAGCACTTCGATGCTTTTGTGTGTGAATGCAATAGACGGAACTTGGAGGGAAGAGATTCTTGACATCCTTTACAAAATTCCTCATTTCTCTTTGACCACTGAAGCAAATCCAATGGAGTTTTCTGTTAGATGTGGGCAATGAGTTATAGTTTCATACCCTGAATTTGTATTTGGATTGATTCACTATTTTTAAAGATATCATTGCGGAGGGTCATGTTGTAATTTTTGGGGGACATACAATGTATGGTACATTAAGATCTTCAAGGACATTCCTGTCTTTTCATTCAGCTTATGATGGCAGTAACCCCTCGTTTGTATGTTGCCATAATTTCTGTGATATGTCTCTACATGTATATCAAGATGGCATAAATGATAAGAGCATCCCTCATCACAGAGTTTAAACTAAGAAAGCCTCCTTCAAGTTACTTGTCAGTTCTACGAATGCCCTAAATTTCCTGCAATCTTCATACAAAGAATTGATAGTGGCATGCATGACCATTACTTTTTAGAAAAGGGTGAGACATGAATCCTAATGGGTACACAAAACTTGGTCTGCTTCCCTGTTATCTATCTATTAAAAATGCATAACATTCACATCCCACTGACTGCAAGAGGTTTCATTGCAACACACTACGTGCAGACAGGTCCCTGGACACAGGTCTCCTAATTCTAATCTTTAGATCAAGACCAGCAGGAAATACTCCTCTTCCATGAGTTCATCTGGCAGAACATGATATTGGTCCACAAAACATGCCACAAATCTTGTGTCAGATCCCCCAGACATGTCTTTAACAGTGATGATCTCTGGAATGGTAAGGGAAACCTAACACAGCTCCTAAACCTGTCAGAAACTATTTAATGTGTTTCAACTCATTTTCTAGGAAAAACTCAAAAGAGATTCTTAGGTCAGTGGTTAAGGTTACATCATGATATGTTGGAAATATCTAGTCTGAATAAGGTAATCTTTGACACACATTAAAAGCTGAGACTTAAGGGATTAAGCATACAAACCACAATATCACCAGTAAAAAAGCATTGTTCTCACTCTGTGTGACCACAGAATACACCACAGTGATCTCATGTAAACACTTCTTGCTCAGAAAAAAAGGCAATTGCTGTAACATTTGGTTTACTGTGAATAATGCCTCCAGACAAAAATGAGGCAATCATAATCCTTGCTACAATGTACCAAAATCTGGGATTAATGCTGAAAATGCAAATCATTTTCATGAATGTGTCCATATGAGCCCTTGAGAACTACTAGACATCCTTTAGATAGAGATCACAAGAAGTGAAGCAAACATTGGAGTTTTTATTTGTAGCACTAGAAAAGGTTAGGAGGCATCGCACATTGTACATTGTCTGAGGAGATCTAAAAGCTGCCTTGCCCTCACCCATTTCAGTATCGAGATCTAGAAGCTGTCTTGCCCTATCCCACTCCAATAGCAGTACAAGGAGAAGCATGTTTTCTGTATAATATGTATCCTCACACAATCATGAGGGCTGGGCTAACAACACACCAGACTGTACAATGTAAATCAATTGCTTTCATGTTCATTATCTCATAATAACACTATCACTATAAACAAAGTTAGTGTCAACAAAATATACCCCAATAATTCAGCATATGAGCACAGACAAAGTAAAAGACAGAGAAACTAGAGCTGCTTATGTCTCACTGGCAGAACTAAACAATAATACATGGGATCAACACTCAAACCCTTCACATAGTGCATTGACTACAATAATTAATCTCACTTGCTCTATGTAAACTATGTAGCTATACAGGGTGGCCCATAAAGAATGGAACACCTAAGATCTTTAATTTCAAATATTAGAGATTAACAAAAGAATATTGCTGTGTCAGTTTATGAATGAATTAACAGGTATCTCATCGGGCTTGAAGCTAATTCGCGACTCCAGATTTTGCTAGTTGCAGAGATGTCTTTGCCAGCCTACGACTCTGAGACGTCTATTGTGAAATTACATTGTCTCTGAGCAATCACAAGAAATTCAAAGACATGATTTAACAATGTGCCTGACCGATTTTAAAAATTCTCAATCAGAGCTGTCTGACCTGTATATGTTCAGATGAATTAAAACTACAGAGAAAAGCAAGTATAATGAAGATCATAGATTAATTCAATTGTAAACCGACACAGCAATATTCTCAGTTCTCACTGTATTTATCAATAATACACTTAATCAAAAGTATGGGCTTTATTCCTAAACCAATCATGAACTCGCATCACAGCCAAGCATGCCTTTGAATAAACCTCGCTATTTTCCAACTAAATTTAGCATCTCAATAAGCCCAACGGGTCATCTCATTCACAATGGTAACGGACAATGATAATCACACCGTCCGCCCCACATTCCACACATTGTGAACACTGCTGGTTCTATGGCAAGCCAAACTGTCTCTGGTTTCGGTCTCTCTGAGAGTGCAAAATGATTACATTTTGAAAATGGCAGGGGTTGACAAAATGGTCCTAAAATCATAACACATAAACCAAAATTAAAGAGCTTGGTGTCATTGTATTGGAAAAAGAATGGCCTTTCAAATAGTATGCAATATAATGACATATTTGCAACAATATTGCTGAAATCAAGATCATAGGCATTCCATTCTTTCTGCGCCACCCTGTATATTAGGTAATTTCTGGTCTACTTTAACCCTATTCTAACTGGGCTATTTGAGACCAAGTTTTTACTGGGGGGGGGGTCAATTTGACCCCCCCTTCAGATCTCGGCCGCCGATCGCGCGATCGCCGCAAAATTTTGCCTGTACATAGAGCCGGATGTCAACTACAAGATTATATGGTCATACAATAGAAAAAGTTTGATTTTATATTTTTTAATAAATTAATTATGCAAATTAACGCATGAAATCATATTTTCACCTATAACTCCATTAAAAAGATTGAAGGATTGCTAAATTTTTGTGTCAGAGTTCCTCAAGACATATCAAACAATTTTCTTATAAAAAAATAGCGCAATCAAAGTCAGTTTCTTTTGTTTTGTATTGTTTTGTTAATTTCTTATGTATTTTATTGTTTTTTCGACCTTTTGTTTTCTATTGTTTTTTTGCCAAAATTTGTTGCAGGCACTTTTCCAAGCTGATCTACAATAGAATTGATTAATTTCAATGGTTAAAAGTTGAAATAATCCAATTCATATCAATTAAACAAAAAAACACAATTTGCATTGGATTTGCACACAAAATCATGAATTTGAGCTGTTTTTGGGTTGACATGCATATGCAAAACATTGCGTAACTTCAGAACGGTGTACCCGGACGTCGCAAATTTGGTCTCAAAATATGCGGGAGACTTCAATGAAAAAAGTCACAAAACGCCGCGGCAAAATCTTTGCGCGTTGCGGAATGGTGGCGCGAAATGTCGAGGGGGGGGTCAATTTGACCCCCCCCCCCAGTTAGAATAGGGTTAATGCAAAGTGTAGCGCCCTATATGGGTGTCTATGGTTGTGCTTCATCAATGAATCTTAAACAAATATTATGAAAAAAAAAAATCTGAAGTATGTTTGGGATGTCCTTATCTAAAAAAAAAAAAAAAAAAAAAAAAAAATGTTTATATGTGGATGTCATCCAAAACATGTGTACTATGTAAAAATAGATAAACGAATAAATAAATAAATGAATGAATGAATGAATAAATAAATGAATAAACCAAAGAATGAATACAAGCACAAAAGAGGAGCACATGGCATGACATGCAGTTAAATTAAAAAACAAACAAACAAACAAACAAACCCAAGACAGTAATGTTGGGCAGTAAAGTGTATTTCCCAAGATAACATGCTATTTTGAGTACAACAGGAATGTATGATCATCACTTTCATTACTAGATAATTGCCCAATCACAGGGTTTGACTTACATGGAGAGGTAGGTAAACTGTACATCTGTTTCCCACAGCAAGTGCAGCACTACCAGAAGGAGGGTGTTCACCATGTGTAATTGTCACAGCCGGAGACTTTACTAGAGTAGCAAGTGGTTCCTTCAGCATTCCCAGTGTGGTACTTACTCCCTCATCTTTGCACAGAATACCCACTAATGGTGAGATAAGACAGAGAGAGAGAGAGATAAAGAGATAGAGAGAGAGAGAGAGACAGACATAGATACCAGCAGATAAGAGGTAAAAGAGACTTTCACAAATCCATCCTATTTAAAGGGAAGGTAAACCCAAAAAGCAATGTGGATTGAGTGAAAGCAGCAACATTAGTAGAACACATCAGTGAAAGTTTGAGGAAAATTGGACAATCGATGCAAAAGTTATGAATTTTTAAAGTTTTGGTGTTGAAACCGCTGGATGAGGAGACTACTAGAGGATATGACGTATGAGTGGACAACAATACAAAGAAAATATAAAGGAAATTCAACAAAAATTCACTTTTCTAGAATTATGAAAGAGCAATGGACCAACCTCTTTCAGAAAGTAGGGGGAATAATTGCTACCCCTAACATATGTCAATATCAAGTTGATGGAATTTGTAATTTTCATGAAAAATGGATTTTTGTAGAATTTTCTTTATATTTTCTTGGTATTGTTGTCCACTCATACGTCATAACCTCTAGTAGTCTTCTCGTCCAGCGGTTCCAACACCAAAACTTTAAAAATTCATAACTTTTGCATCGATTGCCCGATTTTCCTCAAACTTTCACTGATGTGTTCTACTAATGTTGCTGCTTTCACTCAATCCACATTGCTCTTGGGGTTTATCTTCCCTTTAATTAAAGCTAAAATGTAATTCTCAGAAGGGCTCAAAATTCATCTTCCACCATTTGGAATAATGCTAATTGCAATAAAAAGTATATCAAAGGCTCTAGTAAGAAAACTGTGTGGCTGATATGATTTGCCAGGATAATGAATTGTTTTGCAGTATTTCAAGATCAAAATTGTATTAAAATTATCTAAATCGTTGAACATAACTTTTATTGCTGAAGTGGCCTACCCATTCAGTCGTGGGTAGCTAGAATGCAGGGATGGACCCAGGAATTCCGTAAGGGGGGGGGGGGGGGGGGCACAAACAATATTTCTGGTGCCACTTTTGGGTTTCAACTCGTTTTTCTTTTTATTTCTTTTGTTTTAACAACAAATAAAGAGGGAGTGCACCCAGTGTGCCCCCCTCTGGATCCGCCAATGGAATGTTACAATGTACTTGTAAGTGATGATCAAATCACATCCAAGCAGTACAGTGTAGTATTGAATTGCATGCAGCACTCTTGCATGATGGATATTGCCCGAAATACTGTATACGCCATATATTTCGCGAGTCTAAATTTTAGCAAATCTGGAATTCCTGATGATTTCGCGAGTGCTTAAATTCGCGATCGTGGAGTCCTGCACTGAACAGAGAAGTGTACATGCATACGTCACATTCACATCGGGATCAGAGTCAATATTTTCGCGTGTCTTTAATTTCACGAATAGCACCCGACTCGCGAAATTCGCGAAAATAAAAACCTTGCGAAATATTCGGTGTATACAGTATGTTGTCAATGTTATAGATTATTAATACAACATTACATGGCAACCATGGTGGATTATGCTCTGAGATGGCAACACTTTTGCCATATTTTGCATTTCAGTCATTACCCAATTTAAATTGTATTATCACAGCTTTCCTTCACACATTTATATATATGTATGTCTCTATATCAGAGCAAAAATCAACAGTTGTGCAATGACATAGGAATTATGTTTTACCTTTAAATCATGTATAAATGCAATCAATGATCTAAAACAGAATCACTCATGATAAGTTCTTATCAAAACGGAATCACTGATTATAAGTCCTTATCAATGTCTGGTTCTGTGGGTCATACTTCCTGTATTTTGTTTTCTTTGACAGAATTTACTTCAAATGGCTTCAGTAATACATGGTCTAACTCTAACAATGCAGCATAAAAAATTTGAGGGATACCAGTAAACTATTTAGAAAGCTGAATTAGGTTTGATTGTACACAACTTCATGGCTACATGTTTTGAGGATACTAGTCAATGTACCCGTGGAGTGCCAGAAATCCTCTATGGGGATTCCCCCAGAAATGGTCAAGGTCACTGGGTCAACGGAGTTCAAATAACTGTTTTGCGCTACTCTTTGGTCCGATCTTGGCCAAACTTGCTAGAAGCATAAGTAGGCGTACACCTGGGAATCCCCATATAAGTAGGCCTACATAGCGCCCTCTATCGGGTGTTTGATTATTGCAGCTGACAAAGATTAGTTATTTGACCTTTGACCCCAGTGACCATGACCTTTTAAAAATGAACCCCTCAAGGGCAATTTCGCGGTCAACCTGCATCCACCTACTAATTTTGATGGAGATCGGACCAAGGACCTGGGAGGAGTAGAGGAACAAACAGACAGACAAACGTTGCTCAAATTATAGTATGATGTTGCTTTTGGGTTGTTATTGTTATCATTATCATAATTTATAAAATTCAAATTACGAAGAAAATCTTGAACAACCCATATCAAATAATTGTGGTGTTTATAAAACAAACACCTATAGCAATGATGACAATAAACTACAGGTTGTTGCTGAATTATCAACTACACTGTAAGATCATGACGGCTTGAATAAAACTGTACACAAACTAATGGAAGAGATGCATGTGAGATATTACCATTATCTCATCTCATTTACATTCCGTGGTAGTAACCAGGGCCAGTGGAACTGGGGGGGGGGGGGCACACACACACACTCCTTGCACCATACAAAGGAATACATAAGGTGTCATCACTTTGGCTCCCCCCTCCCCCCCACCACCACTTTTTTTTTTACCCTGGAAGTGCATAAGTGGCACTAGAAAGAAATAGATAGAAACCCCGAAGTGTGAGCGTGGTATTAAAGGCCTTTGTTTTTGCGCTGAAGACTTTTCTTTTTTTGGCTTGTTAGCTGATGAAACCCCCGGAAGTGGCACCAGAAGTCGGAAGTGCCCTCCCCCACCCCCACCACTTTTGAAAACGTGGCGCCGGCCATGGTAACCAATCTTCCTATTCCATGAAAACATTTACAAAGTAACATTGTCTGGATGAGTTTCTACCATTCTGTTTGTTTGTCTGTACCTTTTTTGAATTCACACAAGGTCAACATGAACATGATGTGGCTTTGCACTCACTACAAAAACAGACAATGTCCCACGGACGATCATCACCCCTAATGGTACGTTATTGTGTAACTCTTCCGAACAAACAAAATTTGTGCATGCAATTGCGCAATGCCAGACTGCAGTGCTATCCATTTATCGTGTGGGACAGTGCTGCCACTGAGACGCGCGCGTGTGTGTGTGTACCATCATACACAAACATTGTGAACGCGAGCTGCGGTGATTTTTGGAGGACAGAGGCCAGAAGACGCGTGGCTCTTTTGGCCTCTCTTCATGCGCATGCGCACTGTGAGTGTGCGTCAATTCGGCACTGATCGGAAGCTCTTGTGGCTCGGACAGCCATTTTGGGTCGGGTGATTTAGAGTCCAGCATGTGTTCGCTGACCCATTGAGCCAGCGCTATTCTCATTCGGTGTCACGACATTTGATACAGAATGGGGGGAGGCAGCGTGTTGCGTTCGTCTCCGTGCCGCACAAACCACTCGCCACGATTGTAATTCTTTAACATAGAGTCATAGATGACAAAACATGCAGCAGGATCACACTTACCCTTTATTGTAGGATGGGCGGCTGGTTCCTTGACATGTTTTGTTTCAGTCACTCAATAGCATGGGAATCATGCATCAAGAGGAATTAAGGACATTTTATAGCTTGTGCTATAAAGAGACAAAAATTGAAGGCCCTAGCATCTTAACACTCCTCCTTCTTAGGAGATGTACATACGTAGTACAACTGTATACTCATTTTACATTAAACTTGATTGTACCTTTCCTGGGATCAATTTCTATACCAGATTTCTGTATCAATGTTTTATAGTGGAAATATGGTAGATACATGTATATAAATAAATATTATATAATGTACTAAAGTAATTACAAATTCATAGATCAATTAATGAATAACATTTTTACCTATGGCATATTACCTGTGGCACTTTTATCTCTTACATTTTCAGCTGGCATATGTTTGGTGGGGTCTAATATTTTGTGAATAGGGAGTTCCAAATAATTTTGTGAATTCATATCAATATTCATGATCATGGAGTAGATATACACATGTACATTGCATTTATGATGGGATCAGAGTTGATAATTATGTTCACATGTTTAAAAATTCACAAATAGCTCTCGACTTGCAACATTTGAGAAAAAAACAAAAAACAAAACCCTGAAAAAAAAATGGGGTATACAACATCTGGTTTTTTTTTTTTTTTTTTTTTTTAGTCTTTTAAATGTCTATAACACGCTTTTGTACATCCCTAAAAAGTGTATCATTCAGCACAACATGCTTAAAGGGATTGTATGGTTTTGGTTGAGACCTAATTTCATGTTTCTAACAGTTTTTTTTTTGTGTGTGAGATAATAAGAAACCTCATATGAAATATGAAAGAGCATGTAATTCCACGAAAAATTCAATGTTTACTTGATGAAAATTGGTTTTGAAATGGCTGAGATATCCAAAACAGAGCGATTCTAATAAAGTGTGGGACCCATCTTTTATTACGATCTCTTGGTGTTACTTTGTTTTTGGATGTTTCAGTCATTCCAAACCCGATTTTCATCAAATAAACTTTGAATTCCTCTTAAAATGGTATGCTCTGTATTATTTCATAAGTGTTTTCTTGGTATTTTGCAAAAAGTTAAAAGCCCAATTCTCATCTCCACCAATACTGCATAATCCCTTTAATACATTATTATACTTACACACAATCCCTTACATATTTTGTATGACTACACTCACAAACTTAGCAGTCAAAGTTGGAACCAGCTGCCTGTTTATTTCTAGGGAGAATCAAATCGGAAAAAATGTGACACTTGGTGTCAGATGTCATGGCAGGTATCATCCTTACTTTCCTGTCAATAGCCCAGTTTGCTGTACTAACGCTGGGTTCACAAGCTGGGAGTTCTTTCTAAATCAAGACAGCTATTACATTGTGACAGAGAGCGAGTTGATAATACACAGAGAGAGCATTGTCTCACATAGGACATCTCCCTAAGGATCACAGTGAAATCATGTTGGGCAATACAGCTAACTAGGCATGTTTGAGAAATACATGAGATTCATAGTAAAATCTCAAGTCATGGGATGAAAATAATACATCAGAAGGCTGTTGATGTTCCTTGCTTTTGATATGTGGACTTTAGAGAATCATTTGATACAATGAAAGTGGATCAAGGACAAGGACAACAATTTCTCCTTCTCTGATCTATTCAAGAACAGCAATGTGTGCCTGATATACGTTTTTATTTCATTCTACTTTCAATTTGATCCTGATCACATCATACTTAGCTATACAACTCATTCAAAGATAAAGATTAACATTTTTTGAAGATCTTGTACATTCGAATAAATCTAATTACAAGACACATTGTAAAGAGAAAACTGCTAAAAAAACACACAGATAGCACAAAGTGTTGGTTTAAAAGGTATTTTTTGACATTGCCTGTCACAGTAATGGAAAGCACAATGCACTTTGATAAAACAATGCGATTCTATCCTCTGTGTGTGTGTCATCCAGTTCATGAGAAGGGAGACAAACACATGGGAATTCCAATAGATCCACAGATGGTAGGGGAACAGCCCTAATAAGGACATTCCATCCCCTGCTGCATCAGGTAACTCAAGTCTTGGTAATGGTCTCTGATCAATTTTGGCAGTCTGAAGGAGAGATCAGACCCTGGATGCGGTCCACAAAACATCATTTGAAAACAAGCTCTGAAGAACAATAAAGACACAAAAAACAATAAAAACAAAGGAGTTTTCCATTGGGTTTTTCTGATCAAAAATTGAAGCCAAAATATAACTGTCATGGTGGTTACTATGCCAACTGCTAATATCCTGGAGCCTGGCTAATAATCACTTGCAGATTGAATGAGATGTGATAGATGGGGGGGGGGGGGGGAGAGAAAGAGAGAGAGAGAGAGAGGAGGAAGAGGTGGAGAGGTATAGAGGGAGAGGTAGAAAGAGAGTGACTCAGAGTGTGTCTCGGGTGCACTCTGACATACATGTAGCTTGTGATGATGTCATACTCTCATTTAGACGCTTCAAATCTACTGCAACAAGTGACAAAGACTGACATGTTATTGACCGTGACAAACTTAGAAAAAAAAACCTTGATGTCTGCAGAATCTAAGAGATGACACTGAGGGAAATAGCTGTTACAAAAATTCAGTATACGAGTCAGATGTTGGTATCCATGAGGGCAAGTTACTCCTGAATCACGGGTGTCAGACTAAACTGAGAATCAGTTCAAAACATTGGGTAGCAGTCACAGTGCATTGAAATCTATGAAGTTCTGGGAATACACGAGATATATTCCCTAAAGACCAACATTTCTCAGGATGTGGCTGGTAACATGCACAATCGATGAATCAATCTTTGATTGTTGAAATCATTGATAAGATGTACCACTCAATTTCTGAGACAAGATTTTATATCCCAGTTTCTCCTGAGCTTGATACATCTTGTAGATGGAGTGGTTCAGAATAACTGTATTAGCCATGTACAAACTGGGAATTACAGAAATGCATAATACTTTGCTCAATATTAATAAAGCATCATGAAGCAAAAGATCTTTAAATCTTTGAATCTTTACATCTTTACAGCTTTAATTGTGCCTTTCAAAGTTAAAAAAAAAAATCATGCTAATTTCTCCTATTAAAGACCAAATGAGTGAGAAAACAAGCAAACAAACCAAAAATCAAAAACCAAAAACAAACAACCTCATTCAGTTTGAGCTGGGCTGTATCATAAAATAAAACTGTCTTTAAAAATTGAATTATATATATAAAACTCTTCCATTTTGTTACGACCAAAATCACTCTGAGAATGATCGCACAAAAGAAACAATCAACTAATGTTCAGGCGGTTTATTAACAGTGATATTGTGGGTACAGACTCGTAATCGGTTTTCACTTCAGTACAATAATGATCAATAGAAACAATTACAAATCGGTCATGGAATCACTTACATGCATCCAAATCTTAAAGAACAAAGTCACTACAGTTCCCTGATAGTGTCCTGATACGATGTTCGATGCACAGATGAATAATCCACGACTCACCGATGAATAATTCCTCCGATGTAAATCCAGAGGCGCTGGTTGCAATAATCCACGTTATAAATCCGGGGTAAAGTCCACGATATATGTCCACGGCGAAACGTGCAAAATCCAAACGTTATGACGACCACGTCCAGTTGATGCGTTGAATGATGATTCACTTTCTAATGTCCAGCAAGGAATCCAGCCCGTCACAGCTTTGCCGTAATAATGTCCGTTGACACTAAAATATGGAGTCTATCTCCAACATAGGCAAATTAATTCTCTGCAGGCAAAATGTCTCCCAGGCCGTATCTCCACAAACACAGTTTGTATAGAAGGTCAGCAGGTAACACAGGACTGACTATAACAAGTCGCTTCAGAGCCAGAAGTGACGTAACTCTCAGAGCAGAGGTGTTGGGTACTCTGCCTACTGCAGAATTTCTCCAGCTTATATACTATCCATTCACCCCTTTCTAGTACATTCTGTAATTTTCTCCAACCTGGGGCCACATACCTGAACATACTAGCAAGTCCAAATTCCAGGAATCCTGGATGACTCACTGCCTAACTATGTGCATAACATCATTGCCAAAATTAACTACCAATCACATTGGGCTACAGGGACAGTGCCTCACTCATCCAAATATGTAAGCACTTCCCAGAATTTTCTGGAATGGGTTAAATCATTCTAGATTGAGTGAGCTATAATGTATTTCCTGTCACATGTATACATGTACTGTAGCTACATTGTATACCACGTAGAAAATTCTCCACTGATCTGGTCAGCCTGTATGTACGATATCTAATATCATATAGAATGTTCTACATTAATCTGGTCACCCTGTGTACATACAATGTACACATTAAAACAACCATGCATACAGCCTTGATACATTAAACATGTACATAACTACTTGTGTGTACATTTGTGACACTACAGTTGTGGGATATTGGGGCCTACTTAGGGTAACAGTATAGTGTTTGTTAACATCCAGTTAAAGGGATAGTACAGTTTTGGTTGAGATGAGAATTAGGCTTTTAAATTTTTGCAAGATACCAAGAAAACACTTATGATATAGTACAGAGCCTACCGTTTTAAGAGGAATTCAAAGTTTATTTGATGAAAATCGGGTTTGGAATAACTGAAACATCCAAAAAAAAAGTAAAACAAAGCGATCGTTACAAAGTGTGGGTCCCACACTTTACTAGAATCGTTCTTTTTTGGATATCTCGGCCATTTCAAAACCAATTTTTATCAAATAAACATTGAATTCCTCATAAAATTGCATGCTCTTTCATATTTCATATGAGATTTCTCATTATCTCACCTAAAAATGTTAGAAACCTGAAATTAGGTCTCAACCAGAACTGTACGATCCCTTTAAGGATGACAAGAACGAGTAAACTGATAGGATTGGTGCCAAACCTGTCCATACCCGCCCCCATACTGTCATACACAAACACAAACACAAATACCAACACAGACACATACACAACCACAGACCTAACCACAGATACAACCTCAGACATGAACATATCCTTGTAAGCACAAAGCTTTGCACGCAATAACAGTGTATAATCATTACCTCCCCCAAGAGAGGAGGTTATCTTTTCGTTACCGTTGGTTTGTTTGGTTGTTTGCCTGTGTGCAAAATAACTCAAAAAGTAGTTAACGGATTTGGATGAAACGTACAGAAAATTTTGAGAATGACACAACAAACAAATGATGAAATTTTGGTAGTGATCCAAGAATTTTTTGAGAATTTATGAAGGATTTTTGACATTTTGACAGGTAGGGTCAATGAACTTGGGAGTTCCAGCCGCGCATTTTTGAGCTTTACAAACACGCACTAAAGTGCGTGCTCTAGTATACAAATATTCAATGTTTATGAGTGCGATGGTTCCGAATATTACATGAGCGTGCAAGTTTAACCGTTCTATTCAACGACGCGAAGCGGAGTTGAATAGAACGGTTAAACTTGCACCAAATGTAATATTCGGTACCGTCGCACGAATGATAAACATTGAATATTTGTTTTATACAACACATGATATTGAAATATTTAGGCATGGTCTAGAGTCTAGACCAAAATAGATATGCTTTAACCCTAAATAGGTAGGTCGAGAACTATGTGAAAGCCTACGCCTAACGTTACTAGTATGCCTATACTATAGCTATACGTAATGTACGGTACTGCCACTGGCTCGATCTTTGGTACGTCTTGAAAAAAGGTCTAACTAAACCCTATATATATAGGGCTAGAGAGTTTGCTTACCACTATTTAAAGCATACTGTATTAGACCACTTTCTTAGTATTGCTGCTGCACTTCACTCATGATTAGCAATGCGCTGAGATCCTCATCAGAGACGAGAACAAAGCTCGGGTGAGAAGAGGTAGGTTACGTAGCCATGACAACGTATAGTAGTGGCATGGCCGTACGTGAGTACGCATGGTGGACTGGTGGTGAACCGGTTGCGTGCTGGGCTGGCGCATGCAGCGCAAACCCTACGGGTGCGCGTATACAATGCCAGCTAGCTAGTGTACGATACACAAGTTCAGTGTGTCCTACGGTCTATTGCACTGCCGGCTCGCTTGTACCGTTCAATAGTCGACTATTGCACTGCCATTGAGAGTGAGTGTTGGATAGCCGATTCCTCTGAATGTCATGTGACCCGCATTCATCCAATCAGATGGCAAGATTCCATACATGTGTTGTATAATTTCTGTTAGGGCGAGGCGCGCCATGCAGCTGAGCGTTTATGATGTAATAAAGGCTTCTATATTGGGAAATCGGGCGATTTTTCAGCATGTATACCTATGGGTGGAAATCACTGCTCTCTATCGAAGAGCCCAAAGAGCTTTTCCCCAGTGGTGGGGAGGAGAAAAAAATCTCTTTGGGAAGAGCATGATCATCGGTGGAAAGTAGCTGCTTGGCAGAGGTCTGCGCTCTCAGAGTGCTTTTCTAGTGTTACAATTTATTTTGACCGACACACACACATATCAAAGCAAACCCAAACAGCATGAAATGTTCACATGTAAGGCTGAAATGGAATGAAAGTCATTAAAATACTTCATCTAACTATGTGCTTAATTACATCATATTGATATGGCTCACAACAATGGAAGCAATTTTCTTTACCAACCTGCAAATGTAGCACACACATGGATATCCTCACATACACTGTATAAAGTTATACACATGGTGAGATTACTGCTTCGACAGTTTACCAAATGCGGATCTGAGAAATATATTAACACTATGCATCGCCGGTGCAACATTTTCAAAAGGGAGGGGCCAACTTCCGGGTTTCTTGAGCTAACCTGCAAAAAATAAAAATAAAAGGCCTTCAGCGCAAGTTATGGTGCCACTTCCGCGTTTCTTCAGCTGACAAGCAAAAAAAAAAAAAAAAAACGGTCTCAAAGGTGAAGGTTTCATTCTATTTCCTTTTTTTCTACTGCCACTTCCAGAGTAAAGGAAAAAAAAGTGGGGGGGGGGGGTCCCAAGTGGTGACATCCTATGTATTCCTACATTGTATGTACAGGAGCAAAAAAGTGTGTGTGTGGGGGGGGGGGGGGAGGGGAGCCCCCCTGGCCCCGGTTCCGCCGGCCATGCTGTGTGTATCAAAGTAAAGAAGCATTTATTGTATTCCTTGTATTATCTGAGACTGGCCTTTTCTCTTCCAGTCAACCCAAAATAAAACTGTCAGCATTTTTCAGTAAATATCAAACATTGCAATGCCCCTTTGTTTTATACTTATTTGAAAAAGTGAAACGATTCAAAAAATTGCTACATTTTTTTTTTTTCATGACAGACAAATATAACAATATCTGATGTAAAGCTGTATTTGTACCTTTATCAATAAGCTCTGTCAAGAAATGACTTCAGGTTAAAATTTTAAAATTTCCAGCCAAAGAACACACCATTTGTTTCCTCTACTGAAGTATTTGTAGCCATGATGCCATAGAATCACATACCTTTTGACTGGCCCCTTTTCATTCCCAGCATGCTCTCCAGAGACCGGACTGTATGCACCACATCCAACATGGCCGACACTCCATTCTCAGTCTCCTCATCTTGGTAGGTAAACTGCAAGAAAAACATAAATTTGATCACTAACAAACCTGTTTTTAGTCTATTTCTGTGTTCCTTTCTACAAAACATGCATTGCTTAACAGAGATTTCTTAAATTATTTTGTTCTGGAGAAAGAGATACAAATGTACTATCTCTGCCCTTGAAACGTTATGATGATACTCATTTCACAACAGAAATCACTCAGAAGGAAAAAGCAAAACCCATAATGACTGAAGGACAAAATGAAATAATGTGACAAAATACCAACAAACAAACAAAAACCAAGAGACATGCCAGTCTGGTGCAAACCTGAGCATTACACTTTGCCTGTACCTGTGGTGAAGCAAATGACAAAATTTCACTAATCCTGAGGTCTCAAGGCATTCATGCTCTGTATCAGCTGCCCCATCCCCCATAAGGGCACCACCACCACATCATAAAAAACTATGATTCCCATCACACATTAGCTCCTGCCATGTCTAGTGTGATCCTGCAAATTCTAGACTATCTGTCGAACAAAATCTTTACATATCAACCAGCTCAATCTGCCTAACAGCTCTCATACAGTAGCTGTGAAACAACTCTCATTAGAGTTCATAACAACATTCTGCTAGCACTTGGCTGAGGAAAGGAGCTGTTCTCCTATGTTTGGATTATTCGACGTACTAATTTGTGGATTGCGTAGGCAGATCTGTTATACTTGACAGCGCTCTAAAATGGGGCAAGTCATATATCTTTAGAGATTGCAGATATTTATCAATCCATTGTCATTGATCAGTGTTAAGTCTGCCACTCATTCTCTAGCTCAGGGCATTCCTCAAGGGTTTGTACTAGGGCTCTTTATTTTTACCTTAATCTCCTCTCCTATCTAAGTTATTATTTAATTGTATAACATTTTTCTTTTTTGCATGGTCTATGCTGATGATACACAATAACTATTATATGTTACTTTAAAGCATTAATGGAAATGTCCACTGGTCTTTAAATAGCAACCTTCAAAAGTGTGTTAAAGATATCCAGAAATGGTCTGAAACAGAATTAAGACAAACCTAAATTTATTCATTTCACAAACCATTATCATTCTTTTGATTTCAATATGCCTTTCCAGTTTGAAAACTTGCAGGTAAGCATAAATCCTGTTTCATTCTTCAAGAACCTTGGTGTAATCACTGACAGAATTCTTACTATGTATAATCATGTTAACCTGATTCTGTAAAACACTGCTTCCTTTGCTCTTCATAAAATCAGCTCTATCAGATAATTGAACTTGATCAAAAAACCACATTAGGGGGGTTCACACGTACACCAATTAGCGGGATACAAATCTCGAGATTTGCATCGCGATCGTCATCCCGAGTTTTTTGCACGTGTGGACAGAAAAAACCTGAAAATTAGCGGGATAAGCATCGCGATGCTAATCCCAAGAAATCTTGCGCTGGTTCCTCAATTAGTGGGATAATTGGCCCCGCGCTGGTACGTGTGAATGGTCGGAATTAGAATCTCGAGTTTTTATATCCCATCATGCAATGCGCACATCACAACAGCGAGGCCTCTGCGAAGAGGTCCTTCACCTCTTTGGCGCACCAAAACAAAAGCGCGCAAACCACACCACTGACGCGTATTCGAAAGACAATGGACAAAGGAAAGTGCGCACAGGCAGTGATAAAAAGGGCGCTGTGTGACCCAGTTTGCAGGCTTTGCTGTTATCTCTATCGGCAATTAGCGGGATAATTCGGTACGTGTGGACGCTCGCCAAATTAGCGGGATACCGATCGCAATCGCTATCCTGCTAATTTGGTACGTGTGGACGCTCGCAAAAAAACTTGAGAAATGGATCGCGATCGTGTACGTGTACGTGTGGACGCTCGCAAAAAAACTTGAGAAATGGATCGCGATCGTCATCCCGCTATTTTGTACGTGTGAACCCGGCTAGAGATACTAGGTACTTCTTCATCCTTTATTCATGTCTAGAATTGACTCGTGCAATAGCCTCCTATCTGGATCATCTAATAGTTTTGACACATTCAAAATTCAGCTGCACAGGTAGTCACTCATGATTTCCAATGTGAACATAATATCCCCGATCTTACTAAACCCACACTAACTCCCTAATCAAGCAAAAATCAAGTTTAAAATTCTCCTATCAACTTTAACTGCTTACAGGATAACCTCTGACTAGCTTCAGGACATCCTACATATAAAACATACACTGTATCTGTATAAGTCTAAGAAATGTACATTCTAAAAAAAAAAAAATAAAACAAAATGGGATTCCCGTTGGAATCCCATTTTTTTTTTGTTGCTAATTTTTCACTAAAAAAACAACAACAACAACAACAAAAGCAACAATGTAAGATGATTGACTTGGCCCTAGTTCCCCACCTCATCCACTTGAGGGTACGGAGCAATGCAGATACTTGGACAGTCATCCTCTAATCTCTGTGGTAACCGCTGGAAAAGCTCCTCCGTCAAGTACGGCATAAGAGGATGCAAAAGGCGAAGTGCTCCCTCTATGACAGCATGGAGGACATTGATGGTGGGCAGGTAGTCTGAGGATGAAGGCTTCTTTAGTGGATCTTTGATGCACTCCTGTAGCATGACACGGTGAGAGAAGGTCAAAGGTGAGAAAAGGTCGAAGGTGACTGGATATAAACAAAGGATCAGTGAAAGCAGATTGATAACATTTCTTACACAATGCATGTTTTTTTTTTTTTTATTGAATGAATCACAGAATGATAAATAACTGATGCATTAATGTTCACCTGCTATTAAAGAACAGCTGGTGGAAAACTCTTCGGCGAAAAAATACCTTTACATATCTTTGCATGAAGACAAACAACTAGTAAGGTTAGAAATGACTAGTATTCATTGTGAAGAAAAAAAAAGTTTATAGTATTTGTTTTACCAGTTGCAAAATAACATAAATAAGTCCTTTTGGAGAGTACAAAACATAACAAGAATACACTATGTAGCATAGTCAGATCATTGTGAAATTATTCATTCATAAAACACGATGACTATGAAAACATGATGACTATGAAAACACACAACAGGATGTGGATGACTCCATGTGAGGTTGAGGAGAGTGAGTAAATGCCTCCTGGCCAAAAACCAACAAGTTGTAATTGCAGCTGTGTCCTGGACCTATACGTAAGAGTCTGATATAGTATGGGGATGTCCCGGTAGAGACAGCTGTGTGAGTGTCTCTTGTGGACCAACAGTCTGGGTATGAGGAGTCTGACAGATGGTCTTATTAACCAGGATCTCACTCACAGTCTGTCATCCTCATTTACATTCAATGCTTGTCATCATGTACACTGATACCATGGAAAGACAGGTGGCAACGTGTTTACTGAACATGGAGGTAAAACAACTAACGAGGTGTAATTAGTACTTCAACTAATCAATGGATTTCAGAAGCCAAAGTCAGAACAACTGGAGTTCCTGTTTCAAGAAATACCACAAATAAGGCATTATCCTTCATTTTTCCCCTTTTATCCTAATCATTATGGGCAGTGATTATCAGGATTCTAATTACTTTTCTGTTTCTATCAGTACACGGTATCGTTTCTTTCATCTTTGTTGTTGCTATTTGCATTAATTCCATAGTCATAGTTGTCATCATCAAAAGTACTATCTTGAACAAAAATAACAGAAATATCTTAACAGCTATTCACAGAGCAATAAAACATGATTAGTGGAGAAGTAAAGAAAACAATCAGGCCCGAATTTACAAAGGTGGTACAATCTTGTCCATGATTTAAACCATGGACAAAGACCATGGAGTGCAAAGAGTTGCATAGAATATTTTGTTACGAAATCAGTCATTTCGTCAACGAAAGGATTATTTTCTAACGAAAAGACTGATTTCGTAATGAAATATTCTGTGCTGCACTTGTCGCCCCATGGTTTTGTCCATGGTTTAAACCATGGCCAAGATTGTACCACCTTTATGAATTTGGGCCTGATTGTTTTATATTTCTACTTTTGAAGCTAAAGTGAGTAAACTTACATGTACATTTGATTGCTTCATCTTGTACTTACGACACTCTTGGTGTACTACCTGTACATTTCCTTTCAGAAAAATACATGTTTTGTTGTATTGGGGAAAACTGTCTAAGTTGTATAAGAAGAAGACAATTCATAGCATGTATACATGTACAATGTATGCTAATTAAAATAGTTTAAAATCAACATCGAACATCTAAAGCATCTTTGATAATAATTAGTTATGGTTACTTATCTACAAGCATGAATGCTCTTCGTATTTACTATTGTATCACTTTTTTTTTAAAGATTTTTCTCCTCCTAGCAATCAAGCTCTCATGCTGAAGATGCACAAAAAGATTTATTTGTTCAACAGATTTGACTATTTACCTGCTGAAGACAAAGTTGCAAGTATACTCGGACAAGTGTCAACGGGAAATGTGTCTTGTAGCAAAATCAGCCCATCCTCAAAGGGTTAAAAGCAATATTTGAGCTGTAGAGTTATTCCAAAACATAAAGAGAGCAAACTACCAACAACAGCAAATATGAGGTATCATGGCTCACCTCATAACAAATGGGTGAAGACCTTTTTGAAATGACTGATTAATCTAAGAAGCAGTCTATCAGTCAAATCAATGACAATAAATGACATATAATGGTAGAGTGATTTTAAAGGGATTATATAGTTTTGGTTGACACCTAACTTCAGGTTTTTAACAGTTTTGAGTGAGATAATGAGAAACCTCCTATGAAATATGACAGATCATGAAATTCCAAGAGGCATTCAGAATTTATTTGATGAAAATTGGTTTTGAAATGGCGAGATACCCAAAACAGAGCAATCCTAATTAAAGGTGGGACCCAGCTTTCATTACAATCGCTTTATTTTACCTTGTTTTTGGATGTCTCAGCCATTCCAAAACCGATTTTCATCAAATAAACTTTGAACTTGTCTTAGAATGGTGTGCACTGCACTATTTCATAAGTGGTTTCTTTGTATCTCGTAAAAAGTTAACCCGTTCCTTATGGGAACCTGGTATACCAGGGCCCTGCTTTATGAAGAGTTAAAATTGATTATAAAGTTGATTTCAACTGTAAGTCTATGGCAGACTGTGCAGTAAGGAAATTTAAAATCGATTTTATCTTTTGATAAAACGGGGCCCTGGTACCCGTGGGAGCAATTGATATACGGGAACCTGATATACCAGGTTCCCAAGATGAAGACAAGAGTGCCTGCTTTCGTGGCCTAAATTCATGTTTCTTTGTGTTATAAAGTGCCCAAAAATGGGTTTGATAAAAAGGTTAGAGTTTATTCTATCAGCGCTTGTTCTCTTTCTGTTGGAAAAATTCATATATCACAGTATTTTTCATTTTTGTTCTGATATAGTTTGCCCTTGCTCTGCTACAAAACTCATATGAACATGTACATTAGCGATCAAAGCTGATCACAGTAGATTTCTGTGTTTGCTGAACCCAATCATCGCATTCTGGTGCCTGATTTGTGTAGAACAAAAGAGTCTGTGAGCCCATCAGCACACGCTCTATTCATACATGGCACCTGATCGATATTTCTATTGCAACTGATTGACAAATTGCCCTACATCGACGTAAATAAGCACTGAATTGATCAGTGTTTTAGTAGTAGCCATGATAAAAAAATCATGGGCGTACATACTCGAGCAGGATTCGAACCTATGACCTCCTGATCACCGGACAGGCGTCATCTCCACTAGACCACCGAGCTTTCGCCCGACAGCAAGTGTTGGTTCTAATCCTTATAGCATGCAGCGGGTACTGTTTTGTTATTCAAATTCATGAAATTCTTCCGTCGAGATGTTTTCATTGCAACTGATTGACAAATTGCCCTACATCGACGTAAATAAGTTTACGTCAATGAAGGGCAATTTGACGCCCATGATTTTTTTATCATGGCTACTACTAAAACACTGATCAATTCAGTGCTTATTTATGTCGATGTAGGGCAATTTGTCAATCAGTTGCAATGAAAACATCTCGACGGAAGAATTTCAAGAATTTGGATATTTCTATTGTTCAAGGTCACATGTAGTTGACCTTGGGGAGGGGATGCATGCACCGCTTGACTGCTTTCACACAGGTGGATTACCAATCTGTCCGTTCTCTGTCGATGGGCAAAAAGAATCTCATTTGGGGACATTAAAGGTATTTAGAGAATTGCGGAAGGAAGTGGTTAAAAGCCCAATCCTCTCCTCCACCAATACTGTACCACCCCTTTTACAATGTTTTGCTCCAAGTACAATGACATGGGATACCCAAATCCAAACTTAGAGGCACTGTGGTCTGTAATCAGTAAACTGAATATCTCTACACAGTGCTGGAGTTCATGGCAACGTAAATCTCCAGGCAAGTGTAAAGTGAGCTAGGGGTGGTTAGTGCCACTAAGAAAAGCTTGAAAGTTGTGGAATATATGTGACCCGCTACAACAAAAAGGTCCTAAAGTCGCGCACGGTGGAAGCCGTGAAAATCAAGTTTGAAGTCAGAGCATTAAAATTGGTCAAAACTTACAATTTTCTGATTTTGATATATTATTGGAGTCTAACATGTCTTCTATCAGCTGTCGAAATTTTGAAGCAAAATGATCAAAGGAAAGATAAAAAATAGCATTTTTCTGAGCCATGTTTTTTGGCGTTTCAACGAAGCAGAAACTTGTTCGAAAATTTGGATTGAGCGCCACAGATAGGTTCCGCCCCTAACAACGACCAGAGTGATCTCATTGGTCAGTTTGCTGCTTGCTGTAACCGAAGCGTGAAGCTCGCACACTGCCCAGTCGACTGGTGCGTGCGGGCGGGGTGCGCTATGCTCAGCCGCTTCTCACATCCTGGTCACTGATTGGTTGGTGAGGAGACCGCTGACGCTGATGTGCTTGAATGAACTCTTCGGGATTTGCTAGGGCTTACCTTCTATTGTCCAGAGGTGAAAACTGACTTGCGTGTCCCTTGATCGCGATTGCGTCGAAAGGAAGACTTTTAGGGCGCTTTTCTCGAAACAGTGATTTTCCAGACGTTTCGACATGCTCTCTTTTAAACATCGATATCTCCGCAGCCGATTATTTTTATAAAATGTGTTATATATCAATTTAAAGCAGAAAGATTAGGGGATTATATCATGCAATTTTCAAATAATCGACCTCGCCCGACTTTAGGATCATTTTGTTGTAGCGGGTCACATATGGAAATGCAATCTGCAGAATGACCAAGATATAGGAATAGAATGTACTGGTGTCAGCTTTTGATCAAACCTTTCCTCCTTGGCCAAAGATTTCCCTTTCACTAATTACTGTAAAACGAGGAATGTTCGTATGCATTTTAATTTCGCGGATTTCGCGAGCGCCAAGATTCGCGAAATTAAAATGCACTTGTCTACACTATATGCACTGGATGCCACTGGCAGTTTGCGAAAATTTCGTGCCGCAAAAAAGGCCGTCGGCTCCAATTCGCGAAAAATTCATGCCGCGAATATATCATGTTTTACAGTAATCAATTCAATAGGTACATTCATTCACTCATTCATTCACTCATTCATCCATTCATCAATCCATCCATCCATCCATCCACTCATTCATTCATTTATTCATTCATCCACTCATTCATTCATCCGTTCATTTATTCATCCACTCATCCATTCATTCATTCATTTAGCCATCCATCCATCCACTCATTCATTCATTTATTCAGCCATCCATCCATCCATCCACTCAATCATTAATTTATTCATCCATTCATTCATTCATTTATTCATCCATTTATTCATTCATTCATTCATTCATTCATTCATTCATTCATTCATTCATTCATTCATTCATTCATTCATTCATGTTGACAGTATGTCAGGTGCATTACTGATACTGATTTATGCAGATTCTCTTTAATGTTGACATTTCTTTAAGTCTTTCATTCACTTGACAATAACAAGCAAATAGCTTGGGGGTCTGAGACCAATGAAAGAAGTGGCCAGAATGACAGCTCTTGTAGTCTATTCCTTAGAATATATTGTACATCCAAATCACATTAGATATACAGAAACCAGACAATAGTAAAGATAAACTGTTTCGAGAGTGGCTAAAAACACTGCACACATTTTTTTTTTTTTTTAATTTTGATTGTACTGCCACTGCAAATACAGATAACGATTCTTTCAAACACAAGCACCAGTCCTACAAATAAATCATAAATGAATTAAACTTCATAAAAAAGCCAATGTTACAAATGGTGGAAAACTCATAAATCCATGATCATTAATATAGTCACAATAACCTCATGAACTCTTTATGATCATAGGCACTTAATAACTTACCTTGATCTCACTGTTTTAAGTTAGCAAGCCTATTCAAGTGTTTCACTGTTCCTCAGTCCAACAGGAAGGGCATGGTTACAACATAGGGATTTGGGGGACTACTAGCTGATTTTTACTCATTAGCAATGGTAAAGTATAGTTTGCAGACATCTGAGCTGACTAACTGCAATGTAAGAAAGCCTTACATACCAATCAGGGAAGAAAGTACAGGAAGGGTTACAAAGCATCATTTGCTACAAAAGGTAAAATGATTCAGGAACTCAGGATGAAGGCCTATTTTTTCTCCTATTCCTAAAGTCTAATCAGTTTTAAATTATTTTTTTTTTTCAGTCTCTCTATGCTTGTGTTAACCTGTTAAGGACGAGTCCCGAGTATACGCGGGCAGGTGTCTATGGGAAATGCGTGTTAATAGCAAAATCAGCCCGTCCTCAATGGGTTAAATTTGGACACCCTACCTTCAATTACAGGACAAACTGCCCCAAAGCACATTCCCATAACAACAAGTTCCTTTGACTAATGGTACTGCAAAACGAGGAATGTTCGCATGCATTTTAATTTCCCGAAGTTTGTGAGAGCCAATATTTGCAAAATTAAAATGCACACAAAAGTTCTTATCTACACTATATGCATTGAATGTTAGAGGCAACTCGGAAAAAGTTCATGCCACGAAAATAAGTTATAGTGATAACTTATAGTCAATGTGATAACTAACTGATTGAGACACAGAATCATACACTACATGTAGGACTTGGAATACAAAAAAGTGTGAGAACAATTCCAGGTGTTCATTTATCAGAAGTAATGCATCATTTACAATTGTTCTGCATTTATACGGCTAGCTCACCAAGGGAATCTAGGGGTACTCTTATCATCAAGGTTTTCACGACTTAACCTGAAGTTTAACTCCGCTAGGGCTCCACTAGCATCTAACATGGCTTGCTTCAATTTAACAGACTGCAAAGCCACCTCAGTGTGAAAATAACTTTACATTCACAGGCATTCACACGGTCCCTTAAAACTCCCCCAGGACTCTCTGTTAACACAGTAAGCTATTAACCTCTTGATAACTTTAATGTATGCCAGTTTAGTATACTCCTCGAAACTAATGAGTACAAATGTGTTCGCAGCATCAGTCTGATTTGACCCAAGGTGTGTCGCCTGCTTCGAGTGTTGGGGAAAACATATCAGGTACAGACAACAAATCAAATCAAGTTTAGAAATACGAAAAGTTTACTGCACAAAGTGTTGTCATTGTGCCAAAAAGCATGCAGGATGCAGCCCTAGGGGCCTGGTGACTAGATTTCAATTTCTTGCGCACATCATTCCAAGATAGATGGCACTAGGTCAACAGGAGGAAGAGATCTGTATCCTTTAATATTTAAAGATGGTCATCACTGAGCTCAAATACCTGTCAGCAAGTCAGCTACCTACAATGTAGTTCTCCAAACAGAGTGTCATATGAACAGCCTGGCTTACATCTTATAATACATTGTATCTCTGCATTTTAAAAACAGAAAGAAGAAATAGAAAAGAAATGTAGAAAGAGACTTTAAGATGTTTACAGTCCTTTTGTCATGTTTCACATTGTATTTTAACCTGTTTGATACTGAATTCTGAAATCCCCATAGACTTAATACATAGGCCACCAGGTTCCTGTATGGAACAGGTTAAACTTTCGGCAATCTCAGCCATGCCTTAAAAAGGGTGTGTACAGTTCTGGTCGAGGTGAGGATTTAGCATTTAACGTTTTGCGAGATATTCAGAAACCACTCTATGAGATGTCAAGAGCATGCAATTCTAAGGGGTATCAAAAGTTTATTTGATGAAAATCGGTTTTGAAATGGCTGAGATATCCTAAAACAGGGTGAAAGAAAAAGATCTTAATAAAGGCTTGTCTGTCCCCTTTAATTATTATCACTTTTTGGATATCTCAGCCATTTGAAAACCAATTTTCATGAAATAAATGTTGAATCCTTCTTAAAATTACATGCTCTTTCATATTTCATAAGAGGTTTCTCATTATCTCACTTGGGATGTTCAAAACATGAATCCCCACCTCAACCAGTAAACCTTCCACTCTTATTATGGATCATTAAAAAATTCAAAAACAAGAAATGGAACAGTCTCATGTAATCTGAAAAATTGGTTGTAACATGTTGCCAAATTTCAGGGGTAAAAGACTTTCACTCAGATTATCCTGATATGAACAGCAATTATACAGACTACATGGTTAGTAGAGTATGTAGAACAGGACTTTGGCGTTGTAAGAGGAAAAGGCAGTGTGTGAATCTGTCAAGTTGAAACAGGGATCACATTTTGGTAATAATGGTAATCATCATTGGTTTGTCTGCTTGTTTCTTCTCAATGAAGACAAAACCTTGTCATATAATTACCTAGCTAAACAATTCTACGTACCTCTCATACATCATTTGTGTTATTCTATATGCCTTCTGTTACCTTGTGATGTACAATGACATGAAAAACATGCCATGTTTTCAAAAAAATGACCAAAAAATATTGAACAGAATTATGATAATATAAAAAAAGTAAAAGTGGAGGTCACATGAGTTCAGTTTAACATTCACATCTCGACTACAACCCCCTACTACTTCAATAAACAATGACTACATCACTTTACTCCCTACCTCAAAGAACCAACCTAATACTTCCCTCCTACACAAAGTGAGAACAAGTCTCATCAATCATCTTATTTGCTTTGCTATTTGTGCTCGCTGTAAGTGATACCACTGTATCAAACTGATTTCCTGCCCTTCATCTTGGTAGGAAGTGGTAAATATATCTCCCATGATGAGGTATGACTGCTGTTTTAATGACATCCGCTGGAGAAAGGGAAAGAGGGAAGGGTGTGTTGAAAAGATGAAGAATAGATATGTGAAAAAAAAAGCTCTGGTAGGATGAAAGTATGTTAAGGGTGTTCACCCACAGTTTTGCATGATACCATAATGTATGAGGATGATGATGATGATGATGATGATGATGATGATGATGATAATGATAATGATGATGATAATAATAATAATAATAATAACAACAACAACAATAATAATAATAATAATAATAATAATAATAATAATAATAATAATAATAATAATAATAATAATAATAATTAATAATTAATCATCATCATCATCATGATAATGATATCAATTATAAGGTCTTACACATACAATGTATCTATCCAGGGTAGCCTCTTCAGTGTTGCCACTGCTCTACAGGAGGGCCCTGCTATTATTATTACCCAAGCATTGCCCGGTACCCATTTATACACCTGGGTCGAGAGGGACATGGTGGGTAAAACATCTTGTCCAAGGACGTTGCGCACTGGACAGGAATTGAACTCGGGTCCTCCAATTGGGAGTCAGAAGTCTTATTATATCCACTACATGTATGCCACAGCACTCCCACTATGTATGATATTTTTTTTTTCCTGTTATTTGTAAGATTCAGCATAGTTAAAACTTCTTGCTCTCTGTCAATATGTACTTGCACGCATCTTTTTTTTTCTTTTTTTTTTCAAAGGTGCATTTAATAGACAAATCTGTTGGAGACAGTATTCTGTATCTCACTCATGAGTGATGCTATGATGTAACATTCTTGGATCAAACTTGGCAAGTTGTAAATCATAACTAAAACAGTTCCACTCCTTGGTTTTTGACATTTAAACTTAGGAACAGTGCATCTAAATTTGACAAAGTACTGTTGCTGTTTGCTTGTTGTTGTCATTGTTGCTATACATCTATCTTTTATTATCATTTTTTATCTTCAAGTGCTTTCATGACTGTGTTAAAATGAAACCTTTGTGCATGACCTCAAAATATCTAGATCAACGCCAAGTGTTTAACCGGTTAAATACTGAATTTTGAAATCCCTATTCACTTAATACACAGGCCATTAGGCTCCTGTATAGAACTGGTTAAGCCTGTCATCTACATTTGGTTGATAATATCTTTAGATTTTTTTTTTTCTTTTTATAGGTATAACAACAAAATTGCAAGAGCTCATGTTTCTTGAACAATAAACTTCCTACAGTCCTACCCAAAATTCCCATATGTAAAATGTGTAAAATCTTTCCCTCTCTCCAGTCTCAAGCTATAAACTGGACTGAACCTTACCAATCACTTTGACATAATAACCTTTGACCCAACATACGGTGTATGACTACACAGACTGTACATCTTAATCTTTCAGTAACTTGTGTGCTATGCCTTTCATTGTCAAATTTAGTTGCAAATTTCATGGATACATGTAACTGCTGTATGTTTGGATGGATGAATAAAGAGGGTGAATTGTATCTTCTAAACTAGCATTGATGTGACAAACATTTCAAGTTGAGTATTTATGGTACATTTTATACTAATAGCTGACCATCTTTTCTAAGTACCAAGTCAGAAATTGCAAATTAAAATATCCCATCTACAGTGATCACATAAAAATATTTCGGTTTTGAATTGCTCTCAATGTTTAATGTTGACATGCTGTACAGATAATGATACACTGTAAGTAAGAAGCAGGATAATCTGCAGTTTGTTAAATGTAGGATTTATTTCAAACTGCAGACCAAACACTTTACAATAACAATAACAAATATCTTACCACAATTTAATTTTGTTTTGTCTTGTGTACTGTGATAAACTGCTCAAACTATAGTCATGAAACACAAGCCTAAAGTGAGTTTAGTTTTAAAATGAAATGGAAACAGGCAAAATCTATGATTGCTATTCTTCATTATAAATGAAAGATAACAATTTGAAAAAAAAAAAATTCCCAGTAAAACAGTTCAAAAACCTTTATTTTGCACTGTAATTTGTGATGTCAGAGAGAGAGAAAGAGAGAGAAATCATCAGTCCCATATCATACCTATCATGTTCTCCTGAAATTTGAGATTCCTGCTACCTTAGGCCAAGTACAGTAATCGGAAATCCAACATAATCTTGTAATGACACCCTAGCCCAAGGCTTACCAGGCACTCACGTTATCACAACACTCAATATTGCAAATATGGACAAACAAGGACAACATAATGATAACCATTCATTGTTTTCAATATGATCTTTTCAACTTTTTTCTTTTTTTCTTTTTTTTTTTGTCTCGTGAGCCAAGAAAACGACAGGCATTTTGGCTGAAGGGAGCCATACTCGAAGACAAAAAATGATGTCAATCTCTAATTTGACAAGTACAGTCATGTAAAAGTATGGAAGCCACTGCACAAGGAAATGATGATGAAATAAGGAGTGTCTTCTGGCAATACACACAGTCACTCAATGCACCATCACAAACTATCTTTGCTTAGATTTATTTATTCCTTAAAACTATCATTATCAGTATTGATATCTGTATCTTACATTTGGCCCTGAAAGAAACCAGATCATGTAAATGATGGAAGGCAGGGTGCTACCTAACTTTATTTAACCACTTTTCCCGTCGGGAAAGATTTTCAAATTATTTTGCTGCAAAAACACTTGCCTGAACATTAACTTTACTTGCCCGAAAATAAAGTCCAAAATATACAGAAATAATATAGGAAATCATGGGTGAGTCAAGGGCTTTAATAAAACACAAACATTGAAATATTAAACAGCACACATTGATTTGCAAGCTTAAACACATTGGAGTTACAAACTCTGTCTTATCAGTGAGATCAAGTGTTGCCGCAGCATTGCATTGGGGCTTCTTCACGCATGTCTTGGAAAGTTGCTGAAATGAAACCTTTAAAGTGTGTTGCATTACTAAACAGCCATTATCTTCATTGGGCTTCTGTATGGTTGACTTTGTGGGTGTGTTGGGAGGGGGACAAAAGGTGGCTTTAAAACTTTTTGCTTGCCCACTTCAGGCAAGCATTTGTTCAAATTGTTCAAAAACACTTGCCTGAATTTGATTTTCACTTGCCCCAGGCAATCGGGCAAATGCTTTTATAGCACCCTTGAAGGTATAAAATCAACCGGTCTGGAACACTGAGACCTTTCTACACACACTTCTTCTTTTCCACCACTCACTGTTCCTTCAATGACTACTTCTACTTCTACCTTTTCTCCTCAAAGATCCTCTTTTCCCATCCATCCAGTTCTGTCTTTTCTCTTCCTAATGTATGCATTTTTGTTTTTGAATTATGTCACATCTATTTGTATTAATGATTTCTTTTTTGGTGTATATTATCATAAAATAAAATAATATTGTTCTTGAAAATTCAGAAAAACTCCTTCCTCCTCTCCTCCTCCTTTCTGGTTCATCTTTCTCCTCCTGTCGACTTCCAAACCCTTTACCTGTGATTCTCACTCTATTTTTCCTTACAACTGTCCCTGTCTCCTATTCTGCTGTCTCCATTAAAGGGACAGTACAGTACTGGGTGAGGTGGGAATTCATGTTTTGAACATTCCTATTTAAAGTGAGATAATGAGAAACCTCTTATGAAATATGAAAGAGCATGTAATTTTAAGAAGGATTCAACATTTATTTGATGAAAATTGGTTTTCAAATGGCTGAGATATCCAAAAAAGTGATAATAATAAAAGGCGACAGGCCACGCCTTTTATTAGGATCTCTTTGTTTCACCTTGTTTTTGGATATCTCGGCCATTTCAACACCGATTTTAATCAAATAAACTTTTGATATCCCTTAGAATTGCATGCTCTTTAATATCTCGTAGAGTGCTTTCTGAATATCTCGCAAAACGTTAAAAGCTAAATCCTCACCTTGACCAGAACTGTACACACCCTTTAATGCAACTTCAACTTCCAGCTCAAAGAGGATTGTCAGCATTTGCCTTCTTTACACTCTCCCTATTGTATGTCACTTCCCTCCTCAATTCTCCTCTTTCTAGGGTCATCTTTTATCAAATAATACACATGGTGGTCCTGCAAACCACTCTTCTTCAGTTACAGGTCTGTGCAAGCTTTCATACAATATGTTCTACAGCATTTTTTTTTTTTTTGGGGGGGGGGGAAGGATATGACAATTAGAAATATTCTTTTAACTTCCACTTTCATGCAGGTATGGAAGACTTGCATGCCACATGTTCCTCAAATATCTATATTGATACATATTAGGGGAAAAAAGGATTTTGTCCAACCCATTGAGAGTGGATAAGTGCTACAAAAAGTCACATTCTGTATCTTCATTGAGTGGTCATGATCCACAGGCCTGACAGTAAACAAACCTGGCTGAATGGAAAACAGGAACCACCCAGAAAAGGGTACCTGACACACACTCACACGTACAGAACACATGCTTGAACAGTACGTAATGTATGTACTCAGAAAGAAGAGATAAATTAGCTCATATCTTCATCAAAACTTTTCCCTCATTCAGGCTATATCAGTACTGCCCTACATTTGGCCTTGGGAGAAATCAGGTTGTGGCTATGTGATGGGAAGTAGCCAATCAGAGGTTGAGCTTTATCTTTGTCTTTACATGCAATCACACACACACACAAACACACACACATACACTAAAACAAAATATACGAAGGTTCTAAGCATGAAAAGTACTCTTGCCTCGTAAAAGTTTGTGATACACACATTCTATGTTTGTTTGTTTATTTGTTTGTTTGTTTTTTATCACATCTTTTTTTTTTTTTTTTTGCTGCTTTCCCTCAAATAATTTTCTGGTTGTTTAGGTCTGACAAAATAATGAAGATTTCAAAGGGAAGTCATGAAGATTCTTGTGTGTTATTTGCACACCAGCCAAAATAAGAAGGCAGGGGAGATGAAACAATTCATTTGCAGAATCAAAACTTGGCATGTCCGCAAAGCCATGTAACTTCCTTAGATCTGCACAATATCACATTTTCACTTATACAGCTGTTTAAAGTTCTATTCATCATGTATTAAATTGAACTGAATTGATTGGGAACATGAGGTTTGATTATATTGCAGCTTCAAACTGTCAAACTCCAGAGATTTAAATTCTAAAAGTTGATGGTTGTGAAGTAACAGATAGGTACAAAAAAAGAAATGAATCGATACAAGTGATGCACACATTTATTTCTGGAATATAAAGTCCGATAATTGGTAACTTTTTGTAACCCTATACAATCATGTGGGTATGGGAGACATTTGTGTAGAATGTGAAATGCAGTAAAAATTACATGGGGATAAAATGTCACTAACCTAGAGTGACCACTAAACACAGGTTTGACTGTAGATGCACCGGACAAAATAGAAGAACATTTCACAGATATGGAAATTAGTAACATTTTATGACATCATGCATTCATATGGGTATAAAGACTAGCACGCCACATACAAAACATTGTATATACTAATACAGACATTATGTGTGTTTGTGTGTGTGTGTGTGGGGGGGGGGGGTAATTTCCTCCAATCTTGTTTATAATGGCCACCTGCCTATAAAAGCCACATTTTGTGATTCCACTGAGGGGTCGCTAAACACAGGTTTGACTGCACAAAAGAAAACGGCACCTGATACTCACTGGAGGTTTGTACGCATACTTGACCCACTACTAGGTACTCAGGATGTAGAGATAAATTAGTTCATATCTAGATCCAGACTTTTCACTCATTTAAACTGCATCAGTATCAGTATCTGTGCTCTACATTTGGCCTTGAGAGATATCAGGCTGTACATGTGACAGGTAGCCAATCTGAGGTTTGAACTTTATATCACATTCTGTAGATTCATAGTTTTTATTGTAAAAGTCTTGCACAGCTATCCAATAGCTGATATAGTCAGCTGAGAAGCAGAAGGCCATTATTGCAATTTGGGGTTATTGATTTATTGGTATCATGTTGTAGAGCTTAAAGGCATAATTTACCATTTGCAGATGAAAGCATTAGTGCTTTAAAATAGTTCTAAAATGTGAGTTAGGGATAGAAACAACCACTGTCGAAATTTGAATCCGTATAATCGATGTTAAGTGTTGTTAAATACACAAAATGTGAACAATAGTTATAATAAAAATGTTTCCAGACTAAACCGTATACAGTTACGGTTTATTGAGAAAAACCCTGATATCTCCTTATATTTTAGGTTTTATTGCAAATATTTCATATGGTAGGATGTTTTATGATACAACAGACCTACACATATGCATCAAATGTGATATCTGGAACATTTTTGAAATCACTGCTCCCAAAGGTAAACTGGACCTTTAATCTCCTTTAGTGTCAATTCTCAGTTATTTCTCTTTTCAGTGAAATGTTAAAAATCAAAACCACAAGGGTGCTACAAGTTGTATTTTACCCTTTATCTGGAACAATGCTTGTAAATACGGGGGTATAAAAACCTACTCACCTTTGATAATTAAAATAAGTTTGTTTTTTTTTTTAAACTACTTCATGAAAATTGATTGTTTCACTTTAAGTTATGCTCATATCTTAGAAGATGATAATGCCCTTCTGGTTTTCAGCTGATAATATTGTGATATCACCGAAACAGTTGTAGGAGATATCAAAACATCACATTGCTCTAAATGTAGCCTAGATGGGGACTTTGATGTCACAACATACATTGAATAGGCTCTAATACTGCACATACGTATGCAAATCAAACAGACAAAATATGCAGTTTTACTGAACCACTAAAATGTGTTATCTGGATAATAATAATACACATTATAATTCCATGACCACAACTAAAAGAAGAAAAATAAAGAAAGGAGATATGGAATTATCAATAAGATGTGTTGGACAACCCACTTGTATCACAGACATCACCTTCAGTACACTGAATCTTAGTTTGCAGATTTGGTTGCAAAGTACAGACTGCATCATGAAATAAACCACACAAATAATGCTGGAGGCAGTATGTTCAGCATTCAAATCTTGAACACTGTGAATGTACTATCAACCACAAAAGGCTGAGACCAGGATACATGTATCTTACCATCCTGATATGAGGTAAGAGCAGGATACATCCAGATCATTTGCAACCTGGAAATCACTATGTGGTTAATATCACGTGTTTTCAGGGCTGGTTTGAACAACTTTTAGTTTGTAGTGATAATTATCACAGATAGCATGCTGATTTCTGTGTTGCTGAAACAATAAAGACACAGAGGAGCATGTATCAGTGATATTTGGTCAGTGGTGGATCCAAGGGGGGGGGGGGGGGGTGTACCGGGCGCGCGACCCTGTTTATTTTTGGTTAAAACAAAGGAAATAAAAGAAAAAAAAGGGGGTGCTTGCGCAAGAACTCAAAACAGGTGAATAGGTTTTTACGTTTTCTGAAAAAAACATTTTTTCTTCGTACTTAATCCTTAAGTTTGGATTCATAAAACAGGAAATTGTGTTTTTGCAGTTTTTTTCTAGAACAGTAGTGTTGTAGAATAGTGTAAATGAGGTACATTGTATGTCCTATGGGGCTCCTCATCATTTCTACACATTCTTCACTTTCAACTCTAATAACTTTTGAAAAGATTATGTCTCTTTAAATACTAACTGCCTTGAAAGTTAGCATTAACCATGAATAGAATTGTGTTTAATGAGTTCGACAAATTTCAGCTTAATGTATCAATCCCTTCACTGTGATTGCCATACAGTTTAACATCCTGTTTTTGTCCTACTCACTGCAGAGAGCACAGCTTCATGAGATGTAGCGCTTGAATAGACCCTTAACTTCACAGCCTTCTTTCTCAGTAAAAACTTTTTTAGAGTGTGTACTTTCTGTCCATTATTTAAGTTAGGAAACTCCATGTACAGTGTTAATATCATTTTAAAGCTTACAGCCTGCTCTTTCAGAATCTGCCCTTCACTAAAAATTTATACTTGGTAAACTTTTGTTGGTCTTGTGATGCACGGTCACATACACATTGTATATCCTGTAATCATGTCCAACTGACTCCTACACTAGTGACATCAGAAAACACGAGGTACATAACATAGACTGCTCTTCATACATTGAAGACTAATGGTTACAACACTAATATGTCATCAGAAAGAACACACTGTAAACTCTAAAAGCTTTTAAAAAATTATTTCAAATCATCTCCTTCACACACAGATAAAGACAGTGAGTGCCTAGGAGCTTTGCTGCTCAATAGGGCCTACAATGTCAACTTAATTTAACCCATTCCTTACGGGAACCTGGTATACCAGATTCCCGTAGCGTCAACTGATACACAGGAACCTGGTATACCAGGTTCCCAAAATGTAGCCAAGACTGCCTGCATTGGAGGCCTCAATTCATATTCATTTGTGTTATGCTGCCCAGAAAAATGACTTTGATAGAAAGATTAGAGTTTCTTCTATCAATATCAGTTTCCTTTCCGTATGAAAACTGAATGTATCACAGTATCATACAATGTATGTCTTTCTTCCAATTTAGCGTGCACTTATTTTGTTACAAAACTCGTATAAAGATGTACATAGCGATCAGGCTGAACTCGGCACATATTCGCTTTCACTGACCCCATACAGGTGCCTCTTTCGTGTAGAACAAAAGAGTTTGAGAGAGCATAAGCACACATTCTATTGATACCTCATGCCCAATCAATATTTTGCATTGTTTTTGGCACATGTAGTTGACCATGGAAAGGGGATACATGTACAACTTGACTGCTTTCACACAGGTGGATTACCAACCTGTAAGTTCTTTGTCGAACTGCCAAAAGAATCTCGTTTGGGGGCATTGGGGGCTCTCAGAGAATAGCAGAAGGAATGGGTTTAACAGCCGAACATCAACATCATCCATTGGTCATCATTAACACACACATGAACAAAAAAAAAAAAAAATGCTTTCAATGAGTAGCAACAGCATCGTCTTCCATCAAATACACACACTTTCTTATGCCCATAACAATCACCAATGCATCAAATCACTCCCTGTACACAAGTATAGCCATACTCACCAGGTATATGTCACAGAGATTGTGCAGCCAGAATCTGTAGAGGGCGCTAGTCACCACTGGGAGATCAACAGAGCTGAATCCCTCATGACAAGCCAACACAGTCTCTGAGAATTTGCTTAGAATCCAGCGATCCATTGGCCCAGCCATGTCTTCAATCTTGGTGTAAAAGACAGCAAATAAGAGAATATATATATAAGTTTAATTTTTCCTCTTTTTAGCTTTTGTGTTGTATGTAGTCAATGATATCAATGTCACGTTTAACTCTTAATGTGCCAGGCCCAAAACCCCTAACGTGCCAGAGGTTTTTACCTAACGCCAGAACGTTTCGAAACTGGACTGACAATTAAATTTAAAACCGCCATATCTCTGAAACTATTGACTGTTTTGAATTGAGGTCTACACAACATATATCAAGAAATGTTTGCTCTTTCGTGTCATGTAGTCAGTTTGCCACAATATCTATCTGAATCTGAAATATTGCAGAAATATTTGATACATCAAAAAAAATATTAGAAACTTTTGTGTAGTATGGAAAAAAGGAGTCAGTCTTGTTTTTTCTTCAATGGAACGCTCCCTTGACTCTGTGAGAAAGTTTTAGAGCAACATTTCCTCTTTCAAATGATAACAAAATTGCCTTCTAGAATTGTATGATTCCAAAGATACTAGCAGTTTATTTTGTCTTAGCAATTTCTCTTTCTGCCTCAGTAATTCATTCCCAAATCTGAGTCCTTTAGTCCCAGATCCTGTATTTGAAACTAAAGTAATTGTCCCGGGCCCTGGAATAGTGTCTTTTGTCCACCTGAGAAGGGAGAACCTGGTAATCCTCCTTTTGTCTACGCGGACCGCGGGTGGGCGTACTCTATTGAAATCGGCAGGCCTTTGTCCACGCGCAATTCCTATGCTAGCGTGGGGATGATTAGTGACGTTCACCAAAACAAAAGGATGAAAGACTTGACCGACGAACGAAAGCTGACCCTCTTTGAGGGACAAAATCAAAGCAGCTTCCCGCAGGACAGCGTCCAACCGGAACAATGCGAGTGGAACCGCATAGACAATACACGGAGAGTCAATAGCATACACACGTGTGGTTTACCTATGAGACTTTTGATCCATACACATCTCGCAGAGGGTGCGCCCGCTGCGGATTTTCCCGATGTGAGAAAAATACATCTAGCTGAAAAATCGTGTATTTACTCAAAATTTTCCAATGTAAGCATGCCCATATTTTTAGTGGAAACGATGGCTATGCTAATCAGCTACCAGTACATACAGTTGTATCACTGGCAGTTGCTTGGTGTAACACATTACGGTATCACAAGAACTTAAATGATCAATGCTTTTTTCGCTGTTCTTAGTCGCCGATCGGCGAACATGGCATGTCAGGACTAAGGTCGACGTTCGGCGACCATGGCACGTTAAGAGTTAATACACTGTTGACTGGTTACTAACTTCTGATTGCTGTCACGAACATGTAATGTTGCATACATAAACTTGATACACACACATAGCATAGCAAAAAGAACATTTTAAATACAAAAGCAATTGCTGGAATTGGGTTAAGATCCTTGAATGATTCTAAAGATTGTGTAGAATGATGTCATATATGTATTTGTGTAGTCTTTTATAAGCTAAAAGAGTATTCAGAAGCATCTGTTATCTGTTAAATCTCATAGTGCACAACTCAATGAGGCCTTTCAAGACAAAAAACTGACTGATATATTACAATCCTAGCACCAAACTTTAAAATAAAAAGGAAAGACATCCTGCATGATTCAAAGTTGCTACGTACACATTACTTTACTCTCTACTAATAGTTCTTACTGCTTTTGTTATGATTTCAGTTTTTCTTTCCAGATCATTCACCAATCATTTCACACCATCAGCTCACAGAGAGAGAACTAATGCACACAATCTCTTTTAAAATCTCTCTATGAAGGGCTCCACTGTAGTCATCTTTGTTTGGTTCAGTTTGAGACTTGATACAACTGATTCTACTAATGATCGTAATGACTGAGACTGTCACAGTAATCATGATAATATCAGCTCCATCAATTCTATTACCACCATTATTAACATCATTACTTCTATAACTACACTGTATTATTGCTATTGTTACAATTTAACCTGTTGAACACTAGTCCCAAGTATACTCGGGCAGGTGTCTATAGGAAATGTGTGCTGAAGCAAAATCAGTCCATCCTCAACAGGTTAAGATTATGATTATGGTTATCGTCATGAATAATAATCACATATAGAATATCAAGTCCAAAAATCCCAGACTTCCCAGTATGGATACCGTACCTCAGCGAAAGACAGAAATCGGAACTCTTCCTTGTGAAAGGCTGAAAGGGCAAACTTTGTGGCATTCCAGATTTTGTTGCAAAAATGTCGGAACTCCATAACTCTGGCAACATTCAAGTTGATGTCTTGCCCTGATCAGCAGAGAAGAAAACAAAAATATCACGGTCACAAATAATCTCACTTTTGCAGACAAAATTAAAACAGACATGAGGCTATGAACCAAACACGGCAAATATGTTTCTAAACTTCTTGAGTATTATACAGTTATTATATACTATTATATAGTTGTTAAGACTCAAAGGAGCTTTTCTGTCACTAACATGTCTACATAATTAGTATTATCAGTAGATAATGACCTCTATCTCTCAATTTCTGCTTTGTATTTCTTACCCTATTCTATCATCCCTATACCCTACTTTTATCAGTAGGTTTCTTTTCAAGTTCTCCCACTCAACATACATGTAAATAAATACATATATTTGCACACTGCTTTTGGCATGGAGAAATAATCAACTATAGCTGGTTACTGATATTGTGTGGACTGGAGAGAAAATATCAATTCTGTAACGTGAGGCATCAACTCCTGTAAAACAGAAACACAAACACAGAAATACAGTTCAACCTCGATTATCCGGCCATGTCGGGACCGGCGCTCATCCAGATAAGCAAATTGGCCGGATATGGGAGACACAATGTTAATGTATATACAGGTAGCTACCGTCCAAGCTGCCGTCCCAGTGCACTGGCAGCTAGGCAGGTAGCGTACCCCGCAACGGTGGTGTAATCTATGCCAGCCTGCGCAAAATTGTAGTCCCTTCTTCACAAAAATGTGTAAATCTTTATGTGAAAATCATACATGTTTTACCTCATTAGATATTGAGAAACCTATCATGCACATCTTATGAAATTAGTGAAATAGATCCATGAAAGTCACTGTTTTTTCTCAATTTTTGAATGAAAAAAAAAGTCCTTCACTGCGTGAATGCGTCCAGATAATAAAAGTACAGTAATAAACGTCCATATAATAAAAGGAGGCCGGATAATCGAGGTCGAACTGTATAAAGAACTCAAAGAAAACCACGTGACCTCATTCTCTTTGGAGTAAAGAAAATCCCTTTACTCTTTTAAAACACAGTCTGCTATCAAAATTAGTCAGAAATTAATAGAATTTCCTGATTGATGAATCACACTTGCTATATAAAACAATTATGTCTATTCAACCATTTATCACCACTGATTATCATTGAAAGTAAATTACACCCACCATCAGTCTCTGGGTAAAGTTTTGACAGACAGTTTTCAAGTGTGTCTAAAAATTGAAATATATAGAAATGGAGTGCTCTGGTCAGAGTAAAGCTGAGATACATGATACAGTAATTAATCCTGGAGTGCATGAAGCTGAGATACACACTACAGTTGTATTCTAGTGTGTATGAAACTAAGAAATAAGACATCTTCACTCAAACTACTTTTCCTTTCGTGTTAGTTACTGCATGTAAGTCCATGTACAGAGTACCTACCTAGTGAGTTGTATGAAGCAAGAGCAAATCTCAAGGCATCAGTTCCACACTCAGGAATCCCATGAGGGAAATCTGATCTTTGACCTTTTATGGCCACTGCCATCTCCTTGGGGTCAAGCTTCAAGTTGCCATGGGTCAGTCTGGCCTGGAGTTCCTGGGGAGGAGGTAGTCAGCAAGGACAGGGCGATATGAAATCACTACCTAGGTCACTGGCTGGAAACACCGGGGAAAATTACACCCAAAGACTCAGCTCTGTATGTGACTGTTCTAAAGGAAGGTAATGGAAGCTCTCAGTCTATGCGGGTCCTTTAAATAGTCAAGCTTTTTGCCTTTACTGTATCAAATGACACTAAATGAGCTACAATGTAACAGATACACTATGCTATCCCAAGAGGGCAATTAATTTCTACTATTTAAGTGATGTCATAAATTCTGTTCAAGGTAATTACCATCAATGAAGTTGAATAATTCAATATGCTCATCCACTTTTTTAACCCATTGCAGATGAGTCCCGAGAAACTCGGGCAGGTGTCTATGGGAAATGCATGTTATAGAAAAATCAGTCTGTCTTCAATGGCTTAATTTGGTGATGCAAACCATGAGCTGCTAAAGACTTGATTATCATTTCCTAATAATCACAGGGCATGTCAGTATAATGCTCTTAATTAGTACTGCTTGTTCAGTTGTGTACTAAGTCTGCACATTCTTTTTTTTTTTAATCTTGTCACAGTGTAGCTAGGTAGCAACAGCTGAGGAGCAGTGGACAGTGCATCTAACTGGCTGATTATTTCTGTACAGGCTCTCTTGTGCAGGCCGGGGCAGATCCAAGAGTTCCATAAAGGGGAGGTGCCTTTAGAAAAATTAAAGGGCGGCGCACGCACCCCCACCCCCATTTTTTCTTTTTATTTCTTTTGTTTTAAGAAAAAAATAAAGAGGGGGGTGCACCTAGGTCCCCTCTGGATCCACCACTGTTTGAGGCAAAGTAAAAAACGTTTCATATTGGACATCAATTACGTAGAGTGAGCAAAACACAGGGCTCTGTATAGGGTTCAATGATTAGTGTACATTGGATATACACTGATGCAGGATACTACAGACTAACTTCAAATGATTGATGTAGATAATCATTAACCCGTTCAGGACACGCTGATTTTGCTACAACACGCATTTCCAATAGATACTTGCCCCAGTATACTCAGGACTAGTCCTCAACAAGTCAAAACATTGGCAGAACTATATGGGGAAAACAACAAATAACATATTGCAAAGCTGTAAGACATATTTTTGTTTGTTTGTGTGTTTTTTTTTGTTGTTGTTTTTTTTTTTGCACATTTAAAAAAAAATGTACTTCATGGCTCTTACAAGGGTTCTTTTTACACAGCTGTATTATAGGTCTTCACAATGAGCAAAACACATACAGACTAAAACACACAAACCCAAATGAAAATGATTTTTAGAATGTGATCATTCATCTGTACATTATATGAGATATTAAAAGACAGTAATTAATTTCTTACCTCAAGAGATATCCCCTGTACCACATCTAGAGGGTCAATGACGTTGCCCAGAGATTTGCTCATCTTGCGCCCATGGGCATCCCTGACCATTGAGTGCAGGTATACCTTAAAACAACAAAAACAAACAAACCAGTCAATGACATCACAATGAATATCACATGGAGACAATCTCAAGACCAGACTACTCTAAGATAAAACTGTATTGCACTAACCCTTCCATGATGCATGCCAACATGGTGAAATAGGAATGTATAAAACACTGAACACCTGTCTACCACCTGAACTCTATCATGATGCATGCCAACATGGTGAAATAGGAATGTATCAAACACTGAACACCTGTCTACCACCTGAACTCTATCATGATGCATGCCAATACTGTGAAATAGGAATGTATCAAACACTGAACACCTGTCTACCACCTGTTACAAGTGACCCCAGAGATCAAACCACATCCATCCCATCCTCCCTCATCCATATAAATCACCATCTTACTATCTAATGAGAGGAATACAATCAGTAAGAAAGTTGGCTTCTAACCCTTCCCAAAACTTGCTTCATTCCCAGAGGGAGTGCAGAGCACCAAACTGAGCAGATCAGTGTCCATCACAAGATCCTCTCCCTTTCCCTCTGTTCATGTCTACTAACACTGACATCTAACACCATTGGAGATCCTAATACCACACATCAAACAATCGAAACAATCCAACACTGCACCAAACATCGTGGTGTAATCTTATCCTACATCCAACAACACAGTACAACTGACCCCCAAGCAAATGCTACAGTACATTCAAATCCTACACCAAACACCAGTCCATAAACATACTACAGTGAACTCCAATTAGAACGAACACGATAATAACAAAAATCTTGTTATAACAATGAAAGTAAAAATTCAGCTTCCAAAATTATCATTTAATGATATATATCTTTATATATCTTTACTGTATAGCTACAATGAAATTTTGATAAAACTTTAAAAAGCTTCTGGTCCTGAGGACTTTATTACAATGGAAGTCGCCTGCATTCCCCCTTCATGATACCCCATGCCTGCCATTCTTCTTCCCTGGACCTCACGACTCTATTAATTTCACTCCTAACCTCACCCTTCCTCCTACTTGGTAGTCACTGCCCAGGTCCCTACCTTGCTGAAGGGCAGTTTGCCGGTCAGCTGCTGACCCATCATCACCATTCTGGCCACCCAGAAGAAGAGGATGTCATATCCTGTCTCTAGGATGGTGCATGGATAGAACTGATCCAGATCCTCAGTCTGCAGCAGGAGATAGAGAGTTTTCAGCTAGAGAGATTACATCACCAGCAAATCATGGTCGGATCTAAAAACATGAGCTTTTTGAAGTACACTGTGTAGTGATTGGTGCACTGTGTATGTGGTACAATGTATGTGAACATGGGCGACATATACAATTATAGGTCTCTTCCAATTCTGTGAAAAATCTAAAGTAAACACTTATGTCCAGCTACAGCATGATTGTGAAATAAACTGTTTGAGCATAGAATGAGGCATTTGGCAAAGATACTGTGTATACATAGGTATGCCTTCATTCTGATGTAGAAATATTACATATTATTACCTATACCAGGTAGTTTTGCGAGGCAATTGCAGTTGATATTTTGCAGGGTTAAAGGTCAGGAGTTGTTATTTTGCAGGGTTAAAGGTCAGCAGGCAATATTCGTTCGCCTCTGCCGGTTTTCGCCACGTCGCTGCGTGTCGGTTACACACACCGTACCGTACACAAAACAATGTGTGCCAGCAGTGCAATCTTCCGATTTTCGCCATTCACTTTACACAGGGAGGTGGGAAGAGAAAGAGTGCGATCTCTCTCCCCACCTCCCTCCGATCGACCACGAAAAGAAAACATTCCAGGACGTCGCTGGGTGTCGGTTACACGCACCGCAGAAGAACGCTGATAAATCAACTCATACAAGGTCCACCACTTACAGCAGCACTACGCGTCAAACAA
Source organism: Diadema setosum (assembly GCF_964275005.1). NCBI lineage: Eukaryota > Metazoa > Echinodermata > Echinoidea > Diadematoida > Diadematidae > Diadema > Diadema setosum. Next base: position 2,487,691 of record NC_092701.1, read on the forward strand.
TGATTAGTCCATTTGTGCTCAATAATTGCAGAGTGACCATCAGTTTTACAACTCTCCAAATTTAAACAGAAGTAAAAATAAAGTGTAAAAGCGTTCAGATGTTTGAAGTTCGCCTGTTACAACTACATATGTATCTTTGAAGTTGGAGTTGAATGATATACATTGATGAACAATTTTTCAATTATTCGACATGTTGATGATCTACAGGTAGTCAAATGTGGCTTGATCTATAGCCGTATTCACATATTTTCTTAATTTACCTAGAGGATAGGTAATAATTATGATATTGACTGGCCTTGAGGGAGATACCAGATAAATATTGCCCGCACTGAAAGAATATTTTCTGGTATCTCCCTCGAGGCCAGTCAATATTATATAAATATTATCATATAATTATATTATTATATAATATAATATTACATATGACTATACACAGGAATGTGTGAGTGAATACATAAGAAGATCATCCCCTTGATTACAATTTAATTCAAGGCTCTTGTCAGTTGTGAGACAATTTGATAAGTCACTCTTTTGAGAATCACAGCCTTTTCTATTTAAAGAGGATAAAAAATGCTTAAAGTCAGCAATGTGAGATGGAGAAGGACAAATCTTACCTGTTCTGGCCAGCCGTGTACAGCAAACGGAAACAAAGATGAGGAGAACCAAGTGTCCAAGACATCTTCATCTGCATCAGTGTGAGAAGAGGATGGTACATTCAGACTTTCTAGTTTAGGATAACATCACTGAATCTGTCTGGGCTGGGAAACAGAGGAATATCACCTCTTCAGAAAACTGGTAACTTTTCAACATGATCTTTTGTAGTCACAGCAAGAATTGTCCTGCAACATTCATGGTATGGAATGAAGAAGAGCCCGGCAGACAGGCATCTGATGTATGTAACATGTACACACACTTAAAGATTATCATTCCATTACTCTCATCTGGTATAACATTTAACCCACTGAGGACGAGTCCTGAGTATACTCGGGTAAGAATCTATGGGAAATGTGTGTTGTAGCAAATCAAACTGTCCTCAACGGGTTAATATACTATGTTACATCTTCACCACATTGATACCCTTTTCAAAACTATTCTGTTAATATATTTGTCAAAGTATGACAATGGGAGAAATTATTTCATGTATAGTCATATTACATTCATGACTCCTAAAAAACAAAAAGAAACTGATACACTATATGATATGTCAACAAGTTTGGAGTTATTGTGGGTTTTTTTTCTTTCTGACTTTTTTGGCAAATTTGTGAAATAACATATCATTTGATTATTCTAATAGTGTAGAAACTGCTTGGCATTCAGTGTTTCAGAATAACGAGGGCAAAATCAGGAGATTGGTGCCAACAAATTAGGTGTACATGTACTTAATACCTTTTACATTTCAAGGCTGATGATTTGTAATGGCTTCCAATCCACATCAGCAGCAACTTCCTCAGAAACAGCTAAGTTACTATTAGCAAACATTAATCAGTGATGCCTGAGGTGAATAGACTTACATATTACACTTCACTATCCTTACCCTGTGTCAGTGACAACTGGTGGGATTCCACCCCAAACTTGCTAGCTGCTTTTTGCATAGCTTCATCCTTGGTCTGACCACTCACCCACAATGTGGTCTCTCCCTGGGAAGAGCAGAGAGAGAGATATAGAGAGCCAGGGGATGGTGAGAGAGATACAAGATATAACAGTCCACAAATATCACATACATGTAGTTTGCTCTTTCCCTATTAGATCACAGGGCTGCTTACATCTACAGATCAAAATAAGGGAGGTTTTAAAGAGTAATCAGAGACTGAGATACTTGACCATTAACCCACTGAGGGTGGGGTGATTTGCTACAACATGCATTTCCCATTGACACTTGCCCGAGTATACTCAGGACTCATCCTCAATGGGTTACATGCACCCAAATAAAAAAAAAATAAAAAAAATTTCCCAGACCAATGAGGAGTACATCTTATCTTACATGTATCTCATTTTATCTCATCTTATCAACCAGAGAGGCTTTTTTTTTTTTTTCAGGGAGCCTCCTGTGGATTCAGAGATATCTGGTCACTCTGAGATTAAACTGATGACTAAAAAAGCTTCCCAAGATAACTCTACCAATGGGTTCAGAAACATGAACTAGGCTACAATGTCATGATATAACGGTAGATACAGAATTTTATCTCTATGCACACCACATGTATCACTACAGTGTACATCTCACATGCACACTCAATGCTGTGTTAACCCATGCACATGCAGCTGACCATGGAAAGGGAATACATGTACAATGTACTGCTTGACTACTTTCGCACAGGCAGACTACCTACCCATTCCTTCATTGTCAACAGGCAAAAAGAATCTCATTTGGAGGCACTGAAACTTCTCACAACTGTGGAAGGAACGGGTGAAATTAGACTCTAGATTTCATGTTGACTGTTACCTCCTTGCCTGTGGAATCAATGCCATCAAGAGTCACTCGGTAGGCTGGGATTCGGTGACCCCACCACAGCTGACGAGATATACACCAGTCCCTGTTTGACACATAAAACAATTGACCTCTTTAAAGGATCATGGTAACCATGACAACATATCAGATGAGCAGACAAACGTGAAGTATGAATTATGAAACAAGTCTAGGAGTACTAATCTCATATCCCTTTCCTGGGGTGGGTTGATGTTGTTGTTGTTTTATCTTTTATTATCATAAACCAGAATCAGGTAACAAGCAGGAAAGCATCCCTGCAGGCATCCTGTTTAAGAACATTTTGCTCATAAGTATCATTATAGCATGCACCATCATCATCACCACCACCATCACCACTACCCCACCCCCCCCCCACCACCATCACCACCATCATCATCAGCTTCATCACCACCACTACCACCACCATCATCATTCGTCATTGTCATAGTCACTGACGTCGTCATTATCATCGTCATTGTCATCATCATCATCACCATCATCACCATCACCACCATCGTCATCATTATCATCAACATTGTTTTACATAATCATTATCTGTGTAAGCAGTACCATACTTAGATAGGATTACAAACAGCCATATCAGCACATCTTTTTACATTCATTCCCTTCCATCTAGCACCCCCCCCCCCAAAAAAAAAAAAAAAAAAAATGAATGTGAACATGACAACTAGCACAACCATCACCATCACTCAATTCCCATAATACCTGACGTTGGAGAGCCAGCTTTGCCACGTCTTGATATACATGTCTGGTACAATAGCCAGGTCACCAGTCTCAACTGCTCTCAGGGCATTCTGCCCCATCTCTGCACACTTCACAAACCACTGAGATTTGAGCAAGGGCTCCACTACATCACCTGACCGACTGTGGAGAAAACAACAATTACATTCTCTGTTAGATATCAAAGGATATTTCAAGTAGCTATCAAAAGTGTGATAGATATTGAGCTTCAGATTCAATGACCATGTTTAGTCCATCTACCCTTGAATCGTAAATAATTATGAGAAGCAATGTTACCAAACATTGGGATAACTGAGACAGCCATTTTGAAAGGCAAAAACTGTAGTCATGACTTTTCAGCAGTCACAGGTTATCTTTTACTATCACTGGAAGCACAAGAAGAACATTTGTTACAAACATAATATCACTTGGAATATTTCAATTTATTGAATCAATTTGAGATTTCATCAAAACCTCCTCCCTTTTTTGATATTTCAATAAATGCCTTAAGATAATCCACTGTTGATTCTTTCCTCACAAGAGTTAATTTCTTACCTGCAAATTGGAATGCTCATGGGGTTATCCCTGACTTCTTGGTAGAGGCCTTTGTCCTTCAAGGCCTGTAGGACAGCACTCCGGGCATCAAAACGCATCATGCCCTATGGAAAGACACACTCAAAAGTGACTTAAATAGAAAAAAAAAATTGCTGTCGGATCAAACTTCCAAACTATGACAAAAGCAGGTTGTTAGAAAGAATCAAGTTAGAAAGGAAGCTTATAACAAATTTACACATATACCATAGAAATGAGATTTTGGCTCTTTATAATGGATTGCACATTTCATTTTGAAGTTCACTTGGTCTAAAGACAAGAATGGTACATTGCCATAAATAGTCTTAATGGACAGAATGTGTCAGGCTGAGCAAAGGATAGCTTGAAGTTTAGCAGAATAAAGAAGATACAAAGACAGGTCAAATTACTGAGTAGTAAGGAGCCAGAACTACATGAAGATGATTCTGCCATGAGTGTTGTCAAAATCAAATGGGGCGATTGAAGACAGATGACTTACCTTGAATTCCTGGCCAGCATCTGTGATCACACCACTCTCATCAATAACACTCAGTGAATCTAAACCATGTCTCTTTCCCATCTCATAGTCATTGTAATCATGGGCTGGAGTGATCTTCACTGCACCTGTTACCATATTAACATAATGAATACTTAGGATGAAAAAGATCTGAGTACAATGTATCAAACATTTCACAACCAACAAGTAATCTGCAGGATTACAGTCACTAAAGATAACTAGCATAGTTGATACAAGAATATTACCACACACAAAAAAAAAACACACACACTTGAACATAGTCATTTACAGTGCTTCTCAGGTTAACACTTGAGTATTTAACTGTACATACTGAAGTCCATAAAACTTGAATATGTTTGTGCACTCACCTCAGAAATTCATGTTAAAAAAATAGACTGACACTTTCCTACTTTGATATGATAATTGTATACTATGTCCATCATTACAAGGAACCAAATAGTACACTTGAACTATGAAGAAAAAAAGTATAAATCAACAGAAACTGTTTGTGTACTAGATGATAGGGATAATAAATTAATGATGTGCATATTACACATTCTTATAGTGCAATGTAATTCACCACGAAAAGGATGAAGGGACAATTCCTTGTTTTCCCTTTGTTCAAATTCCTTTTTAAGGTAAGTTGATTATAAGGTTAACCAATGAGCAATATCCACAACCATACCTGCTTTCTAATGAGATTTGGGCAATACTACAGAGTGACATAGTTCATCTATAATAACAAATATCTAAAAGTGGTGTATTTGATTCATATGATATTCTTTCCATAAGATCTCATGATGACAGAATATTATGACATATGAACAGAAATAACTCTGGACTCGCCCTGGACAGGTTCAAAGAGGAAAACTGATATTTGGTTGCATGTCATTGCGGTCAAGGTTAATACGTATAAAGAAAGTAGAAAAGGCAAAAGAGTTGTTGAAAGTACAGTCAATGACAGACAGACAGACAATCCAATAAATGGATAAACAGACAACAGATGGATAGACACAGACACAGACATACAAACAGATACAACTGACCTGTTCCATAGTCTCTGTCCACATGGTCATCTGCTATGATGGGCAGTTTTCGTCCAGTAAATGGATGGATGGCAAACTGACCGACAAGGTGTCTGTACCTCTCATCATCAGGGTGGACAGCGATACCAGTATCACCCAGCATCGTTTCAATCCGAGTGGTGGCTACCGGGATCTGAGAATCTTGACAGAAATCATGTCTAGATTACATAACTTGTATTCTTCCTACAGGGCAGCTTCACAAAGCTGACAGACATCTACTGTGCATGATAGGAGAAATTAATCTATTCAATGCTCTTGTACAATAGTGAGTTTAAGTGAACCAACACAAAAGGTAGGCCCTCATTATTTCCATTAAACTGAGATAATTTTTGACTATATATATGTGTAAAAGGTGGATAAATAGTTTGAGAACATTTGAGATTAATAAAGGAAAACAAACATAATTGACCAGTGTCAATGTAACAATTCAAGCTCCTTATTCTGGTTACTTTAAATTTGGCTAACTCATCAATAAAACTGTAATTTTACTTTTTGAGGTATGTGAGAAGATTAAAAAAAAAGAAATGTAGCATTAAAAAAGGCACAAATTACATTACAGAAGCTTACCAGAGCCTTCCACTGGATATGAGAAGTATATCAACATTCCAAAGTCAATGGGGGCGCTATAACCAGGAACATTCACACCTGTCCTTCCTGTCAGGGTCATCTGGTCAACCTGGTCAGGAAGCAAAAAATGACTGATGGTCAGTGATGGTCATTGATGGTCATTGCTTTATAGAATTTGTGTATTGATCAGGCTGTTCCAATTCCTTATGCACAATACATGCTTCTGAGAGTTCCAACAACACAAACTTTGATAGAGTTCCTTGTGTCACACACATAACATTTACAGCATGTATTTCAGACTTTTTCTGGAGGGAAAATATGCAGAACATCCCTGTAACAACCCTGTACAGATACACATCACAGAATCTACTCAAACAAATTACATGTATGTAATAATGCTTTACTGGGCCACATCTACAGAGCTCTTTGTTTATCAAAACATTTCTCAACACTATAGGAAGTCAGAATATCTTGTCATTCAGCTACTAGTAACTGATGTAGCAACACTTAACCAGTAATGACACTACTTGTTTATGGCTAAAACACATACTCTCCATTCAATCAAGTATGTTGACATAAGTCTGTAAACTCACTATGATACAATGAGTCACAAAAAGTGTCCTTTCGGTGGAAGTGAAGACATGACTCAAAGTATCCAAACATTACATGTACCTCTATATCTGATATAGCAGACTTCAAGGCACATGACCAATTCACCAACTGGCTTGACCTGTAGATTATTTCAGCATCGTGGAGTCGTACGAACGCTTCTCTCACTGCTGCACTGAATCTCTAAAAATTGAAACAAATTAGAAATCTGTAATTCTCAGAATCTTCCATATAAATCTTGATGTCATTGATTATATCTCACAGTGTTTCAATATAACGATTAGCATCGCTCTTATTCATTGAAAATATCTCATTCGATGTGTCCCTACATCCTCTACACTCAGAAAGATGTTGGGAAAGGGAAAACATGCCAAACATGACACACCAAAGAACTAAATTTTAATCTACAGTCAGTAGTAAGAGTGGCAACAATCATACCAATGATAATGATCTGTACAACTTCAGCAGTATTGAAATTACATGCGATGCACAGCCGGAAGAGATTTCACTTTAGGCTGTAATTTGGTGTGAATGATCGCAGTTTCGTGTTGTTGAAGGGTTTAATTTGCATATGTACAAATATATCACAAATATATATATATACTCTATCTAAAATTCAATATAATGAATTAAATTTACTGTGATTTGATGGAATAGTGAGTGGGCCATACATTCATTTGTTTGTTTTATGTTTCCTGGAAAAATAATCCAACACTTAGATAATTACAGTAGTATGGCTTACTTGAGGGCACACTGATACTAATAGATTACTGACATTGTCCCCATTGCATGTGACTATTCTGATGTACTGTACATAATATGTGTATTTATTGCCATATCATGTTGTCATTTCTCTGTTTTTATCAATAATAAAAATCAATAATAATACCCGAGCTGGGACCCTCTCCACATCATTGTATTTTCACCATTACTGTGAGTACCTCATCCATAGTAAAACTCTCTCTAGTCCAGTCAAGGGAAGCTCCAAGTCTTCTCAGCTGCTGGTATATCTCACCACCTTTCCTGTAAACAAAATATAATATCATATTTTTTATAGATCAAGCTTCACAGCACAGTCAGAAGAAGTAGAATGATGTGTGAAGTTATAGAACATGTTGGGAAAGATTAACTTGCTGTATACTGTCCACATAGGATGTGAGTTCATTTTGCATGCATTACAGATACAAAGAAGCACTGTCTTATAGTCTAGTACAAAATGAGAAATTTACTATGTTCAGCTTCAACACAATCCTTGATATTGTGACATACCAACAAAACTGTTGGAATCTAATATGAGTGCACATGGTTGTGTGTGTTTGTACAAGTGGGCATACATCAGATGTTCTGTGTTCAAAACTGCTAAAATTGAATAAACACACGTCTAAAATCATATTATGTCAGTAATATTGTAAGCATAAACACAGCTGTCCCTTGTTACTGCAAAGTACAGTCAGTGGCTTGTAAAGCTTGTGAAAAGTATTTAAGATGAATTCATACTTGTATGGGAGCAGGTTGGCCAATGGCATGAACACACTCATTTAAATGTGAGTGCATACAGCATGCTTGATACTTGCTTGATACTTGATACTGTAATCCCTCTCGCAGCTCCAAGAAGCTATACTGGGATGAAACTACATGTGTGTGCCATTGGGAGGTGCCATGGTGATGATCTCTATTTACAATAAAAGTGTGCACTGTGCAAGTAAAATCTGCATGCATCCTCCTTTAAAGGATGAGTGTTACATCATGCTTGTAATATGCTTGTAACATCAATAAAGATCAGCCATTAAACTGAGAGAGACAAAAGACCAACACAGGGTGCTGACGCTCACTCTTCTTTCCATTTCCACACATGTTTGACAAACTGCTCCCTGCCCAAGTCCTGCCTGGTGGCCCTTTTTTCATGCTGTAGATGTCTCTCCACCACAACCTGAGTGGCAATCCCTGCATGGTCACAGCCTGGCACCCATAGAGTGGGGTCACCTCTCATTCTGTGCCTGCAAGACAGAATTACATCTCATTGGAGCTTTTCTTGGCATCATTTCATTCATCCCTATCATCTCCACCAGTAATATCAACTTTGCATCATTGATATAATCACCACCGGTCTCTATTGAAAGCTATATGATTTTTTTTTTCTCTCTCTCTCTGTCCTTCAGAGGACAATACAAAAAATAATAAAATAAAAGAGACATGAAAGTACTTTGCAAACAAATATCAGCTGCTCTCATTTGAATGAATTGCCTTCTGCCCTCGGAAATGCATAGTGGCATCATGTGTAGACGTAAGGTTAGAATAGTGTAAAAACATGAAAACATGAAAACTTCATACTGAAGCCTATGAATGATAATGATAATGATAATGAATAACATTTATATAGCGCTTAATACTGATGTTTCTAAGCGCATCAAATCGGGGAAAAATAATATATATAACGTAAAAACAAAATACAGCATTATGAAGATCCCTATACAAGTGTAGATGCAAGCAACATTTAATAGAGTCTGAATGGAGGGCAAAGTGAGACACACTGAATACTTTACTTCAGTTCCTGGCACTTGGTGGTCATAATTTACTCAATACTTGTCTTGCAGCACTTACATTTCCACTCATACATGTAAGTGTGTCAACTTTGCTGTGAATCTGAGAAACTTTTCCTGTTTGTTATACTATCCCTGAGTGCCTGAAACTCATTGACTTACCATCTGACAAGGCTGTCTTGTATAGTGGCAGTGAGAGTGTGGCCAAGGTGTAGAACTCCGGTAACATTGGGTGGAGGAAGACATACCACAAAGGGTGTCTTGTTGACACCCCTAGTCTGGTTCTCTCTGGTCTGATGGTTTTAAGGTTAAAAAAATAAATTGAAAAGAAGGTGGGAAGATAGGTAACCCTTTGTGCTGCTTATTCAACTAATATTGCATTTGACTCAAGAAATGTATTTGGCCTAACAGATTAAGATTGAATTCTTCAGTCAAAAAAAAAAAAAGCATGGGCCTCTGATTAAAATCAGAATATGAAATCATAAAGAAAAACAGAGCTACATTTGTATGTAAACACAACATCACAATTACAACCGACATTAAAAGCTTTCACCCGAGAATTTTCACTGATGTACATGTACATTTATTTTTTCCCATTAGTCACTAAATATGTGTTCACTGCTTCAACCTCCGGACTCTGTTTACATTGATGAAATAAACTTGATTAGGAGAGACATTCATACAAGGGATCACTTACATCTGATATGTACAACTGAACAGAACTCAATTCTTACCTGATATTCTGGTGTAAAAAAGCCCATCTGTTCCCACCAGTCATACCAACATGCCTCAACATATGTGGGACTATATGCAGCAGGAAGTGGCGCTGTTACATCTGCAAAGCAGTATTATTGTACACTATTACTGGTCAATTAAACAGATATTAAAATGGATAGACAGATAGATCAATAGATAGATAGATCGATCAATAGATAGGTAGATTTGACAGACGTATAGATAGGATAGATAGATAGATAAACAGATGGATAATTCAAAGACTTCCTTTCAACATGTCCAAGCAGTACTTTCTACAAAATGACTCTGTTGTGTGTTCTTTTCAAAAACTTTATTAAAAATCAAAGGGTAAAACTAACAAGTTTGAATATTATAGACCAATCATATCCTAAACAATACCTTGCATGCTGCCAGAAAGGTATTTTGAGAATAATTCGAAATGTGCCCTATAAAATATTTCAAGAATCATTTTGAATGCCTCCATGGTGGAAGCATGAAAAGTGAACACAGCTGCTGACTGCTTTCTACATATATCTTTGTATTCAAACATAAACTGAAGTTCACTGTAAACATAATTTTCTCTCAACAAGACCCATAGGCAGTAGAGGTTAGTTCCAAGTTATCCAATAAAAATACTAATGAAATACATGTAAGAACATTTTCAAAAGTTTATAGATTTTCCAATAAGGCCTGCTACAAGCTGTACCTCCATCATTTACAAATAACATTTCTAAATAACGGAGGGTGCGGGCTTTATTGTATTAAAAATCACTTATTTGAATAGATATTTAAAGTACTGTCAATCATCCCACATATCTACAATGCAAATAAAAACACCTGACATAACCCTTACTCTAGCACAACCTCCCCAGTGACTGCATATTGTGTTTTGACCAGATATGAAATTACATGTACATGTAAACATCCTATCAATGTTTGAATTATCATGAAAAACTCAAGCTCCTTTTAGCATGTACAACAACAATGATCCACAGCCAAGTTTGTAATGGTGCATTTAGACAGGTATACACAAATCAATCTGCCATGTATAACTCCATAGATAAACTCTGTGATACCTTTTGTATGTGATAACTTTGATTCTGATATGTAATCAAAAACCAACCAACCTTTCTTTTCTCCCTGCTTGGTTGGTAAATCATAGGTGATGACATCCTTGGTTCTCCCACTCTTCCTACTGGCTGCCTCTCTCCTCCTGCGAGTCTGATCTGATTCTATCTCTCCATCATCCTCTACCCTCCGGATGGCATCCAGACGCTCTTTCCTCCTTCGCTGCTTCTCTGCCTTGGCCCTTGACCGATTCTCTCCGAGGGATGACCCAGATGAAGTGATGGTAGAATCATCATCTTTGTTGTCCACAAAAGAAGGCCCTTCTGACTTGCAGCCTGATGATGTGCAGTGGAGCCCTCTCAACCTCAAGACACGGGAGCGCAGCAGGTGCAAAACACTGCCACTCTTGAGTGGGATGTACCAATGCTTAAGTGCGTTGGTCAGCGACATCTTGCAGCATCAATAGGCACCCATTTCTGAAAGTTATACAGCACATGAATGTAATTTGAAAAGTAAGACATTTAGATATTATAATTCACTTTCAATATTATTTTTCATCACATTTTAACCTCTTTGATGATCAATGTATGGTAATCAAGGCATTACTGCCAGTATTAAAAAAATATTGTGTTAAAAAAGGCTTTGAAATTGTTCTGTATAAATTTCCTTTTCAGTTTGTGGATAAAAATTTGTTTGAATGTGTGCCAATCATTCCTTATCTTTCTAGTCTATTCTTTCAACAACTCATTAAAAAATATAACTTACTGTACCTGTCTTTGTTTTATGGTCATATTTGTTTGACAGAAAAACCATACTTGTGGTATTTACAAGAGAACAAAGAGTGAAGAACACAAGTAATCGTTATGATAGTCACATTGACTCAATTGGAGACTGATTAAATTTACAATTTATACAAAACCTAAAAAGAATGTAGTTTTCCAATTGGTCAATTGCACATCACATGGCATTTACTGAAAAGTTCCATCACATGCTGTCGCTGTCAGCTGTGCAATTTTGTTTGAGCAAAAATGGATAGCACACATTTCATTGCATGGCTCTAATGTCACAATAAACAAGCATTTGTTGCATGCACTCAACAATTACAAACACGCTTACAAGCACATACTCTTGTCATTCATTTTCGTAAAGAACTTCAACTATTCAGTTTCACATACTATTGAATGTATACATATCCAACATACACGGGGCACGGCAGATTGTGACTGTGCCTTTCACGGAAAATGGTTGGGTTAGGGTTAGGGTTAGGGTTAAATTGTGCTAAATTCAAGAATTTGTGTGGACCACATCTATTCACATCCAACTCAACTCCAAGGTGTTGTATAAAAGAAATTACTGTATTATAGTGTATGATCTAATTTACTCATGCATTGGGGCAAGATTTCGCACTTGGTGAAAGACGAGGCACACTATCTATTCTCAACTTGGCTTTGCTTCATTGAACAGAGCTCAGAGCTCCTTCTTTCACCTTGGTTTGGGCAAAACCTAACCCCAGGGTGCTCCTTGTACAGTAAACTGTGGGAGCTTCGTGTTCGGGCTGGTCGCAGTTAGGCAAAATCCTGACTTGTACCAGCATCAGCATGATCAGCTCAGTAGACATGGTAGATCTAATCACACTCATGACCATTCACTATTTGTATACCAGAGCCCAATGCAGTACCATACTTAACCGCAGCAGCGACCCCATACGGACAAATACGTACCTGTGTTACAGCGCCCCGCGACGGGGTTATACCACACTGGACTATTAGTATTAGAGCTAAATAATGTTACACTTCATCTTTGAACGCTTATCCCCAACACTTGTCATTTAAATCAATATTTTTAAACAACAATTTATTTAGATCTATCATCTAGAACCCTAGATCATCCTCTGTCAAAAGCAATTTAAAACACAAATTTTAACACCCGATTTAATAATTCATGAAAGAGCATCTGTTTAACAACAAAGAAAATTTACATTTATTGTGAAATACTGGAAATGCCCACAATCACGGGTGTTAACTCCTCCTCATTCAATATAAAATCAGGGAAATCAATCGCCGTATTTTGCACTACTAACACTTTTTTAAATAGATGGGACTCAACTGTATAAGTAGACACAGGCGACTCCGCGCGCCGCGCGGCCCGTAGAGCTAGAGCAGTGCAGTGCCAGACCCAGGGCAGTGCCACTGATCTCCCCTAATCAGTGGGCAGTGCAGTGCAGTGGTAAATGCGAGCCTCTTTCTTTCGATGAGGCGCTAACAACAACTGAAAATGTAAATCAAATTGTTACCTCTATTTCTTTACAAAATTTGCAAGATGGTCAACATGTCAAACGAGAATCTCTGCTCTCCAACCTTTACAACACTCACTTTTTACCTCCAACGATCGATCTACTGTGGGGACTACTTATATTGCTGTCTATCAAGTGCCTAGACTGTAACTCACACGTGAGTGAGTTAGAGGTCACATGATCAAAATATGGTCATGTGACAAAGCAATACTCGTACATGTACATTGTACGTTGTACATGGTTCACCTCCGTAGCTAGCTAGCTATACTAGCTCGCCTCCGCCTCCGACCGACCGCGAGCTCACACAGCACGTGCAGCGCCGACTTGCTGGCACAAAAAGGAAGTAACGGCTGAAACAGGTGACTTCACGTCGGTCGCGTCGGCTGCCATCCGGAGTGAGAAAGGCCCAAAGGCGATGTCGAAGTCGATGATGAGTGCTCAAAAACCCGAGGATGATGAACGACCGCCGAAGAGGGCAAAACACCAGTCACTGCATTCAGATGTGGCAACAGATAATACAACTGCATCAAATTTTCGCCATGTGAAAATAAATCATTTTCATCTTGATTATAAGAGTCGACTTTTCTGAAAAAGTTATTCACGGGAAAGAAGTGATCGACGTGAAATGCTTGCAGCATTGCTCGGAAGGTAATCAGTGGTATTATGGTAATGGAAACATGTGAAGTAGGCCTATAAGTAGGCCTAGTCTAGAGTTTTGAATCAAGATGGCAAAAATACAAGTCTTTGTACTCGTTAGTTAGCCAGGCCAGGCCCAGCCCAGGCAGGGAGGTTTTGTCTCATATTTACAACTTCTAACCAAACGCGAACTCCCACAGCTCAGTAATAAGTGTGTGTGTAAATGTTTACAGCTTTAAAGGAGTGCCCCGGGATCTAGAACAATTGACACGTTATGTTTACAATATATTTTCACGTATGTGAAGAGATAAATTAGACAGTCTAAATTTATAGTTTTAGAATACTTAAATGGTGTGCTACTGCAACTCTGTTAACTGTGACTAGCCGGAAGGTGAAGCATTCGGGCTGTGCATTGTAGGTTTCAGGATTTGGTTCGTTGGGTAATATCGTGTCTAAATTTCAACTTGACTACTGAAAAATGTGCACATTTTGAATACACCCGTACATACCGATGTAGTCCAATTATTTACAACAGGATACGGGGAACATGTGGTTCCGCTAATAGTCCATTTCTGTCCAAATCGTTGACTTTAAATCGGTTTAACTGTGTATATAGCTGTGCTGTGTGAAGGAGCAACCCGGGGTTGCAACTCGGTACAAGTGGTTCTCCCTGAAAATTCTCTCTTAATTCTTCCTCGACTGTTGTACAGTGATTATGAATGAAGTACTATTAATCTATTATTGAGTTTGATCATAAATTGTCTCGTCAATGTCTATTCCTGTATAGATTAGTGATTAGTGTTTTGTGTAAAATTGGTTAACAAATACATCTTGGCCAGTGGGCATTCTTCTTCTTCTTTTACTCCTTGGAGAGTACAGTCCCCTGCCGGGTGTAGATTTATAGTACTTGTACTATTATTAGTATTGGCAGGTCTGAGTGTAGTGTTGTATGTATACACATATTGTACAGTGATTTTTAAAAATATTTCTACGTTGTCATTGTACTACAGTGTACCTTAATTTGCTCCTCTATAACATGAAGGATTGAGATGATATGAACTGTAACAGCACTCATTTTATACTCGGTGAAAATTTAGCTTGTTGTGATTGCTGTAATATGTGTTGTTTCCTCAGCAGTCATATGGTTTGTACAGTGGTTTGTACCGTCATTGCAGCACAGTTCCTGTTCTCATTCTGTGATGGACAAGAATACAGACTGCAGTCCCATGAATGATATCCTAAAATTCTATGTGTTAATGGCAAAATTACTTTTTGCTTGTTATGGACAAAGAGAATAAGGTGTAAATTTACAATTTTGTGAATACAATGGCAGGGATAAAAACAGCTAATAATATCCAATATAAAACAAACCAGAAGATTTTACATGTTTCCACTATTAAAGTCGTGACATGGGTATCATGTAGCTGTGTCTTGTGAATGGATGTATTGACTAGACTTTACACATCATACTGTTTTCTATAATCTTTGTAGTGCACACTGAGTGAACATTAACAAATTAGAATCAAGTTAACCCGTTGAGGATGGACTGATTTTGCTATAACACGCATTTCCCATAGACACCTACAAGAGTATACTCTGGACTCGTCCTCAACAGGTTAACAGTCCCAGGTATAAGAATTGATGGCATGGTTTGATACAGTTAAAAAAAAAAAAAAAAAAAAAAAAAAAAGCTCTTCTAAAATATGGTTCACACTCCTTGCTGCACACCTACCTGAGAAGGAAACTGTATTCAGTTTGTCTGCTACAAGGAGTATCTGTAAGATAGCTTGCTTATCCCATTTCATTTGGATATCTTTGGATACAGTTATCTTGGACAGCCATGACAGCATTCAAGTCATCAGTATTGTTGAGAAGACTGGACAAAATGTCAACCTGGAATATGAACAGAAGGACTTCACAAGATATGGCTCCGCCCTCCACATCAGGAGAAAATGCCAGGATGCTGGGGAGGAATTTCAGCTGGAGATAAGCTACAAGGCTGGTGGCGGGCCAGGGATATGCTGGTTAGAACCTGAACAAACAGCTGGTTAGTGAGTTGTCAGTTATATTTTTTGGTAGAATTCTAATGAATTGCGATCTGCATGTGTGGCTGGTTTCCATAGCCAACATTCTTTTGGAGCAATTATCATAATATTCAATTACGGAATCGACACAAAATCATGCACAAATTGTTCCAATATATTAAATGGAGAAATCGTCACAATATCCAGTTTCATCTTTTTAAATAAATCTGATAGCAACTTTGAAAGTGTACATATATGTATAATACACTCATTTTGTCACTTGTTGATAACAGTGCTTTAGTGCACCCAAGTTTGTGTATGATCATGCATTGTATAAGTCATAGAAAGACTATTTTTAAGATTACATCGGTGCAAAGTTGATGTTATTGTTTCCTTCCATAATTCTGTAAAATACATCTTGTGTAATGTGAATTATACTAATACCTCGCATTGATTATTTAAGTTAATCATTGAAACTAAAAGTACAGTTGTACTTATAAATGAAGAGAAATCAAACATGCAATTACATTGTATGAAGTACTATGAGATACTGTATATATTTATATATTGCTCAGACCGCTTTTGTGGGAAAAAAAAACAACAAACTTGAAAGGGACTCTAATTGATACATTGTTGTTCTCCAAGTGGTTTATGCTTGCCACTTTATCATAACATCCCATGTCCTTTAGACATGCTTGAGTTTCTCCTTTGCGTGTATTTTAGTTTATGATATTACCTAGTGCTGAATTTTGTTTGTTTCTTTTCTTGCAGGGAAAGAAAAGCCTTTCATGTACACCCAAGGGCAAGCAGTACTGAACCGATCTTTCTTCCCCTGCATTGACACACCAGCTGTCAAATCAACTTACTCTGCTACTGTTCATGTGAGATTTGTTTTTATTTCCCCTTTTCCATACTTTTAGTCTCTGTTAGGGGAAGTTGGTTTATTCATCACTGTATTGTTCATATCATCATCATATTTATCATCACTCTCATTATTGACACACATGGTACTATAAATTATGACAAAACAGTTCCTGCAGAAATTGCTGTTCTTGAAACAGCATTGCAATGCATGTATCACTTGTAATCAATCCCTGTTTAATAGCTTTCAGTCAATAATGACATTATATTATATAGTCTTAGATGTTCCAATGGTAATCTAGTACACCTGTCCTTTACTCAGAACCCTTTGTTGTGTCTTTGTTCATTAATTGTCTTACATGATCAGGACGAGTACAAAACTCAAAATGTAGGCAGTAATTTATGATATGGAAAAAACAAATTGAATGTTCATCTTTTCCTTCCTGCAATAACACTTTTTGCAAGGTGTTACACAATAGTAATGTGTTCATTTGATGGCAACTCTTCGTACTGAATGACAGTAACTGAAGGAGTACATAACTGTATACACCATTATTAATTATTTAGCGAGTCTAGTTCTTCATGAATCGGGCCTTCCCAACAGGTGTGCAAGTGGTCAAATTCACGACCATCGAGTAGCATACTGACTGAAGAAATGTGTGCATGCACATCACATTCATGTTGGGATCAGAGTTGATATTTTCGCGTGTCTTGAAATTGGCGAGTAGCACCCGACTCGCAAAAATAAAAACCTTTCAAAATATTCGGCCTATACAGTATGAAACATGAATAATGAATGATAACAGCATTCCTGCTGCCCAGTGTCATGAGATGACTAAAGCCACTGACCAGTGATTGACCACTACAGACACCTGCAGGTTTGGTGGCAGTAATGAGTGCCAGTAAGAGGGACAAGCCAGCCAGTCCACAGGATTTCACCTTTCACATGGAGTACCCCGTTTCTAGCTACCTGGTAGCCTTAGCTGTTGGTGACCTAGCCTCGGCTGAGATTGGCCCTCGTAGCTGCGTCTGGAGTGAGCCTTGTATGCTGGTATGTTTTCAGTCTTTTTCTGTATCTTAGCTCTTTATGTGCCATGGTGGAAACCCCATGTGTGCCACATTATTCTAGTACACCAATGTTGTCATGCTTTGAGAAAGCATTCTGTTTTTCAAATCTGTGTTACTGCTATATAGATTTGTGTTAAACTGGAAGTAGTGAGCAAAGTCATAGAGAAAATGCAAAGCTATGCTTTGATGAAAGTTGTCTTAGAAATCAATGATTATTTTTCTTTGAAATGACCAGTAGCTACATTACTGCAAAGGCATGACTTTTGCACATAAAACAGTGACAGAAACTTAGAATTTACAAGCAAATCAAGTAGGGAACACCGCTTGATAGTAAATTATCAGATAAAATGCAAGCTATAATGTGAGACGAACGGAAGCGCGAGAAAAACTTTCACTGTACTCCGGCACATATGGCGATTTATCAATTGGTTTGGGCGGGATTGTGGGTTTGAACAGAATATGCGAAGTTGGCATGCCGTCGACTGAGTCGGTCGTGCGAACGTGGCACATAAAGAGTTAGAAGGATTGCGGTTGTTGAACTCACTGGCCCATGATCTGAACTCAGTTTAGTTAGACACTACTGTAGCCTGTATTCTGAACTCAGGTTTAGTTAGACACTACTGTGTATTTTGAAGTCATGACACAGTATCTTTCAAACACATTGTCTGACTAAACCAGACTTGGACTTGACTCCAGAATACAGATGTAGGTAGGGTCACATGGAATTTCAGTCTCTGTATCAAAGTCAGATAAGTTAGACACAGTTTTTCACAACTTGTCTTTAACCCCATGAAGGATTTGCACATTGACGATTGTAGTTTCAAGTTTTCTTATGGTAGATCTAGAGGTGCCCCCTTTGGGTTCGGGGAGGCTAAATCAGGGATTGATTTTCACTAGTTCATATTTAAGTGTAGCAAAAAAAAAAGCCTCTGAAAACTGCTTATCCAATAGTGGCAAGCCAATGGAGTCAAAAGGGGCCAGAGTTTTCGACCATAGCAGAATCCTCGTCAGAGGTAAAATGACAAACAGGCAGGGAAAGCAATCACATAGTATAAGGACTACACACAACAAGAACAGTCTGGGGAGGGCTAGGGACACAGAACAAAGAAAACAAAAGGGAAGGGTTGGAGGTCATGGGCAAGGAGCCCAATCGGTAAAGGGAGGGGGATTAGAGCAGGAGGGTGGACAGGCAAAAGGCAGAGGAGGGTCAGTGATGATCCTGAGGACCAGGGGGGCAGCCTTTGAAGGATAAGAAAGAATATAGGGAGGCAACATCAAACAAGATGAGGAACAACAGAGGGATAAAGAAAGGAAAAGAGTGAAATAGCAACAGAAAGAGTAGTGGGGGGGGGGGGGGGCTGAGCAGGCAGTGAGCCCTAGTCTACCAAGAAGAGGCAACAAAATGAAAGTAAGAGTCAACCAACAAATGCAAGTTATCAAACATATCAAAGTGTATACATGTATAAAATGACTGATATAACAAAGATGATGTTGATAACAGAAATGTTAATGATAATGATAATAATAATTGTGAAAAAAAAAAATCATCTTTAAAATGCGTGGTCACGTTTTCACCAAACTTGGCAGGTATTATTGCTATCATAGAATCTATGTGACCCATCACGACAAAAGGATCTGAAAGTCACTGACAGCTGAGCCGAGAAAATCAAGTTTGACGTCTGGTCATCAAAATCGGTCAAAACCATCGAATTTCTGTTTTTGACAGAAGTACCGAGTACTTTTATGAGTAATGTTACATGTATATATGAAACTAAAGTGGAAGAGTAAGGGAATAATGTCATGTCATTTTCAGAAAATCAACCTCCCCCGACTTTCGGACCCTTTTGTTGTAGCGGGTAACATATATTTGTACTAATGGGCGCCATGCCCCACTTGCCTCCCTAATGACCAATTTGCACAGAGTCTTTCAAGTCAATATTATTGTCGTTTCTATTACCTCCACCAAAGAGGATAATGTTTTTGCCAGTTTTGGTTTTTCAAATTCATGAAATTCTTCCATCAATGTAGGGCAATTTGTCAATCAGTTGCAGTTTTGATTTATTTGTCTCTTTGCTTGTGAAAAAAAAAAAAAAACCTCAAAAACTTGTCAATGGGTCTGGATGAAATTTACAGGAAAAGTTAATAATGGCACAAGGATTAGATGATTAAATTTTGTAAGTGATCCAGGAATTTGTATGAATTTTTAATGGATATTTTTGTCTTTTGGCAAATAGGGTCAATGAACTTCAGGTTCAAGTTGCGCGTATCTGAGGTTTGCATTCACGCACCAAAGTGCACGCTTTGCTCAAGGAGCCGCGCAGCAGGGAACTGAGATGAGGTAAACTAGTGTTGTATTTTAGAGACATAAGGGTTCTTGTGGGTGTTCTTGTGGGCCATCATTTGGGTGATTTTCAGCACAGCATGCTTGTATGGGTGGAAATTAACTGCTTTGCAGAGGACTGTGCTCTCCTAGTGCTTTTCTAGTTAAAATACTACTGTTGTTATCACCATGATCAGCATTATGCATCCTGTATTATTGATAGAATTACCATTAGTTCTGAAAATATAACTTATTATATATCACTGTCAATATTATTTTGCTATAATTTCATTGTTATGACATCAACATCATCATCACAGAACTATCTTTTCTATGATTATTGCTGTCACATCAGCTTGGTTTGATAAACAACACATACACTACAGTTGTACATGTAAATCATTGCACACTTTCAGCTGTGGTATTAAAAACACTATTCATGCTGATGTGTTCTCCTTTGCCTGGTAGGACAAGGCCAAAGCAGAGTTTAACGATGTCGTGGAGGAATACATCCAGACTGGGGAGAAACTTTTTGGCAAATACATGTGGGGGCGCTATGACATTCTTGTCATGCCACCCTCATTCCCCTTCGGTGGAATGGAAAATCCCTGCCTGACCTTTGTGACTCCTTGTATCATCGTTGGTGATAAATCTCTTACGGATGTTGTCATTCATGAAATCGTAAGTCTACTACCCAGCAATTACTTCATCACATTCAGTTGATGACATGACAGTTGCTCCTACAACAATTGCTCCTGTCTTATTTTCTCCAAGGACTTAGAGTTAGGGTAAGGGTTATGATAGGACTTTAGGTGTGATAGGGTTTTGATGTGAGGGTTAGGATTAGGGTTAGGGCTATGTTTGGAAGTAGAATTTATGTTTCCCTTAGCATGCAGATATTTCATGGGAGCAATTGTCGCAGCAGCAAATGTAATGGAACCCATTCAGGTATCTATTGTGATTTTCAGCCTTAGTATTCAGCCCTGGTGTTAGAAAGAGTATGAGAGTTTCACTCTGTGGTCCAAATATCTGCTATGTGCTAGCACCCTACTGAGAAGCTGTGCATTGTGTTTGCCTGTCTTGGCTATGTGAGTTTCACAAGCTTGATAGAGAGGAATCTCCAGTCCATGTTTTATTTTGATAAATAGAGTACAATTAACCCTAACCAGGCCAGGCTTTTTGGCCTGTTCTGTGGCCGGGGGAGGGTTTATTCATAACCCCCTGACATTACTTGTCGTGTAATCTACCAAACTATAGAAGAAAAAAAATTGAATTTTTCACTTTTTATGTTTTATATTAATTAATATGCGTGAAATCATAAATTTTGCTCTAATTCAGAAAATAAAGCTAATGCCATCCTAACTTTTGGTGACATTATTCCTTGTAGCATTCCTAACGATGTACTTGAAAAAAAAAAGAAATCTGGTATCAAAGTTAATTTCTTATGTATTCTATTGTTTTATGAATTTCTTATGTATTTCTTTATTTTTGACCTTTTGTTTTTTCACACAATTTATTACAGAACCTATTTTAAGCAGAATTATGCTAAAATTAATTGATTTCAGTCATTGAAAGTGAAAATAATCAAATCATTTTGAATAAGGTGAGAAAACTCTATTTGCATAGTAGACTTTGTACACAAAATAATGTCTTTTTTGGTCTGACAAGCTTACACTATAGGGATGTATAAAAGGTCATGCAGCGTCATAACAGTATGTCCAATATTCGCGAAAATGGTGTCAGAGGATGTGCGAGACTTGAAAGTAAAAAGACAACGAGCGGCACGGTCAAAAAACTTCGCGCTGCAGAATGGTCGCGGAAAATGTCGAGGGGGGGTCGATTTAGCCCCCCCACGGCCCTTTTAGGGTTAACATGTTTAAAGAAAGTTTTATCAAAATGAGGCAAAGTATGAGAAAGCTCTTTACAACTACAATTGTAATGGTGTGAAGCAAAGATCTTTAAATAAATATTATGTTTCCTTCCACAAACAAGAAGACCAATAAGAAGTTGTGAGGTAATAACTTATTCACTCAATCCAATCTGCAGATGTAATTGGGACCAGTGTAAGTTCTATAACCCACTAAGGTTTTGTTAAATTTCATGTAATTACAAAAGTGAATTTGCAGGGGAAATTCCTTTGTTTACTTATTCATAGCTGTTCTACAGTGATCTTTCTACTCCGTGAAATAACTTAATAAAAAAAAAAAAAAATGTAATTATGCCAACAGTCACACAGCTGGTTTGGGAACTTGGTGACCAATGCTTCATGGAGTGACTTCTGGCTGAATGAAGGCTTCACCATGTTTGCTCAGCGTTGTATCAGTGATCACATCTTGGGCAAACCTTTGACCTGTATAGAAACTGCCACTGGGAGGGCGCTGCTCAAGCAGCAGGTTGAAGTGAATGGTGAGGTAAGCTCTGAGTGTAGTAGTCCGTGTACAGCTTCCACCACGCTAGCCTGACTTTTTTTTTTTTTTTTTTTTTTTTTTTTTTTACTACACGTACCTTATGCTTTATTTTGAGGCACCACAAGTGTGCTCTAAAACCAAGCCAGAAACTTAGTAATAAAAGGATATATACACCTAAAGTTGCTGATGGCTGAGCAGAGAAAATTTTGAACTCAGATCATCAAAATCAGTGAAAACGATCAGATTTCTATTTTCGGCATAATTTTGTAGTCTGATGTATTGTCTATCATCTGCCGAAATTTCGAAGCTAAATGATCAAAGAAAAAGCAAGAAATTTGTGTTTTTCTGGGCCATGATTTTCTGACTTTTGACGGAACAGAAACATGTGCAAAGATTTGGATCTAGCACCGCAGCTAGACCCCACCCCTACCAACGAGGGAGTGATCTTATTGGTCAGTGCATGGCATCCTGGTTATTGATTGGTTATGTGTAGACCACTGGCACTAAGCTTGAATGAACATCGCAGAGGTTGCTGGGAGCATACCTTCTACTGTCAAGAGGTGGAAACTGTCTTGCTTATCCTTGATCATGACAGCATCAGAAGGAAAACTTTGAAGGCGGTTTACTTGGAACGCTGATTTCCTAAACCACTAAAGCACTAATAAAATCATCAATATCTCTGCAACCGGGTAGTTTTATGAGTCGTGTTATATATTAAATTATTCAAAAACTGGAAGAGAAGGATTCCGAAATAAAGTGATGTCATTTTCAGAAAATTGTCCTTCCCCAGTTTCGGATCCTTTTGTTGGAGCGGGTCACATATAAATATCAAGAATACCAGCAGCACAGCAGTACATTTCTTGGTTCACCAAACTGGTGTGGTTGCTAGAAATTTTGGGGATGAAATATTATGATTTGTTTTTTCTATGTATTGATGTCAACAGAAGTCTTTGGGTAGAATCAAATAACACAATTTCTGTTTGCACATCTGTTTAAAATTTTGTACTCTGAATTTATTTCAAACCCAAATAATGTAGTTATCCCATCACTGTACCTCTACTGTTTGTTTAAAGGAACATCCCCTCAACAAACTGAGGGTTGTCATTGACAAAGGAGTGGACCCTGAAGACACATACAATGAGATTCCGTATGAAAAAGGCTTTGCATTCGTCAGCTACCTGGCTAGTCTTGTTGGTGGCAAGGCCAAGTTTGTGGATTTCCTCAAGTTCTACTGTCAGAAGTTTAAGTTCAAGGTTAGTTATGATAACTTGTGATTTATCTTAACACATTGAGGGTGAACTGATTTTGCTATGACATGCATTTTGCATAGACACTTGCCCAAGTATACTCAGGACTCAACGGGTTAATGGTAATTGTAATGGAAATCCTCTGATTTTATTGTGCTTTTAACTAAAGATTATGTTTACTTGCTAGCCAAACAAACATGAGAACTGCATTTGGCATTGTTCTGTAAACTACAATTAACATGCCCACCTGAGTTTGGTAATTTTGATTCCTATATTTACCCCCTCTCCCCTCCCCATATTATACTGTGTCGCATCGGTTCCAGTATCTGATGTGCAGGCATCTCTTTCAATTATTCAATAGCAGACTGTAGGGCTTCTTATCCCAACAAACTATTCCTTGGGTTCCAGGGTAATTTTTTGCCTAATACATGGCCTTGCTGCCTCATACATTGTAGTTGCCCATGACTGTACTGTTATTCCAGATTCTAATACAGTAAATTCTATTTTGACTGTAACTTATATTCAGCAATATATATTTTAAGTAACATTCAAATGTTTCGAACAAGCAGAAATATTTCTGTTTTTGTATTTCCTGGAATTCCTTGGAATGTCTAGTAATTACAGAGCCAGACTGTCACATTGATAAAGAAGTAGAATTTATAGCTTTAAGATTACATCACACTTCTAAGCTTAGTGCACATGAGGTAGAAAATCAGTCTGCGAATGACATTTTTAATCATTGGGTTAGTATTGCCATAATATTTTATGGCTTTCTGGGATTTAAGACAATCAAATATGCTTCATTCTTGACAGAGTGTTGTAGCAGAGGACCTGATAGAAACCTTCTTGGAGTACTATCCAGAACTTGATAAAGAGAACATTGCAGAGAGGTGAGTAACACTCTTTTTCAAATATCTTTTCTCTTTCCATGAAATACGTACTCTGTGTAATGCAGCAGCTTGAATATGCAGATTTTATGATATACATACATGTTTGCATGTTGATAGCTGCTGGTCAGTTGAACCACACTTCCAACACTTATTGTGTTTTCTTTGCCAATTAGCTCATCAACAGCTTGCTTTCTTTACCATATGGCAAAAATGCCATGAAATTCACAAGGGATGTGAGACCATCTCTGTATGAAGACTTTGTAGTCACCCAAATCTTTATTTCATCACCACAGATTTGTTGGGCTGTTGCTACAATGTATTTCATGCCTGAGTGGGCTTCTTTATAATCTTACCCAATAGATTGATTTTAGCCCAATTCATTTCATGCTTTTTCAGAGGACTAGGTAAAGAAAATTTTGAAAGTCATGTATTGGAAAAAAACAATATTTCCATTTGAATATTTGAAAGGAATACCATGCCACAATTCTGCATGACATTGTGTTTCTTAAACTTCTTTTAATTGAATATGTCCCAGAAATGTGAATGAAATCTAGGTGTATTTCCATTTATATATCAAA